>NW_024881295.1:18596742-19274242 GCF_018691265.1 Tyto alba
ATAGGACCATCCATTTTTTCCATTTTTTCTCATCTCCACGGAGTCAGGAATGAGGCGAAACAAAGCTCCTTATATTGGGGAAAGGAGCTTAAATATTTTTCGGATCCATCAGCGAGCTTAGTAGTCCAGTATAAATACAGATGGAGGAGTCTTGGCAGTAGAATGTAGGTGCTAGTTTGAAGCCCTAAGAAAGAATGTAGATGCGAAAGGCAGGATTTGTTTAGTCAGATATATGTGTCTGAATGTATACGTCTGTGTCTGTGCTGGCCACCCCAGGTGCTGTCCTTTGTAGTCAGTGGAGAGAAACTGGCGACTCTGGGGACTTTTAAAAGAAGACTTTTGAAGAGGTAGACTTTTAAAACAAATATCACCAAAGGAGACATATTTGATATTGCATATGTTTAGGAGGCAAGATGCAGAATAAATGGGTATTAATGATAATAAATCATGGGCATGCTGGTTGCTTTCAATTTAGAGGAGCCACAGGACATCCAGTCTATGGAAACTCTCCCACAGTCACTGTGAACTTCTGCACAGTCCACAATAGCTGGACTGTGCTTCTCACTTTCTTGTGAGGTATTGCAGAAAAACTGACACATTTTAACATGCCAGATTTCCCCTCTGGGGTGCAGATGTTCAGACATGTGTTGAGGCTGCCCTTGGGTTGTGAGAGGGATCGTCAACTAAACAATGTCAAGTGGAGTTACACCAAGGCTGGATTAGCTATTGGCATCCAGTTGCTTCAGTCATTTCCCACACCATCCTTGGCCCAGACGCTCATTTTCAGCTCCAGTCTTCAGCTGTTTGTTTTCCAATCTGTCCCTGAAGGAGTGCTCACGAAAGACTTGCTTGCACAGTGGCATAGGTGGAAAGCTCAGGAAGACTGCTAGCCTAGAGTTTGTAAAAGCTCTTGAGACAACGTTTTGGTCCTGCTTTAGGGTTGTTTGATTTTGGTTTGGTTTTTCTTTTTTTTTTTTTTTTTTTTTTTCCTTCTGATTTGTGTTTTTTTTTTCATCCTCTTTTAAGAAAAGGATGCTGAGGTTAGGTGTACAGTTGGAATTACAGTTGGAGTACTGGTGTTTTCCTCTGTTTTGATGGTTGGTCATCGATGAGAGCCACTCACTTTCTTTACTTATTAATATTCACACTTATTTCTTTCCTGTTAATATTCATGCTTGCTTCTACACTAGAATTTATTAAAAATGTACATTTTTGGAAGCTGCTTTCAAGCTACAAATTGACAGAACATCTATTATTTTGCTTGCTTCTTCCATTTATGTTCTCTAAGCAACAAGAAGTGTTTATGCAGACTAGATTACAATGTCTCAGTTATGTATGCATGCAAATATATTTCTAAAATGGATATGTTATATACTGTATGCATATACTGCAAAACTAGTGTTAGTGCTTCCATTTGCAGATCTCAAAGCACTCTGCTGAGAAGTCTTAACATTTTAAGCTCTTAGACGTGGGGAAGCTGAGGTAGAAAGGGGATGTGGCTTGTTTAAAGCTGCATTAACAGCTCAGCAAGAAATGGAATCTGTCTTTGATTTCCAATTCAGTGCTCCATTGGTGGGCAGTGGTATCCATCTTCTCTATGTAACTTTTTTAAAAAAACCAAAGCAAAACAAAACACCTTCCTCTTCCTTTTAGGAAATTCTAACTCAATTGTTAAACTTTAAAGCCTTAATTTTGCTAGTATTTTAGAAAAAAAAAAAAAAGATGCTTGTAAGGCATGGAAACCCAATCCTGGTAGTACTTAGAGCAAAACTTGGTCGATAACAATAGGATCAGGTCTCTGTTTGCAAGCCAAAGTTTGAAGAAACAGTAAATTTGGGTTTAAGACTCCCAGAACCAAACAAAATAAGCTGTGACATGGGACATGATGACATTGATCCAGGATGAACTCACTCTTCCAGTTCAAATATGTAAACCACCCCTAATCCGGTGTGTTAACTTTTTCTTGGCAGGCTTTGTATGAGATCAGTTACTGTCTGTCTGCACCACTCTAATTTTATGCTAGACAAGTAGCATCTGTCTTTCTGCAGCCAGCATAAAACTGACATAATCTATGCATCAGGTCCTCCGGTTAATTTGACAGAGAAACAATGGTGTGACCGCATCTGAGCTGAATCGGTTTTGTCCTGCTGTCTAAACCAGCAGCGCAGAGATCTTGCATGACCCGTCATGGATGTGTGGCCTGAGCTCAGCGCCCCGGCCCCGCTCCCGTTTCACACCCGGGTTTCCCTGCCCGTTCCCGGGGACTGGGAAGGGAGCGGGAAGCTCTTGAATACTCGAGGCTGTCCTCCTGCTCCCGCTGCTCGCTGGGCTGCGCCTCCCTCCCTGGTTTTTACCCCCCGTCGCCGTCAACGCGGCCATCGCTGCAACGTGCTGGGGGAAACCGAGAGGCGCTGAACCCGCCCCACGGCCGAGAGCCCCGCTCCGCTGCGGGGGCGAGGGGAAGGGCAAGGGGGGGGGGAGGCTTTGGGAGAGCGGGGAAGGGCGGGGGGGGGGAGGTTTGGGGAGAGCGGGGAAGGGCGGGGGGGGAGGTTTTGGGAGAGCGGGGAAGGGCGGGGGGGGCTGTTTTTGGGAGAGCGGGGAAGGGCGGGGGGGGCAGGTTTGGGGAGAGCGGGGAAGGGCGGGGGGGGGGAGGTTTGGGGAGAGCGGGGAAGGGCGGGGGGGGGGAGGTTCGGGGAGAGCGGGGTAGGGCGGGGGGGGGAGGTTTTGGGAGAGCGGGGAAGGGCTGGGGGGGGAGGTTTTGGGAGAGCGGGGAAGGGCGGGGGGGGCAGGTTTGGGGAGAGCGGGGAAGGGCGGGGGGGGGGAGGTTTGGGGAGAGCGGGGTAGGGCGGGGGGGGGGAGGTTTGGGGAGAGCGGGGAAGGGCGGGGGGGGGGAGGTTTGGGGAGAGCGGGGAAGGGCGGGGGGGGGGGGAGGTTTCGGGAGCGGCCCCGCACAAGCCGCTCCGGGCTCCGGCTGCACCCAGCGCTCCGGGTGTCCCCCCCTGCCCCCCGCGCTGCGACGCCGCTCTCCCCTCTCTCCCCGGCGGGGAACGGCAGACCCGCGGAACGCTGTCATCCCCAAGGGCGCAGGGGAGGGACCGTGCGGCGGGGAGGCGGAGGTGCCGGTTCCCCGGGAAGAGGCGGGTACCGGCAGCCGCCGCACCAAGGCGCGCTCCCGGCCCCCAGCGCGCCGCCGCCTCCCCAGGGCGGGGGGGGGGGGGGGGCTGCTCTCCCGCCCGGCCCAGGCGCAGCCGGGGCCACCGCAGCAGCGGGGCGGGAGGCGAGCGCGGCCCCTCCGCCTCCCGGGCGGGAAGGGGGGGGGGGTGGGGGGGGTGGGACGGACGGGAGGCTGCGGCGGGGCGGGCGGCCCGCCCCCCGCGCTCGGCGGCGGCTGCCGCAGGCGGCCCCGGCCCCGGCCCCCACCGCCATCCTCATCCTCCATCCCCAGGCCGGCGGCGGTGCCGGTGCCGGTGCCCCCCCCCCCCCCCCCCCCCCCCCCGCCCCTTGGCTGCCTCGGCGGCGCGGCAGTGCCGGCGGGGGCTATGGCTGCGGAGGAGGTGCTGCAGGGCGCGGACCATTACAAGAGCGAGATCGAGCGGCTGACCCGGGAGCTCTCCGAGACGACCCACGAGAAGATCCAGGCGGCGGAGTACGGGCTGGTGGTGCTGGAGGAGAAGCTCACCCTCAAGCAGCAGTACGACGAGCTGGAGGCGGAGTATGACGGCCTCAAGCAGGAGCTGGAGCAGCTGAAGGAGGTGAGCCAAGCCCAGGCTTTTGTCTCGCCCCGCGCCTCGCAGGGGCGCGCAGCCCCCGCCGGCTGCGGGGCCGCCCCACGCGTGTCCTTCCCCGCAGCCCCGGGCCGGCCCCCTGCAGGTGGGCGAGCGAAGATGCCCGGGCCCTGGAGTGGCTGCGGGGATCCGTGGGGTGGGGAGGAGGGGTTTCCCGGGGCCGGAGGATCTGCCGGGACCGGGGAGTTGGAGGACGGATTAAGGAAGGTTGCAACCCCCCTGCCCAGGGAAATCTCCCCGGGGCCGGGGCCGCGCTCAGCCCCCGCTGCCGGGAGCCACAACTTGGGGTAACGGGGGTTTGTGGCAGCGGGGGGGCCGCCAGACGTACCTGCATCGTCCGGGGCATTTTTTTTTTTTTTATTTTTTTTTTAGGCTGAGGAAATTGAGCAGCCCGTAGGATGAGAGCTGAGCAAACCTAATATGTAAGGACCCGGGATCCATGTAAACAGTTGGCTGCAGTGCGTGAGGAGAGAGACAATTCCTTTGGAAGTTATTTATAGACCTGCTTTATTCTGCCAGGGAGGGGAATCGCTGCCAGTGTGTGTGTGTGTGTGTGTGTGTGTGTGTGAAGTAGCCATACAATAGTCTCGAGGTCACCACCACCCCCCTCCCCACCCCCCCGTCTGTGGAAATTAAACTTCTGCGTCACGCTGAAAGGATAAAATATTTGACTGGAGAGGTGGTTTTGGTTTATCTTTCAACTCTGGTTTTGTGACAGCCAAAGTATAAAGTAGGTGAGTGATACACCTTACCTCCTTTCAGCCTGGCTGAACGTGACTCTGAAAAATCATCACTCTTCCAATATTCATCATTAAGGGAAGTAACTTGGGATTGATACAGTGCACATACACGGAGCTACAGAAGGGATGTGTGTACACACTCATACAGCACTCACGTGTCTCTCTACATTTTGTGGTATTTTTATACTGTCTTACAATGTTAGTAATTACATATTTTGTAAAGAGAAGTTGAACTATCAAACAGCTATTCTCCCAAATTTAAAAGGTATCTTTTTGTCCCACAAAAATACATTGTTACATATAATGTGCAGAAATTCTCTTCAGTTAGACATCATGAACATACTCCATATTGAGGGAAGACACTTAATAAACTTAGGTTATATATGAATATATTCTTTAGAATATTAATTGGTGCACTTTTAGAAGTATTTTTAATACAATAAAGATTTCATTTTACTTGCAGGTAAATCAGTTATGCTACAGGCTTGGTTCAGTGTCCAGAAGAGCTGAAAAAATTATATTTTTCAATAAGAAGAATAAAGCTGGTTTTCAGAAAAAACCTACTGATCTCCTTAAACTTGATCTCTGCCTCCCCACCCCTCCTGAGCCTATGCAGTAGGACTTTGAGACCACTAATCACAGACTGAGGGACAGAGACACATAACTTGCACTGGCATGAAGGCAGTGCTATTTGGAATGACCTGGCAGTAACAGAGGAACAGAATGAATTAAGGGGGAAAAGTGCAATGCAATTTCTGGGGTGGGCGGGGGGGGGGAGGGGAGGAGATAAGCAGAGCTGCAGCCAGCTGTTAATCCCACCATAATAATGTACAAAATAAGACTGATCAGAAACCAGGATAACACATGGGTGCACATGGGCACAGACAGAAGGGATAGTGCGAGGAATTGAGGTGAAATTAGTAAGGCAGAGGGATTGGTCAACACGATTAACTGAAATCAAAGATGGGCACAAATTCTCTTCTTGTTTACTTCCCCTTGAAGTCAATGGGCTTGCATGCTCTGCAGCCCAGACTGACTCCCGTGGGGCTGTGCCTTCATGCTGTGCCAAGCAGAGCATGGGCTCTGAGGATATCCATGCGGAGAGGAAGAGGAGAAATCCTGTACCTTGCCTGATGCCAAGCAAGAGCGGAGCCTCTCCAGTTGCCAGTCCAGGCCTGAGGCTCTCAATTCCAGAGCTCTCCTTAGCTGCAGGTAGGGCATTTCCATCCCCCATCTAGGCTGCAAGGGACTTTTTTTGTTGCTTCTAACCTTTATAGAGGAAACCATACTGATTCCTACCGCGCATGCAGCCCTGCAAAGAGGAATTTTCTCATATCCCTTCCTGTTGCTGTAATCTGTTTTCTAGCTTCTCTGTTACCACCTCCATTATGACTATTCCCTGAGCACAGATCGGACTCGTAACTGTGAGACACAAGCAAACGGCGCCTCTGATGACACTTGCAAAGTGGAATTCAGGTGGTTTGGGCAAACTGTCTTGCGTAAACTTGGGGGTGTAGGTTTTGGGGCTGTAGGGTTCTGTCTTAAAGCATCAGAACTCTGAAGGCTGCTTGTTTTATTAAGGCTCCAACCAAAATGTGTGGAGGAGGGTCTTTGTGTGTCATCTCCAGCAGCCCCTGCAGCGGATGGGCTGGACAACAGTTTGGGTGTGGGGCTGCGTGGCGGGGCATCAAAACGCCGCGACTGACTACGGGGAGCTAGGGAGGCTCCCATCATGTCAGCGGTGACGTGTGCTTCTGCTCTTACCTCGCTCCATCTGCAGCCTCTCTGAAGTCATACTGACTATGAATAGAATTTATGTATAGAATAGAAATACAGAATATTAGGTATAGAAATTAGGCCTCAGGTTTTCACTGAAACAAATAGTTTACCCATTCATGAGGTGCAAGAGCGTGGGCAGGATTATGTTTAGGACTATTACCTCTCCTTCTGTGGACCTTCTTCGAACAGATTCAATTACTGGAGTTGAATTTTATTAAAGCAAGTCTTCATTTTTTAACTGTTTCATTATTAAATTCTTGTATCCTGTTGTTAGGAGCTCATTGTATTTATTGCTCATCAGAGCTGCCCATCTTTAGCTACTCAGTCATGGTTTAGCAGTCTAGGATCTGAAGTCTCCTCCCATGCTCCTTGGCAATTCAAAACTCCACTGAACTTCAGCGGGGCCTTTTCCATATAGATTGCAATACAGAGTCTCAGCTATACGATAATTTCCATTGTTGGAGCACAAGATGGGAAAGTAAGGCCATTATAGGATGTTGAAGTAAAAGCAAATTGCAATACATTACATTAAATATTAATACATGTATACAGGATATATGCTGTCCACCACACAATATGAAATGTTCTCGTAACCTCTGATGTTTCTTGTGCTGTATTCAGAGGTCTCTGCTTTAGTCTAAGATTTTGATGTTTTGGGTCATGAGATTGATTTACGTTATAAAAACTTTGAAGTTTTAATCAGTGAGCTAATAAGGACTTCTTTTTCAAATTGCAGCAGTTATTACACATGTAAGCTGTCCAGGAAAAACTCGAGACATCTGTCAGCTACCAACCTTGTTTTCAAAAATGAACTGAATGGTAGGAATGTGAAAAGGTATACTCTGTTCTGTTGACTTTAGCAGCTTTCGTTGTTACAAGATGGAGTATTTGTGGTCCTGATGCTAGGCTAGATTGTAGTGTTACACAAAACATTATTTTTAAAGCTGCTTTAATTTTCATAGCTTTTTTTTTTTTTTTTTTTTTTCAGTTTGTAAGTGATGTTTCTGTGCCTCACTCAATTACATCGCAAAGTAGTAGAATTTTGGGCCTTTGGTAAAAATGCTATAGTTTTAGTGCCTCTGTTCAGAAAGTTACTCTAGCAGATGTGCCTTTTAACCTGCAGTCCATAAGAATGCAGAGATTAAGACTCATTGCTATTAGTCATGGGATTGAAGGTAGCCTGTTTTCACTGTCTTGATGAGTTGGGAATTTAATTACCATCATATTTTATGAAGAACATTTTCCAGTGGTTTTAGTATCTGTGGTCTCACATTTTCACATTGCGTTTGCTGTAAGGATAATGTTTGTTGCTAGTTTTCATTCTTTTAATGAAGTGGCTTCATATGGATCTTCCTGCCTGGCCTATCTGCTGTAGCTGTGCCTGCCTGAGCAGGGAGGATGGATGAGATGATCTCAAGAGGTCCCTTCTGACCTTAACCATTCTGTGACTGTGATTAGTTTCTGTGCACTGGTGATCTGTAACATTTTTAAAGGGGAGAACTGCCAGTCACATTCAGCCATGATAAAATAGGGATGGAAGGCAGCTTTGGTGTCCAACTCTGCAAGACAGTTAGGCCTGGGAAATCCTAAGCACAGATTTATTTTGTGGAATCAAATCATGTACATAACAGCTGAGTAGATCCTCAAGTCCATCTCCTTGACTCCTTCTCTGACTAATTTAGGCAATATCTCCCTTGGCTTTTATGTATTTCATTCTATGGAGACAAACTCTTCTGCAGGATTACGCATAGTGCCGGCTATCTGATTTCCAGGTTGAAGATGCAGTTTGGTGTTTGCTTTACTTTAAACCCAATTATCCTTGGTAAATTATTGGAAACCAGGCTATTGGTGAGCAGCCCTATCCTTGGCAGATCAAAAATTCTTGTTTTCTTTACATCACAGAGATGTTGTATCAATGATTATGAAGTGCTTAGTCAGTTTACTAATGGGGATTCCACAAACAGTTACTGGTCTGTGACTGGAAAGGGTTTTTGAGGAACAGAGCTGAAGGCCTCTCTGACAGCATCTTTTTTGCTCTGCACTGACTCAAGCTCCGTCTCCCCTCTCTTCTGACACGGTGCTGCTCTTCTGGCTCCCCAGCTGTGCTCCAAAGCCTCCTGCATGCCTGCTGCTGATGTCACCTCTGCCTCTTCCATCTTTGAAGTGTACAGTTGGTGGGGCTTCTCTGGATCCAAAAAGGGCAGAAGAGGGGGAGATTCCCTATCCCAAATACAGCTCTGTTAAATGGGGATTGTTCCACACATCTGTCTGCATCACGTCATGCTTAGAAAAGTGTGAAGTGGCTCATAAATCCCAATGAAATGTTCTGATTTCTCCCCAAAGATGAATGTGTCCCAAGTACTTAACTAGAAAGCTGTGAACTGATGCCATCTCAGTATATCTTTATACCTCCTTCCAGTGGCAGCATCTGTGAGCCTGTGCCGGATGAGGCTGAACATTTTCAGCATCTCATCCTGATCTCAACACTTTGTCCTTGGTGCCTGCTCATGTTGTGTCACTCAGAAAGGCCGTGCTGCCTTGCCCCCAGCTCAGAGAGGAGGATGGGGCAAGGGTGAGCGAGCTGGAGGGACTGCAACTCAGATGCTCTCTGCAGTGCTGTTTCCTCCACCCAGCCAACACTACCTCTGTCTCAAAGGCGTATGCTGCTAATGGAAGAGTTTTTACCCTGTTCCCTTTCACAGCTGGCCTGGTTTGGAGAAGAGAGCAGAGCAGGAAAACTTACAGGAAACTGTTACATGCAGGAAGGAGCGTGTGGAAGGCAATACAAGAACTTCAGTGATCAAGCTGTCATGTAGGGTCTTGCACAGCAGCTGGACCCAGAACAGCCCTAAGTGGCACTCCTCAGTCTGCACTTTCCTCATAAGCATAGGTGTGCAACTGTCCTGGTTTGGGCTGGAATAGAGTTAATATTCCTTTTCAGGGACTAGATGAGTGCTGTGTTTCGGATTTAGCTTTGGGATTGGCATGAGAAGAACGCTGATAGCACACTGGTGTTTTCAGCTGGTACCGAGACTTCAAGGACTCCTCATGTCCTGCCCGTGGGCAAGGGCACAGGGAGCAGGGAGGGAGCACGGCCAGAGCACCAGACCCAAACTGGCCGGTGAAATATTCCATATCATGGCACGTCATGCTCATTGTATAGAGGAGGGGTGGTGGGGAAGGAGCTCGCTCTCTCACTTTTGGGATTGCGATTGCAGGATCTTGGTATCTCGGGGTCGCTGGTCGGGAACGGGCTGAGTATTGGTTAACGGGTGCTGAGCAATTACGTTGGGCATTGCCTGTTTATATATTTCCTTTTTTTTCCTATCATCATCATTGTTCTCATTGCCATTATTAAACTGCTGCTATCTCAGCCTCCGAGTCTCCCTTCACCCCTCTAATTCCCTCCCCCATTCCCAGGTGGGGAGGGGGAAGGGAGGGTGACCAGCTGTGGGGGTTGGTTGCCGACCAGGCTCAACCCACGACAGCAACAAAAAAAGAGTCTGAAGATGCTCTGAGCAGTTCACTTTGGGAGGTATGCTTACAAGGAATGCCTTAATAAAATCAAGCAGTGGCTTGCAAAGCTTTCATTCAGCAACTACAGGCTGGGGACTGACTGGCTGGGAAGCAGGTCTGGGGAAAGGATTTGGGGATCCTAGAGGACAGTGAGCTGAACATGGACCAGCAGTGTGCCCCAACAGCATAACAGACTGTTATTAGCAGAAGCATAGCCTGTAGGTTGAGAGAAGTGATTATGACTTTCAAGTTGGCACTCGATAAACCCCATCTGGGAACTGGCATCCGATTTTGGGCTCCCCTAATAACTGAATACATGGATAAACCAAACTGAGTTCAGCAGAGGACCACCAAGGTGGTCAAGAGCTGAAGCACCCGTGCTGTGACGAGAGGCTGAGGGAGCTGGGCTCATTCAGCCTGGAAAAAGGATGGCTGTGGGGGACCAGCAGCAGCCTGCCCATACCTACAAGGAGGTTACTGAGAAGACAGATCCACGCTCTTCGCAGTGGTGCATGGTGTAGGGACATGAGACAACTGGCATAAATTGAAACTAGAGAGGTTCAGGCTGGATTTAAGGAAGAACTGTTTCCCCGAGAGGATAGGCAGTGCTGCAGGTTGCCCAGAGAGGTTGTGCAGACTTCTTCCAGAGGGGGTTTCAAAGCTCAGCTGGATACAGCCCCAAGGAACCTGGTCTGAGCTCAGAGCTGACCCTGCTTTGAGCAGGAGGTTGGACTAGAGAAGAAAGAACGTAGACAGCAAGGGACCTCGAACAATGCAAGGTCTCTTAGCGTGCCCACTGTGACCAGTTAAATTCCGGTAGCAGCTTGCTGTGAGTTAATCAATATGTAACAGCATGCTGCCTGGAAACAGTGACCATTAGCAGAGCCACAGCCTCACTTCTTGTTTGAATTTCATTTTGTTTTGCTTGTCATTAATAATGACTGAGGCTACTGGGGCTCCTGAGGGTGTAGTTCAATGTGCTCTTCTTTCACCAAGACAACCCTGTATCTCCCTTTGTCATTCTTGCCCTCTGGCTCTCAGTTGTGCAACTGCTTATGCTGTCACACCAGGGTAGAAAACAGACCTCACTTAAAAATAACCGAGAAGGGGGTGTATGCTATCTGTAACCCAGATTAGTTACATGATCAGGTTAACAATACGTTTCTGTAAACTGTTCTACCTGTATTGCCAAAAAGTCAGCGCGAGGATAGTTACGCCTGCTGAGGAAAGATGAGGATGGGATGAACTGCTTAAACAGGTACTGATGTTAAAAGAGATGCTCATCAAATTATGGCAGGATTGCTTCCTCTAAGAGGAAATGAATTGTGTGCATTATCCTACAGAAAACATAAGCAGCTGAAATCATCTTAGGGGAAATTAGGGCTATTGTTGGAGCTTTGGCAGCGTGCAAAGAAACATGTAGATGAACCTTTTTTTTTTTTTTTTTTCCAGGGACCTGTATCGCCAGTTGCTCTCAGTAACTGTGTTTTATTCTTATGAGCCAGTACAGATAAACATGTGATTTGTCTTCTTACAATAGCCAACCCTTAAACAATGATAGTCAGCTTTAAACACGAGGGGCTCACATACTCCTAAAATAAATCTAAATAGAGTTCACTTTGTTTTCTCCCAACAGTTAACTTATTTTCTTACTTTAATGCTTTCATCTAAGAAATCTAAGAAATCTGTCTCTGATCTGAGGGATTCTGACTGAATCAGTCATCTGGGCTGAACTCCTCAGAGATAACTGGAAGTTGCAACTGGATTTTATGTCATGGAAAAGTTAATTTTCTGTAGATTTTCTAGAAAACATTGGATTAGTACCAAATCTAAAATGACTGTTTGAGGTGCTAATGGGTGAGTCAGGCATTATTGTGAAATACTTCCTGTCTAAGGCTCAAGAACGTAAAATTAGGACTCACTGAAGAGATTATAATCTAAAGGTCCACATCTGTTTGGAATTAGGCCTTTTGTAATGGATTGAAAAAAATAGTTTGCTACCATCTTTTCACCTTCCTTTAAGTGAAATCTTTTTCCTTCCCTTCTCTATTGCCTTGAGGATTTTCTTTCTAAGGGGTGTGCATGCAGTCTGTATGCACAACAGCAGTCAGACTGAACACCTGGCTTTACTGAAAGTGCAACTAGGAGCAAAACAATGGTGGCGAAAATAAGATTTGGCATAAAATAGTAATTTGTGAACATTCATCACGGTAAAATGAGGAGCATTCTCAAAGTCAGATGGATAGAGTAAATTTGCACCTGGGCAACTTTTATCTGCCTTATGCAATTGGCAGTTCGAGGAAAATACATGCACGATCATGTGTTTTTCTGACTGCATTGAGGGCTTCTAGAAAAAGAGCTTTATTCTTGAACAACCTCTGAATTTTTCAAATGAGCATTAAAATGTTCATTCTTCAGCACCTCATTTTCTCTCATGGTTTTGCAGTGGTGTTTTGTTCCACATATGGACCATGGGAATAAAATCTGATTCACTGCTTGTTCATGCATCCCTCATGGCTCTGCTGCATTATAAGGCTTTGCTGCACAGTTGCCTTTCCCATGGATTTCTCTTCCATAGCTGTGTGATACCTGAGGGGTAATGTTTAATTCAATAAAATTCTGTACCATACATTTTTTCTTTGGGATGATTTTAATTTATAATGGCAGAGACTGAAAAGCATGCATTCATTTCTGCTGCACTGTCTTACATTTGTGGCATGACTTTCATAGCCCTCTTCTTTCCTCATTTCCTTGTGAACTCAACAACGCTATTTTATGGTGGAGCAGAGAGGGTATTTTCCTAATTTAGAGGAATTGATATGGCATGTAGAAACATGAATGTGCCCTTTGTCCCTTTACCCGCTTGCATCACTAGCAGCAGATCATTATGAGGAGAAACCAGCAATTTTCCATACTGTAATGTGAAAACAGACCAGCTACAGATGGAAGTAGTTAGGACTTGTCAGAAGGTGAAAAATGCACCTCAGCAAGGGCAGGTGCCTAAAGCTGAAGTAAGGAGGTAGAAAGTAAACTAGATTGCAGGTTAGTGTTTTAACTGGGACTCTACTTCTCGGAGGGGGATAGTACTAAAAATAATTTCAGGGATTATAATACTTGTGTTTATGAATTTCTGTCACAATCCAAGTTTAATTAACTTAATAGTTAAAAGAAAAAGCAGGCCACTGTCCTGAATCTATGGTTTTGGGACAGACCTATGAAAACTATTAACACCAAGAGGCTTTCACTAAGACTGAAATTGGTCCGCTCCTGTTTTCTACATCTCTCTTGTGGTTCCTGTCTCACTGTCTGCAGCCCGTCATTTTCTGCCTCTCATCCTTGTACAGCATTTGTCTCCTGTCCATAACGGTTTACATACTGTTATATCTTCTTTTTTCCATTCTTTGCCCTACTTCTTAATTAGTGTTGATTTGCTGCTCCGTAAGACATAGAGCTGAATTTTTTATATTAAAGACCCTTTTTATCTTTGTCTGACTGTAAGAAATCAAGAAATCTGGCCATTTAAGGCAGACTAGACCTTGCATACCATGCTCAGACGTTGCAATGACGTGAGGGAATCCTAGAAATACTTAGAAATATTGCTTTAACACGGGCTGAAAGTGAAACAGCAGAGGATTTCTCAGCTCTGCTTTATAGCAGGCTCACCATTAAAATCAGCCTTGGAAAGATCACTTTTAAGGCAGCTTTAAAATTGGTTTGTCGGAAGGAGTACAAAGGAAGAGGATACGTTTTCATAAGGATTTTCAAAAATCAACCCTTTTTTTTTTTTTTAATTATTGTATGGTTTCTGAGGCTGTTATTTATTTAACCCCAGACAGGAAAGTTGATGCCCAGTGAAGTTAGATAGTCCTTGTGATTAGTGCTGGCAGTGGGGCCCATTATCCACACAGTCATGCCATACCCTCTCCATCACCCTCACTCCCCTGAATCACACTTAATTTGCCTCTGTGCTGTACAGCTGTGTTAAATCCATCTACACAGCAAGCAGTTTTCCAGTGCTAGCAGCAGTATATATAACACTGTGCTTAACCAAGAAGCATTAAAGACATCCTCAGTTACCAGAGTTAGTCACCTTTCACTTCAGTCAATAGACTTTTGGGGACATTTCAAATAAATTATAGGAACTTCATCTCTCCTTCCTGTTCTTTTTTTTTTTTTTTTTTTTTTTTGTCTGTGTTTATTTTTAATTTCGTGATCTCTCAAAGCTCACAGGTTTCACACTGTTAGCAGGGGCAATGCCGTGCATTCAGTATGCACTCCGGGAATTTTATCCCCACCAAACAGCCTTTCCTTGGTTCCCCTACTCACTCTGGATGGATTTACATGTCAGTGTACTGAGAATGAACTGTGAGGTGCTGTTTATCATCACTGACTAATGGCTACATCCAGGGAGGGAAGCTGGAAGTTGTTAACAGTTGCAATTTTGACTTGTGTTTTGGTTACTTAGAGGAGTAACCAGCTCCTAGTAGTTATAAAGCTACTAAAGTATAGAAAGCTT
The DNA here is from genome assembly GCF_018691265.1 of Tyto alba. Classification (NCBI taxonomy): domain Eukaryota; kingdom Metazoa; phylum Chordata; class Aves; order Strigiformes; family Tytonidae; genus Tyto; species Tyto alba. The sequence goes on from NW_024881295.1 coordinate 18,611,079, forward strand.
CTAAAGTATAGAAAGACAGAAAAAGATCAGCAAGCCTCAGTATAAGGATAGGAATTTGGGTCAGGCAAAGGGAACAGGTGGCTTGGTGAAATAATTCATTTATAAAAGCTTGGCTGTTGGCCAAACTTGAACACAGCATGATTTGGATTTAGGCTTGCTCGGGACTGGAGTCTTGTCTACTCACATCTACAAGGCAAGATGCAGGATGCTAAACTGCACTGAATCCTGGCCCCATATTTCCAGCAAGACAGAGTTCTCAACCTTTTGGCATTCAAGTTTTAAAAGAGCTAGAGCATTTGGTGTGGAGGTACATGGGGAGTTCACAACTGGGTTGAACTGTCTATGTAGGCATAGCCTCTAGTTGTCAGTTTGATGGCCAATCCAGGGCACTTAAAAACTACTGTCCAACTTGAATTGGTGATTCTTTTTATTAAATATGTTCTCTCAATAGCTTGTAGTTTGTATAATTCATAGTATTAATAAAGACAAGTTGCAGTTTTTATAGGTGGGTGGGAAAAGTTTTTCTCATACCCTGAATACCTCACAGTTTTTACAAAGCATTAGAAGGTTGCACTGTTCTGGATGATTCCAGATGTCTGCACAACAATGGCAAACATGCAGAGATTGTCCAAGTTTAGTTGAGGGGCACATCTGCATTCAGTCCTTTCCTCCTTTGATAACTGCATGTAATTCCCACTTACAAACAGTTAGGAAAGGTTTTATTTAAGCATCTCACATGAAGAATGCTCTAACAATATACCCTATACTCAGGATTGAGCCTCAGGGTCGTTTATAGCTGGTGTGACATGAAGACCAATGTTGAAGTCCTGGCTATATGGGTAAGTTAAAGATAAAACAGGGCAATGATTTAATTGTTGAGTCTGTGCCCACCACCTGCTGGCAAACAGCACTGTCATCAAGATGTAAGTGATAAACTGTGTTATAAACTGAGAATTCAGATTTCTTCCCACAAAAGAAGGGAGAACTGGCATAGCTATAATTGCTGGGTCTCAAACATGTGATCTTATTCTTGCAGCTTAATGAATTGTCATAAATCTGCTGAGCTTCAGTAACTGATCATGTGCATGCACTTGTCTAGCCCTAAATGTCTAAGGGCAAGGTAATAAAAAAAACCCCAGCAAACACAAAGCCCAGCAGAAACCTGAAGGAAAGAATTTTCAGCTGACATGTATCTTCCATCTGCAGTAAGCTAAAAATGTGCGCTAGATCAATTACTAATCCATAAAATCTCAGTCATTAATCAGGGCCCTTCATGACAAATTTTTAAGTAAAATGTAAGGATGTGGTAACAAGGACACCTCTGTGAAATAGAATGCATGACACATAATAACTGTATATAAGAGAAACAGTAGTTAGATGCAATATAACTGTCTACGTATACCAATATGGGAGTTGGAGGCATGTGCTGTCTGTTAGGAATGCATTAATTTGGGCATTAGGTAATTCCATTTCTTGGGCATTAGGTAAGATTTTATTTTTTCTGCCAGTTAAGGGCTGATGGTTGCCATCTGATAATGAAACTTTCATTTAAGATGCTGTAAGCTCAGCTATGTAAAAATAGTACCAAATCTGGAACAACACAGTTGAGTGATAACAATTTTTTCCAAATGTGCTGAATTTGAAGTTACAATGATGCTATATATTCTTAGATGCCTACTATTCCTAAAATAAACTCCATATTAAAGTGGTAGAACTGAATTACCAAATTCAGATACCTGGAAATTTGAAGCCTAAAGCTTGTATTTTAGTTATCATGGACAACACTGGGTTTGCTTTATCAAGCAGGCTGCGCAACCTTGTATTGAAACCTATATCACAGTTGTCTGGGTGGCTATATGTCAATTTTGGGATACACATTTAGGCTCTTGGCTTTAAACATTTTTGCTGTAATCTGTTTAACATTGCTTCATGATTTGTGATTTCAAGTATTTTCTGTCTCCTTGCTTGTGGAGACATATATATTCAAGAACAGAAAATGCAGTGACGCCTTGAGCATAGCTTTAGCACTTGGTGTTTGAAAAGTACTTTACTCGCTCTTCCTTGGGTTATGGTTAGAGACATTCAGAGTCATGCATGTGTTTTATGACTCTTGAATTTGCTTTTGTAGCAGATTAGACTGACAAGAACACACTTAAATCTAAAATGAGCATATACGCCTTGTTTGGGTATAAATAACCCTTTCCTTGGATATAACAGGAAGGGTTGCAGTTAAAGACCATGCTGTGTATGCTTATTATTATGTGAAGATCCTTTACTTGCAAGATTCTTCTTGAAATGTGGTTTCTTTTCCTGTGAGAACTTGAATTAGGCACCCACAGCTGAAGCTGAGCTGGGTACCTGCAGTTGCTGCTTTCTTGCTGTTACCCAAGGATCTGCTTGTTAATTGTTCCTCTCTGAAGAATTCGGTTTGGAAAAGGGGATCCTGAATTCTGCCCCAAATCCCCATGGCAGAGACTCTTCTCCTGCCAGGTTCCTCAGCTCAGCTGTTCCCTTAGGAAAGCTCTCTGGTTAAGAGTGAGAGGCCTCTATTTAAAGACTTTTATCAGTTTGTTTTTTTTTTTTTTTTTTTTTTTTTTAAATCAGAAAGTAATCTACCACTTGAAAAGGAGTCCAAAATCTGATAAGCAGCATTTTTAGGAGCTTGCAGTCCAATGCTTTGTGCTGTCTGTGGAGAAAGGAATTGCAGCTTTGCAAGTGGCAGCATTACGAATAGTCAAGCACTTCCCAGAGCACTGGCACTGGATGGAGGTGGGGGAAAAGCCAGAGGGAGTGAGTCAGCACGACCTTGGCTGCTGCCAGAGGGATGGGTACCACATCCAGCCTCAACGGTCATTGGCGTTGGTCGGGGTCTATAGTGGGAAGATCCTCTAGTGAAATAAAATTCACGAGAGTAACCACCGCTGGTTATGTGTCTGACAGGTGTCACGTGTGTATAGCAGTAACGAAAGGATCAGCATAAAACAGTTTGTAGTTTTTAAAAAGTAATTTTGTTAGTAAACAGGTCTAGTTCTTTGTTACCCTGTGAAAGAACAGGCCACACCCCATTAAAGTGGGAATATTCTGAAAAATCAAAATACTTCTTTCATGAGCTGCTGTTTTGCCCACTAGGTCTCAGCAAGATGAGATAAGTGGATATTTATTGCATGACAGTAGTACCTGGGGATTCTGTGCACAATAAGTTTCAGGCATGTAAACAAAAGGTTAGAGATTTTACAGTAGAAATAGACAACCTTGCCAGGAATTTGCCATTAAGGAATAATGTGTGGAATTTACAGATGAGTAATGGAGGCCCAGCAGCTGTGGAGGGATAGGCTGTTCAGCCATAATTTCATAGGAAACCTGTGGCTAAATCACAGATAAACCACAGATTTTTCTCCGATCTAGTCCAATCATTTATTTTCCAAAGATCCTTTCATTTTAAAAAGCCAGTCAATCAGAAAGCCAAAGCAATCAACTGCCCTGTACTCACCGACCAGCGTGTGCTGGCAGTACCTCCCACTGGTGCCAGTGTAACCAGTAAGGCCATTTAGGAATGGTGTTGCTGGTCATTTTGCTACTGTAACACAATCAAAATTTAAGGAAAAATGAAGATGAAGAACGTACAGAAACCTCTCTGGTTTCTTAATTCATTATTTGGCGGTGTTTCAGCGGCGAAGCCCTTGTCATTAGAGTCCATCAGTAGCTCTTCTCCTGCGTCCTGCCCTATGTGGAACTGCCCCTTTTGCCTTACTGGCCCTTTGTGATCGCTCTCCCACGTACTCTTGTGATCCCAGAGCACATGGGCGGTACCTGGGATGCCAGAGCACATGGACAGTACCTGGGATGCCAGGTTACATCGCCGCCTCTCACTTTCTGCTCTGCCCTCTCCCCCTCTGGAAGCGGACCGCTCCTGGCTGCCATCCCAGTATTTCTAACAGCCTTCCCACTCCTTCCCACTTAGACCTTTCTGAACCATGACTCTTCTCTGCGTGACTGAGATTTCCACATCAGCATTTACTAATCCCTACAGCTGGTTGAAACGCCTCATTTTTCTTTGCCCTTTCCCCACATGTAGTTGTTCATTGGGGGGGGGGAGACCAAATTCCAGCCGCCTCTCCCTGCGAAGAATGCATCTTGCCTCTCCTTGCCCACCATCTCTGGGGAGCCTCAGCCCACAAAGTACCCCTTGTTCCTCTTGCTGCATGGGGAAAAGTTAAATGACACTCTTCACTGTATCAGTCTCCAGCATGTGGGATGCCTTTTATAATAAGTATATGTGGGAAATCTTCATTTAAATCTGTGAGGCGTGACTTTTGCAGTTCTTTGGGAGCTCAGGCTGGCTAAAATCTCACAGGGTACGTTGAGCACTAAATCAGGCTTCTTGCGGAGCTGGCAATGGTTTATGTGGGGTTTGGACAGGGAGTCTGTAGAGAGTGAGCTCTGCGGGGCAAGGCCTGCCCTCGCCCTCCTCCTTGTATTGAATGTAACACAGTGAGCCTCTATTCTTGGCTGGGACAATTAGATTCTATGACAATATGAGTAATTAATAATAATAATGGGGCCTCTTCTGTGGACGGGCTGTTAGAAATAATTTCCTTCTGCCAGTTGCTTCTTGAGAATGTGGTTTTGAACTTTGAGATCCCGAAAGAGATAATCGAAACACAAGCAGCTGTCACAAACCTTTAGCTTTGTTTGTGTAGGCAGTGGTGGAAATTCCCAAAACTAAATTGTTGGATGGCTCACTGGTTTGTGCATCTTTTGTTGCAGCATCGAGCTCTTATGCAATGGACCCTTGTTTGATTAAAGACCCTTCTCACTAAGAGTGGGTTTCAACTGTTTCAAATTTTAGTAAGGGGAAAAGAAGCAAAATCATGCAAAACCAGCCACTGATCCCCTGTTGCTCTGCACCTGATTCACTTATGATGCACACAGAATTAGCTGTGCTGTGCCCTGCCAACGCACTGCTGTCAGGGTGATCCAGCTGCTGCAGCTGCAAGAGGTAGGTTCTTGTTTCCAGATGTAGTTGATGAGATGGTGGTGGCTCTGAATCCTTCCTTCACCCACGTGGCAGCTTGAGCCTAAAGGCAGGATAAAGCATTTGGTTCCTTTGGCACGTCACAGTCCTTCAACAGCTGTTCTTCACCCTCTTTGCAGGAGGGGTGGCATCTGGCCCACAGGTTGCCATTTAGATGAGCCTAGTGAGTGGTGGCAGTACCATGTGAGGCACGATGTAACATGGGTCCTCCTGTCCACATGGTTCATCCAGGTCTGAATCTCCTTCTGTCCATCATCTTCTCCTTATGTAAGGGAAGCTGAGCTGTAGAGGCCTTCAGAGACCTCTTCCACAACCTTCTTTGTAGCCTTTGTCAGGACTCTGCCAAAGAAGGCATTAATGAGTCTGAAATTTAAAGTTATGTATTCAAAAGATACTTTATTCCGCCGATTTTTCTCCTACTACTAAAAACCTTATTCCTTCAGTGAATGTAAACCCGACTTTTTCAGGAAGCTGACAGCTGGTGACATGATGGTGAAGATGGGTATGACTGAGGATGTCACATTGTAATTCAGGGTTTTAGAGTACTGGGATCCCAGTAAGCAATGCAGGAATGCAAGTGTCCTTGGTAGATTGTTGCTGATGACAAGGATAGCAATTTCTGAATTATTTTTTTTTCAATCCCTGTTCTTTTTTTTTTTTTTTTTTTTTTTTTTTTTTTTTTTTATTCTGGTAACCATAGTAATTACACTACAATTTTGTGGTTTTAACCTATACATGACCAAAACCTCTTCTGGTGACCAGTTTGTTATTATAAAGATCATGTTGTGGCCTGTAGCCAAAGGCACTGGTACCAATACAGAATGTGATTTTTATCTGTTCTCATAAGGTATGCAGAGCCAGGTACGGCAAGTATTTTTCATGTTTTTTTAAAACAAAAATATTGGGTTCCATGACAACATTGTGAATTATGGTCTGAATTCTCTGCTGCCACACCTCTCCTGAAATCAAGAGAACTATGTTAGCAAAGAATTTGGTCCTTTGTAGTGTTAAGTCACACAGCTCTAATAGCGACTGTCATGATGATTCCCAGAACTATAAGGTGTTTTGATGGGAGGACTTAGCAGCAGACTGGAAGCACTGGTGACGTGGGCAGTACTCTGCCTTCTGAGTCAGAAATGAACTGGTGACCCAGCAGTGCAGTTTGTACTTTGGTTTTTGTGTTGTTCTTATGAGATGTAAACCCATCTGTTTTCATAAAATTATTGTGTATTACTTTTTCAAAAGGAAAATTAGTATTCTTGTTGCTTTTTTATAAATTTGTTATCAAGATACCCCTGGCTGTTTTTTACAGAGCTGGTAGGAGAGATTAATCACCTTTGCAATCTTTACCCTTCAGTCAAATTTGGTCATAATTAGCCAACAGATTCCGAGTTGTTAGAAAAGGTGGGACTTTAAGAGCCCATAGGAATCAGGCTAAGACTTGCTGCTTGTTGTTCGCCCTGGATAGTTAGGTCTAAATTTGTGTTACTGAACTTTGGTCACCCTCCATACTGAAATGGATCCTCATGAGGTTTAAAGCCAGATTCCTTTCTCATTTTCAGGCTTGTGGTCTGTTTGCAGAAGGGAGATTTTCTTCTGTGATAGTTGTGGGAAGGCTTTTGCCTCAGTGCATGTAGCATGGAAAGGGCAGCAGTACAAGTGTCAGCTTTTACAAACCGGGCAGCTTCTTACACCGGAACAGATAAGAGCAGAATCTGGTCCTCATGGCTAATCTAGAAGTTGTGCCTTTTTGAAAATGTTAGCTGAAGCATTCAGCTCGTACATTTTGAAAATCCCTCCAAGTGAACAAGCGGTCTGCCAGCCAAATTCCTAACTCTGATGTAAGGAGGAGACGTAGGCACATCAGTCCCCAAGTTAATCACCTGTTAGTATGTTATAGCACATCTTGCAGAATCTGTCCAGCATAACTTGAACTAAGGGACCACCAGAAACACTGTATAGATAGTCTTTTTCTCTAATACTTATGTTAAGAGTTATGCAAATACTAAAGAAATCTAATTTTAAGTTCTGCAAGCTGGGGGCAGGGAGCTAAGAAACTTCTATGTTATGTAGTTCATGAAAGATTATTTTACAGGTTATACCTGAAACTCATTGACTGTAGAAGCAAACAGGGATAAAATATGCACCTCAGAGATCCACTTTACCCCCAAAAGTCTCAAATAGGTAAGGTTCCTTTAAGTCTTCTAGAAACAAGGCCTTTTAAAGCAACATTAAGTTAGTGAAGAAGTGTAGGGTCCTGGGCTTTAGGTGGCCATACTTGAGCAGGGGTTGGACCAGGTGACTTCCAGAGGTCCTTCCCCCTCAACCACGCTTGAGTCTGAATCAAGGAGTTCTTGAAACTGGCTTCAAAACTTCAGGTGTATATGTGAAATTCATGGAAGATCTTTGCTTTTCCATCTGAACTCCCTCATCACTTTCATAAAGATGAAATAAAGGAAATTAAAGCAAGAGATCAGATTTATAAAAGGAGCATCTTACCAGAGAAGGCTGCACATTGGCTTGTCCCAGTAGAATGCCCTTTAAAAACCTGTGGAAAACCTCCTGAACTAGCTGGAACTGGGATATAACTGTTAGATGAGCACAGCCCATTAATTTGATTTTGTTTGCATGATCTCATTGATAAAGATTTGTTTAACTGTATCTTTAACAAAGTGTGCTGGGCTTGTTTTTTTCCTCTTAACTTTATCCAGTAATAAGTGTAATCTAAATATGAAATTTGTATATATGCAGGCCCTTGATCCCACAGGAACAGACAACATTAAGAGGGTAATAGATACTCATGGAACAGCAGGACCCCTAAAATGTATATCCCCTCCACTGAGCTGCACAGGATCGTATCTGCCATGTCTGTAAACTGAGATCATCTGCGGGGTCTGTGAACCACGACTGCCAGGAGCAAAGGGAGAGAAAATGGAGAATGTTGGTTCTCTTTCCCTCAAAAGCAAACAACAACAAATAAACAGCAACTGCCCTGTCCTCTCTGTCTCTACGTATAGTGATTTATACAAGTAAATAAACATCAGCAAGAACTGGAATGAGATGACATCTCAAATGAATGTAAAAATCTTACTGTTTGCAGCAATCACTGCTGTATTTGTGATCACAATAATTTTGGCTGTAATGTAGAAGTTAAACTTGCATCTGTAACTGGCTGAAGTGAAACAGCTTCTAAATTAAGATTAAAACAATTTAAAATAAATTGCAGTATTTGCTTTCAATTCCAATGGAAGCTTTTTTTATTTCCCAGGCTATGTCAATTTTGTCTACATTTCTATGTCATTCAGAGTAGACAGGTTTTTACCTTCTTTATTACAGAGGTACAAAATAGTTCAAGAAAACATGGCAGGGGGAGGAAAGTTTTCAGTAATTGTTCACTTCAAATTAAAATATGATTTATATCTTCTGCCACAGATTTTTTTTTTTTCTTTTGGCTATAATTTCCTGATTTTGGCTATAATTACATAAAAAATTTCTAAAATATTTCTTCTTCCTGTCTGGAAGTATTTTTAGTGACTTGTGCATAAAAGTGGACTGCATTGCAAGGTTTTATTTTTTATGATAGTCTTCAAAAGGTGTGCAGGTAATTGTGCTCTGTAATGTATGCAACAGAGGATGAGAAAGCAACAGAAAAATAGTTGTAATTTACATTTGGTAAATTGGACTCCCTCTATCAACAGCAGAAAAAGCTGTGTTGTTTCTTATCTGCTAAAGTTCTCATCTGAAATAATCTCTTCAGTTATTGTAGGCTTTACAATATTGACATTTTAGTAAGGCATTTCTATGTAAATATTACATTTCTGCATAGTGATAGATACCTGTAGTAATTACCCTCGCTTAAAGAAGTCTTGCTCATAATTTATGAATGACACAGACATTCCCACAAGTTCTGAATGTTGAAGTCTTTTATTATAGGCATACAGAGACAGTCACGAAGCAGCTCATTTTAAATTCATATGGATTCAGTATTGCATAAAGCAACAGTTTTTAGTTCCAAACATGCAATGAGACGATCAGGGGAATATGCCTACATGCGTACATGAAATCTGGTGGTGGCCACTGCTGCATCACTGAATGCCTTACTGGAGGTAAAGTCATTTGTGTGCTGTTAGGGTCAGGTTCCTCTTCTTCTGGATGAAGTAATATCTAAAGAACTGTTGAATTTTGACAGTATTTCATCTCGAGAGCACTTCAGAATAAGGGGCTGGTTCAACGCATTTGAAGAAAACCAGGCTGACCTAGTTTTTCTGCACGATTGGGGTTTACAGAAATGAATTTATGGCAGTCCAAAGAGACCAGGTGTTCTCACTCTCCCCGAAATCCCAGCACAAGAGCACAGGGATAATTAAGCCTGCAGTCATGCACATTATTCCTGCTGTTGTTTTACCAGAATAAAGGATTACTGCCTTTACCTATTGATCTACCTTTCCTCATTCTTCACTGACCACTACTGATTGCTCACTGACCACTCCTTAATGCAGTTGGGGAAGAAGCATGTGAAAAGGAAAGTCTATAGTCCTTAATCACAGAGTTTTACTAATATTGTGTGGAAAAGAGAAATGTAGGGGATTCATTTTTTTATGGGCTTGGCATAGCAACGGGATCTGGCGAGAAATAAAGTAGGTTGTAAAGGTGAAGGGAAAAGAGGTAGGTCTCAGAGGTGTCCTGTGGTTACAACAGAGATGCCATGTAGATCCTGATTAAAAAGCTATAGATTGATCCTAAGCAATATTCAAGGAGCTGTTTCCCTGCCTTAGTTTTCACACCAAAGTTGTTAACTCCTGCTTTGATCTGTATGTTTCCAGTGCTATGCAAAGGAAAGAGCAGCTGGTTTTGCAAGCTTTAGGCACTCTATTTGGTTCAGCTTTGTGTCCCTGAAGTTTGGGCCAAATCAATACAGGCCAGCTGGCAGCACAGGAGCTGTGAATAAGGGTGTGCTTTGGCTCAGGGGTTGTTATGTTTATTCTGGAGGGGGTTTGATACTTCAGGGAGTTTAAAACAAATAAATAAACAACCCTGCCATGTTTGCAGTAAAGAAATGAGATCGACTAACCCCCAACTGCCTGCTTTGTTCCTCTGCTGGACTTTAACCTCCCTGTGCAGAAGGAATGCTGCAACAGCAAGGAGCAGCACTCGGGAGCATTGGCTCCTATTACAGGTGAAATGGGTTTACACTAATGGAGGGGGTTGTAAATGTTGTTGTCTCTTACAGGGAAGGTTGGTGGTGCTGCCTGCTTTTTAGTGCTGGTCTCCTGGGGCTTTTAAGAAGGTTGGACTGCTTTATTAGTACTGGAATGATAAAGAAACACTTTCCCCTATAAGAAAAGAGGTGGGGGTACCCAAGGGCAGTGATGGGCCTGGATTATTTTTGCAGCTGGGTAAACGTCAGAGCAGTAGGGATTAACTGGGGGGGATGCCTGGGGGGACATTTTAAGGCTGTGTCTGGTGTTTACCTTGGGAGAAAATTTTTGCATTTTTATCAGTATGCATTTATCTGGCTTTGTATCACTTCCCAGTGGTCAGGAGTACTCTGTGTGCAGGCTGCAGGACTGTGGGAGCGATCTAGTCATGAAGAGCCCTTCTCTTTGATGTGTGTCTTTGTCTTGGCTGTATAAAATGTGCTGTTTCTGCTGATACCTCTTGAAAGGCATCAGAATCTTCTCAGCCATTTTTTTGGGTAAATAAGGTCTTAAGTAATGCCCATTCTTCAGTTCTACAATGTTAGTAGCTCAGATGCAGAAATATAACTTAGATGTATATATGTATAACTGAGCTTCTGGAATAATCCTTTTTTCTGGGTGTGTGTGGGAAGTGGTGAACTCTGTGTGACTTTTATATCTATTGGCAAGTAGTTGGGACTGACATTTAGAAAAGACTTATTTTTTCTTTTAAACTGGTAACTCTACCATAGAATTTTAAGCACAGAATCCTAAAATGTCAATTTTTTTTCTATCCTCGTTTCTAAGGGGAAGAGAGGTGGCAGTGGAAGAGAGGATTTGGCAATTCAGCACAAAACTGCACCTTTGACTGCAGTCTTGGTTGATCCCACAGGCTAACCAAGTGTCAGACATGCGGTAGAGCTGAGAGAGTGACTGACTTCCTTGCTTGTTAGCTGACAATTTAGTGATGTTTCTGTGTCAGTGCGTTAATTTGAACATTCATAGCCCATTCCACAGAGCGAATGTACAAAACTAAACATTATGATGGATTGATGTTTCCTTTTCACTTTCCCTTCTGTATTTTCCTCCCTTAATCTGATAGATGAGGCTTCTGTATTCCTTCAGGTGCAGAATGAGTTGGTCAAAGAGACTTGAGTTTACTGTTTAGTGTTATGGGTTTAGGGTTACGTACCTCTCCTTGGCTGAACAAGGAGCTGGATGGAGCTTTCAGTTCATCATGGATGGTCTTCAAAGAGATTTCAACTGATACTTCAGGACGAAAAGTCTGTAACAACCACAAAGTAGTCTTGTTTCTAGGCTTCAACTTCTTATGTGTACCATGTTTACATTTGTTTCTGCCTACCTGTATATATTAAATGTGTAAGGCTTGCCTTAGGAACGGTATAGGCCAATAGATTCATGACGGTTTCTGTGAAAGAAAACAGGGGTGAATGGTTACAAATATATATTGCCCAACTGTGGATCTCTATACTAATGGTTCTGATTAAATGGAAAATATGCTGAAAAAGCTGTTTTCTGCAGTCATATCAACACCTACTTTTATTAAAAATTTGTTGATAAGACAGGGTATTCTTCATAGAAATGATACTACCAGGTTATGGCTTTGTCTTATTTTCTGTTAATTAAACCTGTGTTTTAGACTAGTTTATAGTGAAGCTTGAAACTTTAGTCCCATCCTTACAACTTGTCTGTATGCATCAAGCTGCTAATAGAAACCTAAAATGTAATTGTTCTTCCAAATGGTTTAGATTAAAGTATCAGTGGGCAGTATGAAGACCACTAATACCGGAAGCATGAATTAAATGCAAATTCATACTGGTTTTATTTCTATTATTATAGTAGGCTTTGCTAAAGACCTGTTAGAAGGCAATTCTTCTAATTTCAGGCTTGTTAGTGTTTCAACATTGTTTACTGCATTGTCTGGATTTTTTTCTGCTTCTTAAAAGGTGAGAGTTCACCTACTCAATGTCAACTTGTCATTCTTTGAAAATACAAAATACAGTTGTAGCTTGAAAGGACTCAAAGAAAAAGAATGTGGATTGTTTGTGTGTGTGTGATTATGGTTATGGGTTTGGTTTTGTTTGGTTGTTTGTTTTTTTTTTTCTTTGCTTCTCCCCCCCCCCTTTTTTTTTTTCTTCAGTTGTAGCTGTATCTCAAGGCTCAGGAGCTAGAATTAAAGCACCTGTATGGGCGCAAAAATGCGCCCACAAAATCAGATATGCTGTGACTGTTAACAGAACTAGGCTTAACAGAAAACAATAATTTTCCGGTCTTAGACCTTGTGCCACTTGTCTCTCTTTCATCTGAGGAAGTTGTCTAGCATGTCCTTTTTCAAATTTGTAATGCCCTGTATCTGTCCTTTAAAACTGTCTCTAATGATCATGTAAGACATGCTTCTTATTTAGTTGAAAATCACAGATAATTGCTGATGCATGTGTGTTATCTGTCCTTTTTTCCTGCTATGTCACTTTATTCTCTTAATTTATTGTTCTTCAGTGGCTCTGTCCTCTTTTTTCCAATTACTGGGCTTTTCTCTCTCAAGTGTTTGGAGTAAATTTCTGGAAAACTGCATCATGCACAGCTGTCTAGACTTTCCAAAATACTTGGCTTGTATTCAGAGACTACTTTAGTGGCAAATAAATTTATAGGATTATTTTAGAAGAGAAGACACTTACTAACTAGCTATTCTTACATACGTAAAGGCATATTTAGAATTTTGCATTTGGCTTCATGAGTTATAATAGAAATTAGTTCACTAAGGCAAGAAACTGGGGTGGCAAATCACATGGCTTCTCTTGTTGGATTTTTATTTTTTTTGGAGGGGGTAGTTAACTGCTGGATAACACCTTTAATTTTTTTGTTAAACTGGAAATCTGTGCTGCGATGATAATCCATCAGAAAATGAACTGTCATCTTTCAATGTTATGAGAGGTTACCGCTGTGAATTTTCTTGGTAAGGCAGCACTTCAGTACAACTACACTCTGTCACACATGAATATTTAAATCTGTCATTGAAAAATAAAATAAAATTTCATGATGATTAAGTATTATTTTTGCTTTAACAGGTGATACCTTGTAAAATGAATTCACTGTGAGCATTTGGGAGAGACATTCTGTACACCTCTCTGAGGAATCTCGTCATCTTCCCTGTCTTTTCATGGAGCGTTTCTTTGGAGCAGTGCTGATGCTGTTTGATGAACACTATGTCTAACACATCAGCAATCAGTTCTGACAAATGCTGTCTGGTCATTTCGCTTTGCTCCCCAATGCCCCCATGTATCTCTCTGCTAGTTCTTGCTTTGGACTCTGAAGCCCCCGGAGTAGGGGTCTACCTTTGTGCTCCAAGGAGCACCCAGCCCTGTTGGATCCCAGGCTTTGACTAAAAGACTAGAAGGTGCGACTGCCATGCAAGCGATTCATAATAGAGACAAAAGTCTTGGAGTCACTAAAGCCAAAGGCAAACTTCCCTTTGACTTAAGCCAGACCGAGATTTCATTCCCAGTATCCAAGTGACCAGTTTGTGCTTTTGTCTTTAATAGTGTTACATACTGTTTTGAAAATTTGGCTTTATCTTGCTGACTTTCAGCCACCCAGATGTTAATCGTGTAGCCTTTGGGGCTCCCTCTTTACCTAATAGAGGGAGAGGGACGGACAGACAGACAGACAGTCAGATTGCAAGAGGTCACTTCTAAAAGTGACTCCACTGAGAGGAGCTATTGGCATGTTTAGGTTGGACAACAAACTTTTAGATGACTTGATGTTAAGGAAGATAAATCCCATCCAAAGTGCTTACAGCTGTACCATTCAGATTTGCTCTTGGCTTGGATGAACAAATTCACGGAGTTTAAGAGTAAAAAAGCACTTATGGGTTTCATAGTCTCACCTTGTGAGTAAGAGCTGGAATATAACTCCTGTATTAGCTCTGTGCAGAATCCCACAGCTTGCATTTGTCTTGTGGGCACCTTCTGAAAAGGCATCTGGTCAGAATGTAAAGACACCAAAAGGCAGACTCAACCATTTCCTTGGCAGTTAATTTTAGTAGTTAACTTCATCTGTGATTTAAGAAGTCCTTACCAAATCTCAGACTTCAGTGTACTTGGTTTTAAATTTCAATTGGAAGTTCTTTTTATGCTTTTTTTTTTTTTTCTGCTTGAAGAAAAAGTGCTATGGACATAGAAATTTCTGCTTGAGGTGATTTATTTATTTATTTTAAACCTGTCATAGTCAAATCACCCAGCCATCGCCTTTCATCTGCTAGACAGAGTGAGCTCCTTACCCTCAATGCTGAATTTTCGTATAACCCTGAGACAGTATTGTAATTCTCAGCATCATCTCTGAATTTTCAGTGTCCTCTAAAAGAAACAAGTTATTGGAACTCTCGCTTAATCCTGCATCCGTGTAGTTAATACCTTACTTGGTGAGAAAAAATGTATTCTTGTTCCCTAATTCTTTTCTATATATCTGAGGATTGTGTTTGCTCTTTTCTGACATAGAAGCATGTTGAGATTTGTGATACTTGATCATTCTCTAATATGTCTCATTTCTCTTCAGAGTTTTTGTAGCTGCCAACATTATTTGTAAAAATACTGAGTAGTGCCAGACCTGAGACTTTGTTAATTAGAAAGTCTCTGCAGTCTCTACTCTTTAATAGAAAATGGTGACAGAAGTTTAATGAAAAAGCATATTTGATCCTGTGTTTTATCTCTTGTATACTATATCATCTGCCTGCAGTTATTCAATTTTATCTGAATAATACTGTAAAATTAAGGAAATATGAAGATACTGACAGCTAATTTCTAGCATTTTTAAATTGCTCTTCAAAAGAATGAATTATGAAAAAATTAACCACTTTATATCTTTGAGATATAACGGGATGAGTCTGGTAGTAAAACCTTTCAAACGGCAGCATGAAAAAATACTGATTCATATCTTCATTCTTCTTTATTGCATAGCTGCAGATAATGATTTTTAGATTTTTCAGTTTTGTGAAAATGCTGGGTGTTGTAGAGAATTCCAAGGTTGCAGAGCTGCTTTTATAAAGTTACACAATAAATTAAAAAACAAAAACAAACAAACAAACAAAAAAACCCAAAACCCAAACAAAACAAAATACCAGCAAAAAAACCACCAAACCAGCAGTATATTTATCTTTACAATAATATTGCTAAAAGTACAGTAAGCTGCTTAACTATGCTAAGAGGGGAACAGCTTTTTGGGTACTAATGTACTACTGAACCAAATCTGCTTTAAGATGGGGGTGGTGGTGTGTGTGTGTGTTCATGGGATGTATTTGGATGTCAATCCAAAACATTAATCAGGAGTTAACTCGGACCCTTTGGAAAGAAGAATTCTATTTTGTGAATACTATAGCTTAAATCAGAACAAATCTGAGATCTCTTAGCAATTATTTTGGAGGAAAAAAAAATGCATAGTAGCAAGACTTGCATTATCTTTGCACTGAAATCCGTCGGCATGGAGCCTCAGCATCTGGATATTAGCATCTTAGGGAGGTGCAGCACAGCCTTTGCCCTCAGTTAAGGACCTTGATCTGACCAACCCTGGGTACTTCACGTTTACAGCTGGGTTAACTGGGGTGATCTGGATGCTACCAGATTCTGAGTGGAGGACACTTGTCAATGTTACTGCTAGGTAATAACCTGCCATTATACCTTTACTGAGCCTGCCCTGGAGTAAAGCCTCAGGGCCTTTTCTCCAGTTAGGTATCACTTGGTAAAACAAAAAAATGTGGTAGTGAACAGGTGGTGGAAATACACCCTTTTGCTGGTGAAGATGATGGCGTGGGAGTGGCACCTCACGTGGCAGCAGATGCTTCAGAAGCTCCTCCTGCCAGCTGATGGGGGTCCTTGCATCAGCAGGAGGTCACAAGCCTCCTCTGCACGTTAGCTTATCTCCTTATCACCCCTACCCTTTTCTGCTTGGGAAGGTGTATGTTATCACCGCTGTCTATCATTTGTGTTGTATGACCCGTGTGAATCTTGGCACTGGAGTAGCACCTTGCTGATCTAAACGCTGTGCAGGTACAGAAACAGGAGATTACTTTTGTCTCTGAAAGCTTGCAGTTCTTCAGGGTATGAGCTGATCGTGAAAACTCTTAATGTAATTAGCCTCAGGGGGTTTTGTATGAAAACATTTAAATTTTGTTGAGATACTTTTTGCAATATCAGAGAAACTGAAGTCTGAGAAATCTCTCATTTAAAAGATAAAAAAGCTGTTTATTTGGAAACAAATTCAAATATACATTTGACTTTAGTAAGAGAATAAATGTATTTGTACAGGCAAGCACACAGGTGTTAGGTTTGGGATTTTGCTGAAAAAGCTTTTTCATTTATTCAAACCAATATTTTAGTTAAAATTTTACTATTTACCCCTCACCACCATCATTTAGCTCTAGTCATATAATTTGCTCTCAAGAAGTGAATGTAGGACTCTGGGACAATCACATTTTCTTACAAGTCATCAGAAAGAAGTTTTTTTCTTATCACAGGAACTTCAAAGTGTCTTTTCTGTTTGAAGAAATCTTGTATAGAGGGAGGTATGGTTTTGCGGTATCTACTTTGATATGCATATAGAAAGGAAGGGAAAACTTTAAAATGAAAAGTGCTGTGCAGTCTGGTGCAGGAGGAAGAAAGATGGGGAAAATCTTCTGCAAGTTTAGAAAGACAGTTCTAGGATAAAATGCTTGTGGCCATCACTAGCCAAGGCATAAGTGTGGTTAGGGAAATGGACAACAAACTTGCTCAGGCTTCAGGGAATTCCCACTTGGATATGCTGAAGGCATGACAACTCCATTGTGCTTTCTGTCAAGAGACTGCACAGGAGGAAGGAAAGAATAGTGCGGCCGAGGTCCACTATTTGGCTCAAGGGGAATTTGCCTGTAAGGGGTTTGGGATGGAAAAATTAATTGGAAAGTGCTAAGAGTCCTTTGGGAAGGTGTTTTCTAAGTGACTATTTGCATGGGAGCAATTGTTTCCCTGCCTGAGTTGCAGAATGGAGTGGAAGCAGAAAAAAATCTGTATAGTTTATGAACCCGTGATTGTTATTTATCACTTTGAATGCTAGTAGTTATATACTGGGATAGCTCAGGGCAGGAGTCTGGCTGGCAGCTGGCTAAGTGTTGTCACATTGGATCTTTTATTTGCAAGGAAATGTGCTAAATGTAATGGTCTGTGGTGTCCTACCCATCCAGTGGGATCTATAATCTACTAACACTGAGTGCTGTTGGTGGATATAGGTATTGCTACCACTGTGCATCAAGCAGTGAATGGTAAGATGTGCATTCTCCCTGAAGCTCAACCTGCCTTCATTAAGCACGTCTGACTAGGCTCTGGAGTGGCTAACTTTGTTGTTAGAATGATGTATTGAATTCCAATATCACCATTTTTGATTTTTTTTTTTTTTTTTTTTTCCGAATGGCAATCACTGAAGATGTTACCCACTCTTTCCCACTGTGCAGTTTAAATGTTTTTGTTTGGAATTCTTTTTTAACTTGAGTGATGCCTTTGTTGCTAACAGTTAAATTTTACTAAATGTAGATTTTTTTTTTTTTTTATTGCAAAAATGTTTCACAAAATTCACTGAGTGTAAATGTCAGAGTAATCTGGGTTTGATCTGCATAAATGTTCGCTACATTTCACCTCTATCACAAGGTGATTGACTGCACAGGTAGGATGCACATCATCCCAGACTCCTGCAGAACAACTAATCTTTTCTTTACCAAAAAACGACAACAGAACACCACACAAACCCAAAACAACTCTTCTCAGCAGTTGAGTAAACTTAAAACATGCCGTCTTCGTGGTCCAGAAGACTAGCAGAGAGTAGGGAACAACGGCTACACAGAAAAAGATCTCTGAAGACTTATTTAGAGGTGCCAAAGTGGAGGGAGCTTGTATGAGCTTTTTGTAAAGGTTTTCCTCTCTTGAGCACAAACTGTTTCTCCCATGTCCAGGAGCAAATGACAGATTGGCACCTTAAAGACATAATGCTGCTGAATGCCATGGCTGCTACTGAAAGACCCAGCTGTGCAAGGTGCGGTGCCCCTTCTGAATCTGACTTGTTTTGATTACAGTGACAATTCGCCTATGGTACGGGCCCTGTGATGCTCCTGTAAAGTGTCATTATCAATTGTGTGGCCCGCCTTTTTCCTTCTTGGAAGTGTTAGCTATAAAGGCATATTCTTATTTTTGATGGTGTTGGCAGCCTCCTCTCTGGTGCAGCTTAAGCTCCCTACTCAAGACAACAAAAACTGGCAGAAAACTGGCATTCTGAACAGGCTAGAGGCTCCGTGGGTAAGACCATGGCGGCCAGTCCATCCACTCGACCTTGCTCTGATGGCCAGCTCGCTGGGTTACTACTCTTAGGCTGCACTAAGTTATGTTAAGGTTTGACTTGAATGGAGGATGAAGAAGCGAAAAAAGTTGGCTTTCACGTGCCTTCTCTTTAAGGTCCTGTTCCCAATAATGATGAGTGGGTAGAGCAGCCAGGGCCCAGCAGGACTTCAGGGGCACAAAGCGAACAGCCCAGGCTGTGTGGAGATGTTTGGCTGACCAAGTGCAAAGGGGAAATAGGCACCTGGAGTTAGAGCTGTGGACATTTTCGTGGTTGAGAAATGTTCTTCTCCAGGTCTTTTTGAGTAAAAGAAGTGCTTGGTTATATTTTGCAAGCATAATTATTGTTAATAATGGCATTAATGTTTTAGTTATTGCCTCAGAAATGTCAGTCCTGCAGCCAGGATTGTAATAGATTGTTTATAATTTGGGAGAAGCAGCTGACTGAGTCTTCATACCTGAATCTCTAGATCATTAGTGCTGCTCAAGGTAAAGGATAGCTAAAATACGCTGCGTCTGCAAGCAGTAATTAATTTTTTTCCGGCAGTTTTTGGATACTTTCTTTTTCCATTCAATGTGCAGACATTGATTTTCTGCATTTACTGTCCCATCAGTTCAAAGATGGAAGTCAGGGAGAGACAGGTGACAATGAAAAATATTTTATTATTACTTCATAACGCAAGTCTAATTATTTTTTCATGTATGGAAAGGTATGTTGCTTATTAAATGATCCAATACGCTGTTAAGTACAGGTTTCCATTATCATGGCTGATGTTACTAATACTTGTTAAACAAAGCTACTGTGAGCTAAATTTTGCTACCCTGCTGTGACAAAATGCGTTCAGTAGCATTGCCAAAATGTCCACATTGACCTGCAAGCTGTTGTGGTAAGTTCTGTTGGGACTATTTATCTGCTCAAAGGTAGGCTTTTATTTAAATCAGTGATGAACATACTTGAGGCAGAATATAAACAGCTGTGGAAATGGAGTATTAAAGCAACTGCGTGAAGAAGTGTATACTATAAATTATTAAAAAGAGACTGCAGAGCAAGTGGAGACTTTCCTACTGTGCAATGATGAATCGCCAAAGGGATCATGCATAGGTGTGGTGGTGGTGGCGGGATCTCTATTAGCAAGTTAGTACATAGCTCCAGACCTTCCTCCTTCAGGCTTCGGACAAAACTAACTTTTTTAGCCCATGAGGACTGTGTGCTGTTGTTCATCACCATTCGGGTGGGTGTCTCGGTCAATATTAGAAAAGACTCTGCTCTGTGAAGCTGGGCAGTGACTTTGTTTTGAATGGTGGTGTGAATCGAGTCAAATGGAAAATAACAGAACTAAGGGATGAATGCTTTAACTACTTTATAGTTTTTTCCTTAATCAAGGCAGATCATAAAGATGTTAATTTTCTTTTTTGGTGATACTGTACCATTCCTATGCTGGAAGTCCTCATGCATCTGTGCAGAGGAAATGGCTTGTAATGTGTACATCTCCAGCCAGACACTGGCTTAATGGGGTATAACGGGAGTCTGAGTGATTCAGATTTGTTGTGGAAAAGGCAGAATCTGTAACAGCTGTTCTTTGACATATAGCTTCTCCTTCCAACAAGATATGAAAGAAATGAAGACAGTATTCAGAACTATAACCCCCACCAGTTAAATCCTATTTCCTATTATAGTTTATTCTACACTGAGCACCTTTGAAAGTGTGGATGCTTTATTTTTCCAGCTAAGGTGAACAGGACAATTTCTCTTCGATCAGACTGTGCGGTTTTAGTTAACCAGTGGGGTGATAATTGCTCTGCCTGCAGAAATCCCTCTCCTGAAGGGTGGAACATGACACCCTCAGCAGTCCTGCCCCTGGCTGAGGGCAGAGGGATTTGATCTCCCTTTCAGATGAATGGTTCGCTGTGCTTCCAGCGCAGGAGCTGGGTGAACTCTCTGGTTCTGCCCAGCTTCGTGTTTGCCTGGGGTAGACCGTAATAGCTCTGATCGTGCTTGTGTGTTGGGGAGGAGGTGGCTTTTCACCCTGGCAGCGTTGGTGCACACCTCACAGTGCTTGCCTCAAATCCCTACCTGGGCACGGTGTGATATTTGCCAGACTCTCGGGACCTGCGTTGCTCTTCTGCTGGTGACACCTCTCAGCTCAGAGCTCCTGCTTCCCCAGTGCTCCTCTGAAAGGTTGTTCCCTCCACCAGGAAGTCAGATATACAGTTTGCATGGCTGTGCTTTCAGGGAGAGTCTGCAGAAAGATCTGTTTTCACAGACGCTTCTCAGGAAGGTGTTTTCTGAGCTGGGTTAAGACATGGCTCTCTGAACAGCCAAGGCAGTGCTGGTAGTGGTAAAGAGGTGGACTGGAGGGGCACAGCTGCAGGCTCCTATCCACTTTTTCATTTGCTCCCCGGGACTGTTTCTTGCTCCCTAAGACTGTTGCTCACTCCCACTTCAGCAGGAGGAGCCCAGCCTGCCTGGGTGAGCTCCACGCTTGCTCCATCTCCTCTGTGGAAGTGTACCCATTTCTGTCTGTGGCTGTGTAAATGGTACTGGGGGGATAAATCAGAAGGAAAGCCTGAATTCATGGGAGATGGGAACAGACCTGCTTACAGCTCTTAATGAAGCTGCAGACCGTTGTGCTGATGTCTGACCTAATGGTTTTGTGTATCTGCGTGGGGCTACAGAAATGGAGGAAGGTAAAGCAATCATGGCAGCCTCCCCTGTCTGTGGGTTTTCTATTTCTGTATTTCCTGGATCATTACCTAGCCCTGCCTGGATCTCTTTGCTCCTCATCCAAACAGCTGATTTCCTGAAAACGGTTCCTGTTTGATTCCAGCCACTTCCAGCTCTCTTGCTTGGACGTTTCTGGAATGGAGCCCTACCCCCAGCAAGCATTTAAGGATTAACCAAAGTGGTGGTGGCTTCCTGCCGGCGCTGGAGCCCTGAGAGGTGACTCCTCACTTCCTGCAGCTTCAGCAAGGTTTTGCTTATTTCTGCCAGACAAAAGGCTGGCTCCATAAGGGTGCAAACCAGTTCCAAGTCTCTAGTCTGGAATAGCGCAGTTACTCCATTCCCGTTATGCCAGTTGAGAGTGGTTACAGGATTGCATGCAGAAATAAGGCAGCTTCTGTCTCATAGCAACAGCTTGTTCCATGAAGTGCAGCCTCGCGTTTCTTTTACAGACTGGATTTATGGAAGGGAGGAGAATTCAGTGATAACCTCCTTTGTTTCTAGCATTGACGAAGAGTATTCATGTATCCAGTTAGTTAAGATATTTAGGAACAATCTGGTGAGTGAACTGTTTAAAGGAGGATGATTAATGTATGCAAACACCATTGTCCAGTTGAAATTTGTTTACCTCACTGAAATGTCAATATTATTATCTGCTATTCTATTGAAGTGTTAGTATTTCCGTCTTCAGACAATGCAGCATTGCTAGAATACCAATGAGGCAAATGCAGTGAGGAAGCAGAGGACTTCTGAAGCTTATAACAACTCCTTATGTAAATCCGTGTGCAAAATTCACTTCATATCTGTTATTTTGGGAAATAATAAATGAGGTTTTGGTGCATGTGTCTCAAAATACATGTTTTTTCTCTTCACTATTTCAAGTGTCTTTATCAACATAAGCAGGAATAAAAAACACTATGGAACGTGAAAATAGTTCTTATGTAGTAGATACTAGCATTTGATTTACGATCTACAGGTTGGAAAAGAATCTGTTTAAAATTATGGACCAGTAGTTAGTGTTTAGGGTCTAAATTAGCGTGTGGGGTTTTTTATTTATTATTTTAAAATTCAGTCTTTAACTTGGTTTTAGTGACAAAATGCTACTCTGCTTCTTAAGCCTAAGCCATGAAGGTATAGTCAGGAAACCAAATTGGCCAAATACTTCTTTGCAGCAACAGAGTTGGTACTTGTAGACATCTTAAGGGGTCACTTATTTAAAGGTCGGCCCCCATTTGACCTGTCAACACTTTACAAGTCTGACCAGAAATAGTTGAGCTATTATTTGGTCACAAAGGATGACAGTAAAATTCCAGTATATTCCAAAGCAGTTGCTGCAGTTGCAACGAATTTGCCTGCCTTAACAGAGGCAGGATGGAGTCTCCGTTGGCATCGGCTGACTGCCGGATCCCAGGAGGAGAGATGAGGGCTGGGAACAGCCCCTGCGAGCCCGGAGGAGGGTGGCTGTGGGCAAAGGCTTTGTGCTGCTTCGTAGCCTGGGTCTCTGCACCGGTATGTTTGGCAAGAAATTCACCCGAAGAGGCAGAGGTTTTTTGCTTTCTGTTTTTTTATCTTGGTGTAAAAAAAACCTGTAAAGGAGTATTTCTGCGGGGTGGGTGGTAGAAGCTTGCTTCTCGTTACCAAATAAGAGTCCAAGAGACCAATGTGCCAAGTCCTAATGAGACAGACACACAAGGAGACAAAATGATCAGTGAGCATCTTGAACTGCTTTGATAATGGGTTTTCTGGAGATTGGTGAGTTTGGGAAGATTGAATGGGAAGGGGAGGGTAGAGAGGAAGCATCTGCATTAGTTGGGGTTTTCTGTTCAGTAGCTTTGGCTGGATAGTTTTCCAAGATCATCCATTATAATAAGGAATTCTTCACTGTGTGGTATTTTAGGAGACTTTTCAACAATAGTGGAAATTAATGGGAGTTATTAATGGTTCATCATCACTACTAATTTATATTCTCTGCAAAAGCCTCTCATACTAGGTATTTTGAATCCTAGTCACCCTCTAACATGTGTTATTGCATATCTGATCTGGAGGATAGATAATAGTTATTTGTGCCCAAAGTTATTATTATACGCGTATCTCCCAGCCTGATCTAGAGGTGAAAATCAGAGTTGTTTGGAGGTAATGCCTGGCTACTGCAGGAACTTTGTGATAAGGATTTTTGAAAAAGAAAACTAAATCTTAATATCAGAAGTCCAAGATGAAAATTTGAGCCCAGTCTTATCTAACCGAGAAGATTTAAAATTACACTGAGTTGTTTACGAGAATTGCTACCTTTGGTGCAAGAGGATGTGCAAGGAAGGCCTTTAAGTGCTTAGTTCTCTGCCTCCAAGTTCTGTACTAGGGCTGCAGTGTGAACCTTCTGCCAGCTGGTAATAGCAAACGCCTGCAAATGAAGAGAACAGTTACAGAAAACACCAACCCTCAAAATCCCACAGACAGTGTGGCTCCCGAATTGTGTGGAAACTTTCAGTTTTTTTTTAATTGTGTGATCTAATCCTGAACTGGGGTTTCCCTGGGTGCGCAGGGCATGAGACGAGCCTGGTGCTGGGGAGGAGATGCTGAAGTGTGGTTTGAATTGCAGAGCTGCTCCTGCAGCCCTCTTCAGTTCAGTCTGCTCCTTAACAATTCTGCTCCTTGGCGGTCGCTCTGAGGTGCCGAAATACACTCTGCAGCCACTGCTGAATCACCTCCAGCCAAACTCATGTTTTAAAGCCTCTGAGGGTCTCTTGTAATGCTTGCTGGCTGGAGAGGGGTTTTTTGATTGCTTACCTCTTTAGTGCCTCTGTGCTCTTAGCCCACACACCTCACTGAAAGGACAGAGAAGGGATGATATGGCCCAGTCAGTGAATTAATTTTAGAAAACACATCTTTCAGAACACTAGCTGTCAGTGAAACATTTGCCTTTTGGAAACATGTTTTAGCAATCTCCCTGAATTGCCACATCAAAGTATTTCCAAGGTTTCCACTCTAATTTTGTTCTACCCATAGTTAAACATCAGCTCCCGCAAGACAGCAGTTTGCTCTTTGGTGCTGCCATGGTTGCTTTAGACAGGAATCAGCGTTTGAAATCAGGTGCTGCTATATGCAGTAAGGAGAATTGTGGGCATAAGTGGTCAGAAAACAACATCTTTGGTCTAAATATGAAGATTTAAATATCCTTCTGGACGGTCTTTCTTGGATGAAGTCTTGTTACTTTATTCTCCCTATCTGCCTGTATCTTTTGATAACTTATAATGAAACATGGGATGCCTTGTAGTTCTGTATTTCTAAATAACATCTAACACACAGTGATAGCTTCTTTGTGTCATAGTGGTACAGCTAGCAGCAATTAATAAAAATTCCTGAGCTCTACCTCTGCCACCCCTTCCAAATGCCCTGAGATGCCGAGCCTTTTAAAAACTAGAATTTATGTCTCCTTCTTCCATTATTGTTCATATAATATGTCTTTGCAACTCGTGATTGATTTTTGTTGTTGTTGTGGCTGTAAAACAAAATATTAAAACGTTTTTTTTGGATAGGCTGTTCTGTATGATCTTGAGTAATAGAGTGCTTTGCTGAACTAAAATATGTAATACCTGCCCGTGGGAAAAAAAAAAAAAAAAAGAGGCAGAAGCCTTGGGGATGGTGGCATGTTGGGATTTGGCTTGCTGGCTAAATCTGAATATCTGCAATGGTTGAGAGTGTGGATTTTAAGGTTTAATATATGCTGGTATTTTAAACTAAAAGATAAAAAACATTATAGGGAACTAAGAGGGAAGAATCTAATTATATGTTAAATCTGAAGGATACTGGTGTGACTAATCCATCCAAGATGTACGTTTGAATTATTGCAGAGTGACCTTTAGGGCATTCTAAGGGCAATGAATATTTGAAAACAATAAATAAAGCTTTATATTGTAACTTGGCACACCTAATATACCTTTAGCTGTGCATTGACTATTCCAAATGAACTACTGTCTGTGTTACAATTAAAAGGTTTATTTGGCTTATAAAATTTTCTCTACTTCATCATCCCTGTTGTCTTGCAGATGTTGTTTTGAATTTGACTACTATTGGGTAATTCTGTGTCCATAGTGAAATGCTTGGTCCAAACTACTTAATTTTTGGTAGTTTTCATTCGATGCAACTTTATGTGGTAAACCCAAATGCTTGTTTGGTGTATTTATGTTAATTTCCAGCAAGTGATGTGGTCTGTTTGTGCATGTATTCAATTATTTCTTTAAGAATTGTAATAAGCTGAGTGAAACTTCATAAAATTCCTCTAATTTTCAGGAAGTGTTGGAAAGAAATTGCTACTATGAAACTAAAATTCATAAGCCACCTTTAAAAAAAAAAATTCCCATAAAAAGTAATGCATATGCTTCTGGGATTAGCCAGGTATGCCCTCTCTGTATCATAACCACAGGATTATTATTGGATTTGGAAGCTGCAGAAAAGAGTTTATAACTTTCAGTAGGTTTTCAAAGAAGGCCATCACAGTTACAGTAACATAAGTGAGGCTAGGAAGGAAATGTGATAGCTCTTACTAGAGCAAATGAAAAACTGATGAAAAGCAAACAAGCTTTTCAAGACCTAAGCCATTAGTCAAGTCTGAGGCCAAAGTTTTAACTTCAAGCAAGCTACTGACTGTGAACTGTTGTCTCGTGTTTAATTTAACTATTGTCTCTTAGCTTCCAGTCTTGCTTCTGTAGGAGTGCTGGGGGATGTGCTACCTGCAAACAAGGAAAATATTTGTAGCATCTGGCAGTATTTCTGACAAAACAAGGAGCTTTGCTGTACTCTGTAGACTGTTTTTATGTGGCATTGAATTTGTTGACAACATTGTCTGAACACCCACATAACTTATTTTTTTTGAAGAACATGTAAATTTATTAACGTGCATTAATTTAATCAGAAAATTGTGACAATATACATAGGAAGTTTTCAATAGAGTTTATTTTGACTTCTGTTGCACTTTTTATGATGTCTGTCAATGAAGCAGATAATCTACATTATACTTAGACATGTGGTTAAGTGGGGAACCCCAGGATTGGTCTGAATAGAGACTTTTTAAAATGAAATTTTAGGATCCAGCAAAAAACAGTCTTGCTTACAAGTATGTGATAAATCATGGGCAACTTGTAGTCCATTTTCTGTTTTCTCTAGAGATGACAAGAAGAGAGATCTTTAAACTCCTGTGGTTTACACCTCTGCCACAAGTAAGTGAAACTTATGAAATTGGAAATTTGCCAGAAAGACTGTTCCTAGGCTTTCTAAGCTGTATCACAGCAATCTGGAAAAAAAACAGACTTCAGAAAAAATGGGTTTAGGTCAACATTGGAAGCACCTTACCAAAGACACTTTGATCCATTTAGTTCTGTTGTTTTTTTAAAATAATATATATATATACACACACATAAACAAATAAAAATTCTGGTTCTGTGCCTACAGCTTCTTCATATGTGGAAAAATGTAGGTGCAACTGTAGTGTGGTTGTTTCACAGGTGCAGATCAGTTTTAGTAGGTTGAGCAGAAGTCCCTTGAAATACGTGGTTCAATCCTTTTATAGCTTTTGTGTTTAACATATCATGTTAAATGTATTTGTGACTGTCTGTATGGCAGTGATAAATGCCTTATTGCATCAGAGGTCTGGGATACATCAATAAGCAAACTTCAGTATGCGTCTGCTAATACCTGGAGGGATATTACTGAATATCAGAGATGAAGGAAAGAACTCTAACAACTGGCAAACTGCTGTTAGGCAGATAAGAGTCTTGGAGGAATTAAAAAAAAAAAAAAAATTCATTCTAAGCAATTTAGATGTAAAGTAGATCAGTAATCACTTCTTGTAACATCTATCAAAGAGTAAGACCACTTGCATATTTCTAAAAGCAGAAGTTGGGTGTAGCTAGTGGAGACTGGAAAGGTTATCATCTAAGCAACTACCTGTGTCAGCACCTTTTCCTGCGCTCAGTGGTATAAATAATTTAGGTCTTTGGTAATATCAGTAAGAGCTGTTTTCAAAGCTTCCTTTATATTAACTTTCTAGTCTTTATATATCGGCTTCCCCCCTGCACCCCAAAATGATGTATACAGAGCTGAAATCCTTCCTTAATGACAGCACCATCAGGGTGCAGGAGTTGCGGAGAAGGAAGCGCAGTGGTGATGAAATGAAGTCCAGCTCCCATGCTGATGCTAGTCAAGGGGCTGTGGCTTCTCTCCTGGCTGCTCAGCTTTTTCTGTACATCGCTACTCTGAATACCTTGTGGAAGATGTGTTGCTGTATTTTTTTTTAGGGTGGTTTTATGTTGTTCACAGTGGTGGAATACCCTGGAATTTTTGTGAAAGATCTAGTGTAGGGTGTCATTGGGGATTTAGGAGTATCAGCTGCCAGGCAAAAGTAGGGATATTTAACCTCTTCCATGTTTTTGCTTTCTGGTTTCATGGTAAGAGTGAGAAATCTTCCCTGAGCATACTCATCTGGGTAAAACACTGTCAGTAAAGCTGTGTGTCTTGGTGCAGGAGAGGGAGAGGAGGAAGGTGGAGGGTGGAAAAAGGAGCTTTGTGTTAAGGGATGAGAATCTTGTTCAAATTTTGAGTCAGAATATTGCTCAAGGGAACAAACATGGTGGCAATGGACCTTTCCATGGTCCCAAGCCAGACGAGCTATGTATCTGCATCGTAGTCTTCCAGCTGCGGTAAGGTGATACCTGCCTCTAGCAGGGTTGTTTTACTAAGCAAACCTAGGTAACCTGTGGAGATGATGTCAGTTCAGCTGTCTTCAGTATTCTCCTTCCCAGCGTATGAGGTTCGGGTGATTCTGCATCTCGGAGACATAAGCCAGCTAGAAGCCAGTTGGTTCCAGATACGTTGCATAGCCAGAGACTGGTAAGTTCTTGTTCCCCAGCATTGTCAATGAAACATGAAAAATGCAGCTAAAAGGATCATGTAGATGCGGACTAAACTAACAATGATCCCCTCTAAATAAAATGCAGGCAGAAGGCTACCATGGGAGAAAAAGGTTCTCAATTTCCTGCTCTGAATTTCCAAAACATTGCTTATCTTTACCTCTGAGAAGAGCCAGGGCTTTCAGAGCTGAGGGTGGCTGAACTAAAGGAAAGCAGGGAAATGGAGGGGCTCACTGACACTGCTCTTACAGGGCAGGCTCACTTCTGGCTCAGCAGTGCTGATGTTGCTGAGGGAAGGGGAAATGAGGCAGAGAAGCTCCCTGGGGAGAGTGTCAGGGCCTAAGGATGGCAGTCCTATCTCTAAAGTAGCAGTCTCAGTCTAATAGGAGGGCAGTGACATGGTGGTGAGGGAAACGAGTGTAACAACGAATCCTTCTCCTTGTAGCATGTCCCACTGCACTGAAAATACCTTCCCAGGCCTTTTGAAATAGGAAATATTAAATTAATAAGAATATATTAAAGCCAGTTTCTGTTATTCAAGGAAGGACTACCTGGTGACTTGTTTGTTGGGTGTTGAGGGGATGATGGGGGCATCACAAGGTGTTTGGACAGGTTCCTAGGGAGGGTAGGACAGGACCCAGTGGTCACGTTCTCTTGCCTGTACCCTTGGCACAGTGAATCCAGAGGTTCTGGAAACAAAAGTTAAACAGTAACTCCTCTGCTGTGCTAAGTCCTCTTTCATCCCTTAGCAGTAATAGGTAGGACATCGAAGAGAAGAGTAGAACCAAATGGAGTGTTACTTAAACATGCACAGAGGAAAATAAAACCAAAACATAGTATACATATTTCTGCAATAATACCAGAAACCGAAGTAGTAAAATGCAGAACTAAATGCTTGTCTTTGAGAGAATGTTGACATAATATGCATTTTAAATGTGGCAGGATGGTCACAAATGCTAGGATAATGAAGTATCAAAGTACAGAGAAAGACAGGGTAGGCTGAGCTGACAGAGAAACTGTGCTGTGTGCTAAAGCTTAAAGTCAAGTCAGATCAGTGGCCTGCCATAAGTAGCATAAAATCCTACTGACTTTAGGCTAGAAAAGAAAAATATGGCAGTAGGACTGTATTATTGCCATCACTGTGGTTATGCCAACAGTGCTACAGAGTAAGATGGGAGACAACAGAGAGGGATGAGGTACAACATGTACATCAAATTGAGTACCTGTCATGTTGGGATGGGATACTGAATCTAAGCTTTAGACACTGTCAGTGGCAGCTTCATGGGCCAGATAGTGAAGGGATTTGCAAGGGGACAGGCAGCATCTGGTTCCTGAACACGCAGAGCACTTTTCAAAATGTCACAGTAGAAAAGCTGCCCTGTGGTGGTAACTACAGCATGCGTAAATTCAGCATCTCTTCAGAAAGCTGGCAGCATCAAGCATAAGTGGTAGACTACTGGTGCAAAGCATATGAAAGAACTCCTTTTCTGCACAATGTAGTTAGGCTGTGGAGCTTGTCACGTCGCACTCTGCATTGTTTTACAAAATGACAGAACAGGTTTCAGAAATATCTGTTCAAGGCTGTTAAGTATGAAGATGGTATTTCTGGCTTAGGAAGTCCTAGGTGTGCAATCTAACGTGTGTATTCTGAGGATGTCTTGGTGCATGCTCTGCCTCCTTACGAGCAGCTTCCCTAGGGTTCTGCTATTGCTGGCTGTTGGAGAGCATAGGTGGGCTTTTGCCTGGCTTGTACAGTCTTTCGTACCTCACTGAAAATACAAAACGAGTTTATGTATGGACAAATACCTGTAAATTACACAAATATTCTGTAGACTTTTTGTTGTTTTTTTTAAATAGCATTTACAAACAAATCCTCTCTTCATCACTTATATTTCTAGGCTGCTTTTAGAGCTGCTGCCTTGAAAGAAGCAGGTGAGAGGTCTAGGTAGAGCAGGTAGGACTCTAGATTACTCCTGTTGACCTAGAATAAGCTCACCAAGGAGCAGACAAGATCCTTGGTGAGTGAAATGCTGTTTTGTTTGGGGTTTGTTTGGAGTTGTGTAATGGGTTGGCTTCTCTGGATCCCTGATCTGGCAGTCAGCACAGCTGTGTGCGTCCTAGTGCTGACAGGAATGTGGAAGTGGGAATGGGTGGTCAGGAGGAGGACCAGGGAAGGCTGTTTATGGAAGCAGACTTGGATGTGCTTGGCTTACTGTCAAGCTGTGCACCTTGGCCCGATCATGGAAGGCATGCGCACCTAATCGTTGCACAAAAAGTTGCATTTATTCAATCAAAATTGCTTTGCTTTTTGGAAACTGGTATAAAATCACAGGTAGAGTTTCATAAACCTCTGTGATCCTGCTAGCTAATAGATTAGATTGCATTAGGAAGTAATACCTTTAAGTTAAAATGTTGTTAACCAAATTATAATTAATGAGGAGAGGTTTTGCAGGGAGTTTTACAGTAGGAATTCTTAAAAATAATTTGTAGGTTAGGCTGCAGATACTTTGTTGTGCCTGTATTGCCACAGGGCTCAGAAGCCTTAGGAAGGCTTCTTTAGAAATATATCACATTCTTTCATTGAGAATGTGACCAAGCAACTGTTTAAAGAACTGGACTCTTTACATGGATTTCCATTTTGGGTGTTTTCAGAACAGAACAGAAGAATAAGGCTTGTTCCAGGAAATATAGGCAGAGACAGGCCATTCACTAGGTCGATGTTTCCCCACAGCCCAGGGTAAGGTCTCAGCTCCTCAGCTTTCCTAGCAGCTGCAGGTGGGATGGGGGGTGCAAACTGTGCATCGCCCTCTTGGCTGAAGGAGTGAAGTGACTGAGAAACAGGCTTATCTGAGGATGAGTGGTGGATGATGGAAGTTCACTGGTTAGCTTAAAGAAAAGTTGTGTGATTTGCTGAAACTTGTAGAGGTTAAAGGAATCCTGAGCTGAGTTAACACATGCTTAGCAGTGCTAGAAGCTGCTTTAAATAATGCAAATATTGACAGAAGCTAATTAGGAACGGTGATCTATGAAGATGTGTGTTTTATAGCGAAGTGTTTTCCACTACAGCCTTGAAAAGCATATTGTCTTCCCTCAAATGTGTGGTAAAAGTCTGTTCCTGTTGGTGGATCTTCTTCTTCCTTTTCTGACCTGTATCAGTGCCTCTGATTTCCCCTTCTGTCTTCATATTGCATGTGGGAGTTGGTGTTTGCAGTCCCTAATGGTTTAGGGTACTGGAAACTGGCCTGTACAGGGAATGTATGTGCAAAATGGATAATCACTATAATACTGTTTTTTAAAGGAAAAGAATTCAAAATAGTATGTATTTCTTCAAAACCCAAAACTTTCTAAAATATTGTAAAAAATGCTGACAACTTTTACTTAAAGGTGGTATCTAATAATGAAGAACTACAGAACAAAATATTAATTGTTCAAGTTTAAAGTCATTAATAACATTAATATTATTGTTAGCTAATGCTTAACGTGTAATTAGCTTTGTAGCAGGTTTTCACTAATTCTCCTAGTCTGCCTTTGTCTATATTTAACTGAGCTAGCATGGCTAATTCCATTTCTTTTTATCAACTCCATCTATGACAAAGGTCTGTAAAGCTATTTACATTGTTGAGCTGGAATGTGAAGGAGACTCTTCCTTCTCCATAAACTGATGGGTTCCTTTAGTGTTGCAAGGTGCCCTGAAACCCATTACTTGTGCCTCAAATACACCTTGACTGAATTATGGTCCTTACGTTTCTGCCTATGCAAGCTCTTTTGTTCCTTTTCAGCTGTTCTATGAAGCTACTAGAAATGTTTTCATGTTTTGCTTTTTGTTTCGTCTTCAATTTGTGATTTTTTTAAAAATTTTTTTTTATTATTAAGTCTTGTGGTTGCATGTAAAAGGAGAAAAAAATATCTAAGGACTGTGTGGCTACCCAATCCCTGCTAAGCTCTTTCACATGCTGGATGAAAATCTGCATCAGTACTGTGCATGGTCACAGTTTGGTGAAGCTCATAGCTAAAACTATGACTGTGATAAAATAATTTGAGGGGATGCTGCTGTCTGGAGTAGGACTCTGCATGCCTGTTAGAAGCTGAAGCAGCTAGAGAAACTGTCCAGGTAATGCAGGGCATTAGCACTGAAATCCTTGCCCCCAGGACTGTATTCTCTGGGCTTTAGAGAAGTAAGTTTTCTTCCTGCTTGCTTAGCTTCTGTAGCGTCATTACTGTTCATGGAGAGGATGGGAGGGGCTTGTTTATTTTTCTATGTAATGTAATCTTGAAAGGTGCCAGGAAGGTTGGAAACAATGAAAGCTCTGAGGAATTGAAGAGCAAGAGTAAAGACTGATACTGCACTAAATGGATTTTATTTTATTAAATTACATTTAAACTTCTTTTTCCATAGCAGCACTGTGACTCAGCTTCATAAACTGTGAAGGGTAGAAACCGTTTAGAGAATCTTCTTGAATAAATGTGCTTGTTTTATGAGTGAATTCATATCCCTGTAGGTGTCCTGGCTCTGTCATGACCCAGACAAAGTTTTATACAAAATATTTCAATTATTCTTCTTTTCCTATGCTCACTTCAGTGAAAAAGGAACAGACTCTTTGACACACTTGAGTTTTATAATACAAAACAGGAACAAATCTGACTGACCTAACTAAAATCAAGAAGTAGAGTGCATCTGAGGATTCCCTGGTATTATCTCCTACACAGGCATGAAAAAAAAAAAAATGCAAACCAAAGCACTAAACCATTTTAAGATCACCTCAGATTTTAAGTACTTGGAAGCAGAGATGGCATTTTGCAAATTTTACTGCGTGCTTTAGATGTAGTCTTTTCCTGAGAAAAATAATTGCATATAAAGCAATAAGTAAAATGATTCAATAAAATTAGAGGGTTTTTCTAAACATCACAAAAAAAATCTGTGGCTATCATACATAAGGTTGCAGGTCTTATTATTGGAGAGTAAACTTTTTTATATGAATCTTCCCTATAGTACCTTCAGTTCAGTAATAATATAGCTATTTGGATAGTGTTTAAACAGCAAAATAGTTGGTTTTTTTTGTTTTTTTTTTTTTTAATCTGTTTGCTAAGGTGGGGTGTATCAATATTATTACTTTTACAATAGAAATTCCTGGGATCGATGAAGCTCTGATGTCCACAAGGCTTTCTTTGCTTGAGAGCATTTGCCATCTTTTAAAAAAAAAAAAAAAAAGCCCCTCAAAAAAACTTTCCTGTGATAATACAAAATCCATGTCCTGTATATGAATACATGCTAAAGCTTGACTGCACTTGACTATTAAATCTTAAAAATTATTTTTCTTCATTAATATTTCTGAAACAAATAGGACAGCTTATGAATGGCATAGTTTTTTATATATGTATAATGCTTAGAACAACCACATTTGCACAGTTAACTTCCCTCAGAGGTGAAGTGTATTCAATCCACCACGTTCTTCGTTTTGGTCATCTGGCAGAGGTCTCTTTACTGACAAATAATGATTACTTCTCCCTCTCCCTCCCCTGGCTTTTACCTGTTTGCAGCTGGATAAAACACAAACAAAACAAGCAATCCTTATTTATAGTGGATCATGGTCCAAAAATAGAGCATTCTGAGCCAGAGAACAAGACAGGTTACTATTTGAGAAAATATACAGATTTGGCAGGAGGGTTTATCTGAAGGAAAGTTGTATAGTTTCTCTATAAAGTTCCCAGCTTTGTGCATCTGAGAGATAGGGGTGTAATTTTTCAGGATTATGACTCATCTCATATATTCTAATGAGAGTTATAACTTTTTTTTTTTTTTTTTTTGAAAGCCATTTCATAATTTATTTACTGACAGGAGTTTTTGCAGCTGTCTTCAGGCTGAAGATTTTCTCAGCACTTCAGATGTGGAGCAACTGCTTCAAGTGGGATACTGCTAAGAGGCCAGCTCTGGATTTGGAAAAAAGGGGTAGATGGACCAAAGGTGCATTGTTACAGTTTTTCTCATTGAGTTAGCTTTCTGAACCTGGAGAGGTCCCTGCTGTTTGCAGAGGAAGTCAATGAGAGGGATAGCATGTATCGAGCGTTGGGGAAGAGGGGAACATCATACTCAGGTGTATGAGATTATTTACCGTGTTTTCTGCTAAATGAGCTCATCTGCCTGCAGTTATAGCATTAAAGGCAAAGATGATGAATAACCATAAATGTTGCAATCTTCAAAACCTGGAGAAAAGACACTACTTTAGACACCTGGTAGAGTTGTACCCAGGGGGGGAAAAAAAAAAAAAAAGGGCAAAAAAAGAAGCTTGTTACTTCTCTTTTCGTTATTGGATACATGATCCTATTAATCATGATGATACAAGATGTGAGATGGCAGATGAGAGCTGGCTGCGATTTGAGTGAGGGAAGGAATGGGACTAGAGTTTTTCCCTGTCCTACAGCGGATGGGGAAGAAGAAAAGAGCAGGAAAATGTTTGGGGTTTGGTGAAGGAGATTAGTAGCAAAGCCTTTTTCCACCGGAATTTCCTTCATCACCCCAGTCAGTTCTGAGTCTCCTGTGTCTGTAGCTTGGTAACAGAAATAATACAGCTCTCCTGAAATCAGTGGGAACTGGTGAGTGTTCAGCAGATGGCTTAAAGCAGGCACAATCCTGACACTTAAATACAGTGAACTGACTGTTAGCCATTTGGGGACAGTGAGGGGAATCGTATTTGACTCGCATAGTGAGAAGAGATGGACAAAAAGAACAGAACCTCTGACCACATGAGTCTTTGAAATGAGCACTCAACCCTGAAATGTTGATTTTAGTGCGGCAGCACCTTGTTCTGTAACTCCCACAGCTCTGCCGGCCTTGCCTGCTTGCTTAGGACGTGTCAGCTATATTGAGGTGTCTTCTCCTTACGTGATGTGAGACGCAATGACTGGAACTATGCATGACCCGTTTTCTCCTAGTGCTAATAGTGTTAGTGACTACCTTTGAATGCAGAACTCTAAACACCTTTTCTTGCTTGAAAAAAAACCACAACAGAACAAAACCCCCTTTGTAATGATATTGGCTGTTGTACTGCATGACCCCGAGTGTAGTTTGCTTCCAGATGACAGCATGGAGGAACATTAGCGGAATCAATATCACATTAAAGATTCAGGTTCCATTAGGTTGATATGACAGATTATTTTCTCGGAGTGCTGACATCATGCTTGGTTATGCCCATTCCTGATTCTTCACGAGGTAGCAACAGAGCTGACTCAGCCCTACTGAGAACTTCAGTCTCTCAGGAGATGCTCCCTTGTGCCTCCTCCCGTGGTGCTGTCCCTCCCGGCGCGGTTGCCCAGTTATCTTCCCAGAGGCTGCAGCCGTCGGGATGCCCTAGCACCGCGGTCTGTCCTGGGCTTGGTGCTGGCTGCGATGCTCAAGGCAGTCCTTGCAGGCCTTGCCAGGTGGCAGAGTTATCCAAAAGCGGAAGGTAGGTTGGAAGTGGTCTGTAGGAAGCCACCGAAGAAAGGGTGATGCTGGGGAGGTCAGCAGGAGAGTGGATTTCTTCACTGTCATTCCTGTAATGATCTGCATGATAAGGTGTGGTGCAATAGCAGGGTACTGGGCTGGGACTAAAGAGCCTCAGCTTTGCTCCTTAGTTATGTCTGGCTCACTCTGGCCTCGAGCAATTTGCTCTCAACTTTCCCCAAATCAGGAAAATAATGCTTATTTATCTCTTTGTAGTACTTTGAGATGCCCAACGGAAAGGTGGTGAGTATTATTACTCATAAACTTGGTTCTTTTCCCCATTTCTCTTATTAATTTTTGTACATTAAAATTAAATATTTACATCTTTTACTGTGGGAAAATTAGTTTCTCACTTAAAGATGATGTTGTTTCATACTTGCCAAATTATTGCTTTAATGACTATTATGCCAGTGTGCTGCTGGTGAGGCTACAAAGGAAAATGACAAAATGATTTGAATTTCAAAGGCACAATGTTTACTGCAGTGTGTGCAGTGGCTGGTAGAAAGGGACTTCCCTGATTGAGTATTCAGCTGTGTTTCTAGGAAACTGTTGGTCTCCATTAACGCAGTTCCTTCAAAGCCCAGGAGTAAAAATTTTTTTATGCAATTAAAGAGTTTTCACCGTTATGTTAGCAGATCTTGTAAAGCTTTATCAAGTAGGGATGCAAGGTGATTGTAAAAGCAGCTGCATAAATTCTTCTTCTACAAATAAGATCAGTGATTTAAGTTTCTAACTATAGACTTAGGTTGTCTATGCTCTTAGTATTTAATTTTGAGTATGTCATTAGAAAACTTTAAAATGTGATTTTAAAATGTCTAATCAGCTATTCCTTCTCCAATTCAATTCTCCATCAATGTGGAATTACATCTTCCCCTTGCTAATGAAGTAAATAAATCGATATAAATGACTTGCAGTCATAAAGTCTACTGAGTTATAAGCTTATGCAACACCACGAAGTCCACAAATGCATCATTTTAGTGCCTCAGTTCTGGTTTATGAAGCAGCAAGTTGGCAGGGGAGATAATAAGGCTGGCGGGAAAGTTTACAAGGCAAAATTTACCTTCTGGAATGGTCCATTTTGGACTCTTTCCTGCCGTTCCATTTTTGGAACGTGCTCTGTGGGCTTCCTGGCTGCCCCGTCCCCCTCCGCCGGGAAGCGCGTGAGCGGAGGCTCCCGGATCCGGTGGCGGTGCCCGGGTGGAATTCCCAGCACCGTGGGCTCCAGGCCTCCCCCCGCCACCCGTGTCCCGAGGCGCTGCCGCTGCTGGGAACATCCTGGTCTCTCTCCTCCTCTTGGGGACTTCCCCGTCTCTTTCTACTTGGGGTACCGCCAGTGGCTTTCCTTTGGGAAAAGGATTGCTTCTTTACAGAGAAATGGATTTAACGGTCAAGAGGAAGCAGGTGACCAGTCACCATTATGTGCTATTAAGTATATATGAAGTATATGCATATATGTAAATTTTATAACTTATTAATATACAATACTTATAAAATTATAGATTATATATACGTGTAAAACATGAGTAAGGTGTATATATATATACATGTATATGTTTATGTAGATACACCCATACATACACGCACCATATGTATAAAATAAATAAAAGGTTTAAGTGCTGTACAGAAGAGGTTTAAAAACGGCTCAGATAAAGACGTGTTCAGAATCTGATATAACTTGTCATTTTATTATTGCTGATGTGTTTCTTTTGCATTAGAGCCTGGAGGCTCTATGCAAGACTATAGAACTGTATAAAATACATAGTAATCTCTTCAAGACAGGAACTGAATAAACAAGGTGAACTGAAGGTGAACAAGCAGGTAGAGAAGAGATACCTGGACTCTGCTGGCCTTTGCTTTTACCTTTATGTTGGTAAAAGCATGAGCTTCCCATAAGCAGGATATAACATAATTATATGTTTTTATAAAATAACAGGTGAAGGTATGAGTTAGTTTGGTGATCTTTAGTTGATTAATTTTTTTTTGGGGGGGGAGGGGAAGGGAGGGTAAGTGTTAGTTTAGTAAATACTAGAGTTATTTACTAAAATTTTTCTGTTGTAGTGAAAACAATTTTTTTTTTTTTTTTTTCAAATTCCCTGTCAATAAAGAGCAGCATGTTAATTTATTGATACTTCTGGCTTTAAATCAATGGGACTTACACAGTGCTGTGGGGAACTTACAGCTGGGCTACTGCTAGCTATAACTTAACACCTGGAGGCAGTGGCACACCTGCGTGAGGAGGTGGGGCAGTGCTGGAGGTGGAGCCCAGCCGTGGGGCTGTGGCAGTGCACACTTGGTCTGCTAATTGGTCATGGTCTGATGGATTTCAATTTATGTCTAGATCAGATCAGCGGCAGAGCTGGGAAGGAAACTGAATTTTCAATCTCATTCACTTAGGAGGCTTCGGCTTGATGAATACTAGAAATAGCTGGGAGCTCAGTTTGTCTCAAGGTGTTGTGATTTGAAAATTATTTGATAGACTTGTACGAAGGCAATTTCTCATTGCATTTAGCATGGTGTGTGTCTAGCAGAGCTTGTGCTGTGACTGCTGAACTGCAGCAGCTCTGCTCAGTCTGTGTGTCAATGAGCTGTTGCCTCCTCTAATTTAAATTGCAGATTTTGCTTCCTAAAATGGATGTTTGCTGACTTCCTAGGTCATGGCTCTATTTTTGAAGGAGTTGGTAAGAAACACTTACATTTGACTGCCCTTTGCGTTTCTTTCATAGTGCAACCCAGTTCACAATATCGATAGTTGTTTCCATGGCCTTTTGTACCCTGCCACAAAAACCAAACCAAAAAAACAAATCGGAAAGAAATGCTGATTTACCAAACCCGGATAAGGAAGAAGAAAACAGACAAGCGATGCAAAGGCGATTGCTCGCCACCTCCCACCAGCAGACCGATGATCAGCAATGGCTATCTTGGGCAGACTGTCCTCCCATTTCATCACGGAGCCTGACGTTGTGTGGCCTGAGGTATCCCCGGGGGCAGCTGGGGGCAGCTATGCCCCCTCCTAGTCTCTTGCCCACTCCCCTCGCTGCGGGAGGGGCAGAGTGGGAAACAGGAGGCCTTGGCACTGCAACCGCTGCTCAGCGACTGCCAGAACGCTGGCGAGTTATCAGTGCTGGTTTAGCTGAGGACCCAAAACCCAGCACCGTACAGCTGCTGTGAAGAAAATTAACTCCATCCCGGCTGCAGCCAGTATACGATGATACAGTTAATCCGAAGATACAACCTGCATCAACGTCTGTAAGCTAATATTTAATTGAGGGCAATTTTTAACATTATTGAACTTTCATTTAACTTCTTGTAACTGTAGGTAG
Source organism: Tyto alba (assembly GCF_018691265.1). Taxonomy (NCBI): domain Eukaryota; kingdom Metazoa; phylum Chordata; class Aves; order Strigiformes; family Tytonidae; genus Tyto; species Tyto alba. The sequence goes on from NW_024881295.1 coordinate 18,650,084, forward strand.
TAGGTAGAGAATAAATACTTGGCTTATTTTCCATTGTGCTTTGAAATAAAGAATTGGGGCAGATGAAGTGTAAGGAATAGAATGAATAAATGGTTCCTTTTAGTAAAGGCAAGCATTATACTTTTGGCAAGCATACAACTTCCGTAGATGAAATATTTTTCCATTTGTGCTGTCTTGGGTATAGACAAACTGTTCATTGCTACAAATGAAATGACCATATGCAGCATATCTAAGACAAATTTGGTTCAGATGGGTTTGTAAATGAATTTTATGTGGAAAGGTTCAGATGAAGGAGTGCCATAACACCTTTTTAAACAGCAAATTAATTCACCAGGATGTGAGCTTGCCACATGTATGTGGATATAAAATGAAACTCTTTCTTGAGGTACACTCCAGCAATGACAATGCCCAATATATTGTGTTTCAGTGACAGCTGTAGTGGGACTGTTTCTACTCTTCAGTTCTCTGATGACTGTGGATATTACAGCTCTCTGCATGCTTTAACCAAGAAGTTACACTGCTGTGGTCTTGGTCTGCTTCATTGGTTAGACGTTGAATATGGATTAAATTGGTGTTTGCTGGTGCAGATGGTATAGTGCTGTGTTCAGCAGCTGGATAAACATCTATTTGGAGAACTGAAGATAATATTTTCTGGAACATGCCAATATCTTATTCTCCCTTCTGTTGTCCTCACTTCTATCACAGAAGAAAAAGGGAATTTGCACAAGGCTTAAAAGAATGTAACATTAGTTCAGAATTCATAAGGTGAGTGTGGAGGGTAAAGTTATTGGCTTTTGCAGATTTACCCTTGCTTTCAACCTGCACTCTTATAGATGTTCTTAAATGCAGCAAGTACCATGTCAAAGAGAACATACCACATTATCTGCTCCTTCTGTTATTTATGCAGTCTTGTTTCTGTTTAGCCACGTCTTCTTAGGCTGCACTAAGGTGAATGGATAACTTTATGAAAGGAAGAAAAAAAAATAATTGTATTTTAAGGTCTTCAAGAGAAGGCTCTTATGTGGGGAAGCAAGAGTTGGTAGTTGAAAGGGAGGAGGAGGTGTATTTAACTGCTCTTTAAGGCATTCACAACCTTGTCTAATCAGGGGTGCAGAGCAGACTGGTGCTCTGTGGATGTGAGAACCTGTTCTCCAAATCTGTTGCTACCTCATCTTTCCCTGTTCTCGAGGACCCCGCAGTGCTCAATTCTGTGGGGGGTTCTTTGATATAAATTTAGGGAAATTGTACCTTAGTGACTGGCCCTACAAGTTGACAGGGCCAGGGAATCTATAGGTGAGTAGTCTACCATCTAGCAGACTTTCCACTACTTCTCCTGTTGAAATAGTGCAGAATAGAAGGTATGTAGGAAATATAACATTGATCTATTAATTTTCATCAGAAAAAGTAGTAACATGTTGGAAGATAAGAAGAAACAGAAGGCTTCTGGAGATCCGGGCTTACCATTCTAATACGTCTTGGGAGCATGCACTATGAATGCTTGCATTCTTCTAGATGGTGCTGCAAAGCATTTTAAAAAAGTTGCTCAGCTTTTTTTTTTTTGCTACTATGTTTGTAAGAGGTTCAATATAATAATACAAGAGATCCCTTGAAATAGGGACTGATCCTGTGTCTACTAAAGTAAATGGAGGATGAATCTCATAAACAAAATCTCCTGTTATTTGTATCTTCTTGACTTTTATTTATAATAGATTTTGACAAGCGTATGCAAGAAGCAAGTTATGTTGAAATCAATGCCTTGACATGTTGTTGGAGACTGTTGATGATACATCCAGGTTTCTTAAACTAGTATTTGAGTCCTGGGGAAAGATGGGAAGGTATATTCACATAATTCATGGTTGAGGTAGAATGAGGAAATATAACCTGTTTAAGTATCTGTATAAGGCTCATTAGTGAGATGCAACTACTTGTTTCTCTGACAGCTATATTATAATTACTGCACTTTACCATGTGGTTGGAGGAGGTCTGTTTTTATTTCAATTTCATTAAGAGGTTCCATTGCTACTTCAGATCTGGTATCCTCAGTTAAACATGAAGAGATGTTCTTCCTGCAATTACAAATTTTTAAAATGTTAATCTTTCATGTTTTCCTCTTCTCTGCTCTGTGGTCAAGTTCATAGCCATCATTCTTGGCAATTAATTGTTTTATTAGCAAGCTCAATGTATGCCCTTAATTCCCTCTAAGCAGAAACAGTGCTTGATATGAAGCTGCAATGGCAAATAATAAATGGGAAGTCATTCCTCCTAAATGAAGGTGTATGGTAGACTTGTGTGGATTTATATTGAGTGTGGAATGATTTATCTTTTGCGACAGCCAATAACAATGCTATCCCATGCCTTCAAGTAAGTTTGAGATGGTCAAGTAAGGAAATTTCAAGTAAATAAAATTCATGCCTGCCTTCCTCTTTTTCTCCTTGAAAACTATGGGAATGGTAGGCCAGACTTGAGTAACCCACCGCTCACCCTCCCACCCCCTCACTGGCTGTACCTCTGAGGACATCTTCAGATGACACGACTGAGGTAAAGCCTGCCTTTCTATCCTTAGTGGTTTGGCAGTTATTTTAGGTTTAAAATGCAAACATGACTTTTGACATTCTTTTTTCCTTATGTACATGACTGTTCTCATGCTGAAAAGACGTAATGAAGCCAGTCTTCTATCTCAGACATTGTTTAAACAGATGGAAATTATTTTTTCAAGGGAAGCTGGAGATTACAGGAGACTGTGACTGTAAGTGAATATGTATTTTGCAGGTGGTTATTATTTAAACATAATAAATTCCACTAGAGAGATCAATTTTCAGTATATTTTGAATAGATTTATTTTTTATTAAAATCTGTCATCTGATATCCATAACTCTCCATTTCATGCTTATCTGCTGTCTGGGACCAGCAAGTGAGGACCTTTGCAAGCGAGAGGGTAACACTGAGGTCCAAGTCAAGATCCTCTGAAGTCAGTCAAGGGGCTCCTGCTCGCTTCCACGATCTCTGGGTCAGGATGTATGCAAGTAATGGTGAAATATGACGTGCTCCAGATTTAGGTGAAATCGGTGTTTTCAGTGACTTCAGTGGCATTTTGGAGTATACCTTATTCTCTGTGGCTGAAGTTTGGTTTTCGCTGTATATGTGCACACAGATTGTTGCATGTCTCATACCATCTAAACTGAACAATCTGTGACCAGTTAAAAATGTTTTTAAGTTGAACAAGCAAGTTCCATAGCTCAACCTCTATTTCAAATTTTGGTCCTGTTTTCCAAATGCTTAAAAGAAAGAGGAAACATTTTCATTACCATGGCCTTGAAGGGTAAAAGTGAATCTTGTAATCGAAAGAGAAGCAAACAGATTATCATCAGAATCCCAGTACTGGGCTGAAGCAGACATGAGTGAGCACAAAGCTGATTTTCATCTCTCCTGCCTTTTTTAATCAAAATTATTCTTTCTTGAGTTCTATCACAGACACTTCTACAAAGAGAAGGACAGAGTGTCAAGACTGAGACTACTGTGGGGAGTAATAGCTGAAACAGCAGAAGGGCTTGAGGTGTCCTTGCGACAAGAGAGAAGTCCTGAGGATTGGTAAACTTGCAGGGTGGGGTTCAAACCCAGGCACAAGCTAAGTGCAGATTTGCAGACAGTTCAAACAAGAAATATTGGCAGCTCTGGGAAGGGTAAAGGCAAGGAAAGCCCTGAGTAACGTATGACTAGAAGGACCCAAGGGATGCTTGTCTCCTACCCAGGGATGCGTGGAGCAGCAGAGCTAGTATTACCCCAGGGCTGTCAGCTCAGATCTGACGCCTTAAAAACATACCATGCCTGGATTACCTTGTCAGAAGCCATCACTGCAGAGCCTCAGGAACTAAAATTGGATTGACATTTTGTCTTTAGTGATGTTTCAGGGTTGCATTCATTATGAGTGTGAGGATGTCTGGTATTTTGGTTATGGAGAATGGTGCAGAGGTCAGTTGCTTAAGAAATAAAAATAAAACACTCCCTAAGTAATGGCTGAATTTTTATTCTGCGTTACAAGATGGTTTTCCGTTATAGTGTTAGTAACTAATTAACCTTGTTGGCTGAGGGATCAGTGGAAAGCCAGGTGGAAGCCTGCCCATGTCATTGAACAGTCCTTTTCAAGGCATTTTGACTTTCCTTAGTCTGACTTTTATATGCTGTTGAGGGAAGGATTGCCAATACAGTAAGAATGTGGGATAGGAAAGAGGTGACTTAAAAAAAAAAAAAGCCCTCTAAGTGCCAAGTCTATCATCTGCTTTATTAATATGTCATTTGCTGTGTTTACTGAAAACTCCAGTTATGCTGGGAGTTATCCATCCAATATGATGCATGTGCTGTGACTGTTTCTCCTAATAAAATCAGATTTATTAGCTTTGTTTATAATATGGAAAGTCATGCAATGTACACTAAAGCCTTTAATTTGAAAGAATGTCACAGTTAGAGTATACACTGGAAATACCAGTTCTGAAAAGATCTTAAGGATGAAAAGGAAATTTAAGTTTCATCTTCTAAGTGAGAGGAAAACCAAGTCATCAGAGCTGCAGCTAGTATAAGTTTATGCATTTCAGGCAAATTAACTGAGAGAGAAAACATAAGAACACAACAGTAAGAGAAAGGGCTCCATCTTCAACAAACAGACTGGAAACACATTAATACTGCAGTGGAAATGATCAGTTTAAGAAAGCAACAGTCTAGGAGTAACTTCAGGTATATTCCATTGCCATGAGCCCCTGAAGTGCGTAGCAGAAGAAGGGATAACTAAATATCCATCTCCTCATCCATAAACTAACTGAAATGAAAGAGCAACTCGGGAAGGATTTTTGTGCAAGAAAGTCCTGTCATTGTTTTATTTCTTCACCTACATTACTTAAAGTTTTAAGTATTCAAAGACAGTGTTTCAACTTCAAGACAGATTGGGCTGCAAGCTACTTAAGGCAGAAGTTTATTCAAGACAATATATGTGAGATTAGCCTGTCAGCGCTATAATTATAGATGCGAATCCCCTATCGATCAGCTGTTCCATCAGCTACTGCAGATATCTCCCCTGGATGGGCACTGCAGGGCTTCCTCCTTGTGTGCTCAGTTTTGCGCTAGTTTGGGTTAACCCAAGGATTTTAGCTTGTACTATGTAACCCTTGCTTCACTGCTTCCCTCTTGTTCGATACCTCTGGGTTTATTGGATGTGTCTCAGTTTGCTAAATATATAACTGGGAAATAACTGTATTAATCTAACTGTCAAAACGTAGGTAACAGGAAAGCTCATTATTCAGTGTCTTATCTCCTGTCCTTCCAGACAGAAGTACTACCTATCAGTTTCTCATTTCACATATGTATACTTTATCAAGGTTTATGCCTGCATCTGGTAACGGGGTTTTGGATGCTGTAATCGAAACCTTTTTCTTCGTGAGAATGAACTGTGTTTTCATCCTTTTTTCTTCTTTTTTTTTTTTTTTTTTTTTTTTGTCTAGTGTTCAAACTTGTCACAGGAAAAACCTGACAGGCAAAGTGCACATTTTGTTTGTTTGGTGTGGTGTTTGTGGTTTTTGGTTGGTTGGTTGGTTGTTTTTTTTTTTTTTTCCCTTCAGGGGAACAGCAAAGTTGAATACAGAAGGATGCTGCTGACCTCTCTATATGCGCCGTCCAGCCCAGGTGTTGTTGATCATAGGATTTACAGCATGCTTCCATGCCACGTTTGTTTCTGTAAGATTTAAGGACCAGTTTAGATATTAGTAGTAGGTCAGTAGCAAGGAATGTCCCTTGAGAGCTGCAAATAAATCTGATTAGTGTCAGGTAGTGGAGACATTTATTCCCATAGATGCACCCATGAGTTTTGTAATAAAGTTAGTGCTGTGGGCCATGTCAGAGATGTAGTTGTTTTAGCCACTGATTTCTCTCAACGTTTTTTGCCTGCTCAAAACCCTTTATTTTGTTTTGAGCTTTTTTTAGTTGTTCTGGATCATCATTGAATCATTTAAGTTGGAAAAGGCCCTTAAGATCATCATCGAGTCCAGCTATTAATCTAACACTGCCAAATCCACCACTAAACCATGTCCCTAAATTCCATGTCTACAGGTCTTTTAAATACTTCCAGGGATGGTGACTTCTCTGAGGCAGCCTGTTCCAGTGCTTGATAACCCTTTCAGTGAATAAATTTTTCTTAATATCCAATCTAAATGTCCCCTGGCACAATCAGTGTGATTGATAGGCGAAGTAGCCTTTGAGACGTGTTCCATCAGGTTAGCTGGGGCTTCCTACACCTGAAGAAGCTCTGAGGTGACAGCTGCCACTGTTCTTGGCTTTGTCAGCTGAAACACCTTGTGGAAAGGACTGTCACCTGTACAGTGCCACCTCTGGACAGTCTTGTAGGGCTTGACTGCAACCAGATGCAGGCTATGAAGCCGCTTCAGTTACACGGAGCATTTAAATAGTCTTTGCCACTTCTTGGAATTAGGTCAGTGAAACAGACTTCGGACTGAATTTTCTGAATTTTGGCAAGCTGAATGGTAGCATAAGTGGAAGGTCTGGTATTTGTGCAGCTAGTGTGTGGGTTGGGAGCAAGGCAGCCTCAGAGCATCCCGAGTGTTCCTATTTCTTTGCAAGGTGAGAAGCTTTCGTGGCTTCACCCAGCCACAAATTATCTAATGGTTCAAGAACCACAGCAGATCTGTTGAGTGTGTCCTGTCATGAATTTGTGTGTCCAGGTGGCTCAGTGTTAACTTCATCATGTCTCTTAACTCAAAGATAGTGACACTTAAGTATGTTATGAATACAGAGGCCATGTTAGAAATACCTCTTCAGGCTTTGAAGTTAGCAGGATGGTTATATGCTCAGCTGAAAGTTGCAGAAATTCCATAGTCTCCAGTTCAGCTGGATGGATATTTTGGTCTGGGCAGGACTCTGGAGATTACTTCTGTGGGGGGTTAGGTTTCTTGTTTGTTTGGTTTGGTTTGGGTTTTTTATTTGTTTCTTTGTGTTTCCCCCCCTTCTGTGTGTGTATGTTGTTTTTTGTTTGTTTGCTTGCTTTGGATTTTTATTTGGGGGGGTTGGTTTGGTTTGGGGTTTTTTTCCCTACTTCCAGGGTATTTTATTGCTTTGTAACTGTAGAAAAAAAGATTCTGACAGAGGACAATATAAGTGATGAGCATGAATGTTGCTTGCTGAATGTTCTTGGTAGTTTGTTCAATTTTTTGCAATTATAGAATCCAATAGGTTAGAAGTTGTTCAGAAAGCTTTCGGTTGGCGAAAGTGATGAAATGCAGTAGAAGGTTGTGCTCACATATGGCTACTATGTTTTTGATATTGTTTATTTCTGTTCCAGTTCTCTCTCCCAAAGTGTTTGTTGCTGTTGTTTATGGCTGTAATTGAATTGTGTCATTATGAAGTAACTGTAATGGAAAGGAATCTCTGTTCCTTGTGATCAACAGGAGCTGTGCTGAGTATATCTCATGCATGGGTTTTCCACAAACAGAATGTAGTCACTGTTGTTTTGTTTAATGGTTTGGGTGGTTTATTTTTTTGTTCGTTTTTTTTTTTTTCTTCTTCTTTGTTTGGGGTTTTTTGTTGTTTGCTTGTTTTTGGTTTTTTTTTTTTTTTTTGTAATATAATCTCACATTACTAGAATCTTACTTGAAAGATTAAGTTTATTTTGCTTCTTAAACTGACAACACATATGTGGATTACTTCAAGTACAGAAGACTTTAGTTACATAAAAATGCGTAAGACATTTAAGTTAATAAAAAAAATTAGCTTTCTTCATTTTGAAGTTAATTTCTGCTTGCCTCCCTCTCTCCCCCTAAGAAAACCCAAACAACCGACAAACCAAACCCAAACCCAACAAACTCCAGTTCTGTTTACTAGCAAAAGGTAAGATCTCAGTTGCTCACGTGTTTTCAAGAAGGTCATTGTAGAGTTTTTAGCTGTGGTCAGTCTTGAGGGCTAGCCCAATGCCTTTGCTGGAGCTGCCTGACTGTAATCTTAGTTCAGAATTTTAAAAACGGGCTAAAAATAATCATAGTATAGACATTTATTCTCTTCCACAAGCCATAGCAGCAATACTACATGAATATTAGTTATGTTAACAATAACTGAATAAAACATTTGACACAAAGATTCATCTGATTTTTGTGAATTGTAATGGTGAAGCATGTAAGAATATTTGAAGTATAAAAGGATGATCTTAGAGACCATGTTAGTTCTAAATGGATGGAATGCATGCATAGGCAGCAACTGCAACTCTCCTGTTACTTGCTCTAGACTCCTGAATTAAAGATGCAAAGTAATCTGCACATGCCTCATTGGAAATACTAAGGGGCAATGATTCATTAAGTGGTTTCTGAAAAGAAAGCTTTTCAGATTGGGCCACCGTCAAACACATTCATTCTTCCTGAAGGAATTTGCAATAATTTGCTCTCACCTGTATATTTCGTTACATTTTTAATAAAGGAGGCAGAAGGGGAAATGTAGAGATGTGCCAAAAGTATGCCAGTTGAGTTGAGACATCCTGCCAGCTGACCAAAGCCTTTCTCTGATCCTGCTGAACGTATATTAGTAGAACCAGTGCAAATATTTCTTGTGCAATTCTATCTCTTAGCCACAAGTTCTGTAATTTAGCTGACTAACACCAGAGAAACTTCAGTGGAATAAATCAAATTGGAAAAAAAGCTCTCATCACAGGTAGGTGTTAGATAACAGAGAGGTGCAGTAGAAGGAATCTTTGGACTGATCTCCAAGCAGTGGCTGTCCTTTATCCTCCTGGCACTTTTAATACCCTTATTGATTCGTAGAGCTATTACATTTTCCACATTCCTCACTTTGAATCTGCTGCAGTTTGGTCTGTATGAGAGGTCAATGGATGACTGTACCAAAACGAGGAGCTTGATACTATTCTATATCTTATTACAGGAGAAGTGAAATTGCCATTTCAGGATATATGCAGAAAACAGGAAGTTTCACTGAGATAAACAAGCTTGGATTACATTAGAAATATAAAATATTCATCACCCCTATTGATGAAGCTTTTATTCTAGACATTTATTCTGGATCTGCTGTGTAAAGACATAATACGCATATTCAGTGCTTTTTTAAAAAAAAGATAATACATTGGTATTGTTTCTGTCAAACACAATGCTTCAAAATATTTTTTAGCTTTATTAATCTACCTTATGAAAATATTTTAATTTGGTTTGTTGTTATCACTGAAGGAAGCCAAAGAGGAACTCTTAAGCTGTTCTCTCAACTATTGAGAGCAAGGTAGAGAGGTTAAAGTAACATTTTGTGCATTTGAAGAGGCAAATTGTTCTAGGCTTTGGCTAAAAAACATCTTTCTCCAGGAAAAAAGATGCTGTATGAGTTTATTTTCCTGGATCAACAGTGAAAGATAGGAGGATGATGACAGCCTGGAATCATGTATCTTGGACCCAAGCAACGCACAGGTATGAGTTACACGTGTGGAGGAAGGTGTGGGGACCCACCATGTTCCGCCAGCCCCGGTTCCTGATTTGGGGTGCTTTGCCGACGCGGCTGTAACCAGCCTGCCCTGATGCATCCAAGGCAGATATCCAACACGGCAGATGAGAGGGATGTTCTGTTGTGGGTGTCAGTCTGTTTCAGTCTGATTTCCATCTTGCTTCTCTGTTCTTGTATAGTTTGTGGAAGAGGGCCCACAGCTATTTGGGACTGCTCAGAAGTCTGTGGACTCCAAAATAGCACTTGGCTTTGGCTGTGATGGCACAGTACAATAGACTGAGTGGAAACTTGACTGCATGTTTTGCTCAAGATTATATGTTTCCTCAATTTATTGCTGTTGCTGAAGCAAAACAAGTTGTTTTGTTTTGAATTTTTATGTTTACATGACTTCAGCTTCTCCTTTCAATTGAGCTGTACTAAGTTATGCTTTTGATACTACCGCACATGGCAAATAAAACTCAATTAGCCAAAAAAAGATACTGTAATCTTATGAGATCATCTAGCATTTCAGTGATGTTATTAAGTTTGATTCGAATGAGCACTGCAGTAGTAGAACCGCAAAAAACAGATGAGGTTATCTGGCAAGTGGGCGCTTCTGAATATGTTGCTGTGTGATGCCAACAATTCAGCACATCTTTAGAGGGGTGTGTTACTGGTAGAAAATGTGGAAAAAATCAGCCCTGGCAAGGGATTTGTGACTGGTGGGGATAGATTCTAGTGTTCATGAGAAATAAATCTGTGGAGCAGGGATAAACGTGTGATTCAGATTCTCATCTCAACAGGCAGGGCTGCCAACTCAGAAGGGTATTTACTTTCCCTGCTTTAACTAATAGCATGGAGTTTTGTTAAAAAGCAGGTGTGCATTAATCTTTCTGTATTAAACTGAACACCAAGACTCATTGGGGGAAACAGACCGAGAACCCATTTCTTCTGTGAAATATTAATTTTGGTATATTACTGTCTCTAAAAGATAGTTGGAAGATTGGCTGTTTTGAAAGAAGTTAAACAATTATCTAATCCTTCCAAAATACTGTCGAGGGGAGACTAAATATAATAAAAGTACCCAGAATTGTGTTACATCACTTTTTATTTAATGACTTTAAAGGTCATTTATAGATTATAAGATATTACTTATATTGTATATTTAGAGTTTATGAAAGTTTCCCTTGATTGAATGACAGAAATTTTCAGTTTTAGGATTGTGAAATACACCCAGGATAATATATTGGTTGGTATATCTGACTGGTCACTTTTTCAGGTAATAGTGAATCTATCTGTGAATGTCCTACACCTTTTTCAGCCTGAAATAATTACCTGAGTAGCTGCAAGAAGGCAATAAGGAGTTCTGTCCTAATCCAATGAAACATCTTCTTTGTTATTAGTGCCATGGAAACCTGGAGGTCTGTTTACATGCTAAGGTTATCACGTGCTTAAATGCTTTCCTGGATTGAGTCCTCTTTTGCATCCTTGTTGAAAATCCACTTAAAATCAACTAGATCAATCTTGTTGCCATCTTGGCTCCTAAAGCAGAATTTGCAGTGCTGCTGTTTTTCCTCTACTAATGCCAAGTCTCTTTTGCACTGCTTTTATTCTTCTTCGTGACTTGAAGTGAACCCACTGCCTTTTTCCACCCCTTTTAGGGTGAATGCCTCCCTTATATTTGAAGGATGATGATACTGATGACAATGTCAGGGCAGGGAGCTTGGTAACTGTTTTTTGGAAGTTTACATTCATCTTTCATGATGAATAAAGAGTAAATCACGAGCACTTCATATGACCATTAAGTTTGTGTATTTTATAAGTTAGGAGAGGAAATCTGCATCCTAAATAGCATAGTAATTGCTACATCTTACTTGCTTTTGAAATGAGGTTTCTGTATCTTAAAAAAATTTTATTTGCATATCATGTCTGCACAGCGAGGGGGAAGTAGCTGTTTCTGTAGTAGAAAAGGAACCTCTTTAATGGAAAGAGTTATCTGATGGGAGGATGCTGTTTGTTTGTAGTAGTTGTCTTTGGTTTGTTTTTTTTTGTTTGTTTGTTTTTTGTGGGGGTGTGTTTCCACCCCACTGGTAGACCATACCTCTGGGAAAGAGTTAATCATGCCTTAAATCGTGTCACCTAATTTTAGCAATTATTCATAGTCAAACTTTATTTTATGACCTAAAGGAAAACACAGCAAGATGGAAATCTGTGGAGCCCAGTAACTTTTAAAAATTTGCATCACGTTTCATGGAATCAGCTGCCTAAATGAGAGCTTGTGAGTGGTTTTCAATGCATGATCTAGTGATGCCTAGAAGCTTTGAAACGTTACTCATTCACCCTCTTAAGGGGTGAATGAGTAACTAACCTAAAGGTAGACTCAGTAGACTTAAATTCACTTTACAGCAAAGTTCTTATAGGGATCTGGAAGAAGATAAAGGCAGGAAATCACTTGCCTCGATTGAGTCTCAGGAGTCTCCGAACTGTATGGGTAAATCTCCTATTCCAAGACAGCAATATATAGGGGATAGTAAAAAGTAGTTTTGAATAAGCAATGAAGATATGTAAAACATGATCTGATGTTCTCTTTTCTTGTGTTTTATAAAGTTCATATGGCTATGAAACCCATTTTTTTGCCAGGGATATCTTCTCATATAGGAAGAACAATTGCCTGGTTTAATTCTCACCTTCTGTCTTGCCTTTGTGCACCTAGTTGGAAAAGATTTGTTTGAAACACCATTAACATTTTTTTTTGCTTTCCTTGCCATGATATTCAGCTGCTCTATAGCACCAAATATTTCAGATGGACAGATGCATTTCTTTGTCTAAGGTTAGGCATCCCACAGTCCATATATCCCTTACCCTGAACCCTGTAAGAACATGGGCTGTGGGTAGCAAAAACTGTAAAATATTTAATTCACTTGAAAACTACTTTACCCAAGGACCTGGAAATGTCTGTGAGTGTGAAGGGGAGCAATACACCAAGCAAAGCTGAAAGTAGGTGCTTTCGCTATTTTCTTCAGCAGGATAAATTAAGAAGGCTTCAGGTGTACCCATCGTCAGTGATTGATCATTGTACCTTGCTGGAACTGACTTGTTAGCTGACTTTTTCAGGACAACCTGCTTTGCTTAATAAAGTCCAAATGACTGGAGCAAAAGCTTTCGTGAGGTCCCCAGAGACTGAACAAAGGTCTGAATTTTGTTCTTACTGCTTTCCTTGAGGTTGTCCACTAGTAAAAAAAAAAAAAACAAAACAAAACAAAACCCCAAAACAAACAAAACCAAACAAACAAACAAACAAAAAACAAAAAAACAAACAAACAAACCAAATCATTTGTACATCAGCCTTTCTAAATCCACATCAGCTATCTGGGAAACTTTTCTGTGATACATGTTCATGTAGTGATTTAAGATAGTGACTGTGGCAGCATGGGGAAAATTGCAGTCTTCATAATCAGTCTCTCTGGCATGTTATGTGCCCTTGGATTTAAAATACATGGATGATGGGCATGCCTTTGAACATCCTTGAAGGTGACTTCCTTTCCCACATCAGTTGGAAGAGGTTGTCCATGGGGAACTGTAGGTACATCTGCACAACAAAGTGGCACGTCGAGAGATCCATGTTGTCTGAAAGGCTGTCACAGATTGCATCTCTATGGCACTGGACAGTGTTTTATTTTTAACTTTGTTGTGTGCTATCAGAGTGATGTCCCCATGGACCCCATTCTGCTGGTGGAGGCTGATACAAGTACATTCTGCCTCTTCGAGCTGTAAGAAAGGCTTTTGTGGCAGTCACTATGTACCTTCTGAGGATTGCTTATCTTTGGGATAATCTAAAAAATAAAAATCCCAAACCCTGAAACAAACAAAAAACCCAAACCAAACCAGAAAAAACGAGCCTTCTTTGCCCAGATTTCTTAACAGAGCACTGTACTTTGAGCAAATTCATGTCATGTGACAGATTTTTGTCTGCGGGTGGCACTTCATGCTCATTCTTCCCTTGGAGCCTGAAGGATGTTCTTGGTGGCTGTAGCTTTTCCCAGTGCAATAGGTTTATCAGTTCCTTGGACCACGGGTCTCCCATAGCCCCTGGAGCAGGTACCTTGCTAAGCTGCTTTTGGTTCAGTGACTTGTTCTTCCTATCAACACTATTTTTTTTTGTTTGTTTGTTTGAGACCTGAACAGCTGAGCTACCCTCTGATCTACCTATGTGCTCCTTAGTTCATCCGCAGTCAAGGCACCAGCTGGGAAGAGGGGGCTGGTGGATAGCACAGGGTGGCCTTCCTCCCCCAGAGGAGGTAAGGCTGTGCTCTATCTTCCTTAAGCACGGCTAACCACACAAAGACGTGTAGTTACTTGTAGCCTGTTTAATTTCTTAAGCCATGCAGAGCTCCTTCCTATTGAACTACCTCATTCACTGAAGTATCAGGTTGTGTCTGACACCTTATTTCTATAACATTTATCACTAAATTAAAAAAAAATTTCTTTCTGTCTTCTCTTTTTTCCTGCAGCTTAGCAGGAAGGACATTCAGTCAGATTTGGTGTTGATGAAAGCCACAATTCATAGCTGCTGCTCATTTTTTTTTCTTTTTTTTTTTTTCTTTTTTCTTCTTTCCCTGGAGCTGATCTCTGTTACTGAACAGAAGGCTGATAATTCCCCACTGAATTTCCAGGACTGCTGAATGAATAAAATGTGTAGGGGAGTGAGTGGGAGGGGAAACACTTCTCTGGGATGACTTTTTTTTTTTTTTAATGAAAAACTTATTTTCTAAAATAGTGGAGCAAATCAACTATAAAAGTGAGCAGATCCAACTATAAAATTAGCCTGAAATGTGCAGGGCGTAACTTCTGAGTATGGTTGTTCTGTAGATAAGCCATATGATTTTTTCAAAAGAAGTTAAAAGCAATCCATCATTAATATATGCATAGAAAATAATCTTTAGTGTTTCATTGGGCTACTTTGTATCACAGGCTGTCAACTTGGACAAAATCCAGGCAGGGAGAGAACCTCTTATAAGAAGTCCTTGCCCTATCTCCCACCCTCAGCCGGGTAGAGTATAAGATCTAACTACCTAAATGTGTTTGTATATTCTCATTGCAGTAAATATACCTGTTCTTTATAATTACTACATATATGTACATATCCACACATATTAGTATTTAGAAAAATTGAAAAGTATTCCTTACCGTTGTCATAACTACTTATGCTGTTATAACTTGGTTTTCTTAGGATGATACTGATGTATACAAGGAACAAAAAATAATCCCCAAACTCTGCAGAATTTGATGCTGTCAATTGGATGCTGTGAAAATACAGGCAGTGCAGGCATGAAACCTCCATGGAATAATAGGACAGATCTTCTGAAGAAATATATAGAAAAGGATAGGTGGTGGAAAACAGCCTGTTTAGTCAGGAAAGATTAATTCAGTCCTAGACCTTTATAGAGAAGGTACTGTGAATAAAACCAGAGGGTACCTGCGAAATGAAATGACATATTTTCTGGCTGCTAGAGTAAGTGGAGTAATTAGGTGCGAAAGTACACTTACAGCAAAGCAGCTTGAAAATATAATTGATGGGACTGTAATTGTCTCCTAGAAAGGAAAGAAGAAGGGACAGTAAATGGGAAGCAAAATAACTGAAAGATTTTTTTTTTTTTGGCGGAAATTTTTTTATTATTATTTTTTAGTGTTAAAAAGACAGAATGCAGGCTCACTTGCCCACCATGCTGACACTGTGGGCATACGTTCTATGTGATGATTTTTCAGCTGACCCAGATATCAGATGAAGTTTTAACATAGGGGAACAATCACTTTTGTAAGAGCTTTTAATTTTACGTAGTGTGCTGTGAGATTACAAATGCAGGTTTCAGCTACATATAAAGTCCATGACATTCAGGGAGTAAGTGTCATTTAATAATTGAAAGCAGCAAACTAGTCTGCAATTGTTAGAAATGCACTTAGAATTACTGAGTGCTTTTCTGTTTATTTTTCCTCTCATATGTTTTCAGAAATGTGGTTTTTCTTCAGTTCCTTTCAATAGGCTAAAATAAAAGTCGAAACCTAACCAGCCTTGAAACTGCATTTCCTTTTAGCTGTCTGTCAGTATCTCAGGTGCTTATAAGAAGCTGCCTAGATCTCCATTTTTCTGAAGAGGTGAGGATGCTTTTGCTGGAGGAAGAAATGGAACTTTAAATGTTTAAGCTTCACTCCTTATTCCACTTCAAAAATTATGAGAAACCTATGCTGAAGAGGGTTCTGGAATACTCAGCATTGATTGAACTTATTTAAAAGAAGCAGTTCAAGATGTTTCTTACAGATAAGTTTTGGAATGGACAGCAGCTTTGTTCAATAAAATTGATCAAGGTGTTAAGATGCAGAAATATACTGCTGTCTCAGTCATGTCAGTACATGAATTGCTATTGCAGTGTAACTGTGGGTTCTGGGTAAGCAGTTCACTCTTCTCCCAAAATGGAAGTTAGATACACTGTTAGTGAGAAAATGGGGAATGCAAATATATGGCCTTCGTAGATTCAGTGAACCTTTTCTTCTGAAGTCAAAGTTTATTTAGGGTTCTTACAGCACCATGTATCTTGTGCTCCAAAATTAAGACTAGTCTTGCTCAGAGCAGCTGTCACAGCAGTGGGAAGGTTAAGGATCTGGAAGAATCTGTCTTACAATACTGAAGTTCTTAATTTCTTCTCTTTACTCCCATCTCCCTTAGCATTTCCTACTTGTTTGTCTGTTGTCCTTCCTGCTGCCTGATGTTACAACTGATACAGCTAGATCATTTCCATGGGACCAGGAGATCTGGGTTCTCTTCCCACGGGGACGCAAGCTGGGAAGAAATTGATCTCCCTGCCACCAAAAAACTCCACCATTCACTCAACCCAGGACATACGTTATTGATCCTTGGCTATGAAGAGTTAGAAACCAACAGTCAAAATGTATACACTTAGGCAAGTAGTCTGTTTTTAAAAGAACTCATTTGTCTACCACTCTAGTGAAGAAAGGGAGGGAAGTCTCTAGTTGGCAACCCTAGAACTCTATCCTGTTAATGGGTTCAGACTTTTGACATTAACCTCCTTTTTGCCTTAGTTTCTATTTCTGTAAATGCACTTACATATGTGTGTGCACTTACCTCTCTCTCTATAACCTATATATTGTCACAGTTTGAGCCTGGTCGGCAGCCAAGCACCACATAGTCACTCCCTCCTCCCTTCTCTTACAGTGATGAGAAGGGACAAATGATCCAGGCTTGGGATTTGAGATAGGACTGTGAGGGGCAGATCACCCATTATGGTCACAGGCAAAAGGCAGACTCGTTAGGGGAATAAAAAAAGAACATAGATTTATTACAGACATTAACAACAACACTTAACAGAGTAGGACAGTGAGCAGCATTGCCACATCTTGAGAACACCTTCCCCTCACCCTTCCCTTCTTCCCAGGCTCAGCTCTGCTCCCGATATCTCTACCTCCTCCCCTCAGTGGCACTGGGGCAGGGAATGGGGGGTGCAGTCAGTGCTGCTGCTTCTTCCATCTTTGGTGGGGAGGGCTTCTGGAACTTCTTCCCCTGCTCCATCATGGTCCCTCTCTCACAGCAAACAGTTGTCCACAAACTTTCTCCGACGTGAGTCCCTCCCACGGCTGCAGCCCTTCCTGAGCTGCTCCAGTATGGGACACACCCGCATGCTGCAATCCTCCCAGTGCTGAATTACAGCAGCGGGGGGTAACTTTCTTTTCCCACAAGACCCTGGTTTCTTCAGGCATAGCACCTTGATCATCCATGCAAAACACAGGCCATAAATCGGTGTCTGCTCCACCGTAGATCTCCATGGGTGGCAGGGGGGGCCGCCCTGCTGTCTCACCACAGGATACAGGGGGGTCTCTGCTCTGGCACACCTCCCCCCCCCCCCCCCCCCCCCCCTTCTTCCTCCGTTCCTCCACTGACCTTGGTGTTCACGCAGCTGCAGCAACTCCTCCTCACAAGTCCCACTGCCCGTCACCATGTCCCTTCTTAAATATGTTATCGCAGAGGCGCAGCTGATTGGCTCAGTTTTGGTGCAGAGGTGGAGCTGACTTGGAGCTGGGGGAGCTTTGAGAAGCTTCTCACAGGGGCCGCCCCGATAGCCCCCTCCCCTGCTACCAAAAAACCCCACCACTCACTCAAACCCAGGACAATACATATGTTGTAGTAGAATTATCTAGTTTTTAAAACAGTGAGATTTTTTTTTTGTCTCTAATTTTGTGACTACTAAAAATAAGGCAAAGGCTTGTGATGTAATATTCAAGTATAAAATATAATTTATTTTTTCTCCATTTTGCTCTAATCATTCTCCTTCTGAATGAACCACTTGAAATTAAAATAAAGCATGATAATCCTAGAGAAACTTAGTGGAAAAAAGTCTGTATATTACTTTGCAGAATAATGCCCAAAGGTCAGTAATGGAATCTCCACTAACTGATAAGTGGATAACTGCCCTAAAAAAATGTCTATAGCAAAAAAGCCTACATGGAGCATATGTAGCTATTTGTACTTGTGTTAAACTATATTTTAGGGAAACTGACTGGGTCTTCCTTATATGATTTTGGCTTTAAAGACCTACCTGTGAATAACAGTTGTGTAAAAGTAGCTGGGACTACAATGAAAAAGCAGAAATAGCATCAGGTTTTTTTCTGGCCCATTCGAAGCTAAATGTTTGGTCTGGATTTCTATTTTTGTACCAGCTACAGATTGGTTTTGAACATATTTTTATGCAAGTTATGTAAGAGTTTTTGGGAAGCCTTGTAACTTCAACACTGTCCTTCACAGTAAACCCCAGCTTGAATGTCACCAGTGTTGGCTTTTAGAGCACCATCATCTTTCAGTGGCCATTGTGAAGTACTTTCAGATTGCACTAACGCATGCTCCTTATTACACGTAGTGTCTTATCTAAAAACGCTTCTACTAATGTACTGTTATTAACATAAGGGTTTCATTCTGGTTCAGCAGAAATAATAGGGCAAGCAGCTGGGCCATCACTCACTGTCAGCCTTTAACAGCTCAAAATCTAATTAGTTTATCTCAAAACTGCTCTCTATAATAGGGATTGGCCATTTTAAATTCTGTGTACAGAAATGCACTAACCCTTATGGTTTGAGTAACAGTCATAGTTGACATCCATGGTTCTTTGGGTGAAAAACGTGGATATTTTCTGCAAATCAGGGGGCTATTTCAACAGCATTAAAATTGACTGTGTAATTTTACTGTTATGATTTTGCCTACTTGGACCACAGTTGTTTCAACAGAGAATTGTGGTAACATTCCTGTCCTTCCTGCTATGCGCTTTGCCTTAAAATATTTATGTGAATTTTCTGACACATTCTGACGCGTCAGTAAAATACACAACTTCAGCAACATCAGCTCATGATTTGTGTACATACAAACTACTTACCAAGTAAAAGTGTTTGTAATCAGAGAGAAAGAGGGAATGTAGTTTCTGGCTTTTTTTTTTTTTTTTTTAAGCTAAATGTTTTCAGTCATCTCACTTATAAAGGGCATATAACTGTTCTTTTAAAGTGCAAACATTTGTAATTTCCTGCCTTTGCCATTAATAATACTTATAGCATGTGTCCAAAAACAGAACAAAAACTTTTGTTTTGGGACTGCCCTTAACAAAAATTTCATAGAAAATTAAAGCAACTGCTTGAAGACTGTAACACCACCAAATCAAATTTGATAATTTCAACAACAAAATCAAAGTGTGATAAATAGTATCCCCTTTTTCGAGAAATAAGAAAATGTTTACACAGCTGTGGATTGTCAAGATGAGTGTAGGGGAGGGATTTTGATTCTTTCCCTTTATGAGATCCCAGACTCCTCACTCTTCAAACTGAAAGGTTAGTATGTTTTTCACGTTTAAAAATGTGAAATGTCCTAGATCTACTACTAGGCTTTCTGCTCCATTTTTGAGGGGCAATACTAAATAGAATTAATCTTAATAAATTACTTATGAGTGCCCACTTCGAAACTATGTTACAAGGGACTTGATATTTAGAATTTAGACCTCCTGCCTTTTAAGATTCAAAGGTCTTTAAGGTAAATGAATATAGGTACTTGATAGTCTTTGAAAAATGTTGTCTAGTGTCTTCACTTTGTTATTGGAAGACATTATCAAAATGTTGTGGTGATGTTTAAAGCCATGATCACTGTGGTATCTACTTAGTATGTAAAATGAACATTGATCTATCTCCACCATCCTTCTGACCAAATGAATACCATATTCCTGTCAGTGTGCTATTATTTATTCATATTGAAGTGGTATCTGTAAGTTCTAGCTATCTAGGAAGAAAAATAATCTTTATTAGTTAATGAATAATTAACTTAGTCAAGTAGTGGAGAGGTGGGTTGAGGCACACAGAGAGGTAATGTGAAGTGAGCATGGTTCCTTAGGAAGTTTTCCTGTGTTTATAATATAATTTCTTGGTTTCTTTTATGCCTAACTTGTAACTCCTGTCTAACTTTTAACTTTTCTGTGAAGCTGACCTATGATATCTGACTTCTACTCAGGAAGTATTCTTTGCCTTTGAATTTGTGTTAGTATTTAAACTAAAAGATAGGCTTTTGAGGATAGCAACAGTGTCAGTATAATTATGATATTGAACTGCTGCTTTCAGTTGACTGGAGTCTGCTCAGTAGTTACCAGTCTAGGGTTTTCACTATTAAATTTATGAAAAGAGGAAGGGTAATGAGCTTTTCAGTTGTGCTTTAAAAAGGCCAAGACTATTAAGAGAAGAGTAAATCCGGAGGCCAGAAGAGACTGTTATATTAACTCTCTTAATTTGCTGTTAAATGCAGGCTATAAAATTTTATAATAATCTGTCTGTTGAGCACAAGAGCTTATGTTTGACTAACGAATTTGTTGCATCCAAACTTTACCACCAGCCTTCACAACTGAAGCTCTTTGT
Organism: Tyto alba; assembly: GCF_018691265.1. Classification (NCBI taxonomy): domain Eukaryota; kingdom Metazoa; phylum Chordata; class Aves; order Strigiformes; family Tytonidae; genus Tyto; species Tyto alba. Next base: position 18,670,496 of record NW_024881295.1, read on the forward strand.
GTAGTTAAAAGGCTTAAGGCTTCTTCTATTGGGTTTGGGACTATTCTGTGTATTTAGGATTTGGTCTACTGCCTGCTGCAGTACTGGCCAAACCGGAGAGCTGTGTGTAGTGCAGGGCTGCTGCACAGGGATACATTCCACTTGCTAATCTAAACTAGCACTGATGAACTGCAATCCCTCTTCAGCCTTTGTCTGACTTCTGTACTGGCACTGTGGCACTGGGGCTGGACTGGTATTACGTACTTTCACTTGACTATTCCCATGTCTGTTTTTCTTCTGGGCTGGGTGCTCTTATTGCCCAATATGGGTAAACTGTGGAAATCCAGTTCTCACTAACCTCATTCATAGATGTCTGTTAGCTAAATCAGCACCAAATTATTGTCCCGTAACAATAAGCTTCCTAATATGGCTTGTTGTGCTCCTTTGGGTTCATCTTCAGTTGACCACACAATGGTCCTTTTCCTTGCTAATACTTATTTTTCTGCCCTTAGCTGCTGTAGCACCAGGCACGTCACATGTGCTCATGGTCTGCTTGTGAACTACATCTCCTGTGTATGTAGTTGCTCTGATTTCTGTTGCTACCCAAGCCTGTTAAATGCTATTTACTCTGGTCCTGGAAGCAGTTAACATGAAGGGGTGGTTCTGGCTAGGGTTTATTTATAGTTTTCCCGCTCTTCCAAAATAGCAATTATTGCTATCCTAATCTGATCATAAAGGTGGTGGTGTGGTTTTTTCTTCTGTAGCTGTGGGCTTGAGTACTTTTCCCTCATATTTTTAAATGAGCCTCTTTGATAAAGTACTCTTTTCTTATCTCAGCTGTATCTTCTCTCCATCCCAATTCAGTTCCTGGATTTTGCACCACCCGCTCTTTCTGGTATCCTTTAAGGACATGGTTAGTCTTATAATGCAGGTTACAAGATATCCACTTCTTTTTATTTTGTTTTCTTCCTCATCCATTAATTTTGTTTGACTCTCTGGGCCTTCATCATAAAAGAGTACCACTTAAATAGGCTGCTCTTCATCCTTATTAGAAAAGCATGTGAAAGTTCGTCTCGGTCTTCCTGAAAAATGTTTCAATCTTTCAGAAATTATCTACAAGCTCACCTACGCTGGCTGCTGTTACCTGGTGGGGCAATAATCACCTTTAAGAGGTGACTTAATCCTTCATATACTGTTAGTTTGAAGCTATCTTCATTAGAATTATGTTCCTTTTTGTTCTTGAGCACAAATGCAGATGTAGCTCCCAGTAGTTTCTTCTTTGTGAAGAGCAGTAGAAGAATTGGAGATCTGGGGGATGTATAACGTTAAGGCAAGCTTGGTAATATAGCAAAGCCTTTAAAGCACTGCAAGGGTCATGAAGTCCATCTTCTTCACTTTTAGTTATTGGATTAGCTTGCATTTCTGAATTGAGCACAACTCTGTCATCTACTATTCTGGTTGCTTGAGCAATTTGATTTTGATCTATATTTTACTTTTCCATTGCAAATCATTCATGTCTACCTGTTCAAATGCCTAATATAATTTGATATGATACTAACTTGACTGGCATATAATTTCATTTCAGTAATAATTTTCTCATTTCTGCTTTGCTTGTGATCCCTGGTTCTCTGTATCTTAATAATGTGCTCTGTCACAAAGTTTTTGCATTTGGTTTCTTTCTTTTCAAATGGAGTACGGGGAGAGCATGTACTATATTCTTATTCTCTAGTACAAAGTCCTGCAATATGTGAGTCACACTAGATGTTTCTGTTTTAGTTCGAATTTTCCCCAGCTTCTGTGACTGTTATTGTACCTGGTGTCCCTGCTAAATTTCTGAAGCTGGTAGTTGCTCATTACCCAGTATGTGATCATCAGTCTCTTTCTGATTTTTTTTTTTTCACATCCAACACTACTTGAATGGCAGCCTATGCTTCACTTACTGTTTTTTTTTCCTATTTTATTCTCGTGTTCTTTCTTTAAAAATGCTGGCTACCCCTTTTTCTGCTGAAGCCTACTTTTCCTGGACATCTCAACACAGTTGCTCTTCATACTTTATTTGTTATTGCATTACATTCCTTGACTTTGTATTCCTCTACCTACTGTTGCAATTTCCACAACTCCTTATCTAGGGCTTCATGTTTTCTGTTTTTAATAGTGTTTGCAGCCATTTTAATCTTATTTTTCAGCTTCTATTTTTGGCTTCTTTTCTCACACACCACAGTGTCTGAAGATCTCTCCAAAGCTTCTAATGCTCTTCAGATGCTCCTAACTTAATTCCCCACTTTGTGTTTACTTTAATGCTCTCAAAAAAGTCATTCTGCATTTCCTGCCATTAAAAAATATCCTCTGTCCATAGATTGGGACCCAAGGATGGTGATCCTTTCAATCCATCTTTCCTGGTTATTTCCTGAGTATTACTGGTCAGGTCACCACACCTTGGGTAATTCCATACTTGAGTAATGTCCAGTACTGCTTCTGCTTAGAGATATCAAGTGGGTAATGTGTTTCCGAGTACTTAACTTACCATTTTCCAAAGCAAGAGATCAGTGTTCCTAAAAATCAGGATGTCTGTCGTAGGTGACACCTCTACAAGGTAGCTAATAAATGACTTTTCATGAAAAAGTTTTTTATTAGAGATGCACTTCTCCATGTCACCATGTAAAAATTTTTATGTAGGAAATGTTTTCAGCAGCGCAAGTTACAAGCAAGAATAATTCAGTTTTTAATAGTTGTTACAACAATTTGGTCTAATCTCCTGGATAGTGCAGGACATATAAAACCTTGTTCTATGTTGAGCACATTATCTCAGTCTGAATAGTAGCAAACTTTATGATGGTGTATCACAAGATGTAATCTTTCCACTTTTTTCTGTGTTTATTTTCAGTGGTTTTGGTCCTGAGAAGCCTTGCCAATCAGGGCTTTCAAGAAATGGCACTATTCTTTTTCTACAGAAAATATGTTGTCTTCTTACTCAGACCTTGTGAAAACCCCAGACCTTCCTCTGTGATATTTCACTGAAATTAAAAGTTGAAGTCCCTGTTTTTGTTTCCAAATATACCTATTCTTTGTCACCAAGGGCTGCTGTGTGCTGTCATTCTAATATTTGTGTTCTATGTGGTGTTGCCAGGGTCAGCAATGAAACATGATTATCTTGGGATCAAATGAAATAGTTTCCTGCCTTCTGTAATTCTCGCAGTGGCTCAGACATTTAACCTTTTGACCCACTGGGACTATCCTCCTAATAAATATACTGCTATGACAGCAAAGCCATCTCAGTTGTTTGCTGTATTTTCAAGGTGTCAAATATTTCAAACGTTTTAACATTTTGCACTTCTTTTACTTTTTCCCACATTATGGTGGGTTTTTTTTTGAACACTGCTCAATAAACCAAGTATGTATTGAACTTGAGTCTTGCATAGTAGCTATGTGAATTTTATAATAAATACAGCATGACAGGTAATATGTAGAAGAACTTTTAGGATCATAATTCAAACATGTTGCAAATCCTACATTATTATTTCTTTTTTTTCTTAATTTTTTTTTACCTTTATCATCTCTCTGTCATTGTCACATGTATTTAATCAGGACAGTATAAGTTGCGGACTTTACTCTAGATGTAGCTATGATAAGGCTGCAGATACTTGATTCCTCCCACTTTTATTACCATTCCTCTGATCTTTCTGGGCACAGCTGTGGGATGGCATGCCACACATGGCTGGCCCAGCTGAGCTGCAATGCTGCTCCTGCTGAACCAGACCTTCATAAAATTGCTTGGAGCATGTTAGCAAAAATGGATTGGATTGAGTAGCCCTGAAAAAAGCCCCTATGAGTTGCTATTTTCAAAGCAGCCTAAGGGTTTTAGACAGTCTTTTAAATCAAAAATCCATCTCCATTTCCTGGAGTGTTCTGAAATCGTCAGCACTTGTGTGCGGTTAGGTGCATGTGCTTGTAAATACACAGCGCAGTGTCTTGGTGCTATTTGTGTAATAAACAGCAGAGCCATGGTGAGTAAAGTTGATCTTTTTTCTTTGAACTCAGTCCTAATCAATTTCTCTTAAGAGATATAGCATTATAAATCTATGGATTCTGTATATTGCCAGCCTTTTCAAATTGGCATTGGGGCAGAGATGTATGGTAGCATAATGCTAGTAACTTACTAAAAATATTTAATTCCATTCTCCTTTCCCTAATTTTTTTTTTTTTTTTGGTCCAAGCCATGGTTTTTGAAATCTCATCACAGATCCCAGTGATGTGTTAGTGGTTTATAGAGATTTACAATTCATCCTGTAAAGGGAAACCACTCAATGCACAAGAAACTCTTCTTGGTAGCTTGCATTCACTGACTTGGAGAGCCTTTTGTGCAAAAGGAGTAACTCCTGCCATGCAGGACCAGCTCTGAAGCCAGTATGGTGTGGCACAGAGATGGCTGACTAGCTTTCTACAGAGGCATCCTGGGTTGGCATGGCTGGCATTGGATTGATGTGAAGGAAATCCTGTTGGCTCTTATGCAGCCTTTTGTCTGTGCTCTGCCATCTGAGGGCATTCATCAGCTTCAAGTGCACCATCACACTTTATGGACCTTCAAAATCCAGCCTTTTTGTATTTCTAGCAAGCCTGCGGAAAACCTGAAGTGCTTAGAAACGTGGTGCAGAGCAGGCTGGCTGGAGCTGCAGTGGTCAAGTCAGGTCTGACAGGGCTGGTTTGTTCTTCTTCACTGCTGCCCACATCCTGTCCGGGCTGATGGTGCTGAGCCCTGTGAGTCTCTGCTCTGCTTTCCTCGGGATCCTGGTTAATGGGGCACTGCACAGCCGGGTAGAGTGTGTCAGTGTTGGTGTACACACACCTGGACTTGCAGATGCGACTGCATTTACCGGATTTTCAAGTGTGTTGAGACACACATGTCCTTCCAGTTTCCTGACGTCATTTAGGTGGGATGGCTTTTGTTTGTTCTGTGATGTCCCCCTTTGGGTACACAGAGATTTGAGAGTGGTGAAGTCTGACTTACATGTCATCCACATAGATTTTTATATAGAGTCACCACTGTCTTTAAAAAGCTGACTTACAGATTCCCAACAGTAAAGGTAGCTATAACTGTATTTTGACACAAAGGAATATCTGACTCCATTGCAAAAGAAATGTGTTGTTTGATGACACAATGTCTTTCTCACTTAATGTATCTTTTTCTATTGGTATGTGTTTCCTGCAAATGTACTTGTAGATGTACTGCAGTTCAGAGGTTCAATTTCAGGATTTTTTGTGAATATGCAGACTCAAAAAAAAAAAAAAAGCCAACCCCCCCCAAAACCCACAAACAAACAAACAAACAAACAAAAACAAAACAAAAACACATCCCACCCCACTCCCCCAAAAAAACAAACCAAAACAAAACCATCAACCCTCTCAGGAGTTGCCTCAAAATGGGAGTCAATAGGGAGCTCTGTCCCCTTCTGATGTTAAAATACTTCAATTAAATGACATATTTTCCCAATACGGATTTGTCTGATGTTCTCCAAAGGCTCTTTGTAAAGGCAGTGAATGGAAAACGAGCATCCCTATAGGCAGTTTCATCGTCTGTCAGATGTCATGTTGTGATAGTATTTTTTCATCTAATGAAACATCAAATATGATTCAGTGTAAATTGCAAATGTAGATTAGAAATGCTCTTCAAGTAATGGAATTGTTTCATAACAGATTATGAGAGGCTAACAATAAATGGAAACTTTATGATAAACTCTTTTGCACTGAGGGCATCCTTTTGGGATCTCAGTAAGAAAAGCACTCAGCACTTAAAGCTGGTTAAGTTATTCGATAAGGAATGGAAATTGTGGAGAGAATAATAGCAGTCTTGCATCCCTCCTGATGCTGGGACCCTGCCTGCCATGGTGTTGGATGAGTCCTGAGGGGCTCAATGCACACTGGGTTGTTCCCGTGCGTGGTTAGTGTCACCAGCCTTTCTGTTCACCTGGTACTCTTACAGGGTCTTGATCGTAATACACATTCATTAATCACTGATAGCAGTCAAGTTTGGAAGATAGACTTAGCTTTGAAAAGTCCCTTGGGTAATATGCTCTACTACTTTACATCAATAAAATTATAGTTCTTGTACAGGTGCACATAATATTTCAAGGACAAGACAATGCTCTATACATATACTTACAACTGAGTATACATTTTATGCATACACGTTATCTATGCATTGATTATGTGTACACAGATTAGTTATACTGTGTGTAGAGCAGTCACACAGCATCTGTGGTATGGAGGCATACGCTGGGAAAGCAGTCATGGCTACTCTGCTGTGACTGGCTGGTATCACCCAGCACACCTGCATATGTGAGAGGGAAGCAAGGGTGTGGGTCACTGACTCCTTGTACAACAGTCTTACACCAGCTGTGTTAGACTCATTTGCCCTGTGAAGCCAGTGTAGTTCAGGTAATATGAAGAGGTGGTTTAATGACTTGATAATGTTGGAGCCATCTCCAAAGTGTGCAAACTGATAGTTGAAACAGGTAGCTAGACCTTAAGCCTCATTGGTTTTTAATTTACTCACATATACTTAATGGTTAGGAATTGTTTTAGGTATGCTTAATAGAATGCAGGTGTTCTATAAAATAATGCGGTTAAGCTGCTCTTTTGTCCGATGTATAGCCTTTGCCATGGCTGACTAAAAACTCAGTCCAGATGGATCAACAGAAAAAGAATGATGCATCTTGGTTTTAAGACATGCAAATAAGACAAGAGTAATTAATTAACTTTTAGAATAAGCAATATTGAAAAAATAGCTATTACAGACTAGACATAGACTAAGCAGGAATTATCAGAACAACTTGAATAATTCTCAGAAGTTCAAAGGTGATCTTTGATGTATAATAAGATAAGTGACTGTGGTGACCAAAGAACTTTCTGCCTACAACCACTAACTTCAGAAGAGGAACTAAGGCAAGACAATAAGAATCAGTTGAGACAGTAAAATATATTGGACTTTTGAAACCACTGAAGAATAGAAAACAGGAGGTTCGTGGGAAAACACCAAGAACACTGAGAATTTCTTCTGACAAATATTAATTGCATAATATAATGTAGTGTTGTGTATATAGAGGATGTTTCTGAGCTATCCTCTGCCACTCACTGAGGTGATGGCCCAACTTTGAGTTGTTAATAAAATGCAAACCTAGATAAATGCACAGTCTGGTAAAATTCTTTAACATAGTGGTTATGGAGGGGGTAGGTGATACTCATTGTACAGAACCTCTAAGATGGCAGACTTCTGCCTAACCACACTCATTCTGTTATAGATTTCATTCACTCACACTCTCATATGCACATACTTTCAAAAACCATGTGTGCGCAAGTAGTCATGTCAGGATCATTTGTGTGACACAGGACAGGGGACATTGGGTACTCATCATGTGTCTTGAGTTCTTATTGACTAGTAACAACAGTTTTTTTACTATATGTGTTAGGAGTGGACAGTGGGTTTGATATTGTGCTTCATATTTTGTTTCATTCCTCCACAAAAATCCTGAATTTCACAGTTCTTTTTTTCCTTATCTGGATATTTTGTGGCTCTAGTCCTGTTTTTCATTATCTTGACGTATTATCTTTAAGTCAGTTTGTTCTTCCTTTTCTTTTACATGAAATCACATATGTAGTATTCTGTAGCTAACTTTCCTTTTAAACCCTGTTCTGCTGTTTCTTATGGTGTGCATGTGAGCACGCGTGCACACATACACAAGTATTTTCTATTGTACTTCATTTGTACCGATCATAATATTTTTGTTTTAAATATCTTCAGAAGATTAGGAAATCATTCACTTTGATCATTTGTGGAAGGCATTGATATTTGCATTCTGATGTTGCAACTGTGTAAATGGCCATCTGACTCATACTGGAATACATTCCTTTACAGTTTGCTAAGTATCAAGTTCAGAGACGTGTGAAAGCTTCCTTTCTGGAAAAGAAAAGGAAAGCTCCGGCATCCGGTGCTGTGACAGATTTAGCTTGCTAGCTAAGCACTCCCTTGCTGGCTGCTGACTGGGTTGTTCTCCTGTCTGTGTTGCTGATCCTCCGCTCTGCGGGAGCACGGGCATTGCTTCTGCGGACAAGCATCAAGGGAGGAAAAAAACCTTCCCGTTCCACGAAAACCAACGTTGTGAGAAGGATGACTCTAAAGGGAAAATTCTGATGATACTGGTGAAGTAGTTTGAAAGCCTCTCTGAAAATAGGACTGCCTCTTGAAAGAGCTGAGATTGACAGCTTCTGCTGATATTCAGAAGTTAGTTGTTTAAACTGTTTGCAATTTGCTTGCAATTTTCCCATGAGCAAATATAGTAAATCAGGAGCCAGAATACAGCATACCATCCAGAAATAAATACCCAGGGGTAAAAATCTGGGCTTCACTGAAGCCAATGAAAGCTCTGGTTACTTTCTCAGTAGAACTAGATAAGTCATGGATGCTTGATTTGCATATGTTTATGCAATTATTTTACAGTCTGGAAGATAGGTCACCCTGAAACAAAGCTGCTGATGAACCAAAAGCATATTATCCTCTTAAATTTATTATCCTTTGCAATTTGCTTACTGGGAGACAACTTACTTCATAAATGGGAGTTTCCATCATCAGGCAGTATTATGTGTTTAGCACTGTGTCAGAGAACAAGGCTGAGAACTATGTAAGATTTTGGCAGTGGCAAGACAGGCCCATTCTATAAACATGCCTGCAACCCTGGATGTTGCTGGCTAATTTCTGATCTCACTGGTTTGTACGTGGTTTTCAAATCCCATCCTCACTGCAGCTGCCTTCATCTGTGTTCGTGAAGAGGAAAGTAGTGCGAGGGACAGCTGAGTCCCTAGGCAAAAGCAGTGGGAGAGCTATGCCTGGACAAATAGATTGGATTGCAAGTTTCATGCTTATAAGGCTAAATCTTGGTTGGACTATTGCCTTTTTCTTACGTTGGGGTGACACGGGGGAGCCTGAACAGCCTGGAGCCTTGCTGCACTAAGACAAGGAGGTATACAAATGCACAGCATGGGGCATGGTCTGCCTTCTTCAATTTATTGTCAGGTTTGCTTTAGATAGACGCATTTGGTGTGAATGCAGCAGTACTTGGAGGAATGCCAGGCCACCTACCTTCTCACACAGCCTCATATGTCAGACAAGTCCCTTTCCTCATTAGTAGATATGCCGGTCAGTAGCATACATCAAACTCCTTTCCTCACTGTCTTTACTTTGGTTGAATAAATAAGCAGGGTTTTTTGTTGGGGGTTTTGGGTTCATTTTGTTTTTTAATTCTTACCCTATTCAAAATTAATTAAAGCTCCCTAAGGATTACAGTGGGGACAATTTATGACAATCCCATTCTTTGAGCCTCTTTTTTTTTTTTTTTTAAATTATTATTATTAAGTAGGCAAGCTGTTGTCGCTGTAACGTGATTATCAGTACTACCATATGCCTTAAAATCTCACTTGCTCTGGAGCCATGAGATTATCCAGCACTTGCAGTAAGCACTCAGCTGCAGTAGCATTGTGTGAAACAGGTGTGTGTGCTGCATTGATCAATGCTAATGGAAGCATAAAGTTCCCCATGGTAAATCTGTGGCTGGCAAGCACTCTAATTAAACCTTCCTCTGAAAACAAATGAGAGGTCTGTAATTTTGGCCTATTGTTCTGAAGGGCATGCTTTTATTTAGAGATTTTTCCAACTTAATTTTTTAGGAGATTTTATAAATGCCTGAAACAGCAGAAATCTCTGAATCGTCTTTCTCCTTTTAAACCTTTGGTTAGAAATTATTTTTCTAAAAGCTAATGTGCCCCCTCCCTCAAAACTTAAATATTCCAGCTCTAGGAACTGGAACATGGTGCTCTTTCCTTGTACTCCATTGTCCAAGCTACTTGTGCTAAGCCCAACTCTGGTTGCCACATGCTGACATTAAGTATGTCACATGTGGTCACAAGGTGAGAGTCTATTCTTATTAATCACCTATGGAGTAGTCAGAACTGCTGTGCTGACAATTCACAGAAAGAACTGCAGAGAATAGGAATATAAGTTAAACACAGTTAAAACCACAATGGTCTTGCTTTTGGTCATCTTGATTTTCAGACTGGCTTTAAAGATACCTAAGAAAATGGCCAAGCATGAGTCATAGCTCTTTAAACTATATGGTTCATGAGAAATGTAGTGTGTACCAGTCCTTCCAGTATATGGAGTTGCTCCCTTAATAATAACACAATTTAGTTTGGAAGAGGTTCCTGAAGATGATGTTGTCCATCCCCTGCTTGAAATTCAAAGTTAGGTTTTGCTCAGGGTCTTGTCTCAGACAAGTTTTGAAAGTCTCCAAGAATGGAGATTGCCCAGCTGCTCTGGGCATTTATTTTGGTGCTGTGCCACTCTCAGAATGAAATTCCCTTGTCTTGTGAGAATTTCATTGGTTTCAAGTTGTGACCATTGCTTCCTGACCTTTCCCTGTGCACCTTTGAGAAGGGTCTGACTCTCTCTTTTCTATCCCCCTTCAGGCAACAGAAGAAATGCAAGTAGGTCTCCCTTTCTTTGACCTTTTCTACTTGTGCTGAACAAACCCACTTCCTTCGGCCTCTCCTTGTATGCCATGTGCTCCAGAGCCCCAAACATCTCAGCCTTTGACCTACCTTAATCCAGGCAGTAAAGCACGTACTTCCGTATTAAAAGTCTTAGAGTCCAAGCATCAGTGATGTCCTGGTTTCAGCTGGGATAGAGTTAATTTTCTTCCTCGTAGCAGGTACAGTTGGATTTAGGATGAGAATAATGTTGATAATGCCCTGGTGTTTTAGCTGTTGCTGAGCAGGGCTTACACTGAGTCAAGGACTTTTCAGTTTCTCATGCTGCTCTGTCACTGAGGAGGCTGGGGGTGCACAAGAAGCTGGGATGGGACACAGCCAAGACAGCTGACCCCAACTGGCCAAAGAGATATTCCATAGCATATGATGTCACGCTCAGCATATAAACTGAGGGGAAAGCTGGCGGGGGGCACTGCTTGGGAGCAGGCTGGGCATCAGTCGCTTGATGGTGAGCAATTGTTTTTCATTTACATCTCGTGTCTTTCTTAGATTTTATTTCACTCTCTTTTTGTATTTTTCCTCTTCATTACAATTTTAAAAATCATTGTTATTTTATTTCAGTTATTAAGCTGTTCTTATCTCAACCCATGAGTTCTCTTACTTTTACCCTTTTGATTCTCTCCCCCATCCCACTGTGGGGGGAACTGAATGAACGGCAGTGTGGGGCTTAGTTGGCGGCTGGGGTTACGCCACAGGTGAACACTGGGATTAATCCAAAAGTCAGTTCTCCCTCAAGCAGAGGCCAGTTATAGACATATAAATGTTTCTTCTCTAGGAAACCTTCCAGGCACCCCCAGCAATGAAACTCACTTTACCTTCCTGACTACTGCTCTTTCTGGGCTGCCTGTTTCATAGATCTATTGACAACAAACCTTAAATAGAGCCCACTGCCGTGCCTCTAGAGTTAGGTCTGCTCCTTCTACTCCCAAGTGTTGCTTTGCATTTAGTAACATGCTTTTAATTTACTATTTGATCACCCATGGCTGCAAAAGCATTCTGCAACTCTAAAGAGTCAGCTTTGGCTCCTGCTTCCCCAAATAGCATGCTACTGGATGGCTCTGTAGTGTGAACCATTGTGCACGCTGGGAGTGGGTCTCCTGAGAAGCCCATGTGAATGCAGTTAGTTTGACAGGTCTGTGCTTGGGTCATATTACAAGCAGGATAATAAAGGACCAGTCACAGCCAATTTGGTATTTCCAAATGGAGCTATTATGCTCAGCCTGTTGGGGAGAGGGGAAAAGCATCAAAAGAGATGCTTCGTTTTGAGAGACAAATAACTGCCCTCTCCTTTTCCGTTTCATTTACAAATACTATAGGAACCAGTCTCTTGAGAGGTTCATGAAAAGGTTCAAAGAGGACTGCAAATTGTTGGAAAAAACACCATTTATGAGGATTGGGATGTAGGTGTTTACCTCTGCAGATGCTGATTGTAGTCGGTTCTCTTCTTCCTCTGCTTTTGGGGACCCCATCTAGCTGGTGACTCACTGAGACAGACGAGCCATAAGGGCATATTTTGCAAGAGTTTGAAAAGCACAAAGAAGAGTGGAGCAAGTCTTTATGCTTGTCTCTGTCAGTTCAAGGATGAAATGCTGCTGCTTTGATTATATGAGACTTTCCCGTGGGTCCAAAAAATACCTTAAAGGAGATAGGATTTTTTTCCTTCTCTGTGAAAATGTGGAGAGTAGAAATGTCCATTTTAGCCTCTAATTTCTTTTGTTTGTATGACAAAGGAAAGTATTCTGAGCATAAGGACTTCTGTCTGAGGGTGACATTTTACTGTGCTTTGAAGACAAGATTGTATCTGCATTACTTGCTTTATTATTCAAGAAGAGTCTCTTGTTCTTAGAGAAGAAAATAGTTAATTTTGCTGCTTGATAAAAATACTAGCACTTACTATACACTCAGAGTACATAGTTTGAGATCCCTGCTTTTTTAAACTGAAAGAAAATAGTACCAAACGTTAAGAGGAAGATCTAAAGAAAATAGATGTTCTGTTGCTTCCAGGATGTAGGTAAACACAGCTAAGTGTTTTGGAGCAGAAGAATACAATTTCCTTCTAAATTTGAGACCAAACCTCAGAATCTATCCTAAGGTGAGGCCCAGCTAGTTCAAAGCTTTTAGGTGATTCAGCAATCTGGTAGCCTACAGGTGTGTAAGTAGTTCTGTTCTTCAGGGATGGTGTGGGAAAATAACAACTAGTAACTTTTTAAAATTGCATGAATGTACTTGAAAGTTAGTACAAGCCTAGTGATGTGCGGAAAACAGACTCCACAATCTGATAGATTGTAAAGTAGGTATGTTTATTCAGCGCTGGGCACACAGGGAATCACTCCTCCAAATATGTGTGCTACCATGTGGCACCGTTGCCTTAGATTTATAGAGCAAATGATTACATATTCATAATATTTCGCAATACGCCTATACATATGCATCACCTATCCCCGCTTCGTATTAAAATTAGCATTTCCATGATCTCCTCCCAGTTGAGTCTGCGCTGTGAGTTCCTTTGGTCCTGGGCAGGGGTCGTGAAGGACTGGGTGGTGGTCGTGGGAGGAAGTATCTCCTCCTCCTCAGTGCTGAACTTTTCACCCCGAATTCCTGCGCAGTCTCTGTCACCCCCTGGACCCGCAGAGCAGGTTTGTGCCGGTTGTGGGGTAATCTTCACTTACTCAGGGGTGGAGGAGTCTTTTTACTTAAACAGGAGATAGTGGTCGATCAACACAAACATCTTCACTTACTCAGGGGTGGAGGAGGCTTTTTACTTAAACAGGAGATAGTGGTCGATCAACACAAACATCTTCACTTACTCAGGGGTGGAGGAGGTTTTTTACTTAAACAGGAGATAGTGGTCGAGCAACACAAACACCTCGTACAAGCTAGGCAAACTCTTATCTCGACTATTTCCCTCCTCATCCCCTTCTTGCTATTCCCATATTAACCCTTACATCCCCTGTTCCTATCTAGGCCCTGTATCACCTAGTATCACTGTTGTCCATCAAACAGACTTTGTTACCTGGTGTGCAAAATCCAATCTCACACACAAAGCCAAGATACCAGTTTATTCCATAGTTGCATGAGTGGTAGGGGGTATTCCACAAAGCTAGCACAACATGCAAAGGAACTACAGCCTATTTATCTTGTTACATGGTTAGTAAAAATCTATCTAAGTTTACACTCATTGGCCTGTAATTACCATTCCATCAGCTACTGGTCAGTCATATTTAAATATGTCTTGTTTGCTGTGTAAATTAGCAGACATGCTCTTCACAGGTGTGGGGGACAAGCTCTCCCAGTTACCATAGATTTTTTTGCTGATTTCATGCTTCTTGGGCATCAATCATTCAGCCTCTGGTGCCTTCTGGGGTGGGTTGTTTACCTCTTATCAGTCTCTCAGCGCCTCTTCAATAGCATAGTAGTTAGCAAGGCTTACACTATAGAGCTACAAAGGCTTACATAAAAGCCAATGATTAGTGGTCCTTGTGCTTGATGAGAAACATTTGTACAGGCTACACTATGACAACAAAATTACAGCTTTCCACTCATCATTTTTTTGTATCCATGTTGAGGCATACTCCTTGTATCTTCATCAGACACCTATACAGAATCTCTCCATTGCTTTTTCTATTTGAATATGCATTATCGTCTGGGAAGCAGCTTTCTCTTTCCTTGCTCCATGCAACTTCACTGGTTGTTGTACATCTGTGTCTAGGATGTGGTTGTGTTCCTACTCTTTATTTTCTCCCTTTTCTCCCAGAAGATACATTCTGGGCATGCAGGCTCTGCTTCCTTATACAGTGCTCTGGGATAGTCCAAATTTGTTGTGATAAGACTCCTTCCTTCCTCCCCCTTGTGCCTTTGCAGCTGGAAATAATCCTTCTCTGTACAATACTACCATTGAAACTTCTCTCTATCAGAAAACTATGGCAGAAGTAATAGCAGCAATGTAGAATGTAGTTGGTATACTTCATGGGTTATTTTTATTATTCACTAGAAACATTTGCTTAGAGCACTCCTAAGATGCACTATAAACGTGCTCTCACTATGGAATGTGAGTTTACATATGTGGAGCTAATGTGAAATAATTAGAATGTCCTGGCAGGTCAACAACTCTTAAAGGTTTGGATTTTGGCACACATTCATTGCAGCTTTATTCAAGCAAGCACGGGAGAAGGAATTGCAATTATTTCAGCCATTTCGTAGCTAGAAAAACAGAAAAAATAAAAGTAGTCAGAAAAGAAATTAAAAAAAAATGAAGTTTTAGTTAAACATGGGATTTGGCTGTTTACTGCAAAGGTAATACATGGAAGTCACATTCCATCTCAGACTTCAGACACATTTTGTTAAAAGAAAGAATATCTTTGACAGTCTTCCATGTTTCTTCTGGTAATGCTTCTATTGTTCTTAACTGGAATTTTGTAATAGCTGGAGGTTGGCCTGATAATAGTGCAAACTATATAAGCGCCAGTATAGACACTGGTGCAAATTTTTAAGCCACTTTATGTTTCATTAATAGTGTGAATTATTTTGTTTATAGAAATAATTTAATTATTGGCCATATTAATTTTGAACACAGCTACTTTAAAATTACCATCATGAAGCTAATTAGTTGTGTTGTAGGTAAGTGGTGCTCTGTCACAAGCTGCATCTTTCTTGAGTTTTCTTGTGCCTGGAGGGAATGCTCAGGATAGGGAATTTAAATCCTTATCTACAGTGCTGTTAAAGGCAATTAAATGGAAATTCTTATTCACTCCCTCTTTTAGTGGATTGCTGATGAACAATGGAGGTTAGTATTGAATGTTCATCTTCATGGTAGCACTTTCTTCTTCTTGTCTATAAATATTTCCTAACAGTCACATTTAGGAACATTTTTGTTCCTGATGTATAAAAAAAGCAGCATGGTTGTCTAAGGCCTCACACTGTAGTATATTGATTGAAATCAGCACAGTATGTACTGGGACTGCAGAAGCCGGGCTGTGTCTGTAGCTGAGTTGAATGTAAATGCTCATTTCCCTCCGTACTTCCCGAAGGCTTTGTTGATTAGCATCTGATATATGAATTTCAACACGCCCGTAGACACTGTAGGCATCTATTGAGAACAATCAGAAGACATCCACATTGTGCACACTTTTATCCAATGCTTCCTTGGGGAAAAGACTATGAATTGTTGACATTTGTCCTACTGTTCTACATCTGTAAACAGTCTCAGCACTACTTATATTTTCCGCTTATCTGACCTCCTCAGTATTTCTAGCATAGATAAAACCTCCAGCATGTTGGTTTGCAAGTCTTTTCTGCAAGTTAAATCTCTCATGCAGATATTCATTTACATTACTTTATCATTGCACCATCATTTGCATTATTATTGAATTGAGTTTGTTGCAAAAGGATAAAAGAGCAAAAATTTACCAAGTGACAGAAAAATAATGTTTCTCATACAATCTGCAGCTCAGAATCTAAGTTTTGTTCTGTAACCAGGATCGCACTATGTAGCCAAATGATTAGCTGTTAGAACAGTGGTAGAAGCAGATGATTAACCTTGAAACAATCTATTCTTGTGTATACCTGACAAAAAGCAGAAGCCTAGGTAGGATTAATGGGAAGTAGAGACAGCAAATTGCGACGAACTGGTTACGACTGCCAAATTACAAGGAAGCTAGGTAAAAGGTAATTCTCATTGACCACTGATTCTCCACCCCAGACTCAAAAGAAGGTGGCGGAGAGTGCAAACTAGTCATGTGTGCTAATTTACACACTGAGCATAGAGATTATGACCAATCACTTAAATGATATGTATCAGTGTTCTGAATATGCATAAATTTTGTATAGCAAATGAATATTCATAAATAACTGTAGTTTTTGGGACCACAGTGTGCTGCCTTGGGACAGGCACCCATACATGTACATCCACATAATAAATACAAACATCTCAACTGTGTGTGTTAATTGGCTCTTTGCACACCGGGTGAAGAACCCCCGTTTTTGGCACAAGTTGATAAGTAAGCTGGTATTTGGAAATAAATACTTTTTGCCTTTAGAAGGTAATAAAGTAACTTCTTCAAGTAAAATTTGTGGATTTATCATAGTTACCTTTACTGTCCTCATAGCTATAACATATTGTATCTCAGCTCGTGAATGGGTGTCTCATACCACTCCTTCCCACTGCCTAGCAGATACTGTCCTCTATGTTTTTGAGATGGGAAGTTGAGAAACAATTTCCTTAAGGTCATATCAATTGTCTGTAGCAAAGGATGAATTGAAAACAACTGTCCTTTAAAGTTTAACTTTCAGCTTTTTCAGAAGGCAGACCGATCTCATGAGAACAAATAAGGAAACCCCAGTTTGTCAGCTTGCTTCAAACTGAGTACAAAACATTTAGTGTTTTTTCTCCAAGATGGGACATATGAAGTAAAAGGCATGTTATTACATTAAAAAAAAAAAAAAAAAAGAATAAAAAGCCAAACACACAAAAATATCATCCATGTTCTGGGGCATAGAGCATAAAACTGATCATCCTGAGTCTGGAAATTGTGAAATAACCAATGCTTAGACAGTTGCTTGGGTACAACTGAATTTTGATCAATTATCTCATATTCTTTTTGACCTGGGGGGCTAGTTAAGTCTAGGAATCTCTTATTTGCTGTTCTGAGCTGAAAGAGGAGGTAGTGATGGGATCAAGCATCTTTCTATCTTGTGCCTCTCTGCAGGAGAGTTCAGCATCCTGCTTGCTTGAACGCAGGAAGTCGGACAAATGGGACACTTCTGTAGCTGTAAAACAACAAGCTGTTCTCAGCTAACCTGTCAACCCAAAAGTTCATGGTCTAGTTTTATTGCCTATGTGCCCATGCTGATTCAGGCTGTGTTCTCAATCTGGTTTTGAGTTTTCAATCTGCTTCCCTGCCTGGGCTGTCCATCTCGCATGCACTATCCACACAATACCTATTAATTTTTTTCTCCTGTCATTATTAAGCATGCATCTGTCTGTGTTTTGATTGCAATACGCCTATTATTTGCATCTGAAGACTTTAATCACTTCAGTATTGGATTCCAAAAGGAAACCTTTTGGCCTCTCTCAGCCACCTTAAGTGAATATCGGGAGGTCGCGTTAACTCCATAAAGATTTAGTCTAAATTATGAATAAATTCTAGAGGAATAAAACTTTACTACTTTTTAAGAAAGCAGATATATGACTGTAGCCCATCAGTCACTTCTGCAAGGGTGTCGTTGTTTGCTGTTGCACTTGCAACCCTTTCAAGAAACACAAGTCAGGTTTAGTGCCAGTGCTGCCTTCTGTGTTCTTCAAGAACAAAACACAGTCCTTGTCCAAGACCCTGGGCAATCTGTGTACCCAAAGTGTGAGGGAGCAGGGAATGACAAACAGACAAATGATCAGAACCGAGCACTGAGCATATGCCCACAAGAAAGCCCACGGGGGGACAGATTCCCAGTTAGGCTGAATGCTGTCCTGGATTTACTAGCAAAGCAACTGCTACATGCAGGTTGGTTTCAGCAGCATTCAGGTGAGCAGAGTGTGAGATACTGGAGGTAAGTTAAGGAAATAATGTCTAAACGGAGTCATGTCACATCTTAGGAGGGTCCAGTTTTGTACCAGCTGGTTTTGAGGGAAGGGCTAGAGCCTGCTCACCCTTGCCTAGAGCTGATTTCCTCACAGACCTAAAATGTCAGAGAACCCTGAGCTTTGGTTAATGAATTGTGAAGAAAGAAAGAAAAAGAAAAAAACCAAAACAGTAAGCTTAAAAAGAAACCAAACACAACTCATCTGAAAGAGAGACACACAATTGCCAGTGACTAAGGGAACACTGGAGGATAAGCGGGCATTCAAGCAGTGCCACAAAACAAGGCCTGTCCCTGATGTTAACCACAGCTGGGCATCTGTAGCAAAGGTTTCCATCTGTGGTGCCATACTGATATTTGCCTGGGAAATATGCTACCCTCTTGGATAATCCCAAACTGTTTTTTCCCTGCTTTTGTGTTAGGAATGTAGAGGCAACCAGTACAGAATACATTCTGCTTTGCAGCAGTTAGCAGCTGAAATAGGTAATCATTTGAACAAGTTCAATGCTGTTACATTATGCATCAGAAAAACTACATTAAGTGTCAAAGCCATAAAGGTAGGCTGCCTGCTTGTCCTGATAGCAGTCAGGTCATGTTTTATTGCTTATTAATCATCACAGACTAGAAGAGTGAATTTCTATGCAAACACTTCAGAATTCCTGCCCCAGGTGTCTAGTAGAAATAAAACTGAAACTCAGAAATAGCATCCTTCATTACCTACTTATGTTTTTAGCGGATTTTTTGCATATGTGCTGCTTTCTGCACCTAAATTAGACATCTAGCTTATTTTTTTCTTTTTATTTTTCTTTTTTCCCAACTGCTAAATAGAATTTTAATTTTACAGACATCATTTCATGTCACTCACTGCACATTAGCTTTCTCTTGCTGTTTATATCTGTCATATAAATATTCTTACATATGTTGTTTGGAACAGTCATATTTTCTATTGCTCTTTTACAAATCTGTGCCCATTTTATTCACTGCATTATTTATTTCATGTTAGTTTGCTTCTGACGCTGGAATTTCCACCTGGGGTTATTTATAGTTCAATGGCAAATGTCCTTTTCCTCAAAAGTTACACCTTTCTGCATGATCAGACTGACCTCTTACCTGTGTGTGCCTGCCGTAGGCATCCTTTATCATGCTCTCCAACAAATACTGGTCATTATTTTATCATTCTCAAAGTTCAAATTTTAAGACACCCCTAAAAAGTCATGATACTGTTATCCAATTCTCAGGTCTCAGAATATTTACATACACAGTGTTTAATGTCATCTTGTTACTCAGCTTTTATTACCAGCTTACAAAAAAAAGTATCTTCTGCCTCAGTCAAGAGCATCTGTTCAAGCAAAGTCTTCAGTGAAATGATGGGACTAGTATAAGGTATTGTATTTTCCCATATACGATACCAGAAGATATGTTCATCAAACCAGTCTGTATCAAACACTTGACCCAAATGCAGGTGAACTTTACTGATATACTGGTATTTACCTGCAGTACTTTCACTGTAGTTCTCTGGTAGAGAGGGCTCCAGCTCCCATTTCTTCATGAGCCTCTCCAGCCCTGGCAGTACTACCTGCTGCTCTGCTGTGTTTTGATTTTTCCCCTGGATACGTGGCCTTTACATTTCTCTTGTAGGCACTTCATTAGACTGGTACTTTTTGCTCAGCCTCAAATTAGGAACATTGAACCAATGAACATAAGTATGTAGAGTAAGATATTATTTATTAGCAGTGTTTCTGAAACAGTTGTCTTAGATTTACAGATCTAGTGACTGAATCAGTGCTTAACATTTTCATTAAATTGAATTTCTTGTTATTTGGAAAATCCTATTTGGCAAGTTGCTGATGCTTGCTATTTCTGTAACTTGCAGTCTTTTGAGAAGACAGCTGGGTTAATACATTATTGAATATTTTTAGAATCCTTTAATGCTGAGTTCACAGGATTCTGTAAGTGAAGTAGACTTAAAAGCCAAAAAGTTTTTGAACAGGGTTTTGCCTTGAAGTTTCTATGAGGCTGCTTCAATTCTAGTGCCAGTAAAACTTAGAATGTGTTCTGAAAGGCTATAAATAGCAGCAGTAAAACAATGGATTTCATTTGGCAAGTAGTTCTTACTGATAGGAAGGCAAAGGAGGCCACTGCTTACAGTGGGTACAAATGTATACTCTGCTTTGTGGTTTCAGAGGACTGGATAGAAATTAGGCTTTCAGGGAAAATTTCCCACTGGAAGAACATACGTTATCATGACTGGTATCTTCCTCTCCTATATTGGGGAAAAAAAAAAAAATTAAAAATAATGGTCTTTCAAGCACAGTGTCTTTGAATTAAGATATATGAGAGAGCATCTGCCTATGTCAGGTTAATATTCTTAACATTAGAGGCTGTCTTCAGTCATTTTTCAGAATTAGGCCATGTAATTTTCAACCAAATGTCTGGTTTTAAAGGCGATACAAACAAAACAGGTTTCACTTTTATTTACTTTATATATTATTTCATTACTATTTTTATTTTGTTTTTATTTATATATTATTTTGTGTTACTACATTATTTTTTATGTTCTTATATTATTGCAGGCTTTTCCCCTCTTTCTTCATAGCTAAATGATATCCCCATCACTTCTACTATTTTGGCTTGTACTTTGCTTTGTTCCAGGTTGCTTCACAGCTGTCCAAAATAACATCAGAAATTGTCACTGAGAAATACTGCTTTATTAAATTGATCACTCTAAGCCAGTAACAAGAAGAGGATCACTGAAAATTACCTATATATTTAGAAACTTCCTGAACACTTACATATGGTTTCTTTTCAGAAGAAGCAGAAAACACTGAGTACAAGTGAAATAAAGGGACTGTCAAACTCTGTGTTTAGCTTATGAGCAGTATAGATGGCCACTGGCTTGATACTCAGCTCATTTATCTTTCTTTCAAGCTATGGAAGGCTTGTTTCCATATCATGAAGTCAGCTCCTATAATAAAAGAATGTTGAAAATGGAAAGCAGTTGAAAAAGATTTGTCAGCTACTTACCCTCTTTAAAACAAAACAAGCCGCACCTTTATTTTGCAGAACTAGAGAAGAAAGGAATTGATGAATTACCTTCTGGCCTCACGCAGGAGAGTTAAACACTGGCACTAATTAATGGCTAGTTAGCAGAGCACCATCTTGATCTCGGTGGAGGTGGCCTGGATAGGGGCCATGAATCCATACTGCAAATGAGGACAGCTTCAAGATGCTTCATTTCAGCTAAATGAGATGGTGGCCCTCAGCTGCTAGGAAGCTGCTAAGGCAGTATTTATTAGGTCGGAGTTTGGGACTCACAGATGTATTTCGTTCCCGCTGGCTATGCAGCTGCTTGTTATTGTTGATAATTTTTCTAGGGCCTTCAGTAGTTTTATGCCGTGCGCTGTTTTCCTCTTGCAGGCATTTGGACAGTCCTTCTCGATTCACCGCAAGGTGGCTGAAGATGGGGAAACACGTGAAGAGACTCTCCTCCAGGAGTCTGCATCAAAAGAAGCGTATTACCTCGGGAAGATTTTGGAGATGCAGAACGAGCTGAAGCAGAGCAGGGCGGTGGTCACCAATGTCCAGGCAGAGAATGAGAGACTCACTGCTATTGTCCAAGACTTGAAAGAGGTAAATGAGGGTGTACAGGGAGCAAGGGGCTGAATTTTCTTGGAGTATCATGGATGGCATGTCTCTGAGTCATGAAAATAGTACGAGTAAAAATGCTCACCTACCACCAGTCTGTGATCATTGCAGAAGCTACCTGGCCCAAGAGGGCTATAATTTAGAAAGAAAAATGTAACTTTGTTACTATTTTTAAATAGCAACAAGACCCCCCTACAAACACAGTAAAATCCAATTCAGGAATCTGTAATTTCCAAAGCACTTTTAGCATTTTTTTATTGTATTTTATAGCACCTATATATGTGAGGTTTACATAAACACATCTGCACGCTTCTAATATTCATGCAACTCCTCTCTTTCTCAAGATTCACATAATTTCTCAGGTATTCTGGGTTGGCTAGAACTAGATAAAGCTTTTACCAGTTTTCTTCTACTCTAGAGCAAAATTAAAATGCATGCTCATGTTTAGAAAATGGGTAACAGTAAGGAAGACAAATGTAGTTACTGGCCATATGGGATACAATGGCTTTTGATTAATTTCAATGGAGAATTTAGTATTATTCAATAACTTATCCATTTTTTGAAATCTGGAAGTTTAGACAGAAGAAGAGGTTTTTACTTATTATTGTTTCTATATCCCAGTTAGTGGAGGACTGATAGAATTTTACTGGTTTATTCCTTCTGTATTGATGGTTAGTTTGCACAATTCCTGTAGCAAAGCTCAACACAAGACCATACATGAGAGGAAGGTGTCTGTTTCCTTCAGCTGGCTGTGCTAGCAAATTGGCTCTTGCTCGCTTTCTTAGACTCTTAAACTAACCACTCTGGCCAGCATTAATTACAGTGAAGTGGAGGATAAGGAATACTGACTATCAAGTCCTCATCACCTGTCCTGGGTTCTTCATAGATTTGTGACCATGGGCTCATTTTGGATGTGCCTTTCATGCCCCTAAGGAGTTGACATTTATTGAAAAATTTTGTCCCTTTGGCTCGTCCCACTCCTGTGAATCCCTGTGCAATACTGCTAATTTGTTTGTTGCTCTCTAGTATCCTTCCCTGGGCACAGGCTGGTTTTGCAGTCTGGGTATCTGAGAACTTGCACACGTGCCTGCTATGATCCTGATGGCCTGTTCACCCAGGTGCCTTCAATGCACTCTTTTATCCCGGTGCCATTTCTTTTAGTGCTTTTGTTTGCATATCCATACCTCATTCAGACCAGTTCTTACTGTTTCTCTTACAAATCTCTACGGATTGTTTTTTAAGAAAAGCAACTACGTGGAAGGCAGCCCTTGGAAGTAACTCCACATCTTCCCTGCTTTCACCAGGAATGCTTGGACATAGGGGCTCTCCCCACCATCCAGCTGCTGGAAGAGCTGGATTTCCTAGGTGATTCTGGAAAGTGATCCTTTCATGTGAATTTAACAAATTATCAAAGATTATAATGTTTTCTGTAGCTGAATAGAATGGCATCCTTTTAACCCACAGAAACCCCTGGGACAGGGTGTCCCTGGGACTGGGTCCTTTACTCCCATTGAACATTCTTATTTAATAGTTGCACCGGACTTGTCCATAACACAAATCAGGTTTCAGTAAGAAGTAAATATGCTATTTATTTGCAAGTTCCAATTAAAATATGTGATTGTAATTGCTGTTGCAGTGGTTACAAAAACAGAAAAATCAAGTTTTTATCTATTCATCCTAAAATCATAGCCTAAAATATTCTTGGTAGCAGGCAACCAGCTGCTGACACAGCTACCTAGCCATTTGGTTAAAGCTCACAAATACTGATGACCTGGGGTTCAGTCACAAATGAACAACCAAGTTAGAGAAAATATGCATTTGTCTTTGTGCTCGATTCCTTCCTCTGGGGTCTCCTTGCGATTCCTACAAATGCAAATCTACCTTCCATTTTCTATCATGGTTATTGATCTGTAAGTTATACAGGAGGTGGTTTCAGTGCCTGTCCTCCCTAGTATATTGATTGTCCTCATTTCTTTGGAGATAATAGTAACCCCTAGCGTGAGACCACCTTGCAATTATTTCCTGTTCTAATACTAAATACAAACAAGCCCTCGTAGTTAATTAAAGTACAATAAAATACTTTACTTGAATAAAAAAAAGGCTGATAAACTGATTGTTATTATTAAGATGATGTTGGACTTTGAGTATAAACTCCTTGGCTATGCTGGGGAACTACAATCAATGTATTTAAGCATAAATGGGACTAGTGCAGTCAGTTCATTACCAAGCTTATACCACACATTATTGTGATTAATTACTTGAATAGAATATGAGATAGAGGGTGATTGACACCTACCTTGGGGTCTTAGTGATGTCACATTGAATTACACTGCCATTTCACATTGTACTCAAAGGAGTCTCACCCTTGAACTGAGCTCAGCATACCTTGGTCCAAACACATAAATCCTAAGGCTGAGATGACCAAGTGCCTGCAGAAATGAGGTGCTCTTCTACTGTAAGTGTTTATGAACTTTGTCTGCTTGGTTCTGGGCACTGCTAATAGGAAAAGGCAGACTTAGCTCACTGCAAATCTTGATAGCCACGAAAGTGGGAAAAAAATATATTAAATGTCTGGTACGTTTGGGGGTAAAAACAGTCATTAGAAGCTGCCACAGGTAGATTGCTATGGTGGGAAAGTAATTTATCTCTTTAACCAGTGTATTTTAAAATCTTGTTAGAGAAAAAAATGGAAGAAAAAAAGGTTTGGTCTTTATGTGAGCAACTGTAGTGAGTGATGCAAAGATACCTGGCTGTATCCTGTCTCTTCCCCTCCCTGCCTACCCCTCACCTCTCCCAGAGGAATATGCTTTATAGTTATTTTTTAAACCTCTCTTAAGATATCTTACAAACTAAACCAAAAAATAATCCCTCCTTTCACCTTCAGACTTAATATAAAAGGTTTGAAAAACGGGTGTGTGGTGCTGGAAACAGCATTTTTGCATAGATGACAGAAATTTATGGTATTTCATCCATGCAGTCAGTCCCTTATGATACTGAAGACTGATAGCTAGGTTTTCAAAAAGTGACCCTTGTTATTGGTCCACATCCTTAAATAATATAGACTGTGCTTCTCCAGTCTCTAGTCTGTCATGGGAGTTCTCTTCCAAATATGTTCTGCTTTCTGATTTTGCACAGAAATCCATAGTCCTATGAATGTGTATGAGCATTTTGTGAACGATCAGAATACACTCGCATGAATGCTGATGGCTTTTGGGAATCTTGGGAATTCCATAGCCCCAGAGTTTAAAAATTCATGCCTTTTTGCAAGTATCTGCCGTATAGTCACAGCTGATGTCTGCAGGGCAGCTTGACCTGGATCCCTCTTGCTATAAAAGGGAATGTATCAGGCTCAGGTCTCTGGAGATTATGCATCTCAGTCTGGGAAAGCAAACAAACTGATTTCAATCCTCATCACTAGAAAAAGACACGTTTTTGAAGAACTGGAGCATTTGTTTCACCCTGATGGTGAAGGATGAACCAGGAATCTCTCTACACAGATGGCTTTTCAGTTTCATGTTAAAATGATCAAAAGAGTAAACCACCAGCAACATCATTTCTGATGTAATAAAAATCCCTAGTGTCTTGGATAGGAATATTATTAACTATCACTTAATAAAATCAAATATACATTTTAGAAAGTAGGTAGCCCTTTTAATTGTTTTCTCCCACCCAGACCTCAGACAGGGGATGTAGTTTCTTTTGGCATTTACACTAATTAAATAAATCCTGCATTATAAATATGTTCATCTTACTAATATTATCCTGGTACTTGCAGCAAAGGCTTCATTTCTAGAGGGAGAATGAGTAAGGAAATACAGTGAAGTACTCAGTGTGGCCGTTGATAATGGTGTCTTCATCTTAATGTACCTTCATGCAAGCACTGCTTTTTGAAAAGAAGCTGTAGAAGTGTGATGCCAGAGCAGCCCATGGAGATGCCTGTGGGGGTCAGCACTGCCTGAGAAACCAAGTACAGCCAAGACATGCTAGAGAGGTGGCAGAACTGTTCTTCCTGTCAGGAGAGCTCTCTCATCACAATTTAGGGTGCTATTAGCCTAGTCAGTCTAACTGACTGTATTTACATTTCTTTGTTTTGGAAGTTTCTTTCAACTGGATAGAACCGGCTCTGAATTAAGCTTAGAATATAAATTTGTTACGTTGCCCACTGGGAGGTGTTTCTCTGTTCTCTCTCCTGTTTTTAGAAAAGCCTGCTGAAGGGACATTTTCCAGCTTGATGGTGTCTAGCCACCCTCATAAATTTTTCTCTCTACTTTGCTGGCAGTGCTAATGGGTGCGAGTTCTTGTTGAGAGGCTGAAAATGTTGCTAAAAACATATTGTTTCCTTCTGCTTGTGTCTTATCTGGACATCTTTATAAACACCTTAACAGTTTCTGTGAGAGGTCAGGTATTAATACTTTTTCTGTGAAGGCACTTATTTGTCTGTGCTCTATCTAGACTGGGAAGAGCTGCAGGATCTCCGGGGGCTTTAGGCTGAGCAGGGCGGTGAGTGACCCTGCCTTTGCTCCGAATTTCTGTTCTCTTGACATGGTCTCTGGAAAATCAGCAGTGCATGTTTTTAAGTGAGAGCCACCCGTGGACCATCATTGGATTGACTGCAAGTGCTGCCCTTCACTATCACTACAGGCCATTCCTTTAACCCTTGTTCTGTTTTTAATTTCTGACACTTAAACACTCATTTCCATTCATACTGTCATCATTCATATCAGTCTCGTTATTTCTTGTAGAAGAGCCTCCATCTGCTCACTTCACACTGATACACACCAAGGTGTAATGCCTGTAAGAGCTCCACTGCAGCGTTTCTCCCAACAGGCAACGAGGGTGGTGTGGAGGTGGGTTTGGTGACTGTTGTCACCACCAGCTGTGATGGGAAAAGATAGCAGTGAACCACACGGAAGTGTAAAACCTGGCTTTGTGTCACGAGGCAGTCTGGAAGGTACAAAATGCTGGAGGTCATTATCAACGGTGTTTGCTGACAAAGGTTTTTTACTAATTTTCACATAATTTGTACAGCAGTTTCGTGAGGGTGTTATTTTGTAGTGTTAGATACTGATACTTGTTAAATGGTTTTCTCTGCCCTGTGCATTTACTTTCCCTGTTCACAGAACTTTACTTCTGAAAAGAGACAAAATGGCTTGCTTTATGTCTTGGAGACAGAAAAATAAAGCAAGCTGTGACTTGTGATCCTACCAAATCTCTCCTCATGCAGCGAAAGGGATGGATATACTAGCAGCTGATGCTGTGTATCTGTCAAAGAGCTCTGAGCATGGGCAGCAAGACCTGTTCAGTGTAGATTGCTTCTGAGTGTCCTTATTAGCAGATAAAGGTTTAATAATAAATCTGCCATTCGACTTTACCTACTACTTAGTTACCACCAAACAATTTCTTGTGGTTCTTGTTTCACACATTGACCAACAAACCACTTGCTCCTGTATGTGAAACCAAAGGTGACCATGTAAGATTCAGCCTTTTATTTCTTGAGATACAGTTTATAATCCTAAATTGCTATAATCCTATAATTGCTCATAAAATGCTGGTGTTCCTAAGCACATACTCCTCATAAGCACCAAACGTAATAGAATAGGAAGGTCAACAGTGCAGGATAAATGCATTTTGTCGTGCCACTGTTTTCTCGGGGTAATCTCCTTGTTATGTGGTTCTTGCTCTCTAATATACCTCCAAGCTACCAAAAGCAGCTTTGGTTGGTTGTGTTTCCTGTTAATGACCCCGGAACAATGACTTAGGATGCAAACTTGTGATCTGACACATGCATGACACTGTTTTCTTTGGCAAGGTTCAGGCATTCAGCTCTGCTGTGAATAACTGACTCAAACAATGGACAGTAGGGAGGTCAAAAAAAGGCCAGGCAGGATAATGAAGCATAACCAAGGGACTGTTGCATAAATACATGTCGTGGTTTAACCCCAGCCGGCAACTAAGCACCCCACAGCCGCTCGCTCACTATCCCCCTGTCCAATGGGAGAGAGAATCAGAAGGGTAAAAGTGAGGAAACTCCTGGGCTGAGATAAAGAGAGTTTAGTAAATAAAGCAGAGGCCGCATACACAAACAAAGCAAACCAAGGAATTCATTCACCACTTCCCATGGGCAGGCAGGTGCTCAGCCATCCCCAGGACATCAGGGCTCCATCCCACATAACGGTGACTAGGAAAGACAAACAGTATCGCTCTGAATGTCCCCTTCCTCCTCTTTCTCATATGAAAATATGCTTTATATGCTGAGCATGATGTCATATGGTGTGGGATCTCCCTCTGCTCAGTTGGGGTCAGCTGTCCCGGCTGTGTCCCCTCCAAACTTATGTGCACCCCCAGCCTGCTCGCTGGTGGGGTGAGGAGCAGAAAAGGCCTTGGGACTGTGTAAGCACTGCTTAGCAATAACTAAAACATCCCTGAATTATCCAGCACTGTTTCCAGCACAAATCCAAAACACAGCCCTATGCTAGCTACTATGAAGAAAATTAACTCTACCCCAGCCAAAACCAGTACAATACAGAATGCCTTATTATAAACACCCAAATTCCCAGCTTCTTCTTTCAGAAAGGGTCCTTTGCAGGGCCTCAAGTAGAAAATGAAAGAGGGCATACTTTCAGCTGTGCTCTGTAATCTCTAGGCAGTAATTAATCAAACCAGTATCTGGCAGTGCTTGTTCTTACATAAGATCTGTGAAATAATGACCCTTTATTTGTGCCGAGGTAGCATTTCCAAGCCCTTTATGTACACCCCTGCACAAGGTATTGTGTGAGAATGCGATGAGGGGATGGCTGTGGAGGCCAGAGGTATACCTGGGTTTAAAGAAGGGTGACACAGATTTTGTGGAGGTTGGGGCCATCAGTCCTGCTTATACCTGAGGATCTGGACCTCGTGCCCAGCAACTAGTTCCTCAACCCCCTGATACAGGGGGCTGGGAGGGGATGCTGAAGAAATCATTGTCATATGACATCACCATTTTTAGAGTATTACCCACCTGTGAGTGGCTGCTGCTGGAGGCAGGGTATTGAGCTAGCAGCTTTCTGAACTGAGAAAATGTTAGTTTGATGCAGCCTCTACTTTTTAAAAAATGCATAACTTTGCTAACTTGTTTTTGTTTCTAGATGAGAAAGCCCTCATAAGAACTGTTTGTGCTGACTCACTCTTTTCAGTACTAATTTGCTGGTTAAGAATAACTTGGGCTTTCATCTATTCCAGTGGTGTGGAGTAAGACAGTTTTTGGCAGTGCTGGGATTGGCTGTGTTGCCAATTTTTAAAGAATCTTTGCAATGTGATCTGGACTCCTAGGAGCAAGAGCCCAGGAGCTGTGTTGGCTTGTACCTTGTGACTTCATTCATTTGACTGGGATTAAGCGGGAAGGGAAGAATACCCTGGTTGCCAGACTTTCTGAAGCTCGAGTCCAAAAGCTTAAGCACATAACAAGTAAAGATAACAAGGAGAAGGAGAAATTTTTGCTGAAAGTCCTCACTGCCTGACTGCATAAACAAATAGAGCATAAGTTTCAGTGACGTGCCTTTGAGAAAGAATATTAAACAAAGAATGAAAGTTTGATGTCCCAATTCCAATTAATTCCCTTTGATTTTTTTAAAAATATCCCAAGTAGTTTCCAATTTAAAAAAGGAAAAAAAGAGTTAAAGCTTTTCTGAGAGATTGATGCTGTTCTTCCCAGTCATTCAGTGTTAGAATGTGCATGGAAATTGTTGAATGTTTTATGCCTTCAGGACTCATTAGGGTTACAGAACAGTAATCTTCATGTATTCCCGGTCATCAGTACACAAGCAGTGCAGTTGTATTTCTCTTCTGCTGGAAGTCCCTGTGTGCATTGTAGTTCTGCCTGACTTTACCTTCTGTTGTTGACTTTCTTCTGTTCTCTGCCTATGGATGCAACTCCTCCTGTTTTCCAAACCTGCTTCCTCCTAAAGTTTTGACACTGCTCATGATTAAGCAGTGCAGAACTGATGGCACTGAAGAGTCATTGATTCAGAGATGAGATCAACCAAACAAAACGGAAAAACCTAACAATCTCTTCTGGTGCTGTGATTAATACTTGGACCTTAAGAGAAACTCATGCATGCTGATCGCACATGGACAATAATTACCAGCCAAGGTACTTGAGCTTCCACATCTGCTCTTATTTGTTCAGAAACCATATTTATTTTTGGTGTATTTTTTCCTGTCCTTTAATCGATACTGATTTATTTGTAAGGGTTTCTCCCGGGATTTGTAAATGGGATTTACCTTTTCCTAAGGATATGTCTTAGGTACCAGGGCACAGAGCATTGCTGGTGACCTGCCTCCAGAAGCGGATGATTTTTGAGGTGCAATCAGAGTGAGACTGAGCATGACACATCTAATACACGCTTTTAGATAGTTAGCAACCAGTAAAAATTTTCTTGGCAAAAAACCTTACCAAACAAACAAAAAGAAAGAAGCCACATAGAATCAAAACCTTTGAAACCCTGAAAAATATGAAAGAAGCAAGCATCTTTGGGGTTTATGTTTTTGTGCTCTAACTGTTAGCATCTCCTCATCTGGATTCATTAAGCCTACATCTTACAAAACTAAAGTCTGCTCTGTGTAGCACTGTGATGCCATCCTTAAGTTCGGTCCTCTGTGGAGTAGGTTCTCCCATTTAATTCCCTCTTCTGCCTCAAAACCTCAAACTCATTACCAGTTTGGCACTGGTATGAAATCATTAATAAGTCCTTGGCTCCCATCATCTGTGCTAATTGTTCTTTCTGCAACAAGCTCTGTTCTCAAGGGGAAAAAACATAAGAGGAAGATGACAGGAGGGTGAACAGCAAAAAACTCACATACGCCACCTCTTTTTCTCCCTTTGCCCTTATTACAATATATGAGACAAGCTGGTTATTTTTAGTTATTCTCAACAGCCAGTGCCAGTCAGCATCCAGGAGGAGGGCAGCAAGTCAGGCAGAGGTCAGACAGTGTTATCACCCTTTCATTGTGATGGTCAAATCCACTTTTAAGCTTCAGGATTGAGAGAAATGCACTTTTGCTGGCAAATGTTTTAGATGTGTACGTGCAGATGCTCATACATAATCAGAGCTTGTCTGCTTTTGTGACGTTATTGTTCCAAAAAACCCATCAAATAGGTAGTACTATATATGAATTCAGTTTTTGTCTTCAGTGCTCATTCATTCTGCCTCTGTAGCCTTTCCTCTCCTTCTGAAGCACAATACATTGGCTCTTTCAGCCAAATGTGCCTTGAAGGCATCATCATAGATATGATTTCCACTTCAGCAAAATGATCAGGGTGTCTGTTCTGATACTGGCTGTGAACTGTATGTGAAGAATGGCTGTGGCATTACAGTGCCAGCTTCAGAGTGAGGTGGGTTAAAAATGAGCCATTTCCCATTAGTCCTGCATACCTAGTCACAAAAATGGCACGTAAAGGCAGTACTGTTCACAAATGCAATGCTGTGAGTTTTGGCTAGTGATACAGGGTAGTTTACATTTTTTGCAGCAAGAAGATACCAGATTCTGGTTCTGTGCCTAGTAGCTGTACATGATTAAAATGACAAGGGAAAAAGTCTGGTCAATGTGGAGAAAGGAGAATAATTCTTTCCCAAACAGCTTCTCTCAAGTGGTATTTCATGTGCAGCGACTGTCAGTCCCTCTCAAATGAGGCATGTAGAGAGCTCAAGACAGATAAGAAAAGCAGTGAAGAAAAAGTAAAAAATCTGAAGAATAGGTATAGTCAGGTGTTGGTTGTCAGGTAATTAGGAATATATTAGAGAAATGCATTTGGCCTATGTCAAGTCAGCCACAAGGTTTCATAAACTCAATGTGCCTTGGCTTGCTCCAAAAATCCGAGAGGAGAAGGGTGGCCTTGGTTTGTTGTCCAAGATTTCAAACACAATGAGGAAGAAGGACTGAATCTGCAAACCCCTTTGCCATAAGTCAGGAAGTTTTGATTCACAGACACCTAAGCATGTTTTGACACAGAAGCATAAATTTATCCAGGAAAGCCTGTGGATAGACTTATTGATGGTACTTTCAGACATGTTCATAGGCACTTCGTAGAACTGGTGCTCACCTGGTTTTGGCAGCAATTCTCATAAGCATTTTACTTCACAGTAAGTTGTTAAGCAGGTAATAAATAGCTATAGACATAGATTTATGTGATTCGTGTGTTTTTGACATTGATTTTATTGCAGATTTTTGAGTAATCATCAGAATATTTTTATTTTGGAGGCTAGGAGGTACAGCTGATTTTTACAGAGCTTGGTTTGTCCATGCTGTCTAACTGTCAGTGGTGATTTGAAGTCAGTCCCTTGACAGCTTTCACGTATTAGATTTTTGCATTGTTTTATGTTTTTATCCACTGTAAATGTTTTTGAAAAGCCAGTTATGAATTTTCCATGACTGCTTTTCTTGTCCTCTAAAAGTTATGAATGACTCTTCCTCCTAACCTGACTACATAATTTCTTGTCACCAGATTTATTCTGAGATAGAGTTATGCACCAGAGCCATAACTCTGTTTTAAAATAAATTACTTTATAGGCTATAAATGAAATTGAAACTTAAATTGCTAATAGAGTTTAAAAATACTGCTACATTGTTAGTTCACTTGAAATTGTATTAACATCTTCAAGGGAAAGAAATAATAATAGTGCATGTTCTGAACTTTAAAAACTGAAAAAGTTTTAGAACATGGAAAAGGAAAAAACCCTATGTGTGTCTAGAAACAACATAAGAAACATACAACCCTGCTGGTGTTTCTGTTTAAGAAATCATTCTCCTTCTGGCACGTTATTAATAGTAATAAACTCTTATTGTATGGTCAGCTCTAATACAGGGCAGCGATACCACCTGCCTCCTGCTGAATTCAGGCTGTGAGTTGCCTGGGTGGGCTAAGGACCAGTTTGCAGGAATTCAATGAATGCTATTACCAAGATTCTTACTGCAGCAATCAGAAAGGCAAGGCAAACCAACTGCCAGCTCAGCTTCAGCAACATTATGTAGAATAAGTATTCTTTTATACCCATTTACTTTGAGGAACCATATTTCCTTTTCAGACCCAATAAGTGCATATGAAAGACTGAAACTCTGAAGTTCCTCTAACACGGTCTACATTTTTGTTCTTAGCTGAACTCAGAAATATCAGAGATATTGATTCTTTTCATAGTCAGAATAGCCAGTGCTACAGCCTCTGTAACTTTGTGCCTTGAGGCAGAAAGAACCATGATCATCTATTTAAAGGTGGGATAATTAACAAAAATGTCGTTCTTTGACTAGAGCTGGAACGCTTCTTGCTTCCAAAGGTAGCAAATTTATTGGAGATTGTTTTCAGCCCTGTTGTAATTCCTTAAAAAATGATGGTAATAGCTTAGAGTGAATCGGAGAGATAATCTTTCTTTCCATCAAGAACCAAACACAAAGACTGGATTATCATTGTTTTTCATATCTTATTGCACTGACCTTTTCCCCAGGGGCTGTAAGCAAGCCCAGGACATTAAAAACAAAATAAGCTGGTTTCTTTTTTTTACATGCCGCTACTTAAGGAAATTTAGCCATGACTATTTCTTTCCTGTCCACCACTGTGGCAAAATTCTGGTATGAGCTACGCTGTCTTGCAGTGTTTGAAATATAAAGGCTTGTCTTATTACTGAAACATAAAACCACGGCCAGTTTTTGTTATGGGTATTTAAGCATTTTTGTTTAACAGGCTTTTTTTATGATGCACTTTGTAAGGAAACTCCCTGTCTTAGTTGTGCCTTGAAGCAGCGTGGGCAGCTCTAAGCATCGTTCCCATCTGAGGTGTGGAAGGTCAAGATATTTTTAAAGCTAGTGCTACAGCTGAAAAACAGTTCAGGCCCTATAATGGTGTGGTAAAATGGGCTGTGAAAACAACAGTAAAGTAAAATAAACACATGTCACTTCCTCTACTGAAGCACATAACTCAGGGGCTGTTGGGGTGCAGAGCCATGTGCCTTCTCCTGCTCTGGCTTTCTGCTTTCCATCTCCTGTCTGTAATCTATTAGAAACTTTCATCATTTCAGCATGATTGGGGGTTAACTTCTAAACATGATTTATTGCTGCCTCCTCTCGTGAATGCACAGACAGAATCTGTGTTTTCAGCTATGCTATTCTCCAGTTAGATTCAGATTTTTTTCTTGCTGTGATTTTCACTTTATAGTGTGGGGCTTTATTGCGCAGCCTTGATAGCCTATTATTGTTCAACCAAGGGTTGGGAAAAAGAATTTGGTCTCAGAGAGATTGTATATGAAGTAGATGCTTTCCTTTCACCTGTTTTGGGAACAACTTTCATGTTCTTCAGAAGATAGATTTTTTATTTGTTTAGTGTTTTCGTAGGGTTTTCGCTACTTTTCTTCTAGAAAATAACAAACACTGAAGAACTAATTAGGCCCTTCATCAAAGTGCACCTGTAATATGAAGTATCTCTCTCTCTCCCACCTCTCACCCTGTGCTGCACCTTCTGCTGGTGCGGGTGGTGGTACCTTGTCCTTGCAGTTGGCCAGCTGAACAGCAAGTCCACGTAGTACTGGTACCTTGCATTTTCACATACCTTGGCATGAAAAGCTTCACTGAAAAATAAAATTGTATTTTATTTAAAGAACTTCTGTTATGTTATGCAGAATAGATAAAGAATAGACAAAATTCTTTTAATGTCAGAGATAGCTTACCCAAGGTGGACATTTTTCTTATATTTATGTTCTTCATTATTTTCAAAAGAGGTCTCAGACTTCCTTTAAAACAAATTATTTATCCCATATTATTGTCGCACAGTCCAAGCTATGTCTTACCCTTTCTCTTAAATCCAGCCAGATTTAAGTTGTAGTTGTAACTGGGAGGTTTAAAAGTGATGATGGAGATGTGTCGGGGTGTGTGCTGAGCTCCCTGGTGCATGGCTGGGCTTTCAGAGGGCATCGGCTGCAATAAATGTGCTCTTAGTGGATGTTTCCCGTGCTGCTGGGTAGCTGGCTGGCAGCTAGTGATAGCACTCGGGGCTTATTTGAAGAGAATTTTTCTCCCAGAGGAGGTGGATGGATTTCCTGTGGCTCCAGCGTGGCTTTTCTGGGAGTGGATCAGAAGGACAGCAGTCGAGTTATGAGGGGACGTGGAGATGAAAGAACAACCAAAGCACTAATAGAGCATCTTCCCTGATTAAGATAATGAACATTAAGGGGTTGTATCTGGGCCTTACACAAATGCACTTGTCTCTGGATTGATGGGTCGGGTCAGCAGGCTTTTGTTTGTTTGCCAAGATCACTGCTGTATAAGGTAAGTAGGACTGGTTTTTGTGTTTTAAGAAGAGCTAATAAGGCAAAAAATATACAGAGCTCATACCACCACGTTGTTTTTTTTTCAGCTCTTGCAGATGCTGTTGTTTCTGAATAAAGGGAGAACTGCAGATAGATGTTCTCTTGTGTACTCAAACACCTTTTCTGTGCATCACCTCCCAGGAGGACTGTATTCCTTTCTTATCTGTGCAGTACCATCTTCCAACATAATTTGTAGCCTTATACTTTTAATAATTTTAGGCCTTACTCAGGCCAGACACATGCATTTTAACTATCCTCTGTAAAAATAGCCTTAAGGTAAACTCAGGCTTGTATTGCATCTTAAACTAAGTAATCTCTTACAAGATTCAGGGAATGCAGTGGTTATACCCTCCAGCACTGTGCCATCTTAGAAAAGTCACCAACCCTCAGCTTTGTGCACTTGCCCTGATTCAAGGACATTAAACCTCTAGTTACTGTGAAAAAATTAATGCAAGATTTGCATTGGAATAAAGTTCTGCAACACAGAGAACATTTCCAACCTTCTTACACTGCAAGAGTTACCCTGGGAAGCTTTTTTTCTGTAAGGTACAGACAGCTGGCTACAAGAAGTGTCTTACTTGGTGCCAGATCAGACTTTAGAAGCTCTGATCCAGTCTGTGGCCTAATTTGACTTACTCTTTTCAACTGCTTCTGTGAGGGACAAATTTATAAGACCTTAAGTGCTATGCTTTTTTTTTTTGTGTGGTTTTTTTTGTTTGTTTGTTTGGTTGGTTGGTTTTTTTTTTTTTTTGGTTTGTTTTGTTTTTTTTTTCTTTTCCGGAACTGGTTTAATCTAGATATCAAGAGACATCAAAGGCCTGTTTGTCTGTATAGTATGTTTATAGAATTTGTCCAAAGATAATCTCTAATGCATCACTGTTGACCTCAGCTGAACTGTATCTAGTATATATTTGCCTCATTGTTCACAAATTGCTACTAAAAATTGTGAAATGTTTCTGTTTAACCATTTGCATACTGGTGTGCTAAATCAAAGGAAAAAAAAAACCAAACAGACAAACCCTAAACACAGACTCCACACTGCTCTCTTCCATTCCGTACAACTGAGCGGCTTTTCTTGGCCTCGGTGTGCAACCCTGCACTTGAAAACTCATTTGTGAGCTCTAGATGTTAATGAAAATAGTGATAAAAGCAATTATTTTTCTGAAAAGTCTCTGTTGTGCTCCGTAGGCAGGGGAGTACTCCAGTAACTCCTGCAATTAAGACATTTCTCCTTTGCTTTGGGCCATATGTCAGGGTGGGATAAATAAGCAGGAAAAAAGAAGCTTCGTTTCTCACTATGACCAAGGTATTTTTTTCCCCTGTGTGTTTAATATGACTATATACATTCCAAAGTGCCCTAAACCAACTGTCTTTTGCCTTCTGTGGGTAAGGTATTGACTCCCTGTAAATGCTGTCATGCATGTTTTGGTAGGCCACACTAATTGTATGCTAAACCAGTCATCTTTATGGGCAAGATAAAGGTGTATGTTAAAGATAACCTTATCCAAAAAACCCCTGCCTACAAAGAAACAAAATAACCCGAGGCAGCTACCAGCAGACTGCTTGTAGCTCATCTACATTCTGACTAAATGTTCTCTATCAAATAAATGGTCTTTATAAAAGAAAGCCCACAAATTAGCAGAAATGAGGTATCTCTGTATGTAATTTCCTTTACTAACAGTATAATGCTGATGTCTAGACGGTCCATAATCTTCCGTTCCAGGAGGGAAAAAGGAAAGAAATTTTCTGCCTCTTCCTCAGAACACTGTATTTCGTAGGTGAGTCATTTTCTAATGTTATGGAAATTATAAAGATCATCTGGGTAAGCAAGGACTAGTGATTCCTATTGCTACCTCAGTGGTACTGCCATCTGTTCAGCTCCCTGCCTACTTGGTGAGATAATTTAACCAGTCTGTTCTTATGGCACACATTAATCTTATTCATATGAGAGATAAAATACTATGGAAATAAATTTTATTTGCAATAAGACGCTTTTTTTTTTTTTTTTCAAACCAAGACATGTTTTTCAAATTTCCTGCCTCTTTATATAAGTGCATGTATTGTTTTACCTGGTAATCACATTTTTGCACTGTGTTTTAACTGTGCTTTAAGTTCTTAAGGTGCATAATTTGTACAAATTTCCTATAATTAGATGAGTTTTTTCCCCTAATAGGGAAGTGGAGACACAGAGGCTGAGATCCCAATTTTTAATAACTGGCTGCCCTCTTGCACTTGTTGGTTCCTCTGACACTTGGTGAGCTATGTGAGGTGATAGAGGAAGTTTGCATTGCATCCTAAAGCACAGAAATCCCAGGGACTCTTGTATCCACACCACCAACTGAAATGTACTGTTTTCCCTACGCAAGGTTCAAATACTGTAATCTTTTTTCCAGTGCTCTTGATATTCAGGAGATTTTAACAGTGCTAGTATGAATCTACTGGGTTCTTTATATCCTTCAAAAGACCCAGACTCTGTCATGTAGCAACTGTCTTGCATATCTGTTTTGTGTGCTTAAACACAGAAAACACTAGCAACATCCTGTATATTCTCTGATGGAGTATTTAAAGAACCTACCATCCTTTTTGGTTTGCTATTAAATTATAGGGTATTACAACTGGCTTTCTCTTTAAAGAAAAGTTCTTTCTACTTTCAGAAATCCCTTCTGCATCAAGTCTTCTCTCCCATTTCTCACTTACTCTCAAATCTGTGTACTGATGCTAAGTCCAAGTTTCTAATTGAGATTCTAAGCAGGAAAACTTGCATCATTGGCTTTTGTTCTCCCGTGAAAGCCCGTATTAATGGAGACTCCCTTATATAAAGCAGTCCCCTTTCACCTTTGAAAACAAAGAAGAGTTCCTGTCTGAAATGAGTACTGTGGCATTTCAGGGTTTTCAAAGAGCCGTACTGAGCTTTATCCAGAGCCTTGACTGTCCTCCTTATCAGCGCAATGCAGTCAGCACCAGTTTTGGTGTGATGAAATACATGGTACAGTCAGAAGCAGCTCCACCTCTGAGCCATTTCCCAGGGCTGGGAGAAGGGGACACTCTGGTCTTTGCTCAGAGCCTGGCAGAGAGATGGTGCTTGACCTCAAGGCCACTGCAAGAAAATAGCTGTGCCACGGGCTGGCATATGCTTTACGATCTGCTGCTGTCTTACCTATCTATTCCAGTCCCATGCTTGCCAGAAAGGTGGGGTCTTGTTCAAAGCTCACTAAACTGACAGTGGTTTACAGTTTCCTATCCAGATTCCTCCCCCAATTCCACCGGATCAGATTTAGGATTTCTGTGGAAGGGAAAGGGGCTGATGCTCAGGCTTGTGGCACGGGGTATCTCATACCACAGCCTGTTACGCTGAAGTAAAATTT
Source organism: Tyto alba (assembly GCF_018691265.1). NCBI lineage: Eukaryota > Metazoa > Chordata > Aves > Strigiformes > Tytonidae > Tyto > Tyto alba. Next base: position 18,708,978 of record NW_024881295.1, read on the forward strand.
GTGAAGGTAATTCTGTAGTAGGAGAAAAATAAGATTCAGGCATGATATATATTTGTATGTAGGCACACAAGATCAGGAGGATGTAAAGTCGATTCTCTGGTTAAGATGCTGGGTGAACTAAGCCTCAGTACAGTAATTAAGAGCCCAAGGAATTGTTAGCAGTCTGGGTCATCTTCGCTATAGACACTGGTAGCAACACTTCAAAGATGAAAAACGTGTGAACAGTCCACCACTGTGTAGGTATATGACATGGAATACGTTGATCAATTAATGAAGGGGAGTTCATAAATCTCATCTTATTCCTGTTGCTTGTCTGAATTCTGACCTGCAACAATTCAAGTGTGATGTTGTTTTTCCTCCCTGAGGATGGCTGTCATTTTACTAGATTGATTATTCTGCTGCACTTTTTTTGCAGTGTACAACTGAATTCAGTTGTGCTGTATCAAGCCATTGGGCATACAAGAGAATAACTGAAAAACTTGCATGTGCTGAAATTGATATTGGATTTCATTAGTAATGATGTTACATCAAGATCTTGGTTGAGTAATTTAAAAATACAGAGGAGATTTAAGAACACTGTAATGAGCTTGGAGCCATCCTCTAGTGTTTTGTTATATTTTATATTAAAAATCAGTCAGAAAAAAAAAAAAACAACAAAGGGAGCATGAGCTATCAATCAGCAGTGGCCTGCTGGGATGTTAGAAGGCATAGGGAGCAATTAAGATTCTGGACAGCAATCCTTCACTGTCACATAAGTTTCATATCAGTACCTGGAGATTCACTCCACCGTGATGCGTGGGTGCCCTTGCACCTCGGGGGGGTCGCTGCCGAGGGCTGGAGGAGGAGGAGGAGGAGGAGGCTGTAACGTGGGCGGCCGAGCCGGGCAGGGCCAGGCGGAGCGGCCAGTCTGAGTTCAGAATTTGGAAACACTGATACTGAGGTAGATAAAGTTTAGGTGAACACACCTTTGAAATGAAATGTTTTCCCCTCTACTTCTCGAATGGGCATGTTTTGCTAGATTTCCATAAATCTGGAACAAGAGTAGCTCTTCGCTTATTAAGGTCCTTGAGCACAACTTCAGCAAGGACAAGGAAGCTGTTTCCCCCTCTTGCTGAACTTGGGACTTTGCAGCCCAGAGCTGCTGAGTCCCATTGCTCACGAGTGCTTTAATGATCACCAAGATTGCTCGCTATTTGCCATGAGATACTTCCTACCTCATGCCACAAGGTGTTTATAGAAAATTGTCAGTGCTTTAGTGAAAATTAGGTAACTAAAGGGCTGTTTTAACTTTTTTTTGTGGGTGTTCCCAGTTCAGTTTTTTAACTGTATCTTATTAATAATTCAGTAATCTGTTTCAACAGAAGGCTTCTGTTATCACACCAACACCCATCATGAGCTGGATGGAAGTTAAGTGAAAACAAATGGTGAAAGGAAAATAGCAATGTTTTTAAAGGGGAATATAAGAGAATAGAAAAAAAAACATATTTAAGCATCATTTTAACATCCAAAGTTGAACAATCCCATAACTTGACTGATATTTTACTCCCTGAGTAAATATGGTATTTTATGGCATTTTTTTTCTGTTTTGAGGCATTACAGGCAGTGAATAATATTCAGTGTTTATTCAATTTCCAGAAGAGTAATTTAATTTTAAGGCTGTGCTGCCATGAGCAACATGCTTGAATAATCTCTGTGAGGATTATGGCATTAATAGTCAGCCCTTGCACCATGTTCTTATGACATGCATTACGTTTGTTTTTCTGTCCTGCATGCCTAGCAGCAAGAATCTTGTTTGCTCAGCCTTTTAAGGACAAGATAAAAAACTGTCAATGTAAAAATTACTACCATTGAGTGTTTTTTTATTTATTTTTATACATATAGAAAGTAAATCTGTGAAATTTGCAGTCTGTATTGCCATAAACAAAGGAAAGGGCAGATTATAAAAGCCAAGATCAGGTTTCAAACCAATTTATATTGAACAGTCAAGAGTACGACAGTGTTACAGAGACACTTCCTGAGTACAGGTATTTTCATTGTCCATATCAATAAATTAAAGTAACCTTTAGCGCAGTTTACTTTATCAAATCTATATAGGCATTCATTTTCATGAATCGCCATGTGCTCTGTAATGAGTAAAAATTATGTGTAAAATTCAGTCCTAAAGGATGTAGTTCACAGGCAGATGAAGTACTTCAGCCATATTTGGCACCTAAGTCACTCAAATATATTACCTAAAATAAAAATGCCAAGTCTTTGAGAAAAAAAAAAAAAAGCATTAGTCATCAAGTCGCTTTCATCTTTTTAATACTAATCAACTCCTGTTTCGGAATTGATGTTTCTGCTCGTGCCACAGAAGAATAAGCAGGGGTGGGTGGGTGTTTTGCACACAAGGTCAAATAAGCTGCAGAATGCCACACTTCTTTTTGCAGCAGATGGATAATGTTAGATGGATTTTAATTATTGAAATCACTCCTGACTTTGAGGAAATACTCTCTCTTAATAATGACAGAATTGGCTGCATGATAACATCTGAATTTTGTGGCACAGATGCGTTTATTTAAAGATGCCATGTCTCTGCCCTTCTGGAGAAGAAGGAGAATTACTGGCGTTTAACTTTCTTGTTGCTCCTCCTTCCTTATCCACCTTTTTTACCATATTGATATTTTGCAAGGTGAACTTGAAATAGTCTGTTGTCATTGGGAGGTCAGTGGGTGCAGATGCACAAAGAGCTTTTAGACACCTCTGCAGCTGACAATCTGAAAGAATAATTTTGAAAGGGAAGCTCTTCTATGAGCATGGGCTTACAAAGCTGCTTTGATGCTGAGCTCTCACAGCTCCTCTGCAGCACAATAGAGAATGTCCCAGCAGATGACTGCTTGAAATAGGTTTGTACCTGTGAATAGTTTCTTTGTATCCTTAGCTATTTATTCCCACTACTTTCTAAAAAGTATTAATGTTTTCTACTTTGTTTCTTCTAATATATTTCTTCTCTCTCAATCCACAGTGAGGAACCAGGTACTACAGAGAATGTGGAGTGTTAATTGGGGTCTACTATTCTTTTTCCCTTGACATCTTGTTACCGTTGTTGTCATCACCCATCTCCCTACATTTCCGCTGTATTTCATGCAAGGACATCTAATGAGTTTTTTTCTGTGGTAGGAGAGATCTCAGAGATCTTTCCATGAACGATCTGTCTGGGATCCTCACTTCTCACATGCTCTTTTGTTTGTAGAGAGAGAGGTGGCTGAATGTGGGTGTGGTGGGTAAATGGAAGACTCCTGCCGAGAGGAACAGATGCATTTATTTTCCTGCCTTTTGTGGGTAGAAGAAATACTGTTTTCCGCTTGTAGTGTGAAAGACTCAGGTTCGGTTTAGACATTCGAAAGAGGTTTCTGACAAAGGCAAAAGTGAAGTCGGGAAACAAGTTTCTGGGAATGGTGATGGGATCTGTCATTGGAAGTGTTTAAGAGGAGATTGGACAGATACCAGGAACGACATAGATGTAGTTACTCCTATCCTGGGAAAGATGAATGGACTAGATACTGCCATAGGGCCCCTTTGTGATCAATTTTTCTATGATTTTTATGATCTTTTGTGAGCTGAGGATCAGGATTAATTACTTGTCTGATTAATTTGAACTCAACCCCCTGCTAATATAGCTGCACTGTCCCAGGGACCAGATTTATTAGTACTGCTGCCCAGCGCCGGGTCTGTGTGTCTACATGTGCTCAGCTCCTTCGGCTCCAACACGGCACGGCAGCACCGCTCTCCCACAGCAGGAGAAGGCAGAGGCATTTGCTCACAGACATCAATATTGCAATGTCAAGCTGGCATTTACAAGACCAAAGACTAGCTTGGTGTGCAAATTGAAAAAAGCAGAGCTTGGACAGTATTGTAATGCAGTGCAGGATGGGGAGGCTGGGCTGAGAGCCCTGGCCCGGCACATGCATCCCTCGACAGCGTGGCTTGGTTACTGGTGTAAGGAGTATAAGGAAGGTAGGGTTGAGCTAGCAGCAAGCTGTAATTAAAATAGCTGCAAGTCCTATGCAAGGGAGACAGTTCTCATGGGGAATGGAAAGCTTACAAGGAGCCTAGTTCTGTGCATGAAACAGGGGAGACTGGAGTCGCTGCCCAGCGTGCTCAGAGACTGGTTACTACAGGGAACTCTGAGACCATCCTCACATTGAAAGTTAGGCAGCAGAAAGCAGTGCAAAAGCAAGCAGTCAATAAAAAGGGACATATTTTTCCATACCAATCAAGCATAATAGGTGCTAAAATAGTCAAGCCCACCCCTCTTATTTAGGTGATTTGGCGTCTTTTCTCTTTCCGCCTTTCCATCCTCAGGAATTGACTTCAGTGCTCCCTGCTCCTCAACACTTCAGTGCATACAGCGAAATCTTAGTCCTGCTGGAGGCTATACAAATTTTACAATTTACATCAATGGTGCTGAGTTTCTGCCTCTGGTACTTAGAGCAGATCATCTAGACTCTGCTGAGCAGCAAGCATATCCAAAATAGAAATGACATGTCTTCCTATTCCCTGCCTCCTGCTAGGACCAGTGTGTCCACTCTGTCAGCAGTGCCAGGGAGTATAAATACCGTTAAAACTAACTGTTTGTTGTTTTCTGTTTGTTTTCTGGGGTGGCTTGCTGCCCTTGATCTGGCTGGTGATCTGGCAGAGCTCTGGTAGAGCTGGCCCAAGGGAGGATCAGGACCTGGGAGCAGCGGCTGTGGGACTGCTGAGCTTAAGCTGATCACAGACCCACACCCTGTCAGCACAACTTCTCTTTTGCTGGTTAGCGGGTGCCTCTTTGGGTCTAGAAGGAAAATTGGCACTTTGCACCTGACAGATGGCCTCTCAAAGAGCTATGTATAACTGGCAGATGCCTCTCCCAAGCGATCAGTTAAGCTTTGAAACCAGCTCTTGGTTTCCTGATGAGCTTGAAAAGGCCTGTGTGGATCCACCATCAAAAAGCCTGCCTTGAGGCATTGTCATGTAGAATCACTGCTGTTGGCTTCTTAAATTGTGGATAGAAAGGGACAACATTCACAGGCAAAGTTCTAATGGGGGAAAAAAATATATAAATTGCCATTCAGTCCAAAATACCACAGACACATCCCCCTCCCCCCCCCCCTTTTTTTTTTCCTGAGCTAATCTGGCAAGAACAATTTGGGTTTGGTATCTTTATAATAATACCCAGTCAGCCTTGGGATAATTGCTGATGTAGAATGGGCAACAGCCCCTCTTCAGAGCGTGCAGTCTCGAGCGTTTGTTACTCGGGCACTATTCAGTGCAGTGGGAATAAGGAGGATGCATCAAAATAATTCAGCTGAAGCATGGCTTTAAGAGGTAGTGCCCTGTCCACCCCTGGCTGCACGCTCCTGCCCTGTGTTCTTCACCCCAACCAGAGCGCGGGGCTCCCGGGGGAGCCTGTCCTGCTCCCACAGCAGTTGGGTTGGGCGGATGGCGGCAACAACACGGCGTGGAGCGGGGTGGTGAAGGGTCTACAGAACAAATCTGATGAGGAGTGGCTGAGGGACCTGGGGTTGTTTAGCCTGGAGAAAAGGAGGCTGAGGGGGGAGACCTTACTGCTCTCTACAACTGTCTGAAAGAAGGTTGTAGCAAGGTGGGTGATCGTCTCCTCTCCCAAGTAACTAGTGATAGGATGAGAGGAAATGGCCTCAAGTTGTGCCAGGGGAGGTTTAGATTTGGATATTAGGAAAAATTTCTTCACTGAAAGGTTTGTCAAGCTTTGGAACAGGCTGCCCAGGGAAGTGGTTGAGTCACCATCCCTGGAGGTATTTAAAAGATGTGTAGATGTGGCACTTAGGGACATGGTTTAGTGGTGGACTTGGCAGTGTTGGGTTTACAGTTGGACTTGGTGTTCTCAAGGGTCTTTTCCAACCTGAGTGATTCTATGATTCTATAAGCAGGAGTGAGACTGGCCTTTGGGCTGTGGCTGGCCCCTGGGTGGACGTGGTTTTCTCCATCAGTACCTGGAGAAATTTGAAGGACAGTATAAGCCTGAATGGACTGTGGCAAGACTCTTTGCAGAGAGTGCTGCATTTGCAAGGTGTTATTATCAGCCTGCTCCAAGGCACGGGAAATGTCATCATCTTTCTTTTACCAGTCGGTGTGGTATTCAGAAATAAATCCTCTAAATTCTTAGAAATGTTTAATGCCACTAGAGCTGCAGCAGACAGATGACTAGCAGAGTTTTAAATTTAAACAAAATGACCTCCACAATGTCCTTCTCATGGCAAGACTTCTTCCAGCCAATTGATATTTTGCTATTTGCAATGATCATTTATGCTAATGCATGACATCATTCCGCAGATACGCAGAAGGATCGTACTAACTGAACTGTGCTATAACCCTGGAGTCTGAATTTCCACTCATGCTGTTTAAATACAGTTTAGTTCAGTAAAGTTTCTCTTCCTTTGAAGGAATTAGGAACATTACAGCAGTGTTTGTTACAGGGTGCTAATATTAATTAAGATTAATTGTAATTGATATATTAATATATAATGAATACATAATTAATGCATTAATACCAATGCATTAATTGGCGTAAGTTCAGTCAAATCAAACCATTTTTTTTCAGATAAATATGTATGATTAGAGATTTGTAGTTTATATCAGTGTATAAAGAAGTCATTATAATATTACATGACCGTGATACTCAGCAGGAAAATTAAATACCTAAACAACCAGAACATTCCTTAGTTCTATCTTTTTATATATAGTTATATACGAAATTCAATAAAAGAGATATTTTATAGGGATTTATATGTAGCAGGATTTACAACATTAAATATTATGAGTTTCGAACTCTGTGGTAACTGCATAAATGGGTCATTTAATTGCCCTCGGTAATAATTCACTTTACTACTTTAGATTTAGTGATTCTAATAAAATGCATTGAGCATTTCAGATTATTAAATTATTAGATGTATTGTAAATGCATTGTTTAAGAGTTGCCGGTGAAGGAACTTGAAACACAAATTATCTTGATCTGTCTCCTATTCAGTATGCTATAGCTAAAAAATACATAGCTTTTTTCATCCTTGATGCTGTCATTCTGTAAGTAAATCCATGGAAGGGAAAGATTATAGGTACTTATGTTATTCTACAGATATAATTTCAAAAATAACTTGTGTACAATAGCATGTCTGGTTTTTTTTTTTTTTCTGGTTTTGAGACAATGGTATATCAAAAGTTAAAGAATAACAGGATTGTACATAATTTCAAAAGTTAGTGGTTTCTGATTTTGGACAATAGGAGCTGTATTCATGCTCTTAAAGCGGTGTGCCAATATAGCTGGTTAGGTCAGATACAGTATCGTGAACTCTAATAAAGCCACATGAATGAAACTTTTTGAAGGATTAGATCAGATTAAATTCAGATTAAAAAGGAGGTTGCAGACCTTTAACAGTGCTGAAAAGGAGTCTTTGAAATCATTTTTTGGGTGATATAGAGATACCTGTGCATTGAAAGGGAAGCAAAAATGCTTCAACAAGAGGCACTCCATCCTTGCTTAGCTACGTGTCTACATTATGAATCAGGAGGATTGGGCTGTAAATTCTGCAAGAGTCACGCTACGTTATCCACAGAATCCCACAGTGGTTTTAAATATATGCAGAAACATGAAAAATGTCATTCTTTCAGTTCAAGGTGAGTATTCCTTTATATGAGAGAGGGAAACTTTAAGCCTAACCTAGAGGAGCTCCTTTGGGGACTTAAAACAGTTGATGATAAGTAAAAGAAAATGGTCCTCGTTCTTCTATTCCCCCTTTTGTCCTCTCTTCTCTCAACTTCCCTTATCCCTTCAGAATGAAAAATCAGAACCTGTCAGGGCAAGCTGGGTATCTCTGCAGACCAGCTGGTGCTCCCTGACCACCTCCTCCCTGGTGTGACAAATCTTTTTCTGGGTCTTTAGCTTGTACTATTTTCCGTTCTGGATTCTTCCATCAGTAGAAAGGAGGAGGGTTGGCTTTGCAGTGGTGCCCTGGTGTCCTGCTACATCGTGCTGGTGAGAAGAATTATCTGTATGATGCAGAATTAGATTTTCCATTGTTTACGGAAAACAAAAAGCATACCCATAATTTACATCAGAGAGATATAATTGGGCTTTGAAGTTTCTAAGTGTATATCTATATATTCCAAAAGTAATGAATCAAAGATACTTTAGGGTTTGGTTATTTTTTTCCTCATTAATTTATTTATACTTGTATGTTGCCAAGTAGATACAAACAATATATTTAAAAGAAGCTAAAGTCATTTATGAGTGGAGTTACTTTTGTGACAGAATGACCCTGAAGAAAGTCCCAAACCTGTTTTTGGCCAAAGTTGTGCTGGTAGTGATTCCTTACGTGAAGTTAGCATGTTTGTAATTAAGTTTAAATTAAATTTGTAATTAAATTAATTTTAATTTAAATTAGATTTGTAATTAAATTTGAACCCCAGTTAAATTGTATTCTCTGTGATATACCTGTTAGTGTTCTTCATAAAAAATAAACCTTTTATTCTCCTCTGCAAAGTAAGCATGACACAAATTTACAGTGAGACTTGTCAACAAACACATGCGATCATGGATATTAGTCTGAGTATGAATTTTCTATTATATTCAATTTACTGCAAGTGCACTGAAACTGTCATCAGATCAAATGGGATTTTATACTGCATCAGCTATAATACAATGCCATTAAATTGGAAGTATATACATTTTCCATTGTTCTCTTACTCATGAGTGATGAAAGTTACGCACAGTATCGTCCTATGGCTTGCATATTCTGACAGATAAGTAGTGGTTTATTCAGGGCAGTTTGGGGCATATAATTAATTTCTGATTATAAGGCTGTTTTGCAGTGTGAAAAATAATATATTTTAAAGCAGTAAGGACCTGAAGTTTTTTCATGAAAATTTGCATGAAAAATATGTAGGGAAACAGCCCAAATACTAGTCCCCCAATTTTGTTTGGGACAGAAGTCAGTAGACAAAACCCAGAAATTAAAGAAGTCCTTTATGTACTCCAAGATAGGGAAGAACCAAAATATTTAATGCAACTGCATTCACTTTAAAAGTAGGCTTTGAAACATCACCAATTTCCAAGAATTTCAGTTTATGGGTCCACAGTTCAGGAAATCAGAAGTCACTGGAGCTCACTTCTCACCTTGGACATAAGAACACCCAGCTTCAGGTCACGGTCCCTTACTCAGTTTGCTTTCCTTAGGTATATAGACAGGACATAAGAGTGGCTTCCTTGGGCAACATGAGGGTGTTCTGACATAAGTGACGCTGGGGGAATCATATATATTTTTTCATAGTTTGTTCTCATAGTTTTCAACATTAGGCATTTCCATTCTTTCATTTTAAAGCACTTGCAGTTATTTGATATTATGCAATGCATTATAATGTATCTACACACAGAGTACAACATGCTGTGTATGTAGCATATGGAATACAGCATTTTATAAGTCTATGCTGAATCAAAAATGAATAATATATTCATATATATTGCCTTTAATTTTGTTAAGAAGTACACAGGTTTATTATTTAATATTTATATTCCAGTGACGTTCAGAGACCTGTCAGGATTAACGTGATGGTGGTACTACAGAGATAAGGTCCTTGCCCCTGTAAAACGTAGAGATGTCTTTCACTTTTCATATATGGCAAGTCTGAAAATATATCTAAGTACTAGTGGATAGGTGACCTGAACAGACTTTATCTCAGCTGAGCCTTCTGTTTTTAATTTCTCATGGTTTGTTCCATTATTTGCAGGTTCGTTAGACATGCTATGTGACTGACATCTTCCACAATAAGTGCTCATGTATAATTAGATGCAATGCTGACAAGGAGTCTGCTGTTTTCTATAGCTTCACAGAAAGGCCTTTTCCTTCCTCTTTGGCACCAATCCATTAAAACCATTGCACCATATTCAGTTCGTGACTGGCACTGAAAATAATTTACAGCCTTTAGAGCATTGCTCGTGTATCATTAGCTCCACCTCTTGGATTAATTTGGTTTTGACAGATCCAGTAGTTAGTTCATAGGGGGATCCTCTCTGGAGATGTAAAGAGTCCTGAGACAGTGCCCTAGTAAAAGCATCTGGCTCAATTGCTCTATCCTGCAATTTTACTGTTCAGTGCTTGATTACCAGTAAAGTTTAATTACAAACTATTTTACTAATAATTTGGGTTACATTGTCCTCTAGTGGCTCATATAGCTGTCCTGCTGACAGACTCCTTTTGCCTTGTGTTTTAAATCCTCTCACTGTTTTCATACAACTCCAAGTCACCTCAGGCAGGGACTGATGCAGCGGCCAAATAAAAAGTTTGCATCTTACTGCCGCTGTATCTGTACAGCAAGATCTACCCTATATAACTGTGTATTGTCTGGTTAAGAAATACATATTTAAAAGAGTTCAAAACAAAAGTAGAGAGCTGTGAAAAGATACTGTGTTTAATCAGAACATTTGATGGAAACAAATATGTCCTTCTTACTGACAGTGACAAAAAATAAACTCAACATGATTTTTTTTTTTAATAGGTTGAAGACTAGTTCACTTCCAGAAAATGCATAGAGATCTTATACAAAGGAAAACAGAACAGCTCACCAGCATGTCCTGTGGCCACTCGTAAACCTGGATAATGCCAGGACTTTGCCCTGTAATGTGGCAGCATCACCTTTCCTAGGAAGCAGTAAAAGCACTAGAGCACCTTGCAGCTGGATGTCTGCCAGCATCATGCAGATGTTCGCAAACAGGAGGGACCTGGGAGCATGGAGAATAATGCCAGGGTGTTTGTAGTGATGGAACGCACATTTTGTGTTACTTCGAAAAGGTGATACCGTATTCTGTAATGTGCTGAGTTTGCTCTGCCCCTGTGGCAGAGCAGTCGGGCTGGTTCCAGCAGAGGCCCTGGCCCTGGTCAGGGGAAGCACGGTGGGCAGCACTGCGGCAGGCACAGCAACCGGGATGCTCCGACTGGTGAGCCTTCCCTTTGCAAAATGTTTCTTCCGTGACCAAATGCCATGAGTAACGATAAATAGAGGTTGCTCTGCAGAGATAGTTTCTCTGTGTGCAAGAAGAGGAGGAGCGCTATAAATGGTTCAGTTTGTACATCCAAGATTATGTAGGAGAAGCAGCAGTTACCAGAGGTGAAGGAATGTGGTTTCTCTTCTTAAAGAAATGATGGTGCATGCCAGAAAGGTGATAGCTCATGTTTTCTGTTGCTGTTTACAATACTAGGAAAGACAAATGAGTAGTCTGACCTTACAGAGTTAATTTTTGAGGCTTTTTCAAAGTAGCACGCCTTGTACTCTGTCAGGGAAATAATATATCAGGAGTCAGTAAAAATTCTTTGCTCAGGCCCTCCCATCTCTGGCCACCTTTTTTCTTCCTTTTGGAGAGGCCTTCCTCTCAGTTAGCAGTGCTGGCAGCAGAGCCCCTCGGGCCGGTGAGCAGCCCCTTGGCAGCCAGCTGACCCGCGTGATGGTGCTGACCTCTCCCCAGCGAGGTGCCGGCAGCGCCGCCGGGAACCACTCGCCGCCACCGCCGTGCCGGCACCCGGGCGAGCAGAGCTCCTCCTGCCCCCAGCGCTCCTCTCAGCGTGGGATGGATGTCAGCTGGTTGCTATTCGTTCCCTGAGCTGATCGTCCTCCAAACACCGGGAGAGTTGCAGGGGAGCGTAATTATACTCGACGCAGCGGAGTCGTGCGTTTGGTGTTGTCCGCGTACTGCCTCAGTCTCGCACGCGTACCCACACCTAGCAAGCGTCAGTAACCGCCACGGCCGAGAACGTGCTGACAGAAACAAAATGTATAAAGACAGCCCTGAGGTATAAAATGCCTTCACCTCGTGAAATCATCTGCTGCGCCTTTCTTACAGTTCACTTGGAGGTTTATTAGACAGTGATGGATGCAGGAGTATTTGAAAAGAGCTACTTTTATCCAGTGCTCTGTGACTCTTCTGCCACCGGGGATCATTTAAACCAAAGGCGTGCCTTCAGTTAAGAAATCACGTAGGGCCTTTCTTTCTTCTTAATTAACTGAAAGGAGGAGGAAGGTGATGGGTTTTATTTTTCTTTAATGAAAAGGCTTTTTGTAACTCTTGCATCAACTTTTTTTTTTTTTTTTTTCATGCTTGCAATGTTATTTTCCAGGGTTTTATAATTGTTTATTTAACCTGGGTGCTAAGCAAAGTTCTGTTTATCCTCAATTCAGAATGCGTTGTTTTATCCTTTATGTACTAGAGAGTGAGTTGGTGAGTTGTACAGATTGATCTGTTTAGAACTCACTGACTACAAACTCAGCTGTAACCATTTTTTAAACATTTGACTCTTCCAGGTAGCTATCAGGTCAGTGGTTGCCCTCCCTCTACACTGGAATCTTTTGTAGAAACCCGTGACTTCTTCCCAGGTGTGCTCTTTCTGACACCCTAGCAGCAAGGGGGCTCAGCCCCATCATTAAGGTTGCAGTAGTGCTTCCCTCCACCAGCTGCTGTGGCAGTGCTCAGGTTTCTCCCGCAGACAAGGAGAAAATGTGACTGCTTACACCTATTCCTATTAATCAGGCAAATGCAGGCTTCTCTTCGGAGGAGGAGGTTGCTCTTACCAGCTGTATAGGTCATCGTTCTCTTCCAGCTGTGTGTTAATTCCATCTTCCCACAGTGCGTTTTACATTGGGGTTACGCCAGCAGAGTCTTTCCAGAATAACCTGACCCTTGATGTCAAACTCAGTCAGAGCTGGAATCCGATGGAAGCAATTTTTGATGAAACTGATCCCTCGTGGCCTCTCTCATAAGGCTATCTGGGAACCGTTTGTGCTCATGGGGAAAGCAAAGGGGTGACCTTGGGTGTTCTCAGGCTGCTGGGTGTAATCCTGCTCAGCACAGCAATGTGTTTGTCAGGTTTTTGACAAGTCCTTTACAGCCGCCTGCCCAGCAGGTCCCCCCCACTTACCTGTGTGCCTCCCTAATGCCTGCAGATACAGACATGTGGGTGCCCCTTGCACAGTAACAGATGTCTTTAACAGAAATGTTACTCATTGCTTTTCTGTATGGATATAGAAAGCATCCTTCAGCAGAAAACAGGTGGTAATTTTATTTAAATCCTACTGTATCATAGAGCAATAAAAATCATGAGATGATAAAGCCTTGCCAGGTTTTTCATTTCAGTAAACGTCTAATCTTGAAACTGCTTTAATCAAGCTTCCTCATCAGATGTTCTAATTTATGCATCACCAGCACACACCTGATATTACTGCTTGGCCTCAGATTAAAAGGTGATGCTGTTTTGATTTGCACTGTTAAATCATTTTTATTTGAGGATTAATGTTTTGTTTGGCCTTTTCTAAAGGCGGTGTTCATCATTAAAGTGTCCAGGCATGAATGGTAATATACTTCCATTTTCTCTCCTCAGAATAACGAAATGGTAGAACTACAGAGGATACGAATGAAAGACGAAATTCGAGAGTACAAGTTTCGAGAGGCAAGACTCCTACAGGACTACACTGAGCTTGAAGAAGAAAATATCACTTTACAGAAACTGGTGTCCACACTGAAACAGAATCAAGTAAGCATCAAAGGATTCTAGGCGCTATGCTGAAAAATGATACCATTCTCTCAAATTTCCATAATGTGATCCCACAGAGCACTTTGATAGAAGTTTCTTTGTATGTTTTCTTTTTTTTTTTTTTTTTTTCTAGTTGGGTTTTTGCTTGCTCTGAATTTTTACTTACTCTGAAACAGTGTTATGGGCCATTTTTGACCTATGAGGAGGCCCTTACCTCAGTTTTAGGAAAATTCTGGCAGAATATTTTGTTACAGAACTTTGTAATAGGAGAGTAATTATTTAAAAAGATAGAATTGCATCTTCTCGCTTCCTGCTTTTCCTCTCTTCCCTCTCTGCACGCTGAACTCGATGCCCAGCAGCAGAGTTCAGCCCTCCATTTCCTCTCAGTTTGTTTCCTGCATGTCCTTTCCTCCCTGAAGTGGAGAAAAGAGGAAATAATCTTCTCCCCATTCTCTTTTTTTTTTTTTTGATTTCCTGCTTCTCAGATTTTCCCATACCAGTGTTGCTCTCTTCTCCTCCATGCTAACCTGCAAGTTTAGCAAATTTCAAAAATAGGTGAAGGGACATCGGATATTCCTAGTGTGTCTTTTATGTTTTCCCCATTACAGCAATTTGCAGCTGATGGCAAACCCAAGTCACTGTAATTCTCACTGCAGGGCTGAATGCGCCCCGAGGAACCACCATAAACGACAGCCCTATTGCATCCAGATGCAAGCAGTCGCGGGGTCTGTTCTCCCCCTCCTTGCAGAAGCACAGCTTCCTTTGCTGCTGGATATATACACACCGCTGAGGAAGCAGTCAAGAACACAGCTGCCCTTTAAATTGAACGAGAGAGTTGTTCTCCAGTCAGAAGAGTTAATTTGCCATGATCAGTATTTAAGTATCCAAGTTGAGTGATGTAACTCTTTCTGCCTTTGAGACACTGTCCAGACCAGCATACCACTGCCCTCCCTAACACCGTTTCCTTAACTCCCAGCAGATGGTAACAGCACCGCGTTGCAGCCCCTGGTTTTTTGTCCTAACCTACTGCCTGGTTGAGTTCAGGCTTTTAGCAAATAGCCAAGGCTGTCACAGTTTCTAATGGCAGCCTGGTACCAAAGCTGCCTTATTTCTGTAGGAATATGCAGGACTATTTCAGCTATTTTTGACTGCTATTTCACCTCTCTGGTGCAAATGAAATTGAAACATTTAAAACAACGGAGCCGTGCCGCAGGGAGTATGCTGGTAATAGAAATAGGCACGTCCTTTCCTTATTTATGAAGATACCCAGACTTTCACAGTTCTGAAACTGAATTTATAGCAGATCAAATTTGTGTCAGAGTTATTTACTGAGCCAGCAGATTCCCCCTTTGAGGCACAGATTTTTTCCTCAATAACCTCATAGGAGGCATTTTCACACTATCAGGAATTTAGAGACCCCTTTATGGACTGTCCTAGTTTCTCCCAGAAGAAAATCTGCTTGCAAGTGTTTATATTTGTCATAATATTTCATTCTTAATGAAACCAAATGCCAGCAGTCTGTGGAGAGAAAAAGCACTGCCACATCTTGAGTGGCTTTAAAAATCAGACATTTTGCATTACATATCCATGAACTTGTGATTCCTAAAATAACTTTGATCTACAAGGTAAAATTTCAAAAGCATTTTATACTTTAATTTACAGAACCATATGTTACAAGTCTTAGTGCTAAACTGTCATCTGAGTTGGGATGTTTTGTAGCTTTTGTAAGCAAGAATTCATGAGATGGTTACATAGACATAATACAGACTTCTGTTTTTCATATGGATTTTTTTTTCATATGCTTAAATTATAAACATAGCTACTTGATTGGATTTTCTAATTTTTCAGATGGACCTCTCTGTCCCTCCAGTCAGAAAAGATATCAAGTTCCTAAATGTATATTTCAAAATATGGATTTTCCTTTTCTATTTAACATTTCCCAATAAGATTTTGGAATTTTCTTTGTTGTTTGGTATGTTTCCATTCCCTGGGTTTGAAGATTAGTGCTTTGTGTTTTAAGTTTGACTTATGAGTACAAGACTTCTGACAAGTTGATAAATACTCTACTCCAGTAGGAATAGCTGATATTTCTATTTTCACCAGAACCTTATTATAGTTTTTTAAAATATATGCCAAATAAAAAATATTCTAGACAGTGCTTTAAAATTGCAGATATTAATGCATATGAATTAGAAAAGCTTCAACTGAAAAAAAGTTTTTTTTTTTATGGTAGCATGAAAATTCAGTATATCTTTTTCTCTTTCATCAAGCTATTAAATTATTTTACCTGATACTGGGAATTTTTTGCATTTAGAAATGAAAAGGTGGGTGAGTTGATTAGAATTAAATTAAAAAGCAAAACATGATCGTTTTAACCAGGAGAGCTGCTCCAGCATGGACATGGATGTTTATAGACAAAGCTCTTCCTTTTCATTGCTGTGGGATTTTCCAACAGTGAAAAGGAAGATGAGGAGGACCAGCAAGGGAAGGCATTCTGCAGTGGGGACCTGCTGCACCGTCTAGATGTTGCTGAGCAAGTGGTTTCAAGCTAGATTGGGTTTTCCTAGGCTTTGCTTCTTGTTAGGTGCAATAAGAGGACTTCGTGAACACAGGAGCTGCCTTTAAAGAAGAGAGAAGGAGCTGTTGTTTTCCTCAGCCCACAATGCCCACAAATACTTTGATGAAACACCGCGCCTCGATGTGGGGTGGGCAGCCTGCCCCTGGAGAAGGAGAGGGACCAGCGAGTCCCTCCAAGGCTGCGCCGGGTCACTGGGACACGCTTCGGGCAGCGCTGTCGGAGCAACAGGCTGCCAAGTGCTCCAGAGCAGCATCCCTGCTTGCAGTTCAAAGGCTGTGGCTTGAATGGGCTGTTTACTACATTTCTCTGGTAGTTTAAAAATCTCTAACAATTCAGGGCATCTTACAGTTTAAACTGATTGTGTGAATAGTTTGCTGTTTCATTTTTAAAATTAAATGCGTCCTGAATAATGGAGAGTCTTGAATGACACAGAGAGTTGAGGCTCTTCTACTGTTTTTGTACCTTCCAACCATATTTTTGAAAACTACTAAGATACCAAGATACTTGAGAATATATGTACCTGAGTGAGTTTACATCTGATAACTTAGATATGAAGTAATCTTTGGAATACTTGCAATTAATAAATCAGACTATATTAACCTGTGATCTAGACGTACCATGATATACCAACATTGCTTATGGGAATTCATAATAACTCTGTGGTTAACAGGACATCTGCTACTAAACAGCCTTCTTTCCATGAAATACATTGTTTATCCTCATAAGTTACTCAGAAAAAAGTGTTATATTCTCACATGCTGAAAATGTGAGCACTGCAGTATTTAACAGAGCGAGCTCCACTTGCATTTTCTGTGCAGCCAGTTCTTTGCAGCTGCAGGCAATGTCTGGTATTTCAAACGGTAGTTTCTGTAGCACCTACTTCAATAAGGCTGATAAATGGCAGGTTTTCATGACTCAAGTTTTAGTATTATGAATGTTCTTTGTCTTGTCTAATTCAGGTTGAATATGAAGGCTTAAAGCATGAGATTAAACGATTTGAGGAGGAGACAGTGTTGCTTAATAGTCAGCTGGAAGATGCCATCCGGCTGAAGGAGATTGCTGAGCATCAACTGGAGGAAGCCCTGGAAACTTTAAAAAATGAAAGGGAACAAAAGAACAATCTGAGGAAGGAACTCTCCCAGTATATCAACCTCAATGATAGTATGTATAATAACCATATTAATATATCAGTAGATGGATTGAAGTTTGCAGAGGATGGGGGCGAGCCCAACAATGATGACAAAATGAACGGACATATCCACGGGCCTCTAGTGAAACTCAGTGGTGACTACCGAACTCCCACGGGTAGGAAAGGAGAGTCTCTGCACCCTGTCTCTGACCTCTTCAGTGAGCTCAACATATCAGAAATACAGAAACTGAAGCAGCAACTCATGCAGGTAAGAGCTGAATTTAATCTCCCAAAATGTTTAGACATACATCCTGTGGACCCCAGTGCCAGCTTTTACAATGATTTCCCCCAGTGACGTTCTTCACCACGTATGTCTTGTTGTCAGAGTTCTGCTTTCTTCATATCCAGATTTTGCTAGAAATACCCCTAGAAAACAGAGTATCTGTCTGTGAAAAGTCAGCATGATCTGAACAAATGTTTAGTGGGAGGAGGAAGCAGGGGCCCGGTTGCTGTGCTTGCAGATGACTAGATTCTTTTTTCCCGGTTTGATGATGGGAAATGTCCCTGAGAGTGCAAGTGGAATAAAGTACTCGTCAGTAGGACCAAAGCTATCTGGAAAA
The DNA here is from genome assembly GCF_018691265.1 of Tyto alba. NCBI lineage: Eukaryota > Metazoa > Chordata > Aves > Strigiformes > Tytonidae > Tyto > Tyto alba. Next base: position 18,726,879 of record NW_024881295.1, read on the forward strand.
AGACCACTGAAATACAGACTGACTCGATTATGCTCCCTTGCAAGTCAGAGGGAGTTTTTGCCATTAAATTCAGTTTGAACAGGATTTGGCGTACTGTCAAGGGAGAACAAAAGGAGAGGAGCGCTCCTCTTAATAGCTGTGCACTCGGCGAGCATGCGGTGCGTGAGTTGTCACGGAGGGCCCTTGCCCACGCTGGCGGTCCCGGCGGATGCGCGGGGCACAGAAGGAGCCGTGGGGACCATACAACGAGCATTTGTCCTCTCTTCACCCCAGCCCAGGCGTAACCAGAGTAGGAGCCTGGGATGCAAGCCAGATAGAAACTCAAGCTGCCAGCCCTGATGCTGACATCGTCTTAGGAGGGGTACAGTGCCACCCAGAGAGAGGGTCCTGCTGCCCAGGCTGTTGAGCATCTTCTCTGCCGCAAGGTTTTGGCACCATCAAGGAAACATCCAGCGTTTTCTAGCTGCAGGCTTCCAAAAAGTGCCTCTTCTAAGCAGAGCTAATGTAAATCCTTTACTGCTTAAAATATAAAAGGCAATTTGGAAGTCAAGCAGAGCAACCTCAGTTTTCAGTGATTGCTAGAGAACAATAAATCCTTATGTGGTCTGTCCTATATTTGCTGAAGAGTTGATTTTTTTTTTTAGTTCATTGCCAAACTCGCTATGGGAAGTTTTGATCTGATCTGTGACATGGTGAACGCTGATGACATCTAGTGCTTTGCACAAATAACTTTGATGCAAGACATACATAATTTAAATGGGGAAGGCTTGAAATTTGGAGTTTTATTTATGTGAAAAATTCTGACAAAATTTTCCAGTATTAAAATGTAAAGTGTGTGTATTTTGTGTATATATGCATATATACAAACACACATGTGCATGCATGTATACATTTATGCATATAATATATGCACATATATATTGTATGCAGCTTTTTATTTCATTCAGAAATACGTTAAAAATTAAAAAAACAGCTTCAAAATAAATGTATTTGAAATGTTCACATCTTAAAATATAGTGTAAACATTTTTGATTAAGTTTATGAAATATACATTTGGAGTGAAAGCTACATCAAAATGAAAAAAAAAGGGTAGTTTGGGGTATGTGTTGTCTTGATTTTATTAAATTAAATAATGAGCTTGATGAATCAGCGAGCTTCTACTTAAAAGATACTGTAGCTGATTTTATCATCTCTGCCTTAACAACTTATTTATTTTACACCTCTTAAACAAAGAGGCAGCTTTCTGACAGTCACTAGCCATAAACTTAGGATCCTAGAAGGACCCTAGGAAATAAATATAACTGTTTTTCGGTGCTGGGCCCCAGCACCCTCATGCCAATAGTTGCCACCATTGCTTGACATTCTGATCCTGTTAAAAGGTTTAGGGTTTAAAAAGAAAGACTAGACCTAGCTGGGAACCTGATTTCTTTAGATACTGAAAAGGCTTCCTGCAAAATGCTGATGTGTACTTTTTATAAAGTGATCGTCGTCTTTGTTGAGTTGCGTCAGCTCACCTTGGGTCACACAAATTAAATGTGAAAAATCCCTCCAAAAATTGTCCTCATAGTAGATGGGAGATTTAATCAGGTTCAAGCTGACAAAAGGTAATTCTTCAGCAAAATTGGATTTTTTTTTTTTCTTCTCTACAGTGTCTTTGCCATGTGGTGTTCATTCAGCCATATCTCAATATTTGGTATGTGTCTCTCTTCTTTTCTCTGAAGAGCTATGCAATGACAGAGTTGCTGAAGGAACTGACCCTCTCTTGGGAACTATTTTTAAATCTATAGGACAGCAGGCTCCTATTTTTGAGAGAAGCAAACTTCAGATTTGTTATTTGTATGTGTGTGGCAAAATTTTTCCCTCCTCAATCTCAAAAAGAAGCCTTCACTGAAACAATTAGTATGACAGATACAATTGCTTCTGCAGTTTTAGGATGCTGCTGCTCCATGATCTGTGCTGGTCCCTAGGAGAGATTTAATTGTAAATGTTCACTTTCCATCTTCTAAATCCACTAGTTAACAAATGTCTTGCTGAAAATTCTCATATTCTGAGATTTTCTTGGAAATGCTCAAATCTTTCTACTCTTCCTTCATGTTTGTTGTCCAGTGGAAAGAATCCTCTCTCTCATCTTTAAAGCCTAGGACTCCTCTCTTTCTTCCATAGTGATGCTTTCCCTATTCCTGAGGGCCACATCATATTTAGAAAGCTTAGATTATGTTCTCTTAAAAAAAAAGGAAAAAAAAAAAAAACAAAAAAAAGTCATGTAGCCCAGTTTCTGACACTTCTCTAGCTGCCTGGCACTCTGACAAATATGATACGGCTGAGATTCAGGGTTCTTGAGCTGAGTTTTGCTGTTAATTTGTTCCAGTCTCCACTAGGATTAGTTCACTGATATTCTGATTTTTTTTTTTTTTTAAAAAGGAGGAATAAATAGCCATGATAAAATTGGTTTACATAATTACAAACTATGTAGCAAATTGGGAAGGAAATCTTAAACTGAAATCTTTTAAGAGGGAAGTATGCCTCGCAAAATAGGTACAACTACTTCTGAAATGCTTTTATTTTAATTTTAAGATGATAAAGGTCCTTGGTACAGCTACTAATTTCAGTGTCAACCCACCTCCCCCCCAGCTGGACTGAAAAATAACTGTGATTCCCAAAAGTTTGCTGTGGGTGGAAATTGAGTTAGAGCTTTGGGTTTTTTTCCCTTGGAAGTAGGAGTGTGTGTTTATAAATTCAAACAGAAGTAGATTAGCTTAAGCCACAATTAATAGACTAGAATGAGTAAAATTTAATAGATCTATGTATTTCATTTTACCTACTGTCCAAGCTGGTATATGGGTTTTAAAAGTTACGTGTATTCTCTGGAAACAATCCTTTCTATTTGTAAGAAGTATTCCAGAACCTTTTATGTTCAACAGAGAAATTATCATAAAGATCCCAATCAACTCTCTTACAGTTTTCCTTCCTGATAGAATACAACGGTTGAGATCAGTTATCTGGCAGGATCAATTCTCTCTGATTAATATAAGCAGACACTGAAACACTGTGCTGCTTTAACACCAGGTTATTTTCTCGAAGGAAAGGCTCTCTGCAAGTTCTGTGTTTATTTTCCCACTAGTGCAATCTACAGTTAATTGCCTGCTTCACTGTGGACATACCCACAGTGGACCCATACACCTTAAAAAACCAACTGCCTTTGGTGTATAATGTATGGATCATTATTCATATGACTTCTCACCATCAGTCACCAGACAGTCCCATAAATTAACCAAAACTCAGATTTTCATGCATATGCGTAGCTCACCTTACCAACCTGAAGGAAGAAATACCTCCATTGTCTGAACAGGGTAATGCAATTAACACCTAAGCCTGCTATACCGGGTGGTAATAAGCAGAGCTCAGCTGAAAACTTCCAGGTAGAGACCTGGGTCAGACTTCTGGCTGGAAAAAACAGAGGAAAGCTAGGGGAGAGGCTTGTGCTGGTTTGCTCCTGAGGCTCTCCAGGACAGGTCTGACCAAGACATCGGTGGAAAGAGGTCACTTTTTAAGAAGATTCCCTTGGCAAAGGGGAAGGTGGCTCTATTTTGGATTTTCTCCACAAGAGTGGGCCGGCACAGGGTTTGAGCAGTAGGGGTGATGGCTGGCAGACTGAGGCAGCAATGGGGAAATGCCAAATGGAGAAAGGTAGTAATATACTCAATATACTCGTGGTACTTGGCTGTCCTCTTCTGTACAGACTATGTAGTGCTTAAAATGGAGTGCCCTATATGTAAAGAGAGCAACTCTTCCTGGATCATAAAATAATGATGAAGTTTGGCCTTGTTTTTTTTAATTCCTAATCCATCAGTCACCTGTACACAAGAAAACTAGGCTGATTTTTTTTTTTTTCAGGTGTTTTTAACATGGTTTCTATTTTTATTCTTAGGGGTTTTGCCTGCAGTTGATTGCAGGTTCTAATAGAGGCTGTGTTTTGAAAGCCTGTTTGTGAAAGCAGGGGATCATCATATGCTTTGGTGTCTTAATGCTTCTGAGCAGTAGCCACTGCGCAAAAGCCTTGTTATAAGAAAATAGGAGTCTAAAGCAGTGCTTGGAACATTTTGTGAGATGGCATTAATACCCCCTCGGTCTCTAAAAGGTTTTTCTTTTCCTTCGGTAAGATTCGTGGGGACTGATTTGAATCTCTTCCAAATACTACCTGGGAGAATACTGATAGGGAAGGAAAGGTTTTTTAAAGTGTGTTTCAGAACTGACAGGTATGAATTCCCTGAATTAGTAATTCAGCCTCTCCATAAAGGGAACGTGGAACATGCCATTTTCACTGCATGTGTAAACACAGGTCTGAGATACTGCAGCCGTGGGAGAGAAAGAGCAGTAAACCTGATAGGCTCAGGGTCCTATTGCAAAACCATGAGAGCAAGAAGGATCCCGTCTCCATGTGCCTTCCTCTACTTTCCAATTCACAGCATGGAACAGGAAAAAGGCACAGAAAAATGTTGGAGTATTACACTTCAAACTTGAAATGGGAGTCTTTCAGGGGGGTTTTCATAAGTAGCAAATGACTGAGCAGATCAAACTTCAAGTTTGTCTTGTTCACTTGCTTTAAGATGCTGTGCATTAAAGCTTCTAGAGGAGTCTTACATTACCTCTTCTGCTGTTCAACATCCACATTTCTCTGTGGATATTCAGAAAGGAACTTACTAGGTCAGAACCAGTGGGTTTTCTGCATTGTCCTTAAAAAGATGGATTGTGCTTACAGTTAAGTGCTGGGGATGAGGAGTCGTGGGAGTTGCATGTGCTCTGTCTCCTGTGCTACATTCCCACAGAGTGGGTTATTTAATGTGTGTGGACATGTACACAGCCATTTGTTTACTGTATTTAAATTCAGTAATCAAGCCTTAATGAAAGTTTGCAACAGTCCAAAGACATAAATAAATATTTTGAAGGATTGGTAGAGCTCTTCATGGGAAATGTACATTTAAACTCCATTGACAAATGTGCATGTGCCAGTGAAATTGCTTAGAGTTGACAGTAATGAAGTTCATATGTTCAGGAAACATATGTCGTAATAAATCTTGTATCATGACTGTAGCTGACTAGGCGCTTAGTGCTTGAGCGCTAAGTAATTCTTCAGTGGGCAACGTGTAAAATCATGACCTAGTATTATTGCAAGTTGTAACAGGGGCTGGGACTTCACAACCTTTTGAGAGTTACATGCATCTCTCTGTGACTTCTTTTTATGGTTTAGGCCTATAAGGCTAGGATCTCTTGGAAGCCCTCTGGTTGCATACGCAGAGTGGGGGAGTGGGAAAGATGAAGGTGATTGCAGAGTCTGGTTTTCCGCACGGGTGGTACGAGGTCCTGGGTTTCTTACTTTGACTCTGTTGCAGGTGGAGAGGGAGAAGGCCATTCTCCTGGCCAACCTGCAGGAATCTCAGACGCAGCTGGAGCACACCAAGGGAGCCCTGACCGAGCAACACGAGCGAGTCCACAGGCTCACAGAGCATGTCAATGCCATGAGGGGGCTGCAGAGCAACAAGGAGCTGAAAGCTGATCTTGACTGTGAGAAGGGTCGAGACTCCGGTGAGGAAGCGCACGACTATGAAGTGGATATCAATGGCTTGGAGATCCTAGAATGTAAATACAAAGTAGCCGTTACTGAGGTGATAGACCTTAAAGCAGAAATCAAAGCCTTAAAGGAGAAATATAATAAATATGTGGAAAACTACACTGAAGAGAAGGCCAAGTATGAGAGCAGAATCCAGACGTATGACGAGCAGGTGACAAGTCTGGAGAAGTCAACCAAGGAAAGCCAGGAAAAAATGGTCCACATGGAAAAGGAATTGCAAAGGATGACAGGCATAGCAAATGAAAACCATAATACCCTCAACACCGCCCAGGATGAGCTGGTGACATTCAGTGAGGAGCTGGCTCAGCTCTACCATCATGTCTGCCTGTGCAACAATGAGACACCAAACAGGGTCATGTTGGACTATTACAGGCAAAGCAGAGTCACCCGTAGCGGGAGCCTGAAAGGACCGGACGACCCTCGAGGTCTCCTTTCCCCACGGCTTGCTAGAAGGGGGGTGGCATCACCTGTAGAAGCCAGGACCCCGACTGAACAGGTGACAAAAGAGGCCACGGAGCCTGGCAAGGAACAGAGCCCAACAAAAACACCTACCATTTCTCCTGTCATCACAGCCCCTCCTTCCTCCCCCGTCTCCGATACCAGTGACATCCGCAAAGAGCCGATGAACATCTACAACCTCAATGCCATAATAAGGGACCAAATCAAGCACTTGCAGAAGGCTGTCGATCGGTCGCTGCAGCTGTCGCGCCAGCGTGCTGCAGCTCGGGAACTGGCGCCTATGATCGATAAGGACAAGGAAGCCTTAATGGAAGAGATACTGAAACTGAAATCGCTCCTGAGCACGAAGCGGGAGCAGATCGCGACCCTGAGAGCAGTGCTGAAAGCCAACAAGCAGGTAAGATGCTAATAAAGCAGTCAGTCGGGAAGGTCTGTTATTTATACAGGGCACTTACAGGCTTTCCCAGGAGTATTTTGGAGGAGGGATTTTCCTCACAGGTTATTTAGCCTCTCACTCGATCATGGTGAGGGCAGACCTTTTTTTCCCCCTCCCACTCCGCCTCCTCTTTAAGCTCAGCTTTTCTCAGCGCCCACCATCCACCAAGGGCAGGGGCAGAAGACCCTCGCTTGTGGGGCAAGAGAAAAACAGAGGGGTGGGGAGGGATCAGCTCCCACCCAGAGTGACGCACGGGCGAGCTGCTGGTAATACCGCTAAATTGTAAGATTGCCAGTATTGGAAAACGAACCGGGGTGTGCGTGGAGAGGGTCCCAGGGACGTGCTGTCCCCTCGCCGGGGCAGGTAGTGCTGGAGCGGTGGGGAGGGCAAGCGCCGGGGAGACCACCCCGGCCAGCACGGTGGGCCTGCTGGTGGGAGGTGGTGGAGCAGCTGGTGCAAACAACCCACTGCGTTCTTCTTGGTGATTGGTAACACTCCACGGGCTGCAAAACTTGAATGCCCGCCCCCCCCCCCAAAAAAAAATTTAAGGGGATTAAAATTAAATGCCACAAAAGCTAAGGCACGCCTCAGGAAGGGAATGGCAGGTGCAAGAGCGTGACCAGTGGCGTTGGACTGTACAGAAGCTGGGCGTTTCTTTGATAAGACAGCAGGTGAAATGCTAAGTTATTTTCGTTACAGGTGGTTGGAATTTTTTAAATTATTTTTCTTTTTAGTCAGAAATAATTTCTCCTGCCGCTGTCACGTTTCGAATCCTTTAAGAAATAAAATCAAGCTTTTCTTTTTATTTTTTAAAGAAAAAGGACAACATCGTTACATGATAAAGCCGACTGAAACATCAACTGCAATTTTTTATTTTGATAAAGATTCTTTATAAAGTTATATTTTAACAGAATAAAAAATTTCAAATTAATATCTTGAAATATTTCACAACTTAAAAAACAAATTATCAAACCGCTTTATTTTTGTTGTTTCAGCAATGCAAATAAGATGAGAATTACTGCATTTGATATCAAATGCCAGAAGCGGACCATGTCATGGTGTGTTTTTCAAAAGTATTGTCAGTATTTTTCCATCATATATCCTCTCAAGCCCCATGTATACATTAGATTCCGGGTCTGCAAACACTTAAAAAACCTAAATTTAAGCATACAAATAGTTTTATTTACTTATGCATTTCCCTATGTCCAGAATTAAATCTGAATGCAAGAGGCTGCAGTGGCAGAGTTGCTGTTCCAAATCGCCTGGGACTTTTCTCATTTAAAACCAGTGCAGTGATCACCACACGGCAGCATGAATCCTGGTTAACAGCTTGGGATTCTATTAGCTGATGACAGTGATGGGATTTCAGTGTTAAAATTCCCAACAGTCAAGTAGTCTGAAGCTACAGTTTCAAGTTTAATTGATTGTTGGATCTGTAACCGCATTTCTAGAGTATTGAGGATTTTTAAATTGCAGCAATATTTCAATATACATTGAGTCTTTTATAGCATTTCCCCCCCTCTAATATAATACATGTTAAATATTAATTCAAGTAATTAAATACCATCTCTAGCTAAGCAATAATATCTCTGAGCAATTATATGTGGATTTTCTATGTAATTAAAATGTAATTAAGATGTAATTGAGGTATATGGGTTTAGATTCCAAAGATTTTTCTCATTAGCATAGAGCTATTATTTATTTTCTGATACTACCAGAGAATCTAGCTCAGTCTTGCTCTTTTCTTGCCATCAGAAATAAAGCATCATCCTAAAGCGTGCTCACTGAAATGGGAAGGATAGATTTGCTGAATAAGGAGGTGCTATTAACTGAACTTTTATTTATTGCCTAGGAGCATAGATATTTGTAATGGTACAACTGGGTATAGAATCTTGCGATAATGTTCATGAAAACCAAATATCAACAGCCTCAAACTTTCAAGTTAAAAAGACATAATAATATAAAAGGGAAGGAGACATTTAAACTTATAGAGGCGAGGGGTGAGTTTTACTATGTACTAGCAGTACTGCCAGCCTTAAGCAATGGGTATATCCCAGAACCCAAAGCACAACTCATAATCAAAAAACAGGAGCCAAGAGTCACCCCATTGAGATCTTATCCTCCAAAATAATAAGTTTTTAAGCAGTAATAGGCTGGGTATATTTTTCCCTTATGGATTTCAGTTTAGATGAGCCTACAGAGGACATCTGCTTCAGTTTTTCACATTTCCTCCAGAACCACAAGAGCTTGAATTTTTTTTTTCTTTTTTTTTTTTTTAAAAAAAAAACCTTCCCTGAGCCCTAGTGAAGCTGACATTAATGCAAAACTGTGTCTTTTCATCCCTTACATAGCATGGTAAGACACTGCTGGTGCCCAAGGTATCAGGGGGGAGCTGAGGGAAGCCTACAGCAGGCAGGGGCTGGATGCCCTGGCCCATCCTCAGCATCCAGAGGGGCCGGATCACATCTTATTCTGCTCTGTAGCAATCCCATTACAAAACACCTGTTGTGTGTTAGCACTCCAAACAGAGACACTTTAGGTGAAGCTTTTTTGGTTGGAGTAATATGGGAAAGCAAGATGGGCGCAACCAAATGCACTGTAAAAAGGGCAAGACCTGGCCTTCCTAGAGCATCTCGCCATTTGGGTCCAGGGGGGAAAACCAGCAGCAGGCCTCTGGGTCTGGTGTTTCGGGCTGTATTTCAGTAGTGAAGTCGCACCCTTAACCAGGGAAGCACGGGTGCTATCTAGTGACCGCCAGAAGTACTGCAAAATCAGATTAAAATGAGAATTGCACAGTTTTCCTGGCAATGCACTTCTTTGCAGTGCACTGAGAGCCTCTGTTATCCAGGGACACAGGGGCAAAACGGCTCATCAGAAGAGAAGAGCAAAAGGAGTTTCTGTCTCCAGACTTGAATTGTGTTCACTTGTCTTCCCGGAGTCTTACCTGACTGCAGGACAGCCCCGAAGCAGTCTCCGTTTCTGTCCCCTTCTGTCGCCGTGGGTCTGGTACTCCAGCAGTGTGCAGTTGCACCTTTTAAATCTTTAGCAGCATACAATAAATCTGTTTGAACCTGACAAACTGTTGCCTAGTTTAAAGCATTTGGCAATATCGGATGATACTTCGTTTTATTCTAGCTGTATTTTCCTTAGCAATATTTTCAAATAAGCGTTCTACTGTTAGACTGACCTATAAAGAGACTACACAAAGCTCTGTAACACAAAAAAAGAGAGCAAGTTTTGCTCTAAGAAGCTGCAAACATAAGCCTGGGAAAATTAATTATTAAACTAATAGCTCAAGATAGCAAGACACATATATCTTGCTAGCTTTCTTGCTTACCTTATCTTCATTTACATATCCATTTATTCATAGCCATAATTACTGTGTCAGCACCAGTTTTGTGGAGCAAACCCAAGTAGCGTTAGCATTAACAAGTAGCATAAATTGTAAAGCAATATCAAATTAATGATACAATAATTTTGAGGATCAGTTCAATAATGATTTTGATTTTGCTTTCTAATAAGAGAAAGCAAAGCTGCCTATGAGGGAAATTTAATATCCTGAAGTTCTGATCGAAAAATGATTGGTTGTTCTAGTAGGTAAATGTTTCTATGGGAAGGAGTTGAGTCATCAAGACTTTCACATCTGGATTGTCAGTAACTATGGTGTCTCCAGCTCAGATGACTGAGATGTCCATAAAATTCCTTCAGAAAAAAACCCTTGATAACCCCAGACATACAATACCTTATCTATGAACAAACACCCTGATGTTGTATATACAGAATACTGTAGAATTTCTGCTGGGAGAGTTAGGCTGGGTGGAAAGATCCAGTACCACATACAATTTCTGCACTATAGTAACAGGCTACTATTCGGCTTTCTTGTGTGAAAAAATAAAGTACTTACCACTGTAGGACTTAATACCCTTTTAGCAATAATTTCTTTACTTGGTTTGTTTCTTGCACTGCTAATATAAAGTAATTGGTATACAACGTCATCTTAGAATGTGAATATATAGAGAAAATGAGATCTGTTCATGGATTTCAGAATTAAGGTGCAACCTTTGGGCAGCAGGATTTGGCCAAACATCTCTTTGGTGTAAGGATAAGGTGGGGGATGAAAAGGATGTCATTGTTTCTGGCAGTGCTTGGGGCTCAGCTGTGTGCCCACCTCAGCCTCTGTGGCTCCATTCCTGGGTTCTGGGGGGGGCCAGGGGGGCCGGTCAGAGCTCTCTCTTCCTGGGTGGTATTTCACACTCCACAGGAGTCCAGGGGTTGGAGCTCTCCGTTCCCCCCCCCCGGCCTTTCTGTCAGCTCCAGGTGATGTCCTCTGCACAGCAAATGCTACATGCTCTGCAAGTGATTCATCCTGTGGCTCGGAGTGGCTGGGTAGCGCATACACCCAGTTCCTCTGCATGACTGGTCCCCTGTCAGCAGTGTCATTAGCCCCTCTCCTGTCTTACTGTGTTATTTGCTTCACTGAAGAGTAGTCACCTATTTTTCTGCTTTTTCATCCTGTGCTCTCCATTTTCACGTGTGTTGCTCAGAGGTTGCATTTTTATGCGGAGCAGTTTCTCTGATATGGTTTTGTAGTTAATTACAGCTTAAAACCAAATAATTCAGAAAGAGCTGTTAGAAACAAATCCAGGTCCTGGGCATCTGCTTCCTTCTGGTACCCACTATTTGGAGATGCAGACTTTTATTCACCTCATCCTTCCTTTCAGAGCACTCTCTGAATGCACTGTTTGCCCCAGGGCTTTGAAATATAGATTATCCCATAGAACTCGTTTCAGGCACAACCACACATATACAGCTCGATGGGTACAATTTTGGAGACTGGCTGACGGGGGGAATAGAAATAATCCAGACTAGAGTTGGTGCTGGAGGGAGAGTAACATGAAGCTATGGCTTCAGTTCGTTTTGTCTCTGTTACTCTTGGCACAGTCTAGCAGTACAGCTGAGGTGACCAGACACACAGGTACCTCTGATAGACAGAGTCCAAGTTCCCCTTCTCCACTCAGTGCTGCTCCCCATCACACATTCGGGCTTCGGGGTGCTTCAGATGAGTTTTCTGCCTCTTCAGGCTCCCCAAACTGGCTCCCAGTAAGCACAGAAGAAAGCCACCAGGTGTGCAAAGGGTAGGGATGGGGAAGGGCTACGTAATTATTCTTTCAGTGGCAGCTAGCCAATATAGATTGACTTAGCTGCTTTGTAAAACGGCATCCTCTGAGCCGGGGAGTCTGACAGCAATCAGCTTCAGTCAGCATCCAGGTCCCAAACTGATGAGCTACAGGTAACGTGAGCGTCGGTGCCCGCTGGCCCTTACAAGGACCCCTGGAGCGTGCAGCGCCTCACGCCACAGCGATGCACCGCTGCTCGCCTGGCCCTGCCTGCAGGTTTCCAACAGAAGCTTCCCCAGCTTGCTTCTTCCTTCTTTCTTGTGCCTATTAAATAGCACGTTTTTGTTAGTTTTATTTACTTCTCCAGTAGAGCACTTGTGCCCATTCGTTTTTCACTTAGGAGACTTTCAGAAGGGAGACCCTCGGCAGCCTGCAAAGGGGTGTGCTCAAAAGCTTGTCTGGCACGTGGAGAGTCACCAGGCGCTTCCAATGGGTTTTGCAATTTATGCTTCGTTTTCTGTATGCTGTTTTATGGAAAACTCTTAACAGGAAGAAAAAAGATGTTTCAAGATTTGATACAGTCCTTCCTCCGTTACCTTTATTCACCAAGTAAATCATATTTCGAAGTTATTTTTCATCCTGTAGTGTTACACATCCATTTAATTTAACCTGATATCCAGACTAAGACATAGCAATCACAATGATCTGTCCGATCATTGCACGCAGTTTCAGTGATGTGTAAATTATTGGGTTTACATGGAACATATAATCCCACTACTGAAACTATTTTTTTTTTTTCAAGTCTAGCATTTGACAGCACATATCTTTGAACTCATTTTCATTCCTAGACAAAGAAAAATCTTTACATGAATTCTGTATTCGAAGATGAGGTACGATAGGTTAAGGGATACAGGGCTGTATTTCTCTTACAAAGCAAAGACATCTGAATCCTTGCCTTAGGGGAAAAGCAGAACTCAGTTGGAGCTATGGATTGTACTTGTGATCTCATAAATCACTTCTACCTCATTAATGACCTGAAAATTCTTAAGTAAATCTGATTTAATCATAGCTATTAAATAGGAATTTGCCCTCTGATGCACTATTTCCTAGGTTTCCCTTCAAAAAAGTAGTTTTGTTAAACTTAGTTAATTCTTCTTCTCCATGTTAATTTATGAGTGTACATTTTTGCTCATGGCTGAAAACAGATAGAAAGATGATGACTTCTGCATTATCCTGCCAAGGCATAGGATGTTGTCTACCATCCTACATTTTACCAAAGCATATGTCAGCAAGGTTGGGAAAAGCTGCATTTATTTGAATATATCCCTAAGTGGTTGATTTATTTTAACATGTATTGCTGATGATTTCAAATTTGGCATGGAAAACCCCATCTATTTAAAATGACAGGTAGTTACTAGCAATTTTTAAAAATATCTTCCCTCAATGTAAACTAGTGCGAGAGTAGATAAAACATTAATTGCAAGTGTACAATTAAAAAAAAAATGTATTATTTTAATGCTGCTGTTTCTGTGATATTTCCCCAGACACAAATGAATAGAGTTGTATGTTCATAGGGGGTGCTAATATGTCCTTTTGTTAAGAGACATTGTTAGTGGGAAATATACTGAGTTTCATAAAACTGAGTTTAAAATAGGTTTCAAACTGCTTGGCTATTACCATCTTTTGTCATGTCCTCTTGCTGTTAGCTTTAAACTAATGTTCATCTACACTTCTCGCCCCTGGTGATGGCTCCAGAACACACAAAATCAACAGGAGAAATTGATTGCCTATATGAAATGCTGCAACATATTATGCACTAAGTGAACTGAAAAAACAACCAATAACCCCCTCTGAGTAAATGTAAAAGGAAACATTTTTTTTTCTTCATCTCATTCACTGGCAATAATTTTAAATGTCTCATAGCAGCAGTAGGTATAAAGCCTCTATAAAACTGTGTATTTTAAATAACTTCAAAATGATACTAAATTTCATAGGTAAAGCAGAAGGTTCAACTCTTGCAAAAATAAGACAAATGTAACTGTTAAAAGCAGTAGATAGTAAATTAAAGAAATTTAATGGATGAAATTGAAAAAAGAAAAGAGGGACCAGAAAAAAAATGAAGGAATAAGATGACTACAAAGCCTTGATTTCCTGTTAAGTGAAAACTGTAATTTACGCTTTTTTTGTTCCTTTTTTTTTTTTTTTTTTTTTTTGGTAGTGGTTAAAGCTGCCAAAATAATGCTGGTTTGCACAACAGTCGGCATGGCCAGCGCTCAGACATAAAAGCAAGCTGTCCGGGCCTGGCAGCCACCTCTCCCCAGGAACGCGGCGGGGGGCACGAAGCAGGAGGTGGATCACTCGGGCTCACACCCTGGGGACGGAGGCCGAGGCTCCCATGCTGTGCCTCCGTTTGCAGCACGGTCAGGGGACGTGTTTGTCCATTACAGCTCAAACGACATGGTAGCAGCTCCTTAAACTGTAGTAACTTACTTGCCTGAGTCCTCAACATACAGCTGCGCAGTTTTGCAGAGACATTTAAGGTGTCTAGTTGTTGCAAGTTCATTTAAATTGGCTTTGTCCTTTCAGCTGCTTTCTCCTTTTCCTTTTTTCATGGAGTACAACTCAAAAGACTTTAAAGCGTGCAGTGCAGTGAAGCTCAGGTCTAACTTCTTTTACTGTTTGAATGAAGAAGGAGATCAAAAGTAAAATCAAACATGCCATCTTAGCTGTTATCAAATACCTGTCTCATAAGCATATATCCTCATTTGTGTTTTCAGACAGCTGAAGTGGCACTAGCCAATTTGAAGAATAAATACGAAAATGAAAAAGCAATGGTGACTGAAACCATGACCAAACTGCGGAATGAATTAAAGGCTTTGAAGGAAGATGCAGCAACCTTCTCATCCTTGAGAGCAATGTTTGCAACCAGGTAAGGGAAAAGGTTTCACCTGAGCACTGTAAAAGTAAATATGTGTGTGCTAAGTGAGAACAGACTTAGCCGTGTATGTTGAGTGCTTAGGAGGAGAGACAGAAATTATCTTCTGCAAGGTCAGAGAATGGATGAAGGTGAATGAGTCTTACACTGCACACTCTGCAAAACCAGCAAGCTTTCAAGTGCTACTGAGATGCGTGTCTTGGAAAAGAGAGCTGGAGAATAGCAATGTCAATACAACCTTGAGTAAAGTGTTATAAATGCCAACGTATGCCTCCAGTGTATTTGCATTTATAGGGCTTTTTAAAGTGGAAATCGAATAGTAGATTTATGTGGCTGATTTTCACATTCAGAAGTATGCAGTGTTTCTGTCATAAAGCTATCGTAGGGTTAATTATGATCTTCAGAATCCCATGTTTTCATTATCGTGAGATTTATTACTTACCACTAGTAAAATCTATTTCATCAACCAGCCTACGCTATAATCCAGCATTAATAACTGTAAGGCCACTGCAGTTTCCCACTCCAGCATGGATTCTTCTTTTCCCCCACTGTGATATTCAATTTATTATCTTTTCCTTCACAGGACGAAAGTTTCACTTATCTTCTGTAACATAGCTCATCCTGGCAGGACAGTAATTAATCTTCTCTCATCTTTCCTTCTCCCACACCTTCTGCAGAAGAGCTTTTGGTTTGAGCTGCTTTTTAACAGGTTAACTGAAAATGTATTTTTTTTTAAAACATCCAACACTTTCAGCAATAAATTCTGAACTCCCAAATACACAAGGAAATTAGTATCCTCAGGAAATTATTCTGTGATATCAAGGCTTTTTTTTCCTGTTATGGCCAAACACAATGCAGATTTCTTCCTTGTGCTTTAGTCCATAAGCGATAAGACGTCTTCATGCCTCATGCCAACATCTTTCCAGTGCTCCCTTCGGTATATAGGTGCCATCTCACCTCTTCCAGCCTTCTAAACTCCTTTATTGCTCAGTGTCAGTGGCAGCAGAGGCTGGGAGAGGTGAGAAGGAAGGAGAAGGGACATTGACATGCTGTGGCATAGGTGCCGTGTACAAATTCATCACAGGTTCATCAACAGAAGAGTATGTGTAGTGTCATAATGGAAATGGAGAACCAGCTCAGCAGGTGATGTGAACCGAGGTAGCTCCATTGATTTCATTGGCATCTAAAGATTTTCTTCAAGAAAGGAAAGTTGTGTGTGTGTAATAGAAATGCGTGTGTTGGTCTTTACTTACACACTCATCACTCAAGGAGATACGTGAATGTACTATCTCTGTAAGACTACCTGGAAGGCTACTAACTCCAGAGGAGAGTAGTGTCATCATGTGCACAAAGCAAACAGGGGTCTTCATGAAGCATAAATAATTGATCTATGAGGTAAAAGAAGTTTGTAAAGGTTTAGAAGTTTTTACTTAAAGGGAATGTTAGGTTGTTGATGTACCAAATGCTTTTTACCCTATTTGGGCATCCTGAGCACACACTTCTGTTGGGTTTAAGGCATATCCTAAAGCTGGTGGGAGACAGCAGCATCTCTTCTGTGAGCATCAGCCTTAAATGATGCTATGCATCTAGGTGCTTCTTCTAGCTGTCTTGTGTGTAGGATGCAATGAAGCTTCTGTTTCTCTTCTATGAACTATAAAGTGAATCTGAATGACTTGCTGAGTTACAGATTTCTACTTTGTGAACGATTAACATTAGTAGAGACAAACTCAACCCAAAGCATCTACTGCTGTTGCTGAACTCCATGCAGTAGTGATTGAACACTCAGTGCATGGCCTGTGGAACGTGACCCTGCCCTTGAGGTCATAAGTTTTGCCAGTATCTTCTGAGCACAATTATAAAAAGTCATTCACTGCAAGGTCTTGCACATCTCTGTGCTCCTATAGATTTTTCTGTTGTAAAATATTCCTTTTCCTTCCTTACCCTGGAATATAATGGCCTTTATAATTAAATCAATCTTTCTAAATGTTCAAATCATTGACTCATTCTGAATAGTCCATTTGGAATAGCATTCGTTTAAATGACAGAGAGCTGATATACTCTACAAGTATATCTTGAAGACGAGAAATCTGTTTGAAAATACAAGACTGTAAGATTCTTCATGCAGTAACATTAGATGCAATAGCAACCTTCAGCATTAAAAAAGCAATTGTTTAGTCTTCTGTTGAATAAAACAGTGGTTTCTATGGTTATCCTGCATCACATGGTACTTTTGAATTTGTACTGTCAGGAGAAAATACAATACCCTCCTCTGATAGAGTTATATTAGAGATCTGAAAATTATTTCATATAGTGTTTGATAGAGCAATATTCTTTCTTTTTCATAAACCATCCTTTTCAGTTCACTTTGCCCCAATGGATGTTCATTCCAGTGATGAACTCTATGGGTTCTTCCTGAAATGCACTGGATGAAGGCCATACCACATTGTAAGGAGAGCACAGCCCACATGTTTCTGGTCTGAACAACAAAGATACTTTTCTCCAAAGCTCCCCTATGCAGAAAGCAGGAGCCATCCTTTTTCTGTGTTTTTCCCTGATACTTGTGCATCCCTCCGTTCCTCAAATTCAGTTCTCCCCTCCTCCTCAAAAGTCCTCTGTTTGTACCTATACTTTTGCTCTTTTTCCTCCTGGGACTGGTTTTGTCCCAATCCAAAATTTCTGTGGTTCTGGTCTCTACAGCTTCCTCCTTCCCTCTTCTTTAGCCTTGTGATCCCTTTCTGAATTTATTTCAGACCTGTCAAGAATATGTCCTCAATACAAAATCCCTTTACTCCAGACACCCCTCTCAAAAAAGAAAGCAACAACGTATAAAAGCTTCTTTTCTGCGGGATGCATGGAGTTGGCAGAGCAGAGCTGAAGTTCCTGTTCGATGCCAGGGCCATGTGCTGCCCATCCGATTTGCAGCTCCAGCCTTTAGCCTGCTTGCTTTGCCTGGGCTGCTTCTGGTAGTCCCAGACCAGAAAATATGGTGAGAGATTTCCTGCCCCTCCTGTTGTTTCCCCTCACTCCAACCCAGGGTCGTTGACCCAGGCAGGAGCTGTGGGAGTGGGAAGCAGTGAGGCTGGTAGCCAGCACTCATCCAAAGGGCAAATGAAAAATATCTTCTTTAAACAGTTAGTTTTCTCATCTAGAGTAAGGTTTTCTCTCGGAGAGGAAGGGAAAAGAAGTCTAGAGGTGAAGGAGATAAGGAACTACTTTTAAAGCAGGATCCTAAAGGGATTCAGGAAGTTAGTTTTACTGAGTCCCTACACATGCTTGTTTTCCCAGCCTAAATAGAGATATTCAAATGGAGAGAGAAAGAAATATTACTTATTATATTGCCATAGTCCTGACACTGCATGTACTGATTTTATTCTCCATGCATCAAGGCGTTTTCTTATGATTAATATTTAAAGAAAAAAATGTGCTGAAGAGATGGACTAGGAGGTTTGGGCAGGTCCTGGAGCTATCCTAGATGAGAAAACATTTATGAGGAGAAGAGAATTATGCTTATATGGCTAGAGCAGGGATCTGTCAGTGTCGCTGGGTTTTAGCTCAAGCTCTGCTATGATTTATGTTACCTAAATTATGCATAAGCCTGACTCGGTATTTGGTTTGCATTCCTAGACAAGAGAGATAGATGGAACTAGAAATCCTTTAAACTCCTATATAAGCTTCTTGGATCAGTTCATACAAAATAAGTGGGCTTATGTGTCTGTCTGCTTTCTTTCTGAGGCAAGAGAAATGAGAAATAGGTGAGATCTTGGCTTTTGCTCCAGCAATAAGTAGACCAGCAGACAGCAAGATAACAGGGCTGTTTATTTAATAGTCATTTGCAGCTTACACCTGTCCTGGGGCAAGGGAGAAATTGGGAAGGAGCTCTGATTCAGGAGGACATAACCTAACTTGTTATTCACTACTATTTGAGTACTTCTGAAAGACCCATTCAGATCCCTGGTGCTTCCTGGAGCCCTGCTCAGTCCACAGTGGTCTGTGCCGTGCCAGAAGTCATCTCTCCTAGGATCTCTTAACCTTTTTCTTCCTTGGTATGCTGTGAGACTTCACAAATCTTTATAAAACGTGTGGGCTAAAGACAATATGTACGTGTGTAATGCTTTTTTTTTTTTTTTAAATTGAAAACACTTCTCTTTTTATCCCACGCTTGCATGTAGCAGGGAATATTTCAGTGAAGGGAAATGCCATGGCCACAGGCAGTAGCTACCTCCCACTACATGGAATAACCTTCACTGCTGCAGACTTCAAGGAGATCTGAGGCTGTTAATTCAGCAGTTTCTGAAGTTAATTACAGCCTTTACTTGACTGATTTAGGTTTAACCTTTCTGAACACTTTTTCTCAAAAAAAAAAAAATAAAAATGCTTGAGTGACAAAACACAGAGACAATGGACCATGTGTTTGTGAAACATAATAGGAAACTTCGAGTCGTGGTGGAGGTCAGAAGACTGGAACCACCCAAGCACTGCAGTGAACTGCCAAGAATGTGGGGTTGCTATTACAAGGAGACTTCTAGGGAAGGGCATGTTGGAAAATATTTTATTAATGAGTTTGGTTTTGTCTTGTGTATGAGGCCAGCTAACAGCACCTAGCATATTCAGATTTCTAGGGCTAGCATGTTATAGTTCATAGCAGGTAACAAGAAGCTGGTTTATCTAAATTTGCTTTAGTAATATCCATCTTCATGGATCTTATGTTTCTTAACTGCTTTTAGCTGCTTTTCGAAAGCCGATGTCTAGATACCAAGAACGTATCCAAGACCTGAAGAAAACCAACCATTTTATTGGCATACTAAAGCAAGGCAGTTCATTCCTCTGGTGGTACTGTGCTGCAGGTGTATCTGCAGATGTTGATTTTTTTTAATTTTCAAAAGAAGCTATGTTTGGAAAAAACCTGTGTCTTCTAGACAAAGAGGAAAGCAGGAGAGAATAGGAGGGATGGATAGAGGATCTATCTGGTTACAAGAATGAGTCTTTAAAACTATGGTAACACAGACATGATAGTAATTCCTATTTCAAATGAATTTAGTTTAATCTCCAGAATGCTGACTTCATTTTAATGTCTCTGTCAAAGAAACTGGCTAAAGCATCAGTAGACATCTCATGGCTCGAAGCAGAAATAGGTGTGCAAGCTGGCTTTAAGCCAACCAGCGTTGCAGAAATATCTCTCTTCCTCAAGGTTTGAATAAAGACAGTCATGCTTATTAAGGTCCTGCAGAAGAAAGATAATACTGAAACTGTAGCTGAAACTATGGCTGACTTAGTCATTTCGCCTCTAGTGCCTGAATTATTCAAAAGGAGAGTGCAGTATATACATGTGTGTGTTTGTGTGTGAAGAATAACTATGAATTTTCAAGTATACTTTATTCCCATTTATTTTCCATTTCCCCAGGAGAAGATTCAAGTTTCAGGGAAATTAGTTTCATCCCTCAGTTTGCAATAATTTAAAAGTTTATTGTGTCACACATTTTGAGAAGGAAAAATAAAATTATTTTCTATGCTTGTTTTCCATGAGTGATACTGATAAAGTTAAATCCTCATCCATTACACTGTTGTAATTACACAGCAAAGCTATTTAGATTTATACAAATCACATGGGGGGGAGAGTTGATGAAATCTGAATCATTTAATATGAACAATTCTTGGATATTGCCACAAATGTCCAATGGTCAGATACCACTGCTACCTATGAATCATTTCACTACTGGCATGCATTTATCACTTGGTTCTTACTGATTAGACGGTCTATTTTTAACAAATTTAAGCTATTTCACTTCAAAAAGTGACTAAGACCATCATGAAATGCCTTGCTCTTCCTGTTAACTTTAGCAATCACTATTTAAACAAGACTAAATTGAATTCAGTCTTATATACTAACAAAATCATGAGAAAGGTGGTTTTATTTTAAAATCTGTCTCAGAGGTCTAAAGCAAATGAAAAGGAGTTCTTCATGCAGATAAAAGAGACGGAGGATTAAAAAGGAGTAGGTGACCATAGCAGTGGACATCTGAGCACATCTCCAAGAGACTCAACAGTAAATGTGAAATAACTTCCAGGTGTGGATTTTCCTCAGTAGTACCTCTTTAATCAGTTAACAGTGACAAACAGCTGAGGGCTTTTCATTTCACCATCTGATGTGTCAAGTGTTCAAAGTACTTGGAGTCTTTTTTTTCATAATTTTTTGGTAATATTTTGTCTAAGTAGATATTACTGTCTATGAAAAATAGCATTATCTGATTAGTAGACATTCATATCCCTGGTGAATTACTAGCTGAACCAGCCCCCCAGAATTGTTATTTGTGATCTAACCTGGAGGTAACCCCAAGCTTTCCCTCCAATTGCTAGTTATCTGCATTAGAAACATACCACGTTGTCATAGACTACGCTGATATTCTAGATACAGGTTCTGCTGCTGAATAGGAAGTGTTGGCATTCAGATCCAAGTCCAAACTTATTCAAAGTGGGAATGGAAGAATTCAGGCTGGCTGCTTCCAGGATCAAGGTTTGGCAAAAGCTTTGATCCGAATCTGCCCCTGTAACTGCATCCCGGGGATGCGGTCACGGGTAGGGTTGGTTCTTGGACTGGTTCCCCAGATTTCTGCCTTGTTTGTTTTCCCAGGTGTGATGAGTACGTCACGCAGCTGGATGAGATGCAGAGGCAGCTAGCAGCTGCGGAGGATGAGAAGAAGACCCTAAACTCTCTGTTGCGCATGGCTATCCAGCAAAAACTTGCCCTTACCCAGCGGCTGGAGGATTTAGAGTTCGACCATGAGCAGTCCCGACGCAGCAAAGGCAAGCTTGGAAAGAGCAAGATCGGCAGCCCTAAAGTAAGTGAGGAGGCATCAGCCACCGTGCCAAGCATAGACACTTTCCTCCTGCATAGTCAGGGCCCACAGCAACCAAACTTACTGGTCAGCAGTGGCACTCAGAGGAAAAGGTATGCATGCAGTGATCTTTACAGTACAGTGCAGTGGCCAGACTTTCATTAAAGTCGTTCACTGAATTGTAAACATTCTAATTTTTTTTTTTTTTTTCTTTCGTACTTTGACTGGGGAGAAGGAGGTGGGGAGGATATGAATATGAAATTCAAAGCCTGGCAACATGTGGTTCTGATCCTACTCACTGTGTTATTTCCTCTTCCCTAATGCAGTGTTTTGAACTATATTCTCTCAGTGTCTCGGTGTATCTTGTATGTCTTTAATATTAGTGTGAATGTATTTTCTTTAACGAGTGTTCCTTAAGTTTTCCTTAAGGTTTCCGTAGCAACCATCTGAAATAAAAAAAAAAAATATTGTGCTCTGTGAGCATTTCAGCACTTAACACAAAAGAAACTGCATCTCTCTGTTAAGCTCTGGTGCTCACTTATTCTTCATCAGTGCGAAAAGAATATGGATGTGTTCACTCAGATCAGTTTTTCTACATGAGAGCAAGCAACCTTTTGAAGGGGGATGGCTGCCTTTCATAAGCTAATGCAAATATTTCGCTGTTCAAGCAGTGAGTTCTCATCTTGTGACTGCCCAGCCAAAGGTCTATAGGTGTGGGCATCTCCACAGTTCTGAAGATGAAGAGGACTCTCTGTTAGAGAAGTCCTAGATAATAATTCCCTTTTTTTTGTATGCTCTAGTCACAATGCAAAAACAAGAGAACATTCAGGAAGCCTTGTACATGTCAAATCCAGGATGCTGAGGTATAACTCAACCTCATCTCCTCCTCCCCTAATATGAACCAGGATTTCCAACGCAGGCAAGGTGCCCTGCTGTGGAAATGACATGGGGTGGCAACGTTAGTTGTTTTTTACCTGTTAATCAAATTAACATGATGTTGTCATTCATGAGGCTTTGAAAGGTAATTAAAGTAAAACTCTTTTGTTTCCATATGTATTTTTTCTTGGATCTCCTGCAAGACTATTCTCACCTTCCCTTTGTGATCAGAGCCATCCCAGGACTTCAGGGACCTACCTCCAGAAATTATTAAGAGCCCCCCCTCATCCCGCTTCCACAGAATCATATCTTCTGAGGGGCCCCCCTTCCATGAGTGAATTCATCCATGGGCACCGTCTCAGCAAGGAAAAAAGGTTAACCGTGGCCACACCAGGTAAACATTTTTTCCTTGGGTGCATGTGGTGCTGAGTGGTTAGCAGAGCAGGGGACCCTCCCAGCACTGCAGATGCAATCTAATTTGGGCACCTTCTTGAGACCTGAAAAGCAAAATGTCTCCTCCTGTGTCACCCGTGGCAGGAGATGACATTCTGCCAGCAGCAGCCCAAACTGGTTCCAGATGCAGTGGGGAAAGTCCTGCTGTGGTACAGGTGGGTGCAGTCCCGCTGGCATCCACAGAGGCTGGCCCCCCCCCGCCCCCCCCGTGCCTGGGTGGTGCTTAGTCCGGTGGTTGTGTTGGTAGTCCCCGTGGAAGACACAAAACCCAACAGGACAGAGGAGTCAGACGCGTGAGGACCAGCGAGGGAGTGATTGGGCAGTGCGCGGGAGCCTCCGCAGCATCTGTCTTCTGCTCACCCTGGAGCATTCAGTCAGGTTTTTCTGAAGGGTAATGTTACGCTCACAGAAGGTTTAGTTTATGTAAATTGAGTCATGAAGTTTATCTTCGCAGGAAGCTTTTGCTCTTCATTTCCTGCCAAAATGTAGTATCTGCTTCGAACAAGGCATAGAAAGGAAATACGGACTGGAATGCCATTTCAAAGGTTGTGACATCTTTCTTCTCCTGACAGACAAGCTAATAATTACTTTTCTTCTGTGCCTGAGCAGAATCTTTAGCCTTTTAATGTGCACACTCTTGTCTGGTGGTAAATTTTTTCATTCTTTGTTTTGAAATTTGTTATATACAAATAGCATAAGTAGAAAATATAAAAGCTAAAACCCATAAAGCAGTTTCTGCTCAAGTAAAAGCTTATTCTGAAAAGCTGAGAAATACCCTATAATATGTTATATCTTTGACTCAGTGCCAGCAATATCACAGTTGCCTTTGAGTACTGCCATGCAAGTAACACCCACTCAGAGGACAAGTGTAAAACTGCAGAGAGCCTAAACAAGACATTTTCCTAAGGAGTGTTGCAGTAAATAAATCAAAGAGCTGGCTTCTGGAGAGAAAAAGGCGGGGAGGGGGAAAGAAACAAAGACTTTAAAATGTATAAAATAAATGGTACTGATCTTCCAGCAATTTCTTTGTATTCTGTTGGCAATGGAAAACCATTGTGCTCATTTTCAACCCCATCGACAGGAATCTGTTTCCTAAACGCTGGCAGTGTCTCTTGTATTCTTTCCTCTTCATCTTACAACAGAATAAGGATAATTTTCTTTCCAATGGACACCTACATCTCTTTAAAGAAGTGGATTTTGCATTTTCTGTATAGCCAAACTCTCCAGTTGGAAATGTGAGGATCTAGGCCCAAAATTTGCAATCTTCTAACATACAGTTTACTAATTTACTCTTCTAATTGTAATTGTACTTCCCATGTACAATTTACAAGAGTGCCAGGCCAAGGAGAATCAGACTTTATTCCAAGGACTGGATGAACTTTGTGTGAAGAACCCTGACTGTATATTGCAAATATAGTTTAGTGCTTGAAGGAAGCAATGATTTAAAAAAGAACTGTGTTCAACTGATAGGCAAACACAGTTTACTGTATTACAAAATTGTTAGTAAAATGGTAAAATATGTGATCTTTGAATCTGGGACTCTGGATCCTGACTGTCTTCATGCATTAATTTTTTTTTTCACTATTTTCATGGACCAGCACCAGATAGCTCATGGAGCATCACAGATACACGGACCACAGGCTGAGAATCACTGACACAGTTTGTAACTTTTTTCCAGTAACAGAGGCCAAAGGAAGAAGCAGGTTGAAAAGTAGAATTGCCAGAAAATAACGTTTGTCTGGAGTCCCACCTGGCACTTTTGGTACATCTCTACTTATTCAGAGTATGAGGGTCTTGAGACAGTATTACTGATTTATGTTACAATTGTTCTTATGAATCTACAAGAGTCCCAGCTTTCTGAATGCATTTGTCAGAATTTTATGCCATCGCATGGCCTTGGTCTCAGCCTGCAAGACTGACAGGTTCAAACCAGAGATTTTTCTGAGCACTCAAATTCCAGTATTAGCACAGCCCATGTTAGAATCAAGTTGAGGATTAGTTACGGAATTTTTCATCATTGTTCTTACCAGTTTCTGGAAGATTTCTTACTGTTGTTAACAGATCAAAGGAATTATGTACCAAGTAGGATTTTTTTTTTTTTGCCATCTAATTATCTGTTTCCTGAAAGTAAGGAACAGTGAACAATGTTATTCTGCTGCTTTTATAGGGAATGTTTAAAAGCCTTATATCAGAAAGAGTTTCTGTTCTCAGATGATTTGTGCAGTCAAGCAAGCCAGCAAGAAATGTAGCAACACACACCTGCTACTTCATCAGAGAGGATGCAAAAGAACAGCATCCAAACTCAAACACTACAGAGCAGAGTATAGCTTGACTTGAGGCTGTGTCCTCAGAAGTGGAGGAGCAATGAAGCCTAAGTTAAATGCAATTAGGTTTGGGTTTTTTTCTCTTAAATTTGTGAACTATTTCCTTCACATGAATATTTCACCCATATGATGTGCAGGCTTCCCTATCCTTTCATTAGCTCCTAGTGTTGTGGGGACTGGCAGGCCGTAACTGGGAATGCATTTGATGGAGAACAAGAGCCAAAATAACTGAAACTGGTAAAGGAAGAAACTCGCAGGATTCCCTGCCCCATCCTGTAGACAAGCTGTGATTGTCTTTTTCTTGCATCTTCTTCTGCACTTGGTGCTTGGCAGAAGAGGCTACCTTCACTGTGCTCTGGCCCCAGCTTTGACTGTGGCTGGCTACCTGGTAGAGGAAACCTGGGATTACTTTTTGCTGCCTTCTTCAGAGAAAGACCCTGGCATGAAGACTCACTAGTGAAGACAAGACCAGCTGAATTCAAGAACTCTCAAGAAAGAGAATGTTATTTCCTGCTTGGTGTCCACGTGACTGCCCTCAACTTTAAATCAGCTTGCATGTCCCTCTGACATCAAGTTGTGGCAGTAGAAATCTATGTGGGCTTCCTAATTATGGTAATAGCTACTAACCACATGACTAAAATACCACTCAGTCCATTTCCAAAGTATCATGTTCCATTTCCCTTAGGTAGTAGTATGCATTTAGCTTTGCGATGTGTTTCTTCCTCTCTTCTGTTATTTTCTATCATTTTCACACTTTACAGTCTTTATTCTTCTGATAGTCAGAACCAGCCGGTATGTGCCCAACGCAGTTCTAGCCCGCTTTCGCATGTGGCTGTTTTCATAACTATGTGAAGAAGTCAGGGCATATAGAAAGCCTAAGTCTGGATTTTACAGTGTGTAACACTATTTGTAATGATCTTTCCTTTGCAGTTGCTTTCAAACCCCTTGAATATAAAGTCACTAGATGTCTCTTAATATCTCACAGTCACAAATGTGAAATACGCTTCTCTTGACTTCTTTCAGTAAAGAACAAGACAAAAAAGGTCTGCTGTAGGTGTCCTGATACCACTCTTTTCTCTGTTGTTTATTTTAGAATAGAAATTCTAGAAGTTGAATATAAAGTTCTGTAATTTTATCTTAAAATTAAATCAATCAAGATCCTTGTGTGGGTGATGCACCTGAAGAAAAAGGTTTCTCAACAGTCTCATGAGATGGAGGGTAACTCATGGCTGCAGCATTCTCCCTTAAACAGGCACAGTTAAAGGATCAGCTAATATCTGCCTAGGAGTCTCTCTTTCGTTGAAGTGCCTCCCAAACAAATTGAGGTAGATGTTTCTTTTCCATATTGTTTACACTTGTACGTACCACAAGGCAGATTTTATTATTTAAAATACCACGCAGGAAAACATTTTGAATAGTAAAGTATTTCATATTTCCTAAGAAATCAGATTGTAAATTCCTAAGAAGCTAATTTTTCCCTTCTGTAGAGTCATATATTTTACATTGTTAAAACAGAAAAAGGAAAGGTGGCCTTAAAATGTGACACATTTATCACAAATTCAAAGCTCAGCTGAGGTCAGATGCTTAGTTGATGTAAGCCAGGCTAGCCCCACAGGTTTCAACAGAACTAAGCTAATTCTATCCAGTCCTCAGTTTCTGTTTTATAGGGTTTAGATTTTATTGTTCTTCATTGGTCTTCAAGTGCAAAACCACTGCAAAATTAGGTAATTTTGTGGAGTTTCTTCTTTCTGAAAGCACATTAAACCTGAAAGCTTGCTTGCTTTTCAGGCGTCTTTCAAGACTGATTTACAGAATGGCGTTTGATTCTCACAAGAGCCTAATGTGGAAGATAAAGACAGCACAAGGAATGCCGTATAATAGTAGAGCGACTGCTCAAGCACTAAGCTCATCACTTATCATACATAATTAAGAGTATATAGTATATACTCTTAATATCAAAGTCATGCAAGATTAATTTCTGCTGTAGCTCTGTGCTTACAGGCAAATCAAATATGAGAAACAATATGATATAAATAACTAGCTTTTGTTTGCTGGTTTGCATATTTTCCATAAAATTTAACTTAATATATAGAACTTCTATGCTGAAGGAAATTCCTATAGAGAGTTCCTAGTAGTGTCTCAAAGAGCTAACTTAGAGCATCTGTAGGTAGGAACTGTTTCTTAAAGCTAACGAGACATGTTAAATGAAAAAACATCATTCATCCAAATATGGAGGTCCTAAGAAGTCTTCCAATTAAGTCTTTAAGATTGGACTCAAGGGGAATTGCTTATGAATTGCCTTTGTTAATCTCCCCTTATACTGAAAGTGGTTTCACCTGTGAACAATAGATTAGAAACCTGGGAATGCATTGATGTGTTTGAGGTAGTGCAAGCAAACACAATTTAACACAACAAGGAGCAGAGGGTCTGGGTAGTGGTGTGGTCTTTAGTGTTGCAGGGAGTTAAGGGCTTTTGACAGCCTATGTGAGGTGTTGAGTAACCTCTTCTGGCTCGAGGGATTTTTCTTAAAATAATGTTAAAGTGGAATTTATCATGTGGGGCAAGATTCTTGGGTTTGGCTCCTCCTTCTTCATCTTGTTGAGGCGTTGTGAAGATATGGGAAAGCATCTTAAGAAGGAATGTTATGGGTAGAAAGCCCTTGGTGAGAAATTAAGCTGTCTTTACCCTCCCCTTTTGGATGAAGGGGTTGGGAAAACAACCGAGGGATGCTCAGGCTGACGTTACTCTCCACAGAGGAGACTGTCTGCAGGGGTGAGCCTATATACCTCACAGCATTGGAAAGGTAAGGGGAATAAATTTTTGACAGTGGGTTCGTGTCTTATTTCCTTGTGTGGTGAAAAGGGCTTAAGTTCAAGGGCTTTAGCTGTGTACATCTTCTGTTTGATTAGGAATATTTTGCCAAAAACAGGTCCAGCTTTGATTTTGAGCTGAAGCACCAATGTCAGAAAGATCCTCATGGATTTCTAAGCCTTGTTGCTATAGGCTTTACTTCAGTACCTAAATTTTTTTCTGCACTTCTCAATTTTGAAACAGCAGGACTGCTAAAAATCTGAACATAGAGGAAAGCACAGTTTCTTTTAAAAGTTATGGTAGAAAAAGTCCTTTAAGGAACACTATCAACTCAGACCTGTATTTTGCTAGGAGGGTGTTTTGTAGATCATTATGATTGCTCAGGCCAGCCAGTGAATGATTTTAAATACTTCTTTAAATATTCCTTCTTTGTGAAGGAATTTTATAAATTAATGAAAAGGAAAATCAACATGACTAGGATCTAGACACCTGTTTCTATTCTGATTTTGTGTTAAAGAATTTCATTCTGAATTCTAGTTCATGATCACTATGGATTTATCTGTACATTCAATGAAACAGTTTTTTCTTGAAAAGTAGGATAGGGGGTTAACTGAGGAACCACTAATAAATAAGATATGCAGCTATATAATATTTAACGACACAGGCTAGTCTGCTCTGAATTGTTCAGGCAGGTAAGTTTCATTTGCTTCATCCAAGCAATGCAAAGCAGCTGGAGCATCAAAGTTCTTCAGAACCAATATTTTGAGAAAAATCCCCAACTTTATTCTGACAACTCAAATTTACAGTCTGAGTGCAAATTGCCCTTTGCCTCATTAGAGATCCATGGATGATTTTTCTGAGTCCTTGGCTATGAATATGTTGTATTTTTAGCTACCAAGAATGTACTTGTGTTGATGGTGATCCTGTACCTGCAAGATGTCTCTGAGCTTCTGTAATCAGACAGGCTACTGGCTATTGCAAGGCTTATGCGGAATTGGTCGAATCTGTCTCTACTCTCCACAAAAAAATTATTTTATGTGTTTTTAGCAGGTTTTGCTTTTAAATGAGGTGTCGGATTTTTTACCTGAACATGATGCCTTTCACAAAAAGGATAATTCAGTCATTATTAACTTATTATCTGTGTTCACTTTTTTGTTTTGCATTGTTTTGTTTTCTGTGGGTTTTGTAAACATGCCATACTTGTGTATATATGTGTTCATTGTTTAATGAGCAGTATTAGTGCATATATACAGATATATGTACATACCTCCCTGCTCTCAGGACTGTGTCCTGCATCTGATATGCTCATTTAACTAAGTTTAATGAGCATTGCATATTTATGCCATTTCAAGCATGGTACATCGTCCTTGTGGAGGCCGTTTTGAATTTGAAGAACAGTATCCTTGCCAAGGACGTTAGTTGGCTGTAACTGATGAATAAGTCAGCTGACTAAATGTACTTTTACCTCTTGGTGCCACTGTGAATAGGACCTTTTTGCTCTATGCTTTTCCTCTCTTGTATTTAGCTTTCCAGTTATTGCTAATGAGACAAAAACCATACATTTCATGCTGATCAATATAATTTAGCTACTTCAATATAATTTAGCTATTATGGCATGAATTCACTGCAGTTCTAAACGTTTCATTTAATTTCTACTTATATTTTTCACTATATAGAGAAAGCAGTTCCAAAATAAAACCCGTTTTTAATAGAAGCCCAAATCTGTTTGTTAAAACATTAAAAAAGAAAAAAAGATTGCAGTGAAATCCATGCCTCACTGTTGTATATTTTGATTAAAAGTTTATTGACATTTTTCTCTATGTATCTAAGTTACGACGTCATTGCCGGATGGATTGGTTAATATTAGCATCATTTGTTGAAGTTCTCCAGTAAAATCTTATTAGACTTCTGGTTGTTTCTAACTAAACAGGTATGCAGGTGACACATCATATCTTTAAGGCATGTTACCAGGTGTTTGTTATTTTCCATGAAAATTTTGGGCTTTGGAATCCAGTCTTATCAATTAACTAAAACAGCTATTGAAATATCATGACAGTGTTGGTAACAAAAGCCATCCGTCTTTATCTTCTCTTATGACAAGGTTTAATGTGGTTTCATGAGTTATTGATTTTTACCAT
Organism: Tyto alba; assembly: GCF_018691265.1. Taxonomy (NCBI): domain Eukaryota; kingdom Metazoa; phylum Chordata; class Aves; order Strigiformes; family Tytonidae; genus Tyto; species Tyto alba. The sequence goes on from NW_024881295.1 coordinate 18,756,890, forward strand.
CAAATATACAGGAATATTCAATATTGTGCTTCTCATCTCATAAAATAGGCAAAGCTGAAGTGAGTCTCTGTTTAAACTAGACATGCTAATATTTTAGCTCTCTGATAGAGCAGTTCCCTGCGATGTTGTGATGTATGGAGTAAGCTCACCAGCAATTCTTTAATCAACACTAGTGCCCCTGATTGTAAGTATCTCCCTGTCTGCATTCTTTAGGGCTATGAAATGTTATAGTTGTACCTTATGTTGTTTCTTCCAAAGCCTTCTAAAGTTACTGTTACCACCAACTTCAACTTTTGGATCAGGCCTTTCTTTACCCATAAAATTGTGTAGGTATTTTTTTGGTTTGTATATATTTGTGGCCATCTGAAACGTATCCTAGACACTTTTGTTTCCGTGAAAGATGGGTAACCAACAAGACAGAACTGTGATGATTTCTGTGTTTTTTAAGACCTTTCTTTTCCTCTTTTGAAATGTTTAAAGTGTGTGTCTTTTAGTAAGTATTTCATGACTCATCAGACCTTTCTAAATGTGCTTTTTATGAACTGTATATAAAAGAAAAGAATTGAACATATATTTTCAGCTTCTACCATTTCCATTTCTGCTATTTTACTAACCCATTATTTAGCTTCTCAGTAGATTTAATGAGGAATTATTTAAAGCATTCACATAAAACATTTGGGAAATAACAAACACGTTATGATATAGAAAGTGTGAAAAAGCCTACAGAGCTGACATGAAACCTCTTAATGTTCTTAGTACCTGGAGAAAAATACATCTCACTAATTTCGTTAATGACTAGGTATTATTTATTTTTTAAAAATTATTCTTAATATGAGCTACAGCAAAGGGCGAGGCTGGAATATAGCTTTATCAATATAATTTGAGCTAGCAGTCACATTACCACTGAAGCACATGGAATAATAGGGGAAGAGGTCTCTAGGTTGAGGGTAATTCAGGTCTAAAAAGAAAGTAGAAATCAAGTCAGGCAGAATAAGGGGGAAAACCCGCTCCATATAGTGTAGCTGCTTTATAGATGAAAGAACTTGCTAGAACATAGCCAAGAAACTTGACGTGTTCTGGAAAACCACTGAAGCAGTGACCTACTAAACCATGTCTGCCTGTGTTATGTGTCAGGTTGTGCATCAGGTTGTTAGTGATGCTCCACGCGTTGGTTTGTGGAAACCCCCAAGATGCATAACATGTCTCTAAATGCTATAAGAAAATATCAGTTAAATCCCCTACCTGTTCCAATAAGCTCAATCACCTGCTCTTATTCCTGAGGAGCATTTAACAGAAGGCTCTCTCTTATGTTTGCTCTGTCTCACCGTGTCCTGAAGGTAAAGAGCTGAGAGGAGAAGGAGCAGCAGGAGGAGGCCTGCGTCAAGAGCTTGGGAGTGTAGAAGCAGCGGGACATTCCCAGGTGACCTTTGCAAGAAATAAAATGGATGTGTGGTGATAACAGGAGATGACAATTTTAGATGCATCCTCCTGCTGGCCCATTTCATCTTAGTGCAATACATAGATATTGCTGATGCCTCCAGCTCTCTGTGCAAATGTGAGCATGCTGCTGAATTCCCATCTCTTAACCTTTATTCTTCAAATAATTTTTGAGAAGACTAAGAAATAAGTAGTGGAAGAATTCACTGCTGTTGAAACTTTTCCAACAGGCAGTTATCTAAGATACCAAGTTTCTCTGAATTAGCAAGCTTAACATATGAGTTACCTGGATATTTTCAAGACTTGACATAGAAATTTCATAGATCAGCTTTACTGTGAAGTAAACCAAAACTGATACTTGGTTGATGAATTTGCCTATCTCCAATCAATGCCCCATTACTCAGTTTAATGGGAACAGAGGGAAAACCCAGAGAATCTGGGTGCTGGAAGATGTCTGTGCAGGAGCTAACCTGCACCTGATGGTGTTTATTAGGCTGCTTGTGTGCTAGCTGTGCCAGAACGGGGCTGGCTCTCACCGAGCTGTACCATGGCTCGGCCCCCCTGCACTGCTTGTTTTGCTCCCAGGTCAGGACAACCCAAGTCAAGCCTGCTTTGAGAGAGCTGGGGTTAATATAAGGCCTGGCAGGCTCTGTGTGGAACCCGTGTGGTGGCTCCGCCGCAGCCCTCCCCTTCCAGGGACAGCCCGCAGAAACACAGAGCTGCACCCAGTCTGCAGCTGGCAGAGTGACCAGCTGGGGCTGTGCACAGGGCAGAGGTAACTGTGTTATTTCCAGAGCCCAACTGACCCTGGAAGCAGGAGAAGGGAGAGACTCTTCTAATCTTTGACCTGTACCATTGTTCATGTTTTTTTTTTTCCGAAGGTAAGCTACAGCTGTCTTCTCACCAGCTGTTCTTTGAGATAACCGTTACCACTTAAAGTTCCTCTTGGCCTTGAGGAAGGTCAACGTTTTCTTGGCATCCATTAGAAAAACAGGGATAAATTGTAAGTGAAACCAGCTAGTCAAATAACAATATAAGCTTATGTCCCCGGGATAGAAACAGTTTTGGGACTTTTCTCATCCTGTCAGATTAGTTTTAAAGCATCTCTACACATCTCAACTCAGCAACGTGGGTGAGCGTTTTAGTACCCTCTGCCCCGTTATTACTGACATCTCATATTTGTCTTTTGCCTTTGGGAGTTTTCCTTGTTCCCTACCTTTGCGTAGAGGATCGATTTATTGTCTTTGTAGGACTTGCTGTGTGATGCAACACGTTTCTGCCTCTGCACAACTAGAAGACTACTGATTTGTTCTTCACTCAATACTTTTGAGTCATGCTATTAACCATTCATTCTCTCCCATTAAATTGACATCTTGAGGAAGAAAACAATTCATTATCATATAAATGGAGACAGCTTCTCTTTTCAAGTAAATTGTCAATAACATCTTCATAGACATGTTAGCAAATTCCTCAAGCTATGGAGCAAGTTCAACTGACATTGGGTAGCATGACACAAAGTGAGGTAGCTTGAAAACTTTTAGCTAGGAAAGAAGGACTTTCTGATGGCCTGGAGTGGTAAATGGGATGCTAAGAAGAGGTTGCTTTAAAAGACTGAAAAAGCCTCAATCTCACATTTTGTCATAAGGATTTCTTGACAGCTTTTCTTTTATCAAGAACAAATTTGCCCCAAAGCTTTTCATATCAGAAGTACCAAATGTGTAACAGAACCCATAAAAAAGAAAAGATTGGCTCGTTTTTTGACTCTCAATTTTAGCCTTTCAAATAAAAGAGAAAAAAGCTCTCCATTGATTAACTGAACTAGATGCAGTTTAAAGTATGTTATATATCAGTTACTCATTCACAGCATCCCCAGTGCTTATCCTGGGATTCTTACTAGTCTTGGTCTTTGACAGCACCGTGTAGAGACTAGTAATTTACTGAGTGTCGAAATGTGCTGAAATGTTCCATTGCAGTATGCCCGGTCCTAAGCAGGTGGGACTGAAAATGCTTGCGTGTAGTTTTTTCACTGAGGACATTGCTGATGACAACAGAAGGCATGCCCACCTCTCAGACACTAATAACCCAGTTAAGCAGACCTGTGTTGATTAGAGTCACCCAGTTCACAGACTGGAGGGCAGAGTGCACCTTGTGACATGAGGGAAATGCGTTGTTTTTGTGGCTGAGTCAAAGGGAAGCACAGGAAAATACTTCTTTTTTTTTTTTTTTTTTTTTTTTTTGTGTGTGAGATTTGATCTCAGCAGGTAATTTATAGCAGCACATTCAGTCCTTGTATGAGCAGATGTAGCTTCTCTGAGCTTGGTATTTTTAATGCGCTTACATCAGGAGCTGATTAGCCCAATTAGGACTAGGCATTAGATTCTAAAGGAAAATCAGCACTGGCTAATCTTTGAGAGAAGAAATCTCTGAGCCCTTTACACCACCATTGTCAGCAAGCAGCTAAAATGTTAAGAACTGGAAAATCTGGACAGGCCTAGGGTATAGCACGGGTCAAGACTCAAAGCTTCAACAGCTGCAGTGGTGAACATTGTCTGATGCTGCCACAGGACTTTGTACAGACTCAAATCCTGCTGAATTCAGTGAAAACTGGAATATTCATTTTTGTGTACAATAGCTCCTCTGCCTTTTGTGGTTGAAATGGTCACTGAAATTCATTTCTTGGTTATAGGTTCATGGAATTGTAAAAGGACTCTTAAGAGGTCAGCCAGCCCACACCCTACCCCTAGTAGTTTATTTCCTCACAGCAACTGGAGATGATGAAAAAATGAGTCTGTATTTATTAACTTTGTTAATCATTTAGGTGGTGGTGTTCTTGGAAGATACACCAAAAAGTATAATATGTGTCTGTTCCCCAAGTGTCTTCTACAGAAATGATAAATTGTTCTTTCACCCTGTAGCTTGATTGACACTCCCTGAGATTTGAAAAATACTGGAAACAGGCTTCTTCCAATGTATTTTTTAAATTAATTTTTATAAACAAGAGCATGTCTGTCTTGCCTTGTCACATACCTTAAGGTATGTGACATTGACGGTATGTGACATTGACCACAGAACTAGTAAAGACATCTCTGAAACTTTTAAACTTCAGCAGAGTATTTCAGGAAGAAACAAACATTTACTTGATACAGGCAGGAGTTCCTTACCAGAAAGGAAGGACTGAATGCTGACTGCTAGTTTTCACCTTTAAACACACTGTAACAAGATGTCATTTTATGATTGTCATAACATTAGAGAATAGTGTTATAAACCCTCCAAAATACTTAAAAGGATTAAATATAGGAGGAAAAATGTTAGCCCTGGCACAGCTACTTGGACATAAGCAGATAAGAGCTCCTTTGACTTTGAAATGCGTATATGTAAGCCATCTGCATTCTGTTTAGCTCTTTCCTAGCATAATCCTCAAAAAAACTTCATTCCTGGAGGCTGTAGGAGGACGATTCGGCCATTTTAAGTCATGTGGATCACTAGATTTTGTACTGATGTGTGAGCCAGGTTGTGTGAACATTGCTGGCACCAGGTAGAACTGTTGTTTCATATGAAGTTGAGGGAGTTTGCTCACATCAAATAGTTATTATCCAGCTTGCATAATGCCTGCAAAATCTGGCGCTCTATTCACACGTTCTGCCAAATCGAGCAGATGAAGAGGCATCATAAAATATTTGCAGGATGTTTGAGATATTAGAATAGGGTCATATATCAGGCATTTGTGTTGTTCTGGAAAAGACTGTCAGAACAATTTCTTCTGTATTTATGAAACCAGTCCACACCTTTTCATCACACAGCATTCAGTTCTGTATTCCTTTTCTGACTACCTTCTGTAAGCTGTCAGGGATGACTTTGCTTTGGACTTCTGCAAACCTATTTGTTTAGAATAAAATGTTAATTTATTATTTTTTTTTTTTTTTACAGTTATTTCCTGTCTTCAGTTATCCTGATCTGTCTGTCTGCCCAGGCAACTTTTCTTTTAATTGAACTTTGTGCTGAAATGACAGACCCTTCTATTCATGGCTCAAACATTACAAATTCTTTCACTCCTCTGCTAAAAGACGAACTGAGGACTAGAGTGACCATGCTGGTAAATGAGAGAATGGCACAGTATCCGTTCTCATTCCATTTTTGCTTCCTGACACAATGGTGTCAGCACTAACCGTGCATATATTTTTCTGATGTTGATACCTGTGCACTTGCAAATAGGTCCAAAACACCCTCTTGGCTGAAGCAGAAACAAACTAGTGATTTGGTGCACTTGCTTCCACCCACTGGAGGTCAGCACAGATCTTCATAGGAAGTAGGTAAAAGCACTCTGGGCTTGTATGAAAGGGAAATGTTAAGACAGTGGATATGATTCTCAGTGTTGTTAGGAAGGTGTGTTGCTCTGCATTGTACCTGATATCATCTCAAGACTCTTGACAGCAAATAACTTTCATGTTCTTCCATGTGTCTGAGACAAAGTATAGAAGTGGGTTTTGGAAAACATCTACATTGTGAAGAGAAATGGTTACTGGTGTTGAGCTTTAAGTAGCAACCAATTGACAAAAGCAAAATCAAATTCTTTCCAAGTATATGAAGTCCAGTTGTTTCATTTTTAAGGTTCAGAGGAAAGTAACTCCTTTCCACTGAAGAATCAGATTGAGAATCAAGTTGAAGCAGAGAGCGTGATAGGTCTGCAAACCCTGCTGGAGACAAAAAGAAATCGCCAGTAGTTTTCCAGATGGTCACAATTTCACCCATAAATTTTAATGTTTGGAAGGACCCTGATGACTGTCTGACAATCTGAATCGCACAGGCAGTGGAATGAAAGGCCAGAATCCTGCAGGGAAAATGAGCAAAACTTGGTAGAAACTAGTGAGCTAGAAATCAAGGCTGTCTTGTTCAACTACTTTCATGAAGTTCCACAAGTAGTATTGAGTTTAAAGCTGTCTTCGTATTCCAAATGTCACAGTAAAAACGTAGCAACAAAGGATTATTTGGCTTTACTTTTATTTAATAAATTAGGAACTGGAATATAGCTTTGCAATTGATTAATGTAGAAACTGCTTTGACAGAAAAGTTGATAAAATAATCTAAACAGAACAGTGAAAACTGACTGTATCAAGTTATCTCTTTTCCCTACAGAAAAAACAATCTCAGAAGCACTACTTAGAAGTTGTGAAGACTTTCTTGTAAGCTTTTTCTCAAAGGCCATAATGAGATGGCATCTGTAATTGTTGTTATATGGATATAAGTTCTCTGGAGAAATTTTGAGTACCTTTATTGACACCTTTTATCTGAGATGTAAGCAAAAGGACTTCATCACCAGCAGAAGAATGAGAAGTAAAGGTTTTAAACCCATAGCCTGAATACAGCCCATTATTGCTGTCTGTTTAAATAAAAATTTGCTAAAGATAAGGCAAGAGAAACAAAAAAACGTCTCCACTGCTGCTTCTGAAAAGGAGAAAAAAAAGGCAATAACTAATGTTATTACTATCAGGATAAAAAGGTGTTTCTGTCAGATAAGGAACCAAGAACACATTCCTCACTAAATCTCTCCATCAGATGCGTAGCCTGTGTACTACTGTTACTAACCCCTTGCTCTGTAATCTCTCTGTATATATGTCTAATTTATCAGTTTCTTGTAGATTGTCAGCAGCCTGCTGCCTCCATACCGCCACACGGCTCACAACTAGCCAGGGGGCCAGATTGCCAGACTGTCAGGTAAACTTAACTAACTCTTTTCTCTTTGCACATAGCTGCATGCACGTCTGCAACTCCCCTCCTCTTCCTTATACAAAAGCCCTTCACTACACTTCTTCACTAACTGCAAACTTTTAACAACTTGAGGAACAGTGATAATTTCTGCAGTGACAGTACAAACATGAATCACAGAATTCACGTGCTTATATTGATGTAAAAATATGGAAAAGAATGTGAAGTTGGATCTTGCTGTCCTTGTTTGGTCTTTTTATGTAGACAGTTTCTCAGTGATGCCAAAATAGTAATGAATTTATTTTGTTGCTAGATAAATTTATGTAAATGGGGGACTTTTAATTTCAGGGGTAGATGTAGGCTTTCCCTTTTTGTAAGGTGGTATTTTAAAGGCACTTGGGAAATTTTAGCAGATACTTTTCAGAAATCTCTCCTTGACCTAGAAACTTAGACTTACCACAGTCAGATCTTAATCTTGTTGTTAAAAGTAAACTCCTGGTGTCCTTGCTCATAGGTGGTGCAAAGTCTAAATCATGCTGCTGAGACAGTTGAGTTAATCAATGCAAAAAACCAAACCAAAGCAAAAATATATTACAGTACTTTTCTCTATCTGTTTACAGTACATTCTGTGCATATTATGCCTAAACTCTCACTTGAAATAGGTTGTGTTATTTTTAGACCTTAGCCTGATCTGTAGTGACCAAGTTGATCTATAGCTCTACATATAATAATGAAGCTATTTCCCACGCAGCACTGAACTTCATGTGTGTGGAAGTCTGCAGTGATGCCCAATGGGAAACGGGTGTGATACAGCTTTCTGACTGCATCGGGCACTGCTGAGCACTAATTCTGCAAGTCACGGGGGGTGTCTTGGTGGCTTTGGAGCAGCTGCTTCATTTATGCCTCTCTTTTATTGCCTATAAAGTGGAAGGATTATTAACTTCCTTACTATATAAGGGTATTACAAAAATTTTCTCGAGAAGTTGGTGAAAGGTCATTATAACTGATAAGTACCATTTATTGGTTTGCACTTCAGAGTTTTACAGCACTCTGAAAAAAAGTTACTAGTTCCATCTAAAATCCTTAAAATCCCTGTCAAGTGGATTGTGCTGTACTTTGGATGTTACAATTCTGGAATATCATTAGGTACTTTGGATACATGGAAGCTTAATGCCAACAAGTCTTATTTTAACTCTCTCTAATTTACCATCACAAACCCAAAGCCTGTTGTGTTCCTTCTAGAGCAACTCCCTGGTGGAGAATGTGCTCTAATACCATCCCTATCTAAATGCTAACGAACAGTTGCTCCTGTAATTTTAAATGTTCTTCTCAGAACGGAAGGCCTACCTGATCTACTCCTGCTATACGTTTGTCTGCAAGCATTACTTGTTCTGCAAATAAACCTCCAGAAAGGCATAAGGTCCAACAAAGTCTCAGCGTTTTCCGATTTGCCCTTTAGTTCTTCCTCAGTTAGGAAGACCTCATTATCTACAACCAGAACTGGAAATGTTGTTCAAGATGCTTTTCTTGCCATGCTTCCAAATCAAACCCAGGGTATATGGGAAACAATTAAGATAATTAAAAATATGGTTAATACTTCAAAAAATTCAGATCAGTCATCCCACAAACAACATACACCTGTAATAGCTGAACTATTGACTTCCAAATGACTATTTGTTTTTATCACTAGATTGATACTTTTCTGGTGAAGTGAAAACAACACATTATTTTTGATATATTAACACTGTTGCTTTGCTTGCCTCAGCCACATATCTGCACAGGCTCATAAAGCAGTGAAGTGTAGCAACAGATTTAATGCAAGTCAGCACAATAGCATAAATTGCTGAGTGCTTTAAATAAAGTAATTGAAATCTGGAGTAAAATTTGAAGGCATTTAAAGAACCAGTTAGACTTACTGAGGTTTAGATTTTCCAAATCCAGCAAAGGAGGAAGAGAGGAGTTTGTTCTGCTGTTCCTCGTCCTCTGACAGTCTCTCCTGGTATGGCACATATGCTTTCAATCACATGGTGATGTCAAATGAGGCAGATTAAAGCTCTGCCTAGCCCTGAAGTGACCCATTTTAAGAGAGGTATGCTTGTTTTTTAAGTCTCTAGCATGACTCTTGCAGCAATGTGACCTCTCAGTGGCATTTCACTCAGGATTAAACAATAGTTTGTTCAGACTTGTAATTCACACAGATGTTTTCTGCATCCTGCAATATGTCTAATCATGTTCAAACTAGTTACTATGCCTGACCATAACACAGATTCACTCTGAACTTTAACATCAAACAGGGAGTTTTCTCTCATCCATTAGCTATACTGAGTTTTATGTGGGACTTGTGTAACTCTGGATTTTGTAGTAATTGTGGTTCCAGTGCATAGCCTTTGGTGAACCTCACTGGATGAGCTATGAACAGATTCAAGACAATAAAACTCCAGGACACATCTAGTCAATTTATTTAGCTATACATCTGTCTGTCTTTTTGCTTAAGTCTGCATATTTCGGCTGGAACCTGATCTGGAGAATCTGTGAGAACTTTTCTTAAGAGATTTTCTAAGTGAACTGGTGCAACAATGCATGGAAGTCTCGCTCTGCCTCCCATGCATCACCTCAGTTTCTAGGTCCAGGAGTATGGGGGAAGCAACCAAATGTAGGCTTACCCTGGAAATTACTGGATGATGTTCACCCTTCTTAGTATCTGCAGCTACTGCCTGATGGACTATACTGGACAGGACTAAAATATTGCCATCGTCCAATATTAAAAAGAGCATGTGTGTCTTTGGATCGTATTCAGGTTTCTGGTGAATGCAGTGAAAACCTCGTTTTCATTATCAGAGGCCAAATTCTAGAACCAAATTATTTATTAATAAAAACAAAAGACAACACCCCAAAAAACTTATGCTGCAAATGAAATTAATATTAATTTTAAATAAGAAATAATGCTTTTATTTCATATAAAACAGGAAATAAATTAAAAATAAGGCAAGATATCACTGCATGCAAAATGGTTGCATTCTGAAAATATCACTGGTCTGTTTATACTTTCCATTCCTGGTTTGTTACAGTTACAATCAATGCCAGACAATATTGCATGCAAATGGCATTTCTAAGATAGAAAACAGAGTACTTACTAACACTGAAGGACTTCGCATGTTATTTTCCAATTGATTTTAGAAATACATGATTAGCATTTTGAGTGCCAGGGAAAAAAAGAGCTGCTTAAAACCAGACAATAATATTAACACAAAAAATGACACAGACTTAATTCATCAACTGAATGAATAGATCCCCAAATGCTACCAGCCTTTAAAGAGAGGTTTGCAAAAATGTCTATTAAAACCAAATGTTTTAAAAGCTGCACATATCTCATGGGGGAACGTAACAATGTTCTTCCTTATTCTCAGTTAATAATCAACAGCTTCAGGTTCTTCCACGTCTCTATGGCTTTGTGTTATTAATCTCACCTGCCATTCTCTACTTCCTGCAACTCTCAATGTGCCTGACAGCTCAGCTCCAGGACCTGCTGCCCACAATCACCTATACTGCCATGCAAAGCACACTGAATGCCGTGTGTCGCTTCCTGATTCTGATGCAATTTTTGTTTATATACTGCTACAGTGATGTGCATTAATGAACTGGATGTATTGTGTTTCTGAAGAGGGGATGGTATAACAGTCGAGTTTTAGGAAAAGATTCAGATCTACTGGGACTGCAAGCAATGGGTGTATATATGTTGCTACAAAGGTGCCTCATAACCTTGTAAATTTTTTTCCTCTTCCTAATGCCCCTAATATTTATTACTGGTTGAAAGGGGAATGGTGAGACAAAGTTTTGTGTTTCTTCTGTGCATAGAAGTGTGCTTGTATTTCAAAGTGAGAAGCAACACAGAATTACCATGAAGAGAAGATTAATGTAATTCTAATCACGGTGCTTCCTCATCTAAACACAGTTTGGGATACTTTGTACTACAGCATTTGCAGTCAGGGCTGACTTTGTACTGAAGGTCATGCCAAAACATTATTACGGTTGTGTATATTTGTGTAGAGGAGAATCTTACTTATCTCAAAGAGCTCCTCTTTCAGGCCATTGCTGTACATAATTAGACTTAAGTATGCCTATTTCCTCACCAGTCCTCTCCCTCTGAGCACAAACATCTTGTGTTGCTTATTTTTTAAGGCTGGGAAGGAAGCCCCTAAGACAAACACCTCTCTGCTAAGGAGCAAGGAAAATGTCTGTCAAGTTTCTGTTCCTTTCTGACAATTATAGAAGTCCTTTTGTCCTGGGTTGAAAAAAGAAATGGGGCACCAAGGGAGGAGAATAAGGCAGTCTTTGTAGGGTAACATGACCACCTCCTTGTTTGTCTTCCCCAAATGTGTTGTGAAAGTTGTAATTCACTTTTATTTCTCTGAAGGACTCAAGACTAGTGCTTCTCCTAAGCCTATATTGAAAACTTAAGAGGTGCTGAAGCCAGGAGCTGGCTCTTGATGAGTGGAGAAGTTTGAGAGTAAATGCAGACCTTGAGAGTAAATACAGACTCACTTGAGTGGAGTAGGCAAAGATCTCACTCAGATCAATCTTTAGATGCTGTATCTGCATCCCTGTGTGGCAGACTATAGCAGCAGAAAAGGATGGTTACAGCCATGGAAAGAATTACTTAGAGAAGACAGGTTTGGTGTCTTCTCAGAGTGTTTGATTAAACAAGTCCAACTACTAAGCTTCAAGAAGATATTTTAGATTAAATATTTATGCCTAGGTGCTTGGAGTTAGACTAAATCTATATGTAAACTGCGGAGTCATAGTCCATTAATACTAAACACTTTGGGACTGACCTACACAGGCAGCTGAGCACAAAACAAAGCTTGTGAGGTCCTGAGCTTCTATAACCCAGTCTCACCACCCATTTTGCAATCTGGAAACTCCTCTTCAGGAGCATTAATATAAAACAGAATCTAACTTAAGACATGCAAGTCTATGACCTTCAAATAATCCTAGAGGTGCAAGGACTGCAGCTCCTGCTGAACTGTAACACCTGTGGATTTGTGGTCATAGTCTCGTAGGCTTCTCTGATTTGAAGATGTGGGCATTGCCATCTACTTTCTTAATGCTGATGGTGCATGCTTGTTTCTGTCTTCCAGCAAGCATGTTGTCATTTCTTTGTTTCCCTAGGTAAATGCTGCATGTGGAGCTACAGACATTTTCAGTACCACTGGCATTTCCAGTGGCAGATTTTCAAATATTTCTGGCATTTCAAATTGATTCATTTCCAGCAACAGACTAATTGCATTCCTTCAGCCAACACTCCAATAGTCTGTGCTGCACAGATAATATGTAACAACACCATTTCTAAATAAGAAAGGAAAAGGCAAATTTTCTTCAAGACAGGGACATAAATGATTGTGCTTCATCATATATCACACTGTTGAGCTTGGAATAACTTCAAGACTGTAGAACATTTGAAGCATTAGGAAAAAACCTCTTCCCAGATACATTAAAGAACTAGTTTATTGTTTTTTGTTTGGTTGGTTTTTTATAAATTGCATTTACTTGCATCCTATTTTGATATCTTGTTTTGCCACATGCTTTCCTTGAAAGTTTAATGGCTGTCACTTAGCTTGACAAGTGCAAGACCAGCTGAAGTTCACCCTTTTAAAACAGGACAGGCCAAGGCTGAGAAATCACATGGGACTCACTTAAGCTGTGTAGTGTAGTATAGTGTGGATTAGCTGAGCTGCCTTTAAATGAGCAAACCTGATTAGCTGAAGCTCTTCTAGCAGGAGCACCCTGGAACTCTGCACCAAGAAGTGGGCTGTGTTTGTGATAGCTGCACCTTATCTTTGTGCTGCCACTGCGAAGCTGCTACTCCAGCCCCACCTGGTTTGCTGGAAGCTGTTTTAGACCTCTCCACACTCCATGCTGGTGTACACTATAAATGCACGTTTAGAGGCTTAAGAGGTGAATGCTGTTATCAGACAATTTATGGAAGACAGCCAAATGACAAAAGTATATGACAGAATTGTAGAAGATTCAAACAGCGCAAAACCGAAAGTAAACAAAACACAAAAAACCCCCATCCCTTAGAAGTGTTGATTGCAAAATGTATGTTTTATGCTGCCTGCCAGGGAAGTTTACACCGTATTTATATGAATATACTAGTAAATAGGTCACATTTAGTAAGAGATCACATTTTCACAAAGTGATGAAACCTGATTTCCAGACTGGCATTGTCCTTCATTTCAAAGAATTAATCAGTTGCACATAGAAAATCTTTAATGCTCATGTAAAGATGGCACCTGTATTTTGCCCTTCAGATTTGCTCCCTCGTTTTGCACATGCATTCATTTCTCCACACAGCATTTTTCAGCTGAGCATGCAAACAGCAATTGTGCACATGAACTGGCAAGCAGAATATCTGTGCAGCTTCATGTGTGAATCCAGGTGTCACTGAATGTGTGCGCACTGAGGATTTTCTCTATGTATACTGTGTATCTGAAGATACAGATTTTGAGATGATGCTTCATCCCCTTTTAAAGTTTGTTTCCAGCCCTCTACTATTTACATGCATGTAAAAAGTTTGCCATGTATTTTAAGCACTTTTTCTCTTTTCTTTTTTAATTTTCAGTCCTAATGCTCTTCCAGCAGAGCAGCCACATTCCAGCTCTCAGTGTGCCCCTCTCAACTGTCTCTCTAAGCCTCCTCCTTACCCCTAATCTTCATATGCAACGTAAGAGAAAATGCAAACAGAGTGGAGTTTATGCAACAAAGGTTGGGGTTGTTCCCAGCAAGCGGGTAGACAATCCTGCCTTGTTGCTGCATTGACAAATCTGGATTCATATCCCCTGCTCTGGCGACTGAGGGAAGGTTGAGAAGAAGAACACAAAGCACAGAGCCCAACCTATCAAGAAGACTTTTTATGGTTCCTCTGATTGTATTCAAACTTTGCTATCACAACTAAAGCGTAGTGAAATTTAACAACCCAACAAAAATGTTCCTCCCAGCTGCTTGGCTTTACCTCTGAAATAATGAGAGACTTAAGCCAATGTTTAAAAAATTATATTACAAAAATCCTACCCTCACATCCTCTTAAGTTCAGCCATAGGAACCAGTTCAATTTTCTTTCTGTCATTAAGGGTGTGATATTTATTTCTTACTTTATTTGCACCAGAATTTTGTGTTTATAAAATACAGTCTCTTTTTTTTTCTTTCTTTTTGTGAGTTGTATTTAATTGATTTTATTTTTTAAAAACAAGCAGAAATAGCTTAAGTGAAGAATGACCGTGTTAATATTAAAAAGAGGCTTGTTGCATTGGCCAACATATGGCCAATTTTTATTGCACAAAAATGTTGGAAATGGGTTGAGTTGGAATGTTAACAATGACTGTATATTTTGCTGCTGCACTGATATTGTTTATGCACTTGTTTTTTTAATTCCTATTACACTAGCTTCTGGTTTTGTTCTAGCTCTTCACTGAAAGATAACTATTAAGCCTAAGAAGGAGATGAAAGGATGATTTGTTTTCAGTTGTTTGCTTGCATTGTAATTATATTTCTGCATTTCAGACAAGTAGATGAATTGGTGCTGTTTTTTTGGAGTTACTTTCTATTTGGTATCTGAGAAAGAAAATCTAAAACAAGTAAAATGCTGTGTGCTAATTAAAAACATTCTTTCCTCCCGCTCCCATATTCAGGATACTAGCTCGAGGCCTTACCATGAAAGGCTAGCATGAATGGTGAAGTTGTATGCATTTTGTGTGAAGTATTCTGTGGTGCAAGACTTCATGGAGGTAGGGTTAATGGTGTGGATCAAAGTTAGTAGGACTTTACTATAGTGCATTTTTTCCTTGCCAAAAATCAACAGACACAGAACCTTAGCTCATGTCAGTTTATGACAAATACTCAGGTGATCTATGCTACGCAGACTCTATCGCAACAGTGCACAGAGTTCCTAGTTAAAGATTCTTTCCTGTAAAAGCTAAGTCTGGGGTTTTCCTTAAAAAGTAGTGAGTTTCAGAACAAAATCAACGATAGAGGAATTTATTTTGCACAGTACCTGACAGCAAGGCAAGCAGCTGAGTAGGGGGTCATGGTTCAGCATCAGCTTCCCGTCTGGTCATCAGCTAGAAAAAAAAGTCTGCAGTGCTGCCTACCTGCCGACTTGTTGGTAACTAGCAGACTCCTTGCTCTGTCAGGTGGCCTTAACTTATTTACAGAAGAAAGGCTTAGATATTTCCACATGTCCTCATTCCTTCTCTGCAGCATTCGTATGACCTACAAGCAGGAAGCACAGTACAGCCTAAGGTACAGAGCAGCTGGAGAAAAAAAAAAAAAAAAATTGCTGCAGGTGTGGTTGGAATAATTCTTTCATATTCTGCCTGAATCTGAGAAAATGAAGTCAGTCTTCTGTTAGTGACAGAGCTTACCAAATGTTACGCTACACAAAACATCAGCAGAGGAAAGAATCTGTGACCACTCAGTGTGCCTAACAAATCATTATTACCATAGTACCAGTAACGAAGGTGCTGTAAATAGAAATACTCTATGTCATCAACAACGTATGTCGTGTAACCTTGGCAAAGCAGCTGAGCTATCGTAACAAAACATTCAGAGCCAGAGGTGGAGAAAATAGGAACAAACTGATATCCAAATCTGATCAGATCAAACAGACGACTCTCAGCAATGTTTTGACTTCAGTTTCCATGTGGTTCGCATGATTCTTGTACACATTTACATCACTCTTCAGTATCATACATAACCTACGTGTTGTCTTGTCATAGAAGAGTCAAGTGAAACCTTGTTCAGGTCTATCATAAAGTCTGCTACTGAGATTAGCTGCTATTTTTATTTTTAAAAAACACAACATTTTCTCTGAGGCAAATGCTGCCTTCAAAAAGCATCTCAGAATTCCTGACCTCCTTGTCAGACTGGTGTAGAAATATCATACAGTGGCCACCTCTTCATCCAACAAAGACGGCTACTGTATATTGTTAAAAAGAAAAAGAATTTGCATTGCACTTTGAATACAGTTACTTCAGGCTGCACTTGGAATAGTTTTTCCTATTTTCATATCCTAATCAAACGCACTGAATTTAAGTTAAATTAAACAGAAATCCAGTGAAATACATTTACTTTCTATACAGATAGGAATTTAATGGAAAAAATGTTGTATCGGGACAGTTGTTTAGAAACGTATTTGTTTCTAGTTGTGATTTGCAGAGCCACTTTGGGAAACCGAGACATTGTACTGGTATGTCCATGTGGATTAAGGGTTACGGATTAGCATGGATTAGCATCCAATGGTATAGAAATTGTGGCCCCATTTTATAGAGATAAGTGGTTTTATTAAATTTTTTATTCTCTTAAGCTTTAAATTCTTCATTTCTAAGTTTTCAATTTACATT
This sequence comes from Tyto alba, assembly GCF_018691265.1. Taxonomy (NCBI): domain Eukaryota; kingdom Metazoa; phylum Chordata; class Aves; order Strigiformes; family Tytonidae; genus Tyto; species Tyto alba. The sequence continues at coordinate 18,773,428 of NW_024881295.1, forward strand.
TTTTATATGTAATAAAATTTAAGTGTTGGAAATGTAAGAGAACTAGATACAAACCAATTTAAATGTACAAATGGCTGTAGTTATTGCATTGTAAGTTATAAAGCTGTAGGTCCCTGCGACAACTTTTATCAGTTAACCAGTACAAAATAAAATATATATCTTGAACTTGAGATGATAAACTCTTCTTTATTACATAGTGATTGATAACATACAACTTTGTGAGAGATTTTGTAGGAAATATTTACATGCAGACAAAACCAGAAACAAAAGCTTGTTTTTTTAAGGGTTGCAAAATATTGTATTTTGCCCATTTAAAATTAATTTATGATGTGTTGCTATATATTCTCATTTTTAAAGATTAAGAAAAAATGATACATATATTTTGTAATGGTAGAGTATACTCAGAAAGGCTGAAATGTGTCCTACACGGTAAAGAAGCAATTCAAATTCTGCTCCGGCTTTCGTATCTGAAATGTAGCTTTCATTCTCTGTGATGGCATTGAAATTTCTTTGGATTTGGAATAGCCTATTCCGGTCTGGGGCATTCTGGTTAGGGTTTTATTTTCAGATGTAGTGAAAAAATATTCCTTGTTCAGCAAAATGATTCGCTTCTGGAAATCTTGTTTATAGGAAATGTGTGGGGGAAAAAAAATGAAAAAAAAATCAAATATAAGGGGAGAAAAAGATGAAGAAATAAACTGTAAAATGTAATAGTATGAAAAATATATTTTCTATCAGTCAGAAGATAAATGGAGGTTTTACAGAAAGAAGAAATATTACCATTTTTCATGCTAATCGTATAGACATTTCTGCCTTCTAGATGAAGGCAATAGTGATATTCTTTCTGATCGGTCTGACTGACAGATTGGCATCTCTGTGCTTTCTCCATCCACATTTTTGACAGTAAATTAATGTAATCATAGCTATACAGTAGGGTTCATAGAATGAAACTGTAATTAATGCTGCAAGTTTTAATGCCAAGATTATTCCAGTTTATTTTTTATTTTGAGAAATTGTGAACTTGTTTAAGCCCTTTTCCATATTTAAATGTGAACAGAAAGGAGATTATGTTATCAAATATAACATCACTTATGAAATACGACCTCACCTATGAAGGCTGCTCACAATAGTTATGTTGGAAATACTTCAGTAAGCTGTTAGTAAAATATGACCCAGTCCTTATCACACTGGGAATGACACCCACGAGTCTGGGCCCTTATTTTGATACCAATCTTATCATTCAGTGTGCAATCCCAAAGTCAGTAGTTGTGCTACCAATTTTGCTATAGCTGAATCGATCATCATCAACATAAGGTATAGATTATATCAGCCCTTCTCAGGTCTGTTCCTTTCTTTGGTGGTGGAAGATGCATATCCACTGAGGTCAGAGTAAATTTCTTTCTTTTTTACTTTGGAAATCTTCGTTTGAGAACAGCAGGCCACTGATGTTTTACCTTTGAAGTATGATGATTGCTATAGTTATCTCTAAAAATTCCAGTCATCACTTTTCTTCAGTTTTCCTTTGCTGTGTGTGCAGTGAGTCTGAAAGGGATATACAATATTCAGACTTCTTTTAGCCATTAAGGGGTTTTTTAGTATAATTAAGCATCCTGTGGAAAAGAAATAAAAGCGCAGTTGCCTTTTGCCTTCAGGCATGAATGCATCTAAATATGCAATGTAAAATGCATGCATGAGATTCCTAACATCACGTAGCTTTTCCATATCCATAACTAAGCTAGAAAATTATTATTTCTTGTGCGATCTGCATATTTCTCCTGCTAGAAAGGCAAGAGGACTATCACAGAGAGTCTGTATCTTTCATTCTGAGGTGCATGGCTTAAATTCTTATTGGATTTCAATCTGTTTCTTGTGGAGTTCTTGAAAATCCCCTTCGTGAAATCTAATGGCAACCAAGTGACAAACTGACAAAAGGTAAAGGAAGAATCCCATATTCTGTGACTGGAGTTAATGTGCAGGCAGACTCTGGGTGATAGGGCCTTGTGATTCAAAAATGTCTTTCTACAAAGCTCTGTATTTGTTTTGAGTATCATGATTTGCTGTAAAAGAAAGAGTGGAGAAGAGTGTATGTTCTTTCTCAGCATTAGAAGTCTGAGTTACAGTTTCTATTGGGTATATAGTTACTGGATTTAAAAAATATTGTGGAAATCAATAAACAAGTGATTGATAAAAGTTTCAAGTAGACTGGCTTACTAGCTGAGTTGTTATTTTATCAGCTATGAAGAAGAAATTAGAGTAATCTTTTTTTTCTTTTTCATCCTGTTCACAGATATGGCTATGTGTGCTATGCCGGTGGATAAATTAAGTCCATTTTATTAGTTATTGCCCTATTGATTTTCAGCCTTGTGGTTTGACTGTTAAAGGGTTAATTAACTTGATCCTTTGTAAACAATTTAAAAAAAAAAAAAAAGAAAACTACTGTTTTGTGACTTTTGTAATCTATTGAATGTTTCCATTTGCATGATGTTCTGTATCTAACAAACCATACAGATTGCTGTGTTCCTTTCAAAAGAGTTTTAACATTGGTGGAGTTTGTGACAAACACAAATTTGTATACTGTATGTTTACTGCTGTAATAACTCAGCTACTCCTATGTTGAATTAACATTATGTTGTCCTGCCTTCTTGGGGTTAAACGATGGAGTGTTTCTAGTCAGTGAAGAATATAAAACTATATATGTTCATTTGCTAAAGACTGAATATTGGAAATTCTTCTTGTTGCTACTTTATGCTAAAAGCAAAAAAGTTAAATAATTCTTGTTTTCAAAAATGCATAATTTGTTTTTAAAATTGAAGTAAATCCCATGTTAACTCTTCCTTGTCCTTGTAGACAATCCTAGATTAATGCCTTGTGAGGGATTCATAAAGTCTGTGCTTGTACATGTGTAATATGATCATGCAGTCAAATGGTTGGGAAAAACACTCTAGTGCTGAAGAAAATAATTAAAAGAAGCCAATATACTGATTCTTACATCTTTATGTTCCAATTAAAATTACAGTGTAATGCATAACTGTTCCAGTGAATAAACTGGCCATTTTTGTTCATTTAATGCCATGCTGTCTGGTCTACTTCTATTTACGTCAGTTTGCAGTGCATTGGCTTGGCTTATACTTTTACATTTATTTAGTTCTTAAAGATCCGTAATTGTAAGTTTAAAAGGTATCAGACAGGAAATGGAGAAGGGAAATCAACATTAAAGGAAAAAGGAATCAGAATTAAAGCAAAGATGCTTCCTCTGTTTTTTGAGATCCAGGCAGACACTAAAATACTGATTCCCTATATAGTACTTCCAGCAGATTTGAGTAATCTCTGAAATGCTGCAACATCTGCATAAAGACTCAGTACAGGAATGCTTTGTGAGACGCAAATCTCCACCCTCAGGGGATGTGGAAGCAAAGGAAGAGCTGAAGTCGGCATAAAATTGGCTCGAGAGTGCTGTGTACAGCACGGCGTACCCTACCTGCTTTTTAAAGTAAGGAACATCTTTTATCCCTTGCCGAAGAGCCTTGCTCTGACAGCAAGGGGCTCAGAATCCTCCCCCAGCAGCCAGTCCCACCGTGGTCCAGGAGCTCGGCCCTGGTAGTCCAGCGGCCGCTGGTCCAGGTTTTAGAAATGGGCCAGGAAAAGGGAAGAGCTTGGAGGAAAAGCTGCACCTCCAAGCCGGCTGTGATGTTTTTCTCCGTGGGAACCTTTGGAGGGCTGGCTTTGTTTTTGGCTGGCTGGCGAGGTGCTTCGGATAGGGACAGGGTTTGTGCATGGTGACAGAAATGCTGTTCAAAAGCTGTTACTTGTTTAAGTTCTTCCCACTTCTCTCTTTTCTTCCTTTTTCTCATCTAGCAGGGGGAGGTCTCCCACCTTAGCTCTGTTCATTGCAGAAGTACCTTTGGCAACAGTGGCACATGATGATTTTAGCAGAAGGGTGACTGCTCTGGATAGAATTTTCTTACACTGGGTGTTCCTCCCCTTCAACATTAAATTAAAAGAGTTTATGAGAATTAAAAAAAAAAAAAACGGGGAAAGCATACTTTTCTTCCTCAGCATATTTGTTTTGCTAGCAGTTTCACAGAGGGTTGCCTCTTGTATGAATGTTCTCATGGTAAAGTCGATTCGATTTGAGAAACTTCTAACCCATATTTCTCCTTCCCCTTCCTCTATATCATCCCTTCAGCTGGTCCTGTGCAGCTCTCGGAGAGGCAATGGTATGAGTAAGGTCACTGGGTTGAAAAAAAATGAAACTCAAAAAAATGTATCTTTTCTTTCCAAATAAGATGTCTGTGTAATATCTCCCTTGAGAAACACCGTTACCTCTTGTTCCGGAGCAGGAGGTAATTTCTGACAAATGAACTATTGTTTTTCCTATAGAAATCTGCCAGATGATAATGAAAAATATCCCAAAGCTAAAGTTTGCAGTGACTGCCACTTGCCACTGCAAGTCTATTTCTGGATACCTCCCTTGATAAATCCTGCAGTTATGCTTAGAGAAATGCAGAGCACTCCCAGTGATACCTAAAGGCAGCAGGAGCCACAGTTTGAGTCTCTTAACACTGTAAAACACTGACAGGCCACTGGCAACTCAGGTTAGGCACAAAAATTACTGTGTAATTTTGAACAATGTTGAAACATAGATTTCATGAGACCAATAATAATAACAGAGGTACTAATTATGAAGAGGGCCATATCAAAGGGCCTGACATCCATATCTTCTAGCAGCCTCTGAATGACAAATATAGAAGAGAAGATTTTATATATAGAACAAAATACAGGGGGAAAATGGAGCTAAAATAGATAATAATAATAATAATAATGTGCATCCTGGGAAAAAATATTTGGAATAAAGCCAGCTCTCATCTATTTGTGTATGCTAAAGGCACAGGCACAATTGCTTTCCTTTCAGTGGAAAGTTTATGCGACTGCCTGAATGAAAGAAGAAAGTCCTAACTTTGCACAAATACAAGACTTGATACTATAGTTGGTAACTCAGCAGAAGCTTAATAACCCAGTAAAAAATACTGATCTTTGCAAGAATGATTCCTTCTTTACTAGAGCAGTATATTAGAAAACCCATATGTCACTCATTATTATTTACAAATTCTCTTATATCATATTGGAGGTATCTAACGTCAGGAGTAAGATTTGGTGGATGGTTTTAGAGGGAAAACAAAATTAAAATTATTGCTATAATAATACATGATTAAGAAAATGTTATTTGTGAGAAAAGTCCATATGAGGAGGGGAGAGAAGCCCTTTCATCTCCCTTCAGTGAGTTGTAGGGAAACTTTGGAAATAAATGAGACAGCTGTGTCCATTTAAATTACTTCATAGGATTCCCTACCTGGGGAGGGCTGTCATCTTTCTAAGTGTTGATTACCTCTCTCAAGGAAATTGATTTTTGCTATTCAGTGCTGTCATATTGGTTAAGGTATTAAAACTGAGGCTATTTACTCAGATTAGGAATATGATATGGAAAGCTACATGAGTACAGAGCCCCCTTGAAGATCAAATTCTGAATGCAGAGGATGTGGGCCCAATATTTTGTTCCCCCTCACAGAGACAGGAAAGGCCTGTTATCACAGGAGAAAAAGCGTTACTGTTTTTATAGCACACAGGTCTTCTCCTATCCCCCTATACAAGACTAAATGACTTTGCTCTAGTGATAAGAAATGAGATAGACGACCACTGTCAACTCGAATGGCACTATGCTGATCTATCCAAGGCAGCTCTTTGTACAGGGATACAGCTTGTTAGAGCTCTAAGATGAAGTGGCAGCTGTCCTTCGTGACTATATGGATGCTACCATCAGGCCCTAGAACATGGAAGTTACTTCAGAATCAGGTGGGATTTGACCAATGTCATTCACAGTTGGTTGGGAAACTTGCTTTGACCTGAATGAATGGACCTGCCATTCAGTTTGTTCCTTTGAAATGTGATTTAAAGAGATCCCTGGGTTGAAGCGAAGCACCATGGACTTTAGTGGGCTCCACCTGGATGTTGGGTGTTTACCTGTGTGGAGCAGATGACAGGACTGTGGGCATAACATGAAGTATCTTGTGCAATTTGAAGATGTGACTGATGAGTTCTTTTGTGACCACCTTGTGACTCAACTTCAGCCATGCAAAACATAAAATTAGAACTTGTATAAACGCACTGCATACAAATACCAGCAATCTCAAATTCCTTCATTACTTAAAAAGAAAACGCCTCAAAAAGAAAACGCCTCTGTGAAGCCACTACTCCTTTCAAAGGTTTTTGTTAACTAAGCCAAATGCAAAGTAGCTCTTTTTATCTTCAGACCACTCTATGCATATTAATTCATTCCCAAAACATCTTTGCAAAATGGCTACTGTTATCTCTCACCTACAGATAGACAAATTGAGGTTGTTCAGATGGGAAAACATCAACACTCAACCAAGTGAGCTAAGTTTCTTTACATGTAACCCTTCACCTCTGCACGTACATCCACCCTGCACACACTGGAATACCAAAGTGGTCTTATATGCAGTAGCCAGATGATCAGCAAGGTGAGTTATTTAGTCCATATGGTACATATCCTGCTCCAGAACCTGCATTACTTGAGTGCTTGAGTTGATTAAGAGCTCATTCCCTATTTCTTCAGTGCTTGGTATTAATAGATCCTTGCTATATATAGCTGAGGTTTAACATCCACTTTCTGGTTTTAATTTCCTTAGACCTATACTCTCCTTTTGACTGTCTGCCAGGCCTGTAAACCAAAAAGGCAGCTTGACTCACCAGGCCTAAGATGAAAACATTGCCTAAACATGGGAAAACTTTTCTTCCGCCAACAATGTTAGCTCAGTAAAATATAGATGTTCTTTTTCTGGTAGAGAACTTGGATTTCCTACTTCTCTGTAGAGACTGTGCTCACAATCATGATTACAAATCTGTGACAGAGCCCAAATTAAGATTCTGGTGTTTCTGAAATTTCAGACCCTTTCTCTATGCAGTTATGCTTAGTGCTACTTATGCTTGAATATAAAAACATGTCATAATTCAGTATGGTAAAGTTACAGCCATTTGCAGTTCATAAAGCCTTGGATGTATACTGTAAATCTTGCTAAATTCCAAAATTAGACAGTGTTAGATCTCTGGAGGTAAAATTACATTTTAAAAATTATAAATATGAATGGAATGTTATTTCTGAGATTCAGAATACAAGAGAGAGTTTAAGTGGAACAGGGGCAGCACTTCTATCGTTTTCACACCCTTTGCTCCAAATAATCACATTTCAGCCCAGAAAGATCCAAGGGAGTCTGTGGAATGTGGAACAGAGTGAAGGAAAACAAGGGTAGATGAAGCTAACTTAGAGGAGTCTGCAAATGCAGCAACAGCTTTGAAGTCTCTTGGTTTTAAGTTACTATAAATTATTGAGAAGCATGCTGAAACTCCTGTGCGTGTACCATATGGCTCATTAGAAGCAGTCCTAAGTACCTGAGAGCTTGGTTTTTACAATAAGGAAAAGAAACAAAGTGAAGGGAGTGTTGCAGTATTGAGATTGGTATATTCTCTTCCAGAACTGGAAGTAATAATTATGCCTTTCTTTTCAGAATGTGTTTTATCAACCAATTGCTCTCCAGGTGTGGATTTGTTAAGGAGAGAACCAAAACATTTGCTTTAATGTTTAGGTAAGCATTCATAGAGAGACAATGGTTATTATTTAATGTATACAGCACCTTAGCAGTACATGGCTCTTTAAACAAAGTACGATCCCGTATGTTGTAGCACCGGTGCAAGAGCGCGGAGCCCAGGCTAGGCATCGGGAATAAATGCAAAGCAATGGCAAAGAGCGCTTCGTGTCATGGTCACACACTTCCATGAGGACAAAGCCCCTGCTCCAGGCTGCAGCCCTTCCCGCAGTTTGTGAGCCCACGTAGGGAACGTGCCAGAGGAACAGCTCACAGCAGCCGCCAGCTCTTTCCACACAAGCTGTCATCTTTTCCCCTGCAGCCTCTACCAGCTGTCCCATCACCTAACCAGGCGTAGGCCCCTCGGAGGAAAGGGAGAAGCTGCGGGGGCTGGAAGAGATGGTGGCCAGCGGCTGGCTGCTGCCACCACCAGCAGATTAGCACAGCCCACCGCCGGCTCCCCAGGAGCTCCTTGGAAGAGCACTCCCAGGATCTCTCTGGCACGTATTTTTCTGTCATACTGCAAGGAACTTGTGGGCCGTATCAGGAGCAGCTTTGCCTTATTTATTAATTCACTATTTGCAACAGTGAATTTAACCTGATCTGGCAAAAAGCTAGAGAGACTATTGATTTGGGATGTGGAGTATACCTAAAAGAGTTGTTACTCTTTCCGTAAGAATCAGACCCCACTAAAATCTCTCAAATGGGGAGCTTAGACCATGGTTTTTACACTTTTTTCATAGTGGCTGTTGGCTTTCACCACAGAAGGAAAGAAGAAATGGTAAGAGTAGAAAGCTTGTTTTCTCTCTCCTTTTTGCTAACATGACGTTATAGAAGTTTGTTTTCACCTGTAGTTAACCCAAACCCAAGCTAAAGCACTGTTTCTAATGGTATCTAAATGTGTGACATTACTTGGATAGTGGGAAACATTTCATTAATCTCTGATAGTGATAATGAAGAATATTCTGACTTCTAAAAGCAATCAGTCTTTGTTAAATGAATGCCATTCTGCAAGACTTATCTAACAAAACTGATTAAATAGCAATTACTCCCTCTAAGGAGCCATCCTTCAGTAAAACTAAGTGATATGTGTGATAGCTTTATTGCATCGTGATTTCAATAAATTCCAAGAATTTGCTTTCAATTGATAAAATGCTTCTGTGCAGCAAAAAAGGGGTAAAACAAAATTAGCACTGAGGTAGTATGTAGCAGGAATGTTTCTTCCTTTGATTATCATGGTGCTGTTCTTGCAGAGCTACATGCTAGCATTCATCTGGTGGTCTTCTGTGTGGTAGGGAAAGAAATCCTGGCCGTCGGGTGTATAAATAGGATTCTTTATTACAGTGCCTGGAAGCAGACAAAATCTGCTGCTGGGTAGTTCCCATAACTTTGATAGGGCCCAAAATGACAACAGGAGGAAACAAATAAAACACAACAGTGCTTCCCCTTATTCAGTCAAGCAAGACAGGACAGAGATCTGTATTAGAAACATTATTGTCTGGGCGAAAAGAAACTGCCATGGATTTTTTTTTCTGAGGGCTACTCACCAATACCTTTTTGTTCCAGCAGTTAATACCTCGGATTTGTCTAACCCCCCCTAGAGTGCTTGTCATGTATTACTTCTGATGTTTGACTCATAATTCATGCTGTTGACCCTGCAGCTCCTTCTCCCAGGGAAATAAAGCCATTCCCAGGATATGGTGACACTTTTAGATGGGGACTAAGTAACGAAAGTGAAATTTTTGGTGTAAGCCAGCACAATACTACACATTCAGGGTCCCCACTCTTTTCTGACACACACACTGGGTGCTGCACAAGGAACAAGCATCAGGCTTGAGTCCCTCTCATCTTTGTAAGCCACTCCTCAGGCTGAGAAGCCAGAGTCTGCAGCCTCAGGCTGAAAGTCACATTATGTGTTTGAATGCTGGATTCTGTATTTGCCGGCTGATTTAACCGAGGTTAAGTATCTGCCTTGCATTTGCTTGCTTAGTCTGTGTATCTCTGTTGCACACACTGCAGTTGCTTTGTGCATTGTAACTGCTGCTGACATCGGAAGAGACTTTTCATCTGGAATGTGCACGAGGGCCTGAGATGAGTGGGATTCCTCTCTAATTATTATCCTACTCTATCTTTTGCTATATCGGTTCTTGTTCTTCATTATACTTCCCTACTGGCAGAACTGGTTTGTGGGTTATAACATATACAGTTCACAGAAGATTCAAAATGTATGATGAGCTGTACCCTAACTTAGGCAGGAGTTGGCTTGGTTAGATATGTATTTAAGTATGGATTTTCTATATTATAAGCTGCATTTTAATTTTAGTTTTTATTTGGAGTTTCATATCTAACAGAGAATGGTATTTTTCTGACGGACCTCGGAGAAGGTACTGTCCAAGTCAGCTCTAAATAAGCTACTCTAAATAAACTAAAGTTTGTAAAGTTTAGAACCATTTTACATGTATTTTTGTTAGGTGTTGAGTTCGTGCATCATTTTTTCTCAGGGTCCTGTAGATTAATGCTCTAAAAATATTACTACGCAGATTTACTGTGGTGTACAGCACAAGGTAGTACTCAGAGGAATCAAAGCTAGAGGCCATAAACTGAATCCGGAAACAGATTTATTGTGTAACTGAGAAGAAAATAGAGTTAAACTCCAGCAGAAATAAAGAAACTTCACCAGAGGCAACAACAGAAACAGTCTCACTCAAGGAGTTAGTCAAAATCAAGTCTTCTGAAGGCTGTTTCCACTGGGAGAAAAAAAGGTTAATGCAAAGAGGTTTACTGGAGGAACAATGGTTTACATACAAAGTGAAGCATTTGTTTTCTTGAAACTAAACAAAGGTTGCCTATGAAGTCCTGTTTCCCTGAATGCTTTGGGGCTCCAGCAGCATGAGATGAGTGCTTGCAAGCCTTTCACATGCCAGAAGCGCTTTTAATTTCTTCTTGAAGCTGAAACTTGCCAACTGTCCTTGCCTTCCTTCTACACCTCTGTGTGCTTCCACAGGGTTCCTGTTGTTCCTCCCGCATGCTAATAGGTATGATTAAATCAAGTCTCCACCACTGCATTTCTCACCACCCCCACAGAAAGCTTTGGAGGCAGATGGCCCAGCTATTGCCCACACTTGAACGGGTTAGCTGTGGCTTACTGGTTACCTCAGTTACCGTACAACAGAGAGGTACGTAACTCTTCCCACACTTCACCTAGGGTGGGAGGTACGCTGCAAGGCTTTCATTCAAGTAGTGTCATTTTCTGACCTTCATATATTTTAAGTAGAATTGGTAGCACCATCTATTTTAAGCTTATTCAGTGTTTTCTGTTCTCTGTTATTACACTGTTCTCCAGTTATTACACTAAATTTTTAATCGTTTAGGGTCAGGTTTTCCAAGGTAATATCTATCTCAGATTGACTTTTTACACTTAAAAAAATGTTTTTCTTCTTGCTGACATCGCCAAAAGACTCTCTGTCTCTCCCTGGAGATGGAGAACAAGAGAGATTGAGAGCAGTGTATAAAAAAGGAGGAAGGGCATGCCAGAAGGGGCGGCTGGTTGTTACCCTGTAAAAGCAGGCAGAATGCACCCATTGCTGGTGTACAGCAGTGCAGAGCCAGCTTGAACCAGCTGCTCCAGGTCTGTGCCGTGACTAACTGGAGAGAGACAATAAGCTGCTGTGAGAAGCCTGTACTGCACTGCAATGTACAAATGCTCTACAGTTACCATGAATTCGCTGACTGCGTGATTTTTTTCTATCACGGGCTGTCACCTCACTGCTTTAAAGACACCCGTGTGCTTCAGGAGGATTTTCTCAAGAAAATGAGCTTTTGTGACCAATCTCCTGATGCCACAGAGTTGTCACAATTCTCTTTTCCAAGGTGACCTTTATTTTCCAGAGTGACATTGTAATAAGTTACTACTCACTGATAACATCGTAGAAAACAAAATTAACATAGTTCCTACCATTTGGTTGGGATTTGCAGGGTGTGTACATTTGCCCTTGCTTCCTTAGCTGTTTTCATTCCAGGAGCAGAGCTCCATGTTTAAAGAGGCAAGCACAAAGTTCAAAAATAAGTGACAATTGCGCCTGGCTAACGACTGACAGTTGAGCAGTCAGCTAATATTTAGGTTAGAGAAAGGTCTTCTAATTTCAATCTTACTTTCATTCCCAGAAGATAACATTATGTATTTTACTGCTGTATTGACATCTTGGACATTTTTAACAAATCACTTTGTCCCGCCCCTGATTTTCCTCCATTGTCAAGAGAGGCTGATACTTCCACCTTTGTGAAGTGCTTTGAGAATTATTAATGAGGGGTTCTCTGCCTCTCTTGCTCTCCCCTTGTTGAAATCGGTAATATTAAAGATTGCTCAGTAGTAGAATTGGTCTGAGTCCAAGGGAAGATTTAAATGCACACCAGCATTCTGGAAGAAGATTTTTATCTGAATGAGCTAATGATTGATCCTTGGCACACATCCATGAACTATACATAGCTAAAGTTTACAAGAGTCTCTAACTCCTTGCAATAAAGTCAGCAAGTTACTAGTGCTGTTCATAACATAAGTATATTCGTCTTCATATGCCCAGTGCAGGTCAGGTGGCTGAAGTCAGGAAAAAAATCAATCTTTTATCTCTGAGTCACTGCTTTTTTGTACATTTGCAAAAGTAAAGCCCAAAGTTTGCTGTTGCAAGCGCACATATGGAATCATTTTTAGTGAGACATGAGAGGGGAGGCTATAAGGTATCAACCCTCTTCTAGAAGAAAATGATTTCACAAAGAGACCAAATGAGTGAGATCCTTGACACGTGGTGGCAGATGTCCCAGCTGCACCAGTTCCCCCCCGTGGGAAAGCAGAAGACCCCACTGAAAGCAGAAGACCCACTCATTTGACTTCTGCCTCATGATCCTTTGCTGCTGCCCGTGTGGAATGGGTACCACCACCACAGCCTCTTTCTGCTGCCGTGCCTCCCGTGGGTCAGACAGGGCTGGTGCTTTACAGAGGTGGTCCCCTGACGTCAGGAGGAGGTGTGTCACTGTTGGGTCCTGCATGTCAAGAAAGTCCGCTGGAAAGGACACAATAGGAGCCTCACACTGTAGCACAAGACTAGAGGAAGGTGGTGATGCCCTGTTACATGGTTCCCTTGTGCAGATGTGGCCATGTTGCATGTGTGACTGTGTGGGTGCTGACAAAAGGTATCCTTGTCCCTCGGGAGAAGAGGAAGTTGCAAGGTCAGTCGCTTGTCTGAGCAGTCCATCAAATCTTATTACTGAAGATGTAAGAGCCTAAGAGGGGCTGTATGGGTCAAATGAAAGGTCTCTCTTGCCCACTTCCCATCTCTGATAGTGTCCCAAAAAAGACGTAAGAGCAAGGGCAAGTGAGGAGGGGTACTTCCCCAGAACATTCTTCCAAGCCCCAGCAATTCACGGGCTTCCTGGCAACTAAAGGTTGAGCTGGACCATTGCCGAAGGGAGAACATCCCTGGAGTGTAGCTGACCGCGCTCCTCTCTTGTGAGGAAATCCTCCACATATGGCTGATGGAAAATGAGACAGCATGTTATAAAACAGGAGGCCCTCTTTTAAAGAAGCCCTAAAACCTAGGGTTTCCAAAGCCCAGGAAATCCCTGCGTAGTGGGATCACCGCTTTGCAACCGGTTTGCCTCTAACTGCACCAGATCAAGCTCCCTGACAGACTCAAAAGCTGTCGTCCTGCTCACCCCAGGCTGCTGTTACCCACTCGCTTGGTGCCACAGGTGGAGATGTTCTGCCTGTAAACGTCATGTCTCAGTTAAGCAGGTAAATAGGTGCTTTCAGACACTGTTGCTATATAAATGAACCTAGGCACAGGTCTCACAGCAGCTTAACCTTCTGATTGCCTTTCTCAGTTAATGTTGATTAAAATTTAGAGAGAGAAAGGCAACAGCTTTGGCCCAAGTGAACAATTTTAGCTGGAATTACTATCGACGCAAGTACTGCAGCTCCATCCCTGGCATCAAAACTCACTTTTAAGTGCTAGGACTCAGAAGTCTGAAGAGAATTCTCTCGTTGGAAAAGGGGGGGACACGACTGCATTGCGGCCGTTTTTTTTTTTTAACGTACAACGATAAACCTTAGAGGAATTGGGACGGCCTTTCAGAGGTGACCGGTGCGAGAAGGCGGCACACGGAGGCGGTGGGGCGAGCCGCGGGCCGAGGCGGCCCGCCCGGCGCCGCGCCCTCAGGGCCAGGCCGGGGGAGGCCGGCGGGGCTCGGGGCCAGGCCGGGGCGGGGGGGGCTCAGCACCGGCCGGGAGTAGGCAGAGCAGGTGCGGCTTCCTCAGCACTCGCTTCCCTGTGCGGGCAACGCCGGGGGGAACTTGCGCCGCGGGCGCCCGGTTTGAGGAAGTCCCGGGCCGGGCCGGGCCGGGCGGCGGAGGGGCTGGGGCTCGGCCGTGCCGGCGGGGAGCCGCGGCCGCTGGGCAGGTAGCGCGGGGCAGGGCGGCGGGAGGAGGCGGGCAGGTGAGGGGCCGGCCGGAGCGGGCGGGGAGGGAGGGAGGGAGGGAGGGAGGGAGGAAAGAGGCGCTGCCCCCGGGACTATGCCGGTCCCGCCGCCCCCGGGACGGGACGGGCGCTGAGGACCCCGCGGCTTCTCCCTCACTCTGCCTCTCTCCGTCTCTTCCCCCGCCCCGAGGATGAGCGGCGCCGAGGGCGCGCGCTTCAGGCGGGCGGCAATCCGCAGGAAATCCAGCCCGGCCGCCGCCTCCGGAGGAGCAGCGCCCACCTGCCCCGCGGGGCCCCCCGCCCGCTGGACGCCCGCAGGTAACGGCCCGCAGCGGTTCCTTCGGCCCCCGCTGCCGGCGCGGCAGAGCCCCGCTTGCCGCGGGCAGCCGGCCGGCGGGCGGGCCCGGGGCCGGCTCGGCCCGGCGGGAGCGGCAGCGCCGCCCGGCCCGGGTCGCTCTGCCCGTCCGGGTTCGGTGAGGGCCGAGCTCCCCCGGGCTTCCCCTGCCCGCTCGCCTGGCAGCGGGCGGTTTGTCTGAACGACACGGCGCGTTCGCCCGTCGCCAGCTCCCGTTCACCGGCTTTTGCCGTGCGGGGAAGGTGAGGGCTTGAACGAGGGAGCCGCTTCTGGAGGGGGGCCGAGCTGGGGTTGGGGGGAGCCCGCCGGCCACTCGGAGCCGGCAGCGGCCGCGGCTCAGCCCCTCTCACACCCTCAGCCCCCATCTCGACACGAAATGTTCTTAAGTTGTAGTTTTAACAGCTCTTAGGCTGGCAGGAAAGCGGTCTCCCCCCTCTGACTGACCCATGCCTCACGCCTGCCCCTCCCCGATGCCTCTTTCTTTGCTCCCTTCAGCAACAAACCTGCGTTAGACTTGTTTGACAGGTTACACTTCAAAAAGCAGCTGCCACGATATCAATGCATTACCATTTAAACGGGCGGTCAGCTTAGACTGGTTATCTGTGTTACTCTGGCCATGCTGTAAAAATAAACTACCATAAAATCCAAACTTTGTTGCTTATGAGCAAGTTAAAACGCGCACCCATTTCTGTGTTTCAACCCAGCAGCTGTGATGTGATGTAAGGTGTGAGGCGCTGTGCTCACGCTCGTGATATCATAGCGACTTGGTTTTATGGACGTTGAAGGACAAAGCTGATGAAATGAAGCTTGAAATCTCTGACATACGCTTGTTATATTGTTGGGAATGACAACATGTCAAATGTAAGGACTGGATGTTTTGCTTGGGGAGTGTCTTTTCATGAATTCCTGAGCAAGAGGCCTGCTTAATTTAGCAGTGAGTATGCACAGATAAGAACTGACTGTCACAATGCTGTTGATAGCGTGCATTATTTTAGTTTTAACGTGTAGTGACTTTGGATATGTACATGAACCCACAATTTTTTATTGGTGGTAGGATTTTTTTTTTTCCAAGACTTCACACATTTACATTGGGAAAGAGGAATTGGCAGCTGTGTTTGTAGTATGTAGACTTGGTAGATTCTTTCTACTCTAATAGAGGTACAAGGAGCCAGTGTTTTCTGTCAGTTTCTACTTTAGTTTCATTAGGCTTCTGCAGTTGCTCACTGCTACTTGAGACTCCTGGGTAACTGTTTCATACTCATCCATGGTCTTTTATTGTTGCTCTTTTCATCTGTGCACACCCCAAACCCAGCAGGTGACTTTTATTTACTAAACGTATATGCAGTGTGTAGCTTTTCAGTGTGAGTGTTCTTGTGGCTTTTGAATGGCAGGAAGGTTGTGAGGGCCATGACAAGAGCAATGTGGTGCTTATCAAATGTCCCTACACTGCAGCAGCCAACCTCGTAGTACTTCCTTGCATCGTGATTACTAGATATGATTACTATATGAAAAACTCACAAAGTTAAGGTAAAGAAATTAATCCCAAAGATATGGGAAATAAAAGGGAGATTTGGCAATTTTAAACTTTTCTCATGTAGGTACACAAATCCTCCCTTTTTTCTTTCATAATCTATTTCTCATAGAAAATGAGGTGAGGGAACATTGTGTATACAAACAATTTATTTTCATTTAGTGGGACTTTGGCTCCCTATCTGCTCTTCCTGTTGGCAGTGGCCACTGCGACATGCTCCAGCATCCTGTAATCCCAGGACAGCTTTGTACCCTCGCTCTCTGTAGTCAGAATGCGACAGCCCTTGCTTCTGTTGCTGACAAAAGGTGATTAGACTGCTTTGATTCTGCAACTATAGACTTTAATCCCCAGGTGCAACATAAAGCTGGGTGTGGTCTTTCTCCTATCACAAAAAAAAAAAAAAAAAAAAAAAAGGGGCAAAAAAAGCAGGTGTTTACACTTTTCTGGTTTACACAAAGCTAACTGGATTTTAAAGGGGTTTTCTAATGTGGGAGTATGCCTTTGACCTGCTTGAAAACCTTAGGGGAAAGGAGGAGTTAGTGTAGCCCACACATCTTCCATCCTTTTCTTTGCCAAGTGTTGTGAAATATGCCAGTTTCTTACGTTACTGCTTGGGGACAGGACTCTGGCAGTTGTCTCAGATCTGTATCTGGAAAGCAGCTGGGGAAACCAGATATATTAGATGAGCTATATTTGCTTATAAATGCATTAGAAAAAAAAAAATCTAGATTATGTATATGGCAGGCATATCAGAACTCTTCTCAAACTAGTAAAGTGTGTGTTAATTAATGCAAAGACTTAATAACACCTATTATAACTCCTGTACACTCAAGAGTTTCCTCACAGCCTTTGACACTGGCCTGATAAAGTAGGGAATGTCACAGGTTTTCTAAGATGGGAGGCAGAAGCTCAGGGAATATTTCCATTCTTGGTGGTGTTTGAAAACATTTATGATGCTGAAACAGGCTACTCAAGGTTTCCATTACAGCATCAGTCTTTTGTTGTGCATTGCAATCTAAGTGACTTCTAATGGAAAAATCTTTCTCCTGTTCAACATACTACAGTCCAAGCCATTCAGGTTCACTGTTGTGCAAAATTGCAATTGAATTTTGTTAGCGTTTGAGTTTGAAAAAGCCAGGTGTGTTTAACTACCTACAGGACAAGGCAAAAATTATTTCCTTTTAGAAGTTGACATTAATTTGAAGCTGTGGACAAAAGAGAACTTGAATCTTCAGAAATAGTTTGAAATGGCTGGAAAATGTCAAGGCTGATATCTGGGGACAGTGTAGAGAAGAGCGTTCAGTGGAGTAGCATGATTAATAATCTCTTTTTGAAGGGAATAACTAATGTGAGTTTGATGTCTTTTTTTCCTGCTAAATTAGATTTCAGCATTGATACTAACTTGAATAAATCTTTACTTCAAATGCACGTATGCATGTTAATTCAAAATTAGCTATCTGCCAAGAAGCAGGTGTAGGCTACTGCTTGCTTGTTCAGCACATTTCACAAGCCAAGAATGCTGCAAGGTGTGAGCATGGCACTGCTTTGATTCTGCATTGGATTAAGCTATCCTAGAAGGCTGTATCTCCACTAAGTCAACTTGATTTAGCTGTGAAGACATAGCTTGGAACACAAGGACACAGTAGCTCGCTTTCATAGCAAGAAATAGCTTATTCCTGCCATCAGTACAGTCACCTCTGTCCTTGTTACACATGGACTAGGTTAACTTTTGTGCTATTTGAATCTTGCACTGGTTCCTTGGCTTTGTACACTTAAGTGCAAATTTATACCTTTTCTGGACCGTTTTCTTCTGTTCCCTTTTCCCTAAATATATGTCTGCTGGCATTATACCATATATTGGCAGTCTCAGACATTGCAGTGTGCCTCTTAGGGAGCTGAGGTAATTTGCATTCAAGACAGCATTCACTGCAGCAAGGTGTCTGCAAACACTGACAGGAAAAAAAATAGTTCCCCACTGCTACTGTTGTATATCTGCCTATTAAATGACTATGATTTTATGGGATTATGTTAACAAAAATTCAGTAGTAATCTTTTGGCTTTCCATCTTGCAGTGGGAGATAACTAAATGAGGCTCTATTAGCGTGCTGCTCTAGTCTATGAAAAATGCCTTTATTATTCAGGGGTTTATTCTTTAAAAGCTAGAATGACAACTATGCCCTGCCTGATAGTTTTTAATTGTTGTTGTTTTTGTTTTATTTTGGAAAATAATGAACCTTGCAATATCATTCTCCTTGCTCCTGGCTTTGTGTTAACTGCTGCATTTTGTTGACTGGGCCGCAGTGATTGAAACTGATTGCTATACAGTATGTTCAAGGAAAACCTGTATCATCATTAGGGCTAATCTAAGCAGTGATTGGAATCTGTAGATGCGTTAGAGATCACTGCAAAAGAGAACTATTTGCCTTACATACCTTCTTGGTGAATGCAGGGGTTTTGAATTTTTTCTGAGAGGAGAGCTGATACTTAAAAATGCTGAGAGAGGAAGGTGAATATATAGGAAACTGCTTCTAAATATTCCTCGCCCTCCAAAAACGAGGGAAAGTAAAGTATAAAAGATAGCTTTATGCAGAACTTGCATGAGAATACATTTTTGTGTCTGTTATTAAAGAGTTTCCTGTTTCTGTGGGCCAAATTAATCTCATGTACCTCCTACTGAAGCAAATGTGTTGTGTGAAAGTGCCAGGAAATGGAACTTAGCTTCCTGGATACAATTTTACTGTTTTCTTATTTCTTTCTTCCCCTGCTTCTCCTCCAAATATTTAGGATTAAAATAATCCCTTAAAAGCCAATAGGACTGTTCTGTTTGGTTCACAGACTATCCAGGACTGAAGTCACTTAGATGTGTAACTTGCGTTAGCTTGGTGTGTCTGTTTAGTCCTTGTTTAACAATATCTACTTTACCCAATAATTGTTATTGATATTGTAATACTGACTTCCTGGTAATCATGATGGTGATTTCCTTAAGCAGTGAATAAAAATTTTAATTTATTTGACTTGCTAGTGACAATACACAAGGGATTGCAAAGAAGAGTTACAAATTGACATGGATTTGCTGAAAATAACATAAGTCTGCTCCTTGCTGGAGAGACTTCTTTAAAATACACCCTGAGTGGGCAAAATTGTGGAGGTGCTGGTAAATGCTGTTCCTGAAATGCTTTTAGGCATAGCTGAAATTGGGAAAGTAATAGTTTACACACAGAGAACAAATTAGTTTGTGCAGAATCACAGGAGCAGGTTGCTTTTGCAGATAAACTAATAAATATGGGTGGGAGATTTCTGGATTGGAAAAAGAGAGCTTGTTCAAGGAATGTATTACTTTTGGGTGACTGGTAAAACACAAATATTGAGAAAGGAAGCTGTTCATAAAAAAAAAAAAAAAAAAGTTATGATTTGCCCTTGGCTATAATTTTGCCCCTTGTCTGTCAATACTTGTGTTGCTTAAAACTGCAGTTGTCAGACTTTTCGCCAGCTTCTTAAGTCATGGTGAGGGGCTATCTCATCTCCCAGCATTTCAGTCAAAATCCCATTCATAACTGGGCAGTATTTGATTCTGTTTGTCAGTATGCCTTGGGTACAGTGTGAACTGTGATAAAGCACTCCAACTACTATACTTTGCACTGTTATGTCTTCAAGTAGTGATATGCATTTGCTGTATAAGACAAATTATCTTCCCAGGATGAAGGATTTGTCAGAGGGAAAGGAAAAACATGAAGCAAGCAAATTTTAAAATAAGATACTTATGGACTTTTTCTTCTATTTCTGTTAATGCTGGGTGGATTTTCTTCAAAATGTTATTGTCAATTCAGTATTTTAATCAAATTACTGACTGTGAATCTTGTAGCTGAGACTCCTTTTTCTATTAAGGCAAAAATGGCTTTATATTCCAGTATGGGATACTGATCAGAATGATCCCGTCCATCATGTTAAATCTATGAATAAATTTTGCCTCCAGCTCTTGATGGTCAAAACATTTTAATCAAATGTTTAGCTGTGGACAGATTGATATATTCAGGCTGTTACTGACAACCTCTGTGCTTCTGACAAGGGGAGAGAGAATTCTGTTCAGAGGGTACCCCCAAGAGCAGTAGTTTTGTCAATAACCCAAGCAAGTAAAAAGAGGAAATTGAAAAAGGAACTTTTAATGGTTTCTTCAGCTAGCTGCCTTGGAAGTAGCATTTTAACAGAGATAGCTTTCGCAGAAGAAACTACTTTTGAAATTAGTGTAGGGAAGGGAAGATGGGGCTGCTTTGAAATGTTGACAAACCAAGTCAAAATCAGAGATGTGGTCGCAGCACACAAATACAAAGCAGTAAGGTGATCATGGCAGATATGGAGAAATGAGTCAAAGCAGAAGAGGAGAAAAATTAAACTGCTACAGTAGTCTGCGAAGCCAGACATGCAAAGAAATGTATTTTTAATGAGTTTCAGAGAGATTTGATGCCTCTGATTACACTGAAACTCAGTAAAATGGAGCGTAAAATGGATTAAAACTGGAGGCAAAAGACACCTAGTAGAAGGTAGGGCAGAGCAATGAAACAGTGTTACTTACTAAGTATTAATGCTAAGCCTGTCACAGATGTTAATGTAAAGTAAGTTAAACAGTCTGGAAAGAAGGAAAACCATGGTGGAACTGCAATGGGAGATGTGAAATCCTGTGATTTATTCCTGACTTCTGAACAGATGTCTTGCAGCAGAGATGATAACGCAGCGAGCTTACAGGTCGAGCCTTTGCCTCAGGAGTAACTGCAGGCCCTTGCCCTCCCTCTCAAATAGATGCGGGTGTGCCCAGATGGAGATGAGGATCGGGGAGAGAAAATGGTGACCAACGATTAAAAATAGTTCTGACTGATTCAGTGGCTGGGTTTCTTCTGGGGTGTTTAAAGATTTGGCTCTTTATTTGTTGAGCATGTAATGTTTCCGTGCTAGGTAGGCTTTTAGTTCTGTTGGTTGCTGTTGTGACCGAGTCCTCAGGGTAGGGACCTCTACCTACTGTAACGGTTCCCAGCCTCGCAGCCGTATAATTATGCTGTAACTCTGTCCAGCTCCTCCATAGGTGAAACCCGGGGGTCTGGGCTGCCCCTGAGCGCCAGTGCTGTGGCACTGGGGCTGCCGGTGGCCCCGCTGCGGACGGCTCTCCTAGCCCTGGTGTGTAGTGCCGGGTGCTTTCTCTGGGCCAGCTGGGTTCTTGATGGGGCTTCTGCGTGATCTCTTTGGGAACTTTGCGGCCCTCGAAGCAGAAGTCAACAAAGACGTTTCTAACTGCCTCTTTGGTAGGTCTTCTGTTTCTGTGAGGCACGAGAGGCCCCGATCTGGGAGACTTGAGAGCAGATCCTCGGGCTTGTACCTGGTGGCTTCTGGAGGGAGAAGAGGGAGGGAAGGGGTGTAGAGCTCCCCTGCTGCTGCTTCTGGTTCTGGCCGAGGCTCCTGACTCGACCAGTCACTTTTCCTTACCGTCTAGTCTTTAAGCTCCAGCTACTATACCAGTGCAGGGTGACTTTTTATTTATTTATTTAACTTGAGGGTCATATTGATAGTCTTTATCTTCCTTTTAGGCTGAGGCATTCAGTTGCTTAAGCTGTTTCAGACTCTTAGGTTCTCTTCTACTGTGAAACAGGTATTTTAAATAAAATCAAAGTTAGGGTCTACAGCAGACTTAACACCTCCCTCCTCCCCCCCCATAAATTACCTGAATTGTAAAATTGTTAAAGCAAATAATATTTGAAGGTAATTTTCTTTTAAAATGTTTTGTCTTGTATCAGAAATGCTTGATGACAACTTCTTGCAGTGAGTAAACAGAATGTTTGTCCTCTTTGCTCTCACGTACCACCGTTCACTATTTTGTTTGTGATACTTGAGTTTCTTAATTGAATATTAGTATATGCATTATTTCTGCTAATGTGAGTAATTGAGTTAGGAAATAAAACTTACTGGCTAACTACATTCATCTTCAGAACTGGTGAATTAAGAATCAAAGACACCGATCCAGAAAAAATAAACTGTTTTTGATAGAATTGATTTTTTTTCAGTTTTATGCAATTATATTGTTGGCATTTTCTTCAATTGACTCTTGCCAGAATGTCCCTACCTTAATAGAAGCACACTGTACATTTCTTTTCATTCAGTCTGACACTAACTCTTGTCATTAAGAAATTGCATTTCATCTGTGAAGATAGAATCCTTTTGTACTTGAGCTATTCTCCTATGGGCTAGCAGTACTACAGCATGCAAGAAAATTATGCGGGATGACAAACACCTGCAAATGGTTCTCAGGAGTACTTGGGGATCCTTTTTAATTGCCCTTTGAAAGCCTGTAACTTCTTAATTCTTAAAAAATAGGACTTTTATATCTTTAAAACAAAAGCTTGGAAATTCTCGGGTAAAAATGTGATTCTAGGGGAGGCTTTGCAAAACACCTGATTTTTGTGGTATATACAATAGAATGAGAATTACTATCAGTATATAAAATTATTAGGCACTTGTGTATTAGCTTTTTTAATTCTAAATATAGAACTATGTGAGTTTTATTAAGATGCACTTTAAATTTGAAAGCAGGTTGCATCTATTTACTGCTAAAAATAATGGTTTATTTTAGAAAACAGAGTGGTCGTTAATGCGGAATTTTAACTTGACTTTCATCAAGTTCTGGTAATCTGAGCCAACTGCTGCTCTATAATTACCTTCACGCTCTCTTGAGTTATGCATGATAATGCAGTAAAGAGTGTTCTTTATAATTTATTAATCTACATCTGATCCAGTGGACAAATATGCTTACCAGGCTTATAAATGAAGGGCATGCTAGTGCCTGAGCTGGCTGTTAACCTGCAGTTTCGGGGCTGCCAAGCTGGGCCAGGTAGCAGGAGGTAATTGCTGTAATGCTCTGTGGTGGCTTTTGTGGTTACTTGAATGGAAGGGTGCAAGCAAGTCGAAACACAGCAACCCAAGTGTTTGGTTGTGTACATAATCCATTTCTGCACTTCCTTACATCCTTTCCCTGTCCTGTATCAAGCATAGAGGATATCTTCAGAATAACATTCCTGACACACAGTCAAAGGGGGAGAAAAAAATCCATTCTAACTGTTGTGTATACCCAGCAAGAGACCTGGCTAGTATTGGTGCGGGCTTAAGTGTGTGTTACTTATTTTCTGTATAAGGACTGCACGTGCACAAGGTATTAAAAGCTTTTTGCTCATAGAAATGAGAACAATGTTAACATTGTGTGCGTTAGTAAGAAATTTAAAGGAACTTCAAAACCCAAATGAGTTGCCTCCTCCAAGGGGTTTGATAGAGTTTAAACAAATGAATGTCTGTTCATCCTAACCGTGGAGAATTATTACTTCCTGGTGTTACCAACTGTTAACTTTTAACAATATAATCTGTACTTTTCTCATGTGGCTGATACCAACTGTGTGGGGCTTTTTTGGCTGTTTTCAGCTACAACAGAAAAGTAGGCTTACCATTTTAAAATCTGAGTAATATCAGGACGTTGGAATGTGGTATATGTGTATCTTACCACTGTGAATATTGTGTCCTCTTTGTTATTTCCTAAACGCCATTCATCAGTTGTGGGGGACTGGATCCTGATTAAAACTAATCTTAATTGTTTTTTGTGCCTTATGTAACTTACAGAAAATGTTGACATAGGAAGGTGATTGGTTCTAAATTGGTTTTAAGTGAAAAAGGGAAAAAGAAAGGTATTAAGTACTTTCGCTGTGCATGTCTTATGATTTGCTGATTTAAATATTTACATAATTTAGAAAACTGAAGAGTATTTCTAGGGGTGTCTCATGCATCTCAAATTGTCAGATTACTCCCCCCCCACGCCGGGGTTAAACAGTGATGTTTAAAGACATTTGCCAAGCCCTTATTGATTGCTTCTGTTCTGCTGGGGTCAAAGTGTTCATGTTCAGCATCCATCTGAAATAGTCTGCAGCATTTGACAACTGTGAGCAGGACCACGATCCTCTTACGAGATATCAGAAAGCCCTCACAGTCTTCTGAATTAGTTGTATCAAAGAAGTTTTTGAATCTTACTCTCTAAAATTAAGGACTTTCACGATGGTTTCCTGAGGAAAATATTAGCATAGTCCTTTCAAAAAGGAAAGTGGTTTTAAAGCTGACAAAGAGAAAAAATGGCCGGTGTCTGCAAGACTAGGTTGGTAATGCTGCTGAAGAGTTTGCATGGGGAAAGGCTCTGGGGCACAGTAGTTTAACATAACTCATTTCCAGTTAATGTGTCTAGGCTTGATGTAATGAATACTCAAACATAGTGAAGTTATGGAATCCAAACTCTCACTTGCAGAGAAGTGACAACAAAAACTCAAATTATGTTGTTCAGGCCCAGCAAGTGTCATAAGTGCCCCTTCGCAGTGCCAAGCTTCCTGATTTGCTTCCTTTTGCCTGGAGGTGCTTGGGAGATATTATATAGACCAGGAAAAAATTACAGAAATTCTCTATTAGAATGACATTTTGGGGAGAGTTTGCTGCAGGAAAATAAGTCCATTTCTATCTGTTGCCCTTTGGTGTAGAGTGCTATTGCTCACACCAGTGCTGGTTTAAAAAAAAAAAAAAAAAAAGGTAAATCTTTAACTATTTCCTTCCTTTCATCTCAGGGAAGAAGATTAGGGACCTGAGCAGAAGTAGATGACTTGTGCTCTGTCAAGACTATGAGAGTGCATATATTTACTAGTCTTCTGTTTTTCCCAGTGCTTTGCTGAGCTCTGCTAGTACAAATGTATAAGAGAAAAAAGGCCATTCCTGCCCCTCTCTGTTTCCCATATGTTCATTCTGAGGTAGTGCTTCATGTCACTAATATTTGGGCTGCCTTCGTTCCCATATACCACCCTGAATCTATAGTTTGGGATGGAAATGGAGAAATTTCTCTTAAGTATTTTTCCTCCCTCAAAAAATGAAATTAAGTATCTGGTTGCTGTCAGGTGTTAGCTTCAGTTTCAGTATGGAAAAATGCTATTTAAATATGAAAAGTGAGAACATACCATCCTTGCTAAGATTGACAAGGGCTGCATGCTTATTATAGTTGGTGAGATGACAGGCAACACTAAATGTGGGTAAGGCTAGCAGAGCTGGAAACTGAAACACACAGAGCTGAGGTATTTGAAGTACTACAGCTGGAATTTTATTTTTTTGGGGGGGCGGAGGTGGGGAACACTGCATGCGGAAGGGCAGGCTGTTTGAAGTTAAAATACAATGTTTACAGTGGCTCAGGGCGTAGAAGCTGGATCAGCTTTCTGATAAGGGTTTTTTTCCAGGTGTGGTACGCAAGGGGTTAGAAAAGCAGAAGCTATTTAGTAACTGGAAGTAAAGAGAGAGCACTGCAAGCTGACTGCATGGTGCTGAAAGGACTCTTTATCCTAAGGATTTTTTCTTTTTTATTTTTCTTGGTGTGTGGGCTTACATTGAGAGGAAGCAGGAGAATTCTGATAGCTGGTAAGCATGCCAAACTTTAAATATAAACTTCTGAACTGCTGTACAGCAGTTTCTAACAAGCCACATAAAATAAGGTAATCCTGTCCTAATGAGGAAGAACCTCCATTTTTACCATAAGCTCTTGAATGGCATATATTCAAGTACATAAAAGCAAATCAGTTATGATTTTGTGTGAAATGCATAGTCTTCTTCCCCTGTCTCTTTTTTCTATCAGTGGATGTTATACCATTCAGCAATCTGCTGTTTAAATTATGGTTGTATAATTAATTATTTGGGGGGTGTGGTCCTTAACTGTAGCATGGTTCCTGATAGTGTGGGTGGGTTGGGTGTTTTTTGGTTGGTTGTTTTTTAATCCTGTTGTGGAAAACATGATTTTTTTTTTTTTTTTCCCCATAAATGAGTTAAAGTCTTCTAGCAAATTGGAGGGAGGTTTGAGAGACTGTGACCTTGACCTTGCAGGTCAACTGAGAGACTTCAGTGTTATGTAAAATAAAGAGGTCTGATATCTGTAGTTTGGTGGGTTTTGTTGTTCAAAAGGTTATAGGTGGCTTGCCACAGAAACTACTGTAGGGGGAAAAAAATATTTAAATATATATTTTTTTAAATTATTATTTTTACAAAAAGTATTGGGCTAGTGCTTAACCATTTAGGACATAATGTCAATCTACATTAATCTTACCTAAAAGTTCCTGGAAAATAAGGAACACTTTCAAAAGCTGAAGTAGAAAATAAGGAACTGAAAATTGTGATTAACAAAATATATAGGTCTCTGAGGAGAATGTGTCCAATGCTGGGCATCTGCCAGCTCACAGTGCTCTTACTGCACAGGCTGCTTCAGCCAGCTGCGGTGCTGCATCGTTATAGACAAGGGACTGACATCTCAATGCACTGGCTTTCTCGTGGGCATTGCAGTACAGGTAGTTCTTCCAAGGTGCTTTAATTGGTAATCTAAAAACATACCCTGTGTATAAAACAGCAGAGGGCCAGCCTAATCCCTAATGCAACTTGATAGACTGTACTGGAGCTAAGCATTAGGGTATGGTTGGATATGGATACAATTTGGATGTAAGCATTTGCATATAGTTAATACCTTCAAGTATTAAACCTTCAATTGTATAATGAGATACCTTTTATCTGCCATTAAGCCTGATTTACTGTTCTTCATATGAGCAAGTAAAGATCAGGAGCAATGCATCTTTGCTATATTTAACTTGATTTTTTTTTTTTTTTTTTGTAACTCCAGATCATTCAGAGGCTTTCAGTTAATGCTTTTTGTCTTGTGTTGGAAATAACCATGTTCGCCATTTGAAGTAATGGGGAAAAGGGCTACACAATCAGGGATTGTTCTTCAGGATTATCTGCCCTCATATATGTTGAGGTCATGCTGCCCTGCCTACCCTGTTAGCATAGTGGCTACTGCAAGCACAAGGCCAAAGGTAGTAGATTGACATAATCAAGTCACCAGTTTTTTGATATTGGTTTTGAAGTATTCTCTCTTGATGACAAGGCTAGTTTTTGTTTTACATACCACACTGAATTTGTGTTGAAAATGTAAACTGAGTGAATTTTTTATGTTGAAGGTAATAGTTAATGCATGTCTGATATTGTAAGATTATAGGTAAGTTTGTAGCAGTCAGAATTTCATGTCTGTTTTTATTGCCTGCCTTCATTAAAAATCCGTGTGATAACTCAGCAGAGTGACTTGCATTTGTCTATTACTACAGCAGTCAAATCTAGAACTATATCAAGAACCTCAAATGTTGTCTAAAGTTGAAGTTTCCCCTTTCGGGTGGTCCCTTCAATCATGCTTTTATCAGCACCATGCAATTGGTAGCGTGTTTTTGGGCTGATTTTTTTTTTTTGGCAGGTGATCTGAAGGACAGTGGCTCAGCTGCTGCCTTCCGCCGTGTCTTGAGGCACTGGCACATGAGGCAGCAGCTTGCGTGGCCCTGGAGCCTTGTTCACTGAGATTCTCCTCCTGTTCCGTGCTCTTTGCGGCCTCCTCAGCATGGTGTAGAAAGAAAACAAGCTCTTTCTGTTCTGAAAGAGTGGAATGAATAATCAAAACACAATAATATTTTCTGCAGAATGATCAGCTCTTATTTTGCTTGTATGTTACATAGCATGATGAGATACAGATCCATCTGGGTACAATAAGAAATTGTCAAAGAATTCACTGCCAAGAATTTAATTTAGCAGCAAGATCCTATAGGATGCCTTTTTTTTTGTTTGTTAGTTTCTGCTATTGTGATTCCTCCAGTGATTTACAATATAAAATAAATAAGCTGAAGAACCTTTTTGCACATCATGCTGAGTCAATGAGAGGGTTTTTTTGATGCGACCTTAGATTGGTTTGTTTCTTTCTTCGACTCATCACTCCTTGGTTACTTTACTCTTCTTATGGTGTTTTTGCTAAGGAAAAGTCAACTCTTCCAGTATTTGCTCCTTATTAACTCGAAAGGTGTGAGGGTTTGTGTTTGTGGGGCGTTTTGTGTTATTTTTTGAATATTATTCTGTTCTCTAATTAGGACTTAGCAGAAAGATTTAGGAATATACAGGCAAAATAACTTTCTGAAAAGATGCATAATGTTTGTTTCCTGATTGGTGTGTTGTGGAGAATGTCTGCATGTCCTCTCTGATTCAGTTATCTGATACTAAACAGGAGGCAGGTTGGACTTTTTCTATTAATTCTAATTTAGGTGTTCGAGTTAAAAAAACCCCTCACCTGTGTTTTACAACTCCTCAGAGTTTAAAATTAAGGTAATTTTATACACTAACTTTATATAGATGACAAGAATCTGAGTTTTGAAATCTAAAGCTGAATTTTATTCAACTTCAGTTAAGGTAATTTTAATATGAAGTTAATAAGGTAATTTATATTTAAGTAATTTTATTCAATTTCAGTATCTTTCAAAAGTTCAACCGTTTTGATTTACACACAGAATTGTGCCTTGCTGTGTTGAAAATGTGACAATTCAATATTAGTACATGGTACCTATGGAAACTTAAAATATGAGCAGCTGCATATTGCTCTTCATTGACAAATATCAGTAAAACATTGTATGAGATCCAACAATATGTAGGCAAGTCTCGACAGATAAATATTTAACTCAGTGTTGGTACACAAGCTTAGGTAGGGATCCTGCACTTACTCGGCTCAAAACAGGCAGGTGAAGTCAGTGCAGTAATTTCTTTGACTTCCTATTTGAATTGAAAACAACCTTGTTTCCCTTATGGCAGCTCACTGAATTCTCCACCAACTTCTACTAAAAAAAGGGTAATAAACTGTTTCCTTGCTGGAACCAGAACGCGAAGGCTGCAGCCTGGCTGCTTCTCTCTTCAGCATGTTCACCACAGCCGCTCTACACACGCAGCAATGGGGAAGGTGAGCTTTAGACACCAGGCTGACACGTTTTTCCTACTCTTGCTGCTGTTCTTTTGGCCAGAGCTGGTGGGGTGGCTGCTGTCACTGCCGTGGTAGTGCTGTGCTCTGACGGCAGGGGCTACTGCTGTATTGCCAGCTGGCTGCGATTCAGCAAAGTTGATCTGGTTTTTCCTTCCTCCTGGTGATTATGGGCCTGGCCTGCAGATTGCGTTTTGATTTAGCAGTTGCTAGGGGCATAATTTTAAAAGCTGGAAAAGCTCCTTAGAGGTTCTAAGCTTTTTGTACCCAGTGAGAAAGGCGAACTGGTATCAGTATTGGTTGTGTATGGAGTGCTTGTGACTGTATGGAGGAACATACTTTCTAATGTATTACAACGGGTCCATGTGTCTCTGAGTACTGTCATCATCCCATCTGTCACCAAGCTCTTTTGCAAACTTCCCTGTCTTCTTTTATATGTATGTTAGATGAAGCTCCTCACTTGGCACAGTTTTTAATAAAACAGAAAGCTGACATGGGAAAGAACTTCATTCAGGAGGAATGTTCATACATTGTACTTTTTTTTGAAGTCTTTGAAACTCTTGAGTACTGACCTATGGCCAGTGAACCAGGTCTAGTTTCTCTAAGGTTTTGTTTAACTGTGAATCATTTGCAAATATTCTGTGCCTGGTAATGCTATGATTCAAGAGAAGTGGTTGTGCTGAGTAAATCGGACATGTGATATGAAAGGTAAGAGGATTTCTACCCTATCAGCTGTATTCTTATATCTAATCAGACCTGGTCTTTTATGTTCAAGGTGAAAGAAATATGACCAGGTAGAACACAGGTTTGTTTTCCACAGACTTCATTCAAAAGATCACCCTTTTACAGATTAATCTGTGATTAATCATAAAATGGTTACATTTAGCAGTAGCTTGTTAGTTTTCTATCCTTAGTTCAAAGGTCTAGAATGAAAACAGAGCGATTTACTGGCACATTTCTTTCTTTGTGAGCATTTAACTTTCAGCTAGAGATCAATGCCAAAAATTTGGAACTGCGGATAAACTGCCCATGGAAATGGACAGAGATGATTATTGCTGGTGAAAGACCCTAAATCTTTTAGTAGTCAGAATTCCTTTTGCTATAATTCCTGAACCATCCTTTTCACATCTGGCATGTGGTTACTTTGTAAAAACTTTCTAAAACTGTTTTTCTTTCTGCTTTCATAGCAATAGATGCCCTTACAAAAAAAAACCAAGTGCAGATGCAACCTTCTTCTCTTTTTCCCAGGCTCTAAGTAACTTAGCACTTCACAGTTGCCTTCAGAGACTTCTCAGAAAGTTTAGTGAATCCTGCTCTGAATCTGAATCCATCAGTGAATATGCTGATGAAGGGCAGAATAAATTTGTCTCGGCAACTTTCTGTCCTGTCCCTCCTCCTTAATGACTGAGCAGCATAACAAGGAGTGATGTACAAATTTATGGCTGTATTTTTTGAACATAAGAAGCAGATGTACTTGTCAAGTGTGCTTCCATAGATGATCCCTAGGGCTGTTTTGTCAGATTGTAGGCCAAACCACGGGATCCTGTACTATATCACGTCCAAAATTAGTACAAATGTCTGACCCATGGTTTTGAATTAAGTGTGCCACCGTATTAAAGCCACTTAAAAATCATACTTCATCTATCCCAAGTATATTTGTTGCCTGCTTCAAATTATTGACCTGACTGGGAAAGTCAGTCCTGGTCTTACCAAATTATCATGCTCATCTACTGAGTAGCCCTCACTATGGTGACCATTATTGTCAAGATGACATGGAGCAATGCAAGATCAGTGGCACCATGGGCTGACCACTTCACAAGACTCTGATCTTCTATTTGTCTGCAGTTGGAGCTTGTCTGGCTGTTCTTAGGATTTCTGGGATTTTAAGTAAGAACTGTGGGGTATTTTTCATGTGAAATGGAAACCCCATATTTTTTTGATCTCATTAAAGTAAGTTTTGATATTCCAATCAGAAAATTTTTCATGGTTTAATTTTTTAAAAAACAAAACAACCTATTGTAGATATCCAAGATTTTGATCAGATACTGGGTCTGTGTTGCTAATATAATATCTACACTTTGAATTTATTTTCAAGAAGCTCTGTATGACAGATAATACAGTTTTGAAAGGATTGTGACTCTTTACAACTTATTTCTTCAAAACTAACATGGTTTCCTTTCTAATGTTCTCATTTGTGTATGTAATTTTCATCTCAGGAGCCTTCAAAGGTTTTGAAAATACTTCCTTTGATGAAATATTTTGGACCTATTTATTGACATCTGTATGATGGGTATAGTTTTCCCTCAAGAATTGTCTACTAAGCAAAAGAAACCGTAAAGGATCAGTAGCTCTCCCTCTTCTTTCAAAAAACAGGAGGCAGCTACTATGTTTTATTCTATTGATATCTCTATCTTATTGGACAAATAAGTATTAAAGCTTCATGTTGCTGTATAAAACATTTGAAAAGAGTACAGTGCACAAGATTGAAGGTGTGATGTTCCCAAATATATATATATATATATGTATATATGTATTTTAGGGTGTTTTCACACCACAGACTATTAAATTAGAGAAACCAGAGTGACGTAGCTGGTTATCACTTTTGGACTGCTCTGCTGATACCGAGACTGCTTCGACAGCATTGTGGTGAGGAGACATCCTTCAGAAACACTGACCTTGTATACAACGAATACAAGATGTTTCAGCTGCAGGGTTATTCCAGAACTGTTTAATGTGATGTCATTGCTATAATACTGGTGAAATGGAGAAGATGTTACTGGAAGTAATGGTGATGTCTTTTATGTCCTGAATCTCCTGTGAAGATGATTTCTTCCTTCAGCCAAATAACTAAAAGTAAGATGTTTATATTTACAACAATCTCATGTGTATTTTCAGTGTGAATGCCTTGTTTTAAAGATAAACTGGCAAGGATCAGGAGTCTTTTTCAGATACCTGCTGGCCCTCGGGTATGGCTGACAAAAAACCCACTTGTCAATTCAGGCTTTCCTATAGAAGTAACAGGCAATGCTCAGCAGGCAACCAAATTGCTCGGTAAGGGATGGTGAAGTGCAGTCTGACAGTATGTTCTTCTGGTAGCTACAGAAGTGTGCTTTCCATTCATCCAGATAGATTTTTAATGTTCACTTTAAGTATCTGGTTTCTGGAGCATGCATTACACATGCAGAGTGCAACAGTAAGAACGAAGGGGAGGTGTGCTAAGCTTGTGTGGGTTCTTGGCATCCTCCTATACATCCCTAGATAGGAGCGAATTAGTATGAGAGGATACCTCAGAAGGTAGGAGTAAATTTCTGACTCTGAAAAAACAGCTTATTCGTAGAGTAACTGAAAAAGTGCAGTATTCTGCTAAACAAAAGTTCTCCCTCATTTTGGCCTTGAAAGCCACAAAAGGAAGTGAAAGACAATGAGCCCTTTAGCGTGTAGATTGTGCAGCCACCTCGGGTGTCGGCGTTGAAGATGTGAGCCGGAAGTCAGCACGGCGCAGAAAGAAATATCTTTTGACCTAAGGAGAAGAAATGAAGTCATAAATTCTTAACAAATGCTCTTAGATGTCTTCACTGGTAAGTAAAATAATTAATGTGTGATTAGACAAAAGTTCTTCAGAATAGTAAGGGTATGGTATGGGTTCCATTGTTTTCCATAGAGCTTTTTTTCTTAAGGCAAATATTTAATGTAGTAGATATTTAAGTGAAAAAGTAGTTGGGGATTTGTTTACCTAGGAACTTTAAATGGCAAAAAAACCCCCCAGCTAACCAACCAAAAAAAAAAGATGTAACCTGTATTCTATTCTGCCAACAACATTATTCAGAATTAAAGTGGCCTTTTAAATTCCCACCTGTAATTAATTAGGATAGATTGTCTGTTTCTAACTGATGTATAGGGAAAGCAAAAATATTGTTCAGTGTGGTTAATGTGAATGTTCTGAGAGCAAGTTTGAAAGTGTTCCATTCAACAGCCAGGATTTTCCATACAAATGTAACAGCTAAATAGCCTGGTTTTGAGGTGCTCTTCTGAAAACCAGTTCACTAATTTACAAGTCTAAAATACTGGCTTTGCATTTTCTAACTTTAGGCATGCAAACCAACAGATTCAGGTACATAATTTGAAAGATTAGCATCAGTAAGAGCATTCCTAGGTATTGTGGCTATTTTTGGACATTCTACAAGTACATACCACCTAGTGTGAGATTGTTAGTAAAAGCAAAATCTAACCTGGGCATATGGCATCTGCAGGCAGCTGTGGTTTGTACTGCAGTGAAAACGTGGGGTCTACAATGCAGTAATTAGGAAGGGTAGTCAATACTTGTTAATGAAGGCAGTGCTCGTGATCTGTCTTTGAAGGAGAAGCAAAGCAACAGTACCCTTCCTGTGGTGCCTTACTGAACTGCTGCAGCAGCTGCTCTGCTTGCATGGCTCATCCATGGATAATTGGCATGCTTTCTTTAAGAATAAATAACCTATTTCCCAAAAGCACTGGAATTAGTTCAAGAAAAATGGAAGACACTTATGACTGCAAGGGCTATGTCTGGATGCATTACGTGTGTGTGCAATTACAAGCCTTTTTTGGTGGGATTGACAAGCTCTGATAGCTTCTTTTTAAGAACAATTTTCACTTTTTTTTTTTTTTTTTTTTTTTTAATGTAGCTTTGATCTTTGTTAAATATATCAGTCTAACAAGGTTTTACGCCTCACAACTTGAAGGAGAGGTATTTAGTATGTGAACTGATTGCTGCTGTGAAAGGATAAATTAATTATGAGGTGTTTGGCATTAGCTTTAGACATTCTTTGAGTGATTTGAAAACCTCTCTGAGAAAGACTGCTGCCGTGTAATTCCGTTAACTGTATGGGATGCTTATGCAGTAGCCAGGCATGTTACTGCCCTTGAATTTGCATTCTGTCCACGCCTTTATTTGCGTTGTTCCCATGAACTGCTTTTCTGCTTTTTTCCTGATGCCAACTTCTAGGAGATGAACGGAATAGTTGGCTTGTGGCAGTAACCTCTTCTTTATTGTAGCTGTCAGAGTGAGTTTGCCAGGATCAAAGATGGAGAAAGGGTTTGTATTAGAAAATGAGTCTTTGCGTTGCGTTTCTTTTAAGGCTATTCTAAATCTGTCTTAAAATGAAGAACATGCCACTGGGGTCTCTGTTATGCTGTTTAGTTCCACAATTACAGAAGAAAGTACCAAAGATGGAGAGCTGCTCATTTTCCCATGAAAAAGGAAAGCTACTACTTTTTTTTTTCCTTTTGGAGCAAGGTAAATGAAAGAGAGAACTTTCAGGAATTCCTCTATGAAATACTAGTAAATAATTTTGACCAGTTTTATTCAAGGTAGGTACACTGCTGTGAGCAAGAAAAACTAGTACAAAACCCAAATTCTGTTGCTTCAATTTATCCTGCTTGTTATGCTTATTAGCACGATTTGGTAGTGACCAAGGCTGTTCTCAGAAACTCTTAAAGCAGCATGTAAACATGTTGAATAAGGTCATGATATAGTGCAGTACTCCCAGAGCAGCTCCACATAAAGCAAAATGTCCCTTCCTTCTGCTCATTCCTGGGTTTGCAGTGTTCACGATTCCCGAGTCTATCGCTTGCAAGCCTACACTGATGTACATGGCTTCACTTTTTTTTTATTCTTTAAAAAAGCTTCAGATATTTAAAATATTTTCTTTCTTAATTAATACTGAGAACAATGACCATTTAGAATCTTGCTAGTATTTTAATGGAAAAGACTTTTTGGAAGTGACTTCTGTCAGGACTGCTCTAACTTAATAGTTGCAAGGTGGTGCAGTGACAGACCACTAGTGCTAATGGTGAGTTTTAGATTGCCAGCCTTAACCTGACAGACATTTAAAACTTCTTTGCTGTGATGTTTACCAGATGCCCTCAGAAACTTGGTGGGGTTGAGCTGCTGGTATGTGGAAGCCAGTTCTAGACCAGTATTTATCAATGGCTTGCTTTGCAGATGGTTTATGTTCTGATGTTTACAGTCCTTTACATTTTCTGCACTAAACTTAGTGTGGTGGGATCTCGATCTTAATGTGGAGACTGCTCCAAATATTGCTTCTGTGCTCACAGGTAGAGGGTTTTGAATTCAGCCAGGTGGGGGCCACAGGAAAGGCAGTGTCTTTTACACTGGTGCGACTAGGAAGAGAAAAAAAGGGTAGGGAGCCAAGCTTTTGAGTACACTGAACTTCACCAAAATTGAGTATTGCAGTTCAGGCTTTTCTTTCCCTCTTTCTCTCTCTGGTAAATCTGCTCTCAGTACTTAACTTAAAGTGCAGCTGAGGCCTTGTTTGGGAAAGCATGACCTCAAAGCACAAGTCTTGTATGACTAACAAATGAGCTATATTGGGTCTATCTGTACTGTTTGACAGATAAAAAGCTGTATTTAGATTTAGATGCTTCCTCTCTGCTGCCTTGATGGAACCATGAAGTCCTCCTTTGACAGGGCTGAGTGTGCTTTGAAGTAAGGAGGGAAGAAAATGATGCTTTAAATAAGGCAGTTGTGTTCTTGTAGGAGTTCTGGGAACACAGCAGAAAGAACTGATGTCCTGAGTATGAAATACCATTTTCAAGGGAAAATGTTTGCTTAGAAGAAAGTATGTCAAAATGATATTGCTAATTCCAGTTCTGTAAATTTTACAGAAGCCAGGCATGGGGGAGGAGAGGGAGTTCAGTTTTGCTTTTGTAAATCCAATGAACAAAGCCTAGTTGACAGATACACTTACCATTGTAGATGAAGTGTTGTCTGTCACCCATAAAAAAAACCCTTCCCATCTTCCTAAGTTGCTGCTTCTGTGTCTAACATAACCGGGATAAACCAAGCCACCTATGTTCAGAAAATCGAAAAATTGTCTACTTGTGCCAATCCTATACTTGCTTTTTTGGTAAACTTTATCAAATGGGGACTTCAAAATTCTTAGTAATAAGCAGCTATTAACTTTGAGACAGAATCCAGAAATACTCAGTTTCAGCATTAGTCAGGTATATGGCCCCACGGCCTGCAGCAGTCTCAGGTAGAACTGTAAACACCGCAGTTGTTATCTGAAGTTTGCAGGCCTAGTGTGCTTTAAGAAGGAAAAAGGGAGGGAAAAGAAAAATTCAAGTTCTTTCCAAACACAGAGTGTGGGTTTTAAGCAGATTATAAATTAAGGGTCCTGTATTGCACTGGGGGTGGTGATATCTGTGATCTGCTCAGCAAGGCGTTAGCAAGAGGCTTAAGCATTGCTTTTGCCATATTTCTTCCACCCTTTCTTCCATGGGCTGCAGGCTGTGGAGGGAGAAGTGCATGGGGTTGTAGTTTCAATAGGATGTAATATGTGCGTGTGTTTATGTGTTTGTATGTGAGACTGCTGGTATTCATACAGACATATACAGCAAGGGAAACAAATGTATTAAGGTAGAGTGGATTGGAAGAACAAACAAATGTATTAAGGTAGAGTGGATTGGAAGAACAGATAAAAGAGAAAAGATTACGTGGGAGGTGATGGGGTAAGTGGAGTTATCCTTTCTGTATAGGATGAGTTTTCACCTTTGAAGTTTGGTTTGGAAGTGAATATCTAGATGTTCTGCTTTGAATTCAGCAGCTAAACATGCTTGCACGCTATTTATTGTGAGAACCCAAATGAATCATGTGGAACTCTAAAATTCTTGTCTTCCTAGCTAATTTACAGACAATGAGAAATATGCCAAGTTTGTTTGGGTTTTAGACTTAACAGCTCAATACCTTTCACTTTCCATACTCCGCCTCAGCTGCCACTGAGCCCTTCCCCAGGCTGTTGCAGAAGTCATGAAAGCAGCCAGCCTGCTCCTTCTGTGCAGCTCACAGCCTTCCGATCCTACCAGTGACATCCTGTCCAGAAAGGTCAGTCTACTGAGGCGGTTCTGTCATGAGTTCTCTTTTTTCTTTTTTCTTTTTTTCCCCCCCCCCCCCCCCCTTCCTTCTTTCCTTCTGATTTCTTTAATGATCGGGTTCGGCGCTTGCCAGACACTGCTTTGTACAAGGCACTGTCTGGCTTAAAAGCTACTGTTCTCTGCTGGCCTCCTGGGACTATTAGAAGTCCTTTTATATGAGTTGTCTGCCATAGTTCATGAAGTCCTAGCCCTGTACTCTTTTTGCCTACTGCAGTGTTATGTGATCTTCCTGTGAATTTTTGTCTTTGGCTTTAGGATCCTGATATTCCCTAGAAAAAGCTCATGGTATTTTTTTTTTCATGAGACTGTGATATAACCATGAGATTTGTGGAACATAAAGACTGTGGTACGCAGCACTGTAACTGCAATGCAAATCAATTCTGATGAAATAGTCTTTATGCAGTAGAGGTTCCCAGTGAACACCTAGGTATCTCCTAACAGCTTGTTTCTTTGTTAAACTTGACTTGTGTCCAGGTGTACACTTTTGGTTTTGTTTGTTTTTGTTTTTTTTTTTTTTTTCCTTTTAAAAAGAAAAGTAAATGTTCCTCAATAATACTTTATCTGCCTGTAATAGTCAAAATGAAACTGTTTTGCCAATGTCAGTGTGTTCAATTAGGTTTATTTTTAAAACTTCCTTCTTTGTCTTAACTGTATTCCAGATACATATTCTTATCTTCAAATCTCCACAAGATAGAGCAAGTGTCTGATAGATATCTCTAAACTTGATAAACTTACTTTGAACTTTTACTCATCTTGACACTTGAACTTTTAAATGTCATTGTTGTGTACATACATGTACCAGAGGAAAGGATTGGCTAGGAAACACATCTTTTGTTAAGAAGGCATTTTTTAACTGACTTGTACATTGTGATTTTTTTTTTTTTTTTTTTTTTTTTTTTAAACTGCTCTTGAATGTAGTCAGGCCATTCTGTACTTATGACAAATCTCTTTAGTGTCCTGTTCTGTATTTAGTTTTTCTTTCTCCTTCTGGGTGTTTAGATATGATTCTTGAGGTTCCTGTTTCGTGGGCCAGTTTGTTCCGTAAACAGAAAAGTAAATGGGTGGATGGATGCTTTTGCAGCAGGAAGTGTATGCTGCCTTAGAGATTTGTCTGACCATCACTGAAAGTAACAGCCATGCTGATCACTCTGAAACAGCAGTGAAATACAATAGCCATGATTGAATTGCTTCTGTTGTGGTGATGGTGAAAGGGAATGCTATAAAATAATGAACTGGCACGTAGCAGGAGAATTCTGCTCTTTTCTTTAGTATAATATTTGTGGTTTTCAGTGGCTTCTACTTTTTGTCATGTTTGTCACATAGATACGTAAGCTTTTATAACAATACCTGATGATAGTCATTTAGTCTTCTGGCAAATAATCACCTTCAGTGCAATCCACACACATTGGGTTCTGGCCAACCTTGTAAGTGCAGAGGAACAAAATTACACCTGCCTGTTCCCTCAAGACTGGTAAATTTTAGATGGTTCAGTTGCTTCTGATTCAAGAGAAGGGGTAGCAGAGCTTCTAGCTAAAAGTTTATGGGCTGGAATAAATGCTTCCTGGTTGTCTTGAGCTGTTAAAATGTCAGCTGGTTCTGGGGGTGTTAAAGGACATGACACTTTGCTTGTGGATCTGGGTTTCTTCCTGCACCTGTCTTTGCTATGTTTTTTCCAGCTGATGCTGTTTGTGATATATTTGAAACCTAAGTGCAGATGTTATATAACTAATCACTTTTTTCATTGGTTTGGGCACCTTTACATCATTTCTTCCTTCATCATCTATTTGAGGGGGTTTGTATTAAACTCTTAGAAATATCACAAAGGTGGTTTGATCATCCTTCACATCAGTTTTGATATCAGTGCTATGCCATACAGACAGATTCTTCTGTTAAAAAAAAAATAAATCTGAAAGAAGTCATGCTTTGTAGCTTAGTTGCAAGCACGCTGTTATGTGGGGAAAACCTTGGTACTTTTTCTTGGGTTGTTTTTTTGCTAGGTTTAGACCTTTTAAGTCCTAAAATACTTGGGAGTGTGCTTATCACCAATGCTTCTTTAAAATCTCAAGGGACAGCATTGCTGAGAGCCCTGTATGTGAATAATCTTAAAATACTGAGAGAAATCTTGTATCTGCTGTCTTCCCAGAAGCACCATACATCACTCAGTAAAAATAGATCTGTGATGATATAGTAGTAGCAACATTCTCAGTCTGGAAGTTGTTCCCTTTGGAGTGGGATGTGTGGAACTGGATTCACATGGGCACATGGGAGACTGGCAACTCTGGGTAGGGATGTGAGCAGGAAAAAAGCAAAATTAGTTGCATTTTTGGAATAGCGCTTTCGATGCTGAACCTGGGAAATCACAAGATGAACTTTAATGAAATCCCTGGTATCCTGGAAATTAGCTCTCTTCTCCATGGAATTTTTCCTTACAAGGTCAGTACTTAAGCTCCCTAGTGGCATTTTTCAAATATACTTTTAGAACAGCTAACTCTTTAAACTTGGCAGAACCAAGCAGCTGCAGCCCTAAAATGATCCTTGGCAGTTGACTACTGCTTTCCCCAGCTGGCAAGTTTTCCTGTTGTTTTCCTCTTCCCTTTTGTGTCAGGCAGTTGATGATATTTGTTTGTCTTGTAATGGGAAAGCAGTTTCCTCCATCCCATATTAGAACAAAGTCTGATTTTTATTTTGATTCCTGGGTCACTTTTGTTTTCCTCTCTCATGCTGCTTAAAACCACCGTGGGTACCATTCAGAACTGTGTTTTTCTTGCTTTATGAATATCAGCCCAGCCTCAAGTAATTAATGATTGTTTCCTCCTTGTATGTTCATAGTTGGTGGGATTATTAATGCTGTGGTTATCCACACAGAAGTCTGCATGGAGAGTTAAGGAATATGTTGAGGACAAGAAATTAATTGTAGAGCCAAAGCATTTGAATTTAACTTTCTTAAAGTAATTCAGTTGGTTACCATCAGACTTGTACTTTTTTGTCATGGAATTTTTGATGTTTTAAAATTCTCTGTGTAGAATGTAATATAGTAATTCCTTCACTGATTCCTGTTTGGATTACAGGGTTTCCCAGGTTTTGTCATGGGTAGTTTTCTGTTTTCTTGGTTCAAAGCATCTCTAAGACAAATGAGGATATCTGTAAACTGTTTGTGCACTTGAATGTGAGGAGGACAAAGTGGTGTGGTGAGCTTTCTTCTTTGAAAAGGATTAATGTGTCCTGTGCTCCATTCTAGTTTTTAATGGAGCTCATTTATCTCATAGAAGGTGAAGTCACCTTTCTGAATCGAAGGGTTTATTAAACTAACTTTTACATATTTTCTGTGGTATGGTCTTGATAATCTATGATCTCTTGTCTAAACTTCAACTCTCTATTGCCCCAGAGTACTCCTGTAGATTATTCTTCTCTACCCTAAATAAACTGTATAAGAATTAATAGCTAGACATAAGTAAAAATTCCAGATGAGCGAAAAAGAGTCCAAATTAGTTTTTTCCAAGGTATGAACTGCATTGTCTTATGTGATATTTTAGCAGCTGTGTTGTTAGTTTCCAAATTGACATGTGGCATTCCAGGGAATTTGATTATGACTTTAGCTAAGGTCCAAGGTGGTGGGTGCACCTCATCCATGGAAATTGTCTGCAAACTTATTTTCTGTGAAAAACTATAAATTGATATTGCTATTATTTATGCTTTCCTGCTTCTTCCTAATCCCAATCCCCCTTCTGAATAAAAGATGAAGAACCCAAATTTAACATGTTAATCTGACATTTAGTATTGTTGTGGTTTGAGCCCAGAGCGTGACTGAGCACCATGAAGCCGTTCACTCACCCCTTCCCCCCAGTTCTGGGAGGGAGAAAATGAAGTAAAAGGCTCGGGAATCGAGATAAGAACAGGGAAGGGTGGCTCACCCATTACAGTTCTGGGCAAAAGGCAGAGTCCTTAGGGGAAGAAAGAGAAAGAACATCACTTTAATTCAAATACTAACAAAACCAACACTTAACAGGGAGTGGGACGGTGAGAAGTGCCACCACATCCCAAAACACCTTCCCCCACCCCTCCCTTCTTTCTGGGCTCAGCGCTGCTCCCAATCTCTCTACCTCCTCCCTGCCAGCAGCACAGGGGGCAGGGGGTAGGGGTTACAGTCAGTCTGCTGCTCCTTCCTTCTCAAGGGCGGGTGGGTAGGGCACTCCTCGCAATTATTTCCCCTGTTCCACAGGGCTCCCCCTGCTCCATGTGGCTCCAGGAGACGGTCCTCCATAAACCTTCTCCAGTGTGAGTCCTTCCCACGGGATGCAGCCGCTCCCATGTTGCCCTGGCGTGGGTCACCCCTGTGTGTTGCGGTCCTCCCAGCACCAAACTTAGAGCAGCGAGGGCTCTTCCTTCCCTCAGAGCCCCAGCTTCCTTTATGCGTAGCCGCCTGTCCTGGTGTGGGTTCCTTCACAGGCTTCAGGTCGGCCTGTGCTCCGCCGTGGGCCGCCATGGGTGGCGGGGGGTGGAGGGTCCGCGGCCCTGCCATCTCACCGCAGGATACGGGGGTCTCTGCTCTGGTGCACCTCTCCCCCTTCCTCCTCCTTCCTTCCACTGACCTCGCTGTTCGCATAGGTGTGCTCGTAACTCCGTTCCTCCTCCCACGTTCCAGTTCTTAAATACGTTATCTCAGAGGTACAACCACCGTCGCTAACTGGCTCGGCCTTGCCCAGATGCGGGTCCGACTTGGAGCCGGGGAAGCTCTTCCCACGGCTGTAGCTCCCTCCTCTGCTACCAAAAACCCGGCCGCACAAATATGTCCATTTATTTTTTATACAAATAGTTGTGCGGTGCCTTCATACACCAAAAATGTAAAAATTCTTTCCCCTCTAGGAAGTTTCTGGACTCTCAAACTCTTCAGAGGACCTTTTGGGAAAGAAACCCACCAAAGTCCTCCTTAGCTGTTTCTTCTTTATGTTTTCTTTCTGTCACGTACGCAAACAGTTCAGGGCAGGGAAAAACTTAAAATGCTTGAAACTTGGCAGATGAAGAAAGATAATGACTAACAGTTACTGATGACGTTCTTGTGATACTTGAAATTATACTCCGAGTAAAGCAATTTGCACAGTGTTAAATTGTGGTATTTGAGTTTGGAGGAGGAGCCACCTTATCCCACTGTTTTTGGAATGTTGTCCTTTGGGTAGGGACAGGATGGTTAGACAGTGATTCTGAGGATGGCTCTGGTTCCCAAAGCAATTTTAGTAACCCTCTGGAGTCAATTAATAAGCCAGCCAAATTAATTATTGCCTGGAAAACAGGGAAAGGAGAGGAATTCCTTTTTCCTGGGCTAGTACCAGGCTTGATACTGTTCCATGTTGTCATTAACTACTTGGACAATGGAAAGAAGGGCATCTTAAGCAAGTTTGTGGATGATAGTGAATGAGGTGGAAGCAGCTGATATGGTTAGGGTAGGGATGCTTTTAAGGCGGCCTTTATCAGGCTGGAAAAATGGATTGAGAGAAACTTCATGCAGTTCATCATGGGCAAGTAAGAGTTTTAGTACCTGGGTTGGAAAATCTTTGTGCAGTCCGGGCTGGTGGTTGGAGAGCAGTGCTGCAGGAAAGGGCATGGGGAGCTGATGAAGAGGAATGTGAGTCGGCAGTGTGCCCTTGTGGTGAAACGGGACTAACTGCAGCAGGTCAAGGCAAGTGAGTCTTTCAGTGACAGTTCTGCACCTCTCAAACCACATTTGGAGTATTGCGTCCAGTTCTGGGCTCCCTGGTGCAAGGAAGATGCTGATAAACTAGAGCAAGTCCAGTTGTCCAGGATAACCAGGGGGCTGACACATATGACATAAGAACCTGACAGAACTGGATTTGTCCAGAAGAGACATCTGTGGAGTAACTTCTTACTATTTTCTGTCACCTACTGGGGTACAGATGTGACAGAGACAGACTCTTAGCACAAGAGGCAACAGATGCAACGGTAGCAAGTGAAACTCCAGGTACACATCAGGGGAAGAAAAATTTGGCATCAGAGTGGTCAAACACTGGAAGAGGTGCCCAGGCGTGGCCTATGGGATCTCCATCCTTGGAGACACTCAGAGCTCAATTGCCAAGGCCTTGAGCAACTTGATATAAGCTGGCCCTACTCTGAGCTGGGCGTAGAACTGGGTGACCTTAGAGGTTCCTTCAGAGCTAAATTACTGTATGAGCTGAGGTAGGGAGGAGAGTGTCTTGAACCAGATGGGGTCTGGCAACACTTGTTAAATAGCCTGTTGTGATCTGCAGATGTTCCTGTAAGAGTGTAGATGCCTGACTGCTTAGCTGGAAATATAAATGGCCCAAATCAGAGAGATGGTTCCTTTTATTTTTTATTTACTTCATTCAATAATATGCACTAACACTTAGGCCAGTGACTGTCTTAGAGCTGTAAGACAGTAAGAATATGTGTTATGGGAAGGGCCGCACTGAAGCAGCCCTTACTGAAATAGTTTTTGTTGTTGGCTGATGTTCTATGTAAGGCAGATAA
Source organism: Tyto alba (assembly GCF_018691265.1). Classification (NCBI taxonomy): domain Eukaryota; kingdom Metazoa; phylum Chordata; class Aves; order Strigiformes; family Tytonidae; genus Tyto; species Tyto alba. Next base: position 18,816,743 of record NW_024881295.1, read on the forward strand.
AGTAGTTTTGCCTCCTACAGAAAAGAAATAAGCACAAACTCATTTGTCTTGGATAGCAGAAGAAAGCATGCAGAGTGTCGTGGTCATGATTCATGCTCCCTCTAGTTCAGCACCTTACGTGCAAGAACTCCTCCTGTCAATGATTCTATTTGCCTTCCACATCTTAATTTTGTAAGGAAGTTATTCAATTATATACCCATTGAATATATCATATAATATGTGACGCTGTATCTTGAGACAGCTTCCTTGGTCTTTTAGATCATCTGTCCTGAAGGAAATATAGACTTAATATAAAATTTCTTCTGGAACAGTAATTTTTCATTTTTCCTTCCAGGTGTCCAGGTACATAATAAAATGCCAGATAAGAGGCTAATGTGCTCTAGGATCCAAATCTTCAAAAGTGGATTCCTCAAATAAGAGCAGCAAATACAAGCCTGTTATAGCTGACTATTTAGTGGCTTTTTCTTTTTAACTGATTGCCTAGCTTCAGGCATCTACTTTGAAAGTCTTTTATGAGAATATTATAATGCAGCAAATAATTTCATTTCTGGAAGAGGTAAAAAGTCACCATTTCCATCCACCCCTCCTCCCATCTCCATTCAGTCATGATAGTTTATAGAAAGGCTTAAAAATCTATTCTAACAAATGCCTCAGACATATTGCAATACCATAAATATGTTGAAGTCCTGTACAGAAAAGATCAAAGAAATCCTTGGAAAAGGCAAAGCTGACCTGTTTTTTTTTTGTTGTTGTTGTTGTTGTTTTGGTTGGTTGTGTTTTTTGGGGTTTTTTTTGGTTTTGTTTTTGTGGTCTGTAATGGCTTTATTATTTCTATTTTTTTTTTTTTTTTTAAGGTATGAGTGTATACCACAGAGTTCTTCTGGCTGCAGTATGTCTTTCCATGTGTAACTGATTTCAAAGTCATGATGAGGATGTCCTAAACCATAAAAAGACTAGGAAGCAGCTAAAGAATAAGTAGCAATGTTTACACTCTAAAATGGTGAGTCACAGTCATGGGTGCATGTGGCCATGGACTTAGAAAAATGTGGGGTGGTTGTTCAGAATCTGCAGTAAGAGGAGAGGGACCCAAATGAATTTTTTTTTTTTTTTTTTTTTTTAATGGCGCTGATCACCTTGGCACTTATGTATTTAAAAACAAATCTAAAAAAGAAAATTTCCAGTATGTGTTTGCTGAATAGTATTGTAGGTAGCACAAAAGTTTTGGCATGAAATAAACTTAAAGAGCTTTTGTGGTGATTTAGCTCTATGAGCTATTTCCAGTTTACTTGTCTCTTGCTGCCTGAAAAAGTCTTCTGTGCTGACACTGCTGATTTATATAATTTACCATTTTAATTCAGAGGGACATACACAGAGCGTACAAGTGTATGGACAAACAGGTGTTGGCAACCTGATGTGATTTGAAGATGATTAATAGTAACTCTGCAAGGCCTGACTTGTTTACAGACTTAAAACCCAACCAACAAACCGACCTCCCCACCCCCAAACCTTGACCTCCTGTGAAATGAAAACAAACTTCTGTGCTTATGTGCATGTCAGTGTTCTCTAGCAGCTCCTCTTTTCCTATAGCTTTCTTGCTTGCAAACCTGTGAGTCAAATGAGGGACTGGATGAGCTTCAACTTTTGTTGCCAAATTTTTCTGTTTCAGGGAGTTTGCCCTTTTTTTTTTAATTGGCTATTCTACTGAAATTGGATGTTGAGCAGATGAGTCTAAAATTCTTCAATGTCCTTGTTTCCAGAATACCTGAGGCTTTGTCCCTTGGCTGTGACATAGCGTATGAGCAACAAAATCTAAAGAGGGAATACCCATTCATCTTGGTTGTTTATTAAAAAAAAAAAAAGTAGTTTATTGAATATAATCAAACATAGCTATTGTTTTGTTATTCCCCTGGAAATGGGAGAGGCCATGGTGCAAACATGGAAAAATTCCTCTGAACACAGATAAAATTTTTGCTTATTTTGGGATAGAGGTTGGTAGTTTTCCTAAAATAGGGGCCCTTTGCAGACTTTAGTTTCAATATTCAGTGAAAATATATGCTGTAGAGGGGGAAGGGAAAATAACAAGAATGTTTGCCATCATGTACTTTATGTAGGTTTCCTGTGTATCCTGAGAGAACTTCTCAGATCTTTCTGCTCCCAAATCTAAACAACGTAATCCTTCAAATCTCCAGAGAGATTGCTGAGGAAGACAGTAAGGCTTCATGTGGTTTACAATGTCCTTGTAGTCTAAATAACTGTGACTAGTCTCTTTCAGCTATTTCTTTAGTATTGCCTGATCTCTTGGTGACAACAAAATGGTTGGATTTTTCTTTTTAAAAGAAAACGTTGAGCAGTTTCTCCTTTCAATAAGCAACACAGGTGTCTCTGGCTGCCAGCTGCTGCTTTAGAAGGAGATGGTAAATGTACAGGATATATGTGGTGTTCAGAGGAACACACTCATTGTCATTTTGGCAGTCTTCCACTGCTGCTGTGTTGTGTTGAGTCAGCTGAAGTATTTATATCCATTTTTAGCATCACTTTTGATAAATCACAAATGTAGATGCCTTTGGTTTGACAACTGAGCATCTTAAATTTGAATGTGCTAAATACTTTCTGGGTTAAGGAGTGGACGCGTTTTGGTCATTTGTTTTGGATCAGGTAGGACTGCGTTAAAAATCTATTCTGGGGTGCTCTGTCTCTATTTTGTAGCTTCCAGGTATGGATGAGACAACGTATTAAAGTCTCTACTTGTTATGGGATGGAGTGGCAAACTAATAGCTGAATCTGAAACCTTTTAGATTTTGCTACAGATTTTGCTATATTGTGTCCCACAGTAGTATGGGATCGCCTTAAAATAAGATTACAATTTACTGAAGCAATAGAAATAGACTATTTGAAGAGACAAAAAAAAAAAATCACTGTCTTACAATGCAGCTTTAATTATTTGTCATAAAAGGCTTAATGTAAGTTTAAGTAAAATAATAGAAGTTAAAATAAATGGCAATGTAGTACATGACACAATGCTACTGAATTCTAGGTAACCGTGGTCCAGATGAGTAAGAGCTGTTTGTAGACTGTTGGATGCAGGTGTTTTCCTGTTGATGACAGCAATCACTCCTAATGGTTGTAGTGCTGAAATCAAATGTAACTCTGCAAAATGAAAAGCAGATTTTTTGTTTCATTCATTTGTGTTTAGCTATGACTTCCTTCTATAACCTGAAATTGCGGGAAGAAAAAAAAAGTGTGAAAATTCAGTGTGTCTGCTTTAAAGTTGGAGGAGGTTGGTAGAAGTAACATGACCAAAAAGATCATTATAATTCATACTGAGCTTTCAAATACTACCTTCAGAGCTTGAAGGAAAGGATGAGAAGGCTTTCTGGGTGAGATAGTGGACAGCATTAGAGATTATGATATTTAAACTCCATTTTTGCTGTGAATGCTGAGGATCCTAGCCCAGCTAGCAGTTAGGAGAAAATCAGAGTAGTTGACTTTTATGCTAGTAGCATCAGATGGTGTTCTAGTGAAGAACCATTAAAGACAAATAAATTAATTAGCTGAACTGTCTGGATGCACTGTATTTTTCTTTATCTTCTATTAGGCTGAGGTAGGCTTAGTGCATTCATTTCATGGTCTTCCCATAGCCATCTTCCCAGAATGGACAAGGCATACCAATTATGCTTTGTGGCTGAGCACTGGACTGTGTAGTCTCCTACTATTTCTTCCATTCATGTATTTCTAGAGCTGTCTTATTGATCACTAAATGGCAATTTTCTGAAATCTAAATTTTCACACTTCATGAAGCAGTAGTGCAGTAGATACATACTCACCTTTTTGTTTTAGCTTATAGTGCATCCTGGTTTAAAAAGATCAATTTGAGGAGGAGGTTACTCCGGTGGGTGTCACTGGAGTCCTCCTAGTGCAGCTATTTGTGAAAGGCATTGTTTTGCATGGACCCTTAGCTTGGCTGGGGCAGTCCATCTTGACTTCGCAAGCATCTATCCTTTCGTTTTTCTGCTTTATGTTATGATTGTATCTTACTGTTAGGAAAGTCAACAAAGTCTTCAGTAGTTTCTCAGAATAAAAGAGCACCAAAAAAAACCCAAGCCCCCCAAACCGCTGTAAAATATTTACTCTTGTTATTTGCTTCATTTTGTCATTTTTTTATGATTTCAAACTTTTCCCAACGTGAGGACAGTGAAACTCTTTCATATGGCAACTCAGATTTGCTATAATTGTTCTTCTGTTGCCAAGAGTTGGGATTTCTAATATTTTGAGAAATAATGATACTACTTGGTTTTTCAAGTAATCTTTTTTCTACAGCTGATGCCTATAAGTTGTGCTTCAAGGGATTCATACATTACAACTTCAAAGGAAGAAGACTGCCTGAAAGAGGCAGTTAGTCACACGCAGTGGTTTGTGTCACACAGCTTACAGCTCATGTCTTCAGAAATCTGTTGAAATAGGCTTTTCTATTTTCCTGCATGTAATGTACCTAAAATGTGCAGTGGAGTATTTAATAGACTTCTGAAGAAGCTGCATGGAGTGAGTAGCGTGGCAGGTGAGTATCTTGGTATCTGGAAAACTTTCTAAAGAAAGTTGCTGGCATCATCTCTGCCTGATGCCGTGGGATTTTGTCATGAGGGTTCATTACTGTGGCGTGCTGGAAAATATCGAGTTTTTTATTCTGCCTGAAAATTCTCTAGTACTGCTTTAGTAATGTAATAGTCAATGCAGAAAAGTGTCAGAAGGTTTTGGCAGTCAGTGCTTACGTGTTTCTGTGCTGCGTTTTGCATGGCTCAAACATGTAGTGGTAGAAGTCTTGGAGGCCTTCTGCTGAAGCTGGGTATAAAGACCACAAAGATGAGAAGCAAAAATGGAAAACCACCAAATGCAAATGAAAAGATCGTCAGGTTTATGAGTTTTCTAGTAATGGGAGATAATAAATAACTTACTACTAGACAGTTTGATACTGTGAAAAGAGTAGTGAGAGTACAAGTGGAAGCAACTTACACAAATCCTTTCTCTGAATTAATTAATGTGTTTCTAGTTCTTCACAAACTAAAACACAGAACCACTCCTCTACATTGAGTGACAGCCATACCGCATTGCCAGAGCTGCCTATTATTTTCTTAAGAAGTGGGGGTTCTTAAAAGGTCTTAAAGATGTGACTAGAGTATATCTTATATAATGTTGATTAGAATATAGCTGTAGAGTTCTCCTTATTGATGGGCAGTGAGTCAAGTGAATCTTGACCTGTAAGGATTTAATTTCTTTTTAAAGAAACATTTTCTCTAAGGGCCCACTCGCACAATCTGCTGTTAGTATGTGTTGAAATATTTCTTGTTGCTTATTTCCTGAGCTTTGTCAGTCAGTTATGAAATTCAGAACTTCCTTTTTTATAAAATGAGTTGATAATGTTCATTCTATGCCCAGTTTAAGGACTGTCTCCTAGATGGGTAGAGTTACTTGCACAAAAACATCGGAATGTAAGGATTCCTGCTCACACTAATGACATGCCTATATAAGGCATGGGTAGCTGTAAGTAGATCTCTTTTTGCCTGTTTTTTTAATAGCTTACTGTTTTTTTAAGTAAATTTATGACCTGTGGGAGAGTCTCAGAAATATTTGAAAATAAATATATATATTTTTTTTTCTCACCTTGCCATGTAGCTGATATACTTATAGATCTCTTAAAGAATTAGAAGACAGCAGAAGTCAAGTTCTTCAGTGGCCTGTGATCAAACTTGTTTATGCAGGAGTGCATTCTGTAGTTTAGATCTAGTTTTTCCACTAATATTGACAAGAAAGTGTGTTTCTTGCTGTTGTTGAGAAGGAAGTAATCTGTCAGCATCTGAGAGCAGTTGCACCAAACTGAATTCTCATCGCTTGGATGAGCAGCAGTGGAAGCAGAACATGAGTGCGTTGATCCGGGGCAGCTATCCCTGCAATGAGAAGTTGAATCTTGTGACCCTCCTCACAGCACACGATGGATCTGTGTTCAATTCTGAACTTATTTTCTGACACTTTTCTAACTTTTCCTTCCTATTTTTCTGTCACATGCAGTCTGAGAATACTGATGATCTTTGAGACTGTGGAGGGAAGTTGTACATGTTACTGTAGCCTACCCACATCTAATGCTAGCAGTGCATTGTCAAATATTATGTTTTCTTGAAAGTGAAGTTTAGGTAATACTTATATCTACTAGCGTGCCTATATTCTAGCTGTTTAAAATGTAAGCACAGGCAGAGTGGATGGAGAGTATTTCACTATAGTGTATATATACGCTGAGTATACACCTTTGCACTAGGTTGGAATACTTGAGAGACACAGAAATGCTGGTAAATCTTCATCTGTATTTGTACTACATGGTTTTTACTTAGTGAACTCACCAGTGCGATAGCAAAGACAATAAAAATTTCAAAAGTATTTCCAAATTTTTTTTTGGTGAGCAAGATTGGTTTATTTGTTCTGCTTTGTATGTGTATATATCAGTTGTTACTGATTTCTCAGCATGTGCCGATGGTTTGGAGAGTGGAGTCTTTGTAGGTATGTCTTGATTTATGTTATTTTTTTTCCTTATCCTTATGTGTACTAAGTACTTCTGCAGTTAAAAAGAAATGAAAAAGTTTAGATCTTTCAAGGTATTGGAGTGACCCATGTGCCAATATCCTTTTTTTTTTTTTTTAAACTTACTCTCCCATTCACCCCCTTGTAGCAAAAGAATAAAATCCTTAAAATAAATTATTTCCTCTTTGTTGTATTGTATGTTAACAATAATAATAAAAACCTCTGTGAATTTCTTACTGTAAGCAAAATGCTGTACAGTGATAGGCTATACTGGGCCTATATGATTAGTATATTGGAATATATCCTATTATATTGGAAATAATCTGGAAAAGAGATGACCTGTGTTTTTGTGCTGTATGCCTGTAAATCTGTATATCTGTCATGGGCCCACCTGGAAGCCCCATCTGTGACCAAGACCCCCAGTACTCATCAGATTGTTTTAAATATTTTCTGCTGAAACCTTCATTTTTTTGCATCTGTGAAACTGGTTGCTCATCCTTGTGGGAGGAGGTAGATTGCAAAAAGAACTCTGAGCCACTGAAATATATACAAAATAAAACCAGGAATATTTTGGGTGACTTCAATGGAACACATAGTTACTGTCAGCCTAAGTGGTGCTGTAAATTTGGGTTGTAAAAAAGCTAACTCACTTGTATGAACTGGCACAGGAGGTAGGTGGAATTTTGAGCTTTCATTGGTGTGTCCTTGGCAGTTACCGGTAAATCCTGCGATACCGCTTTTCCTTCCACTTGGCAGTGGAGCTGTCAGCTGTGGGCATGGATGGGGCACGCTCCACGATTGCCTGATAAAATACCAGGGCCTGGTTTCTTCAGACAGCTTGCTGCTGGCTCCTCTGTCAGCCTGCTGAAGGAGCTTCAGGCTAGGGAAAAGCAAGGTGTTTTGTAAAATTTATCTGTTGCTCAGTCAGAAAACTGTTACAGACTGCTCAGAAAAGTGTTTGTGTTGGATCTAACAAAGGTGCTTCTAGATCTCAGAAATCTGTGGCAAAGTGGTGCCTGCCAAGTTTGCAGAGGAATTTAAATCGGATCAATGTGAATTATGTGAGTGGGTCTGCTAAATGCCTTTTAAGAATTTTTCTGGGTTCTTTGCTGCTAATAGGTTAGCCACCTGCAATGGGCTAAAGCACAAGGGTGTTGATGTAGTATTTAGTACAGCTCAAATACCACTGCTCCTGCTGTACCTCAGATTACCTCTATGAAGCATAAATTAAAGTTCTGGATTTACAACAACTTTTTTTCTTCCTGAGTTTAATTGATGAAGTATGAGAACTTCCTGTATCTGCATGGAGGAGACTAGCACGCTGAATACCCATAACATCTTTTATTATTTTGTAGTAGCGTGGTTTCTCTACATTTCCTTATTCTCCTACTGTTTGTGGCTTTTACTGAAGGATACTTAATAGAGGAGGGAATGTACAGGCTATTATTCTTCCAGAGACACCATTTCTGTCTTTGTTTACAAGTGCTGGTGGGAGTTGTTCAAACCAGGGTAGAAGAGGAGTCCTGTGGTTCCCATCCAGACTTCTCAGAAACTCTTTACTAAAGCCTAAAGAGAAAGGAAAGCCCCATGGCTACAGTTCCCACCCATGTGCTACTCTGATGTCTATTCTGCTTTCATTGGGATCTTAAGTGGTAAATAAAGAGAAGAGGGCAGAGCCCCTGGAGTTAGGCTGTCCCCCAGAGCTGGTTTTACTATTACATTCCTCAGAACCATGTCCAAAGAGCTGTCTGTGATCTCTCTTTGAGCCTTGCACGTCTGAGCTTTGGCTGGCTCAGCTGTCAGACACTGAATGTCAAACTTAGGAGGCTGCTGCTTTTCCATGGAAACGCTCTGTGCAATTGCAGAAATAATCAGGCTTGTCTGGTGGTTGCTGTGCCCTATTGTTGGATGCTTCTAGACACTAAACTGAATTGTCCTACCTTGACAAACTGAGTTTTCAGCTAAAATCCAGCTCTGCTTTTGTCATCTCTCATGCTTTTTTTTTTTGAATACAGATGGATTGAGAAGGATTAATGTCACAGTTTATTCTGCTGTTGGAATGTAAGCCCTTTGATGTTGGCTCTCTTTCTGTTCATGCTCATCTTTCAAAAGCAGCTCCAGACCTTTTGCTTCTGTGTAGGTACCACCAGTATGAGCTGTCTCGTATCTTGTATTTGCAAGGCCTGAGCTGCAGTATTGTCTTCAGGGAGGCTGTGCTATCGTACATTCTCTTTAGCAACTCTTTCGTGCACTGTATTTTACTAGTGACATAAAAATAATTCAGTGTTTACAAAAAAATAGTGTTAACTGTTTCTTTGCGATCAGCAATTTTCAAGAGAAATTGCTTTCCTAGAGAAAGGGATTCTCATCTAGGGCCTTTGGATTGATGGATATTTTTTTTTTTTCAGTTATGTTTTACATAATTTACTTTCCATAATACTCTAAAATTATGTTAATCAGTGTGCCTGACTAACTCTAGGTATGCTTTGGTGTTGTCTTTAAAGAAAAAACAATGTCCTTTTCTACAGATGTTACTAACTTGGAGACACTACAGATACAGCTCAGTGGGAGAGGTGCCATAAAGTATTTAGAAGCTAGAGTAATTCCAATTTATGGAGTAAGTGTTTCAGTGTATTCGGCTGGTGCTGTTACTGATCTGAAAATAGCTATCTTTGGAGACGTAACAGTAGAAGTCTTATTTTTTCTACTTCTGTAAGGTATTTAATTTCATAATTTTAAAGTTATTCTGGAGGATTGCCTATGAAGGAAGGATAACTTTCAGACTTGTACACCAAACAGGTCACTAAAATGGCTTAGTTTGAGCCCTGTCCATGTTTCTTTGTTGTCATTTAAAAATAGCTGCCAAAAATAAACAGCTGTTGTAACACTGGAAGAATGATTGCTGCAGGAGATGGAGACAGTCTATGTCATTGAACTGGTAAGAAGGAGATAGCTCATCTTCCTGCTGCAGATCCCGCTTTTGTGAGCAGCAGCAGTTTGGAAGGGAAAGGTTTATCACTCAAAACATTGACACCACTTAAATAAACAGCGACCCTTAAGAACAAGAGCAAAAGTTGCTGCCCCTTCTCCCACTCCCAGCTTATGGGGGCACCACGTGAAAGAATAAGCTCTGTAGTCTTGTTTCGTGTGATGCTAAGGAAGCATGTGCTGATATAAAACCGTGGGGCCTGAAAACTCTTGGGGAGTAAGGGGAGCACAACTCACCCAGGTGTGAGGTCTCCATTTGCTTTATGTCTGCAGAGGTGCTGCTGAGGAAGCATTTACTATCTGCAGGGCTTTAATTCATTGTTTTCCTTCTGCAAAGTACAGTGTTTTTTAAGTTAGGAAAACAGCCAATTGAGATAAGACTGGAAGAGCATCTCTGTCATACAGATGGATCTTACCCTTTTTGAAAGCCTCACCCCTTCTGTGCTTATCACAAAAAATGTTAAGTCTTGGAATTCTGGACAAGTAAGAGGAAATTTTGCAAGTTTCAGCCCTTACAGTTGCTTACAGAATATTTTTTATACTCTTAAAAATTTAGACATCCTGTTTCCCGTGAAGTGAACTTCCTCAATACCAGATAGTATCAAGAGAAATACGTACATATATTGAAGCTGCTTTCTGTTTAGAAACAAAGGTGATACTATAATAGAGCAGATCAATGGTCTACTGTATTGCTTTATCTCTGGCAGCAATGTACAGTTGATACAACTGTCAGGAATTACAAGGTTGTTTTAGTAGAAGTCTAAAACCAGGTATGAGAAACGCGCAAAAGTTCAAAACCATGTATGTGTGAAGCCTGGTGTCACTTATGTGCTGTGGTTGGCTTTATAAATAAAGCTTTCAAGACTTATGCAGAGAGTGGAGACTAAATTCTGTCAATATGACTTACTCTGAACTCATGTAACTTGTTCTGGGTGAATAGATTTGAAGTGATTATCATCATAAAAAAAACCCAAAACAAAAACAAAACAAAAAAACCCACCCAAACCTATCTATTCTGAAAAAGATACATTTCTAAAGTCCAGTTTGAGTCCCCCTCAACTTGCATAAAATACCTAAGTCTTGGTCTATCAGATAGCAGCTGGGACTGGAAAAAGCTGAAGCATGTGGTGACAGTGGCATAAAAGACAATCTCTTCAATGGAATCAATTCAGGAGACAGGATGTCAATATGTTGTTTATTTTTATTAATATCTTCCAGCTAAAACCAATTTGTTCCTAAACTCCTGACTCAAACTGGGCCAAAGAATAATGAGCGTTATCTAAGTTTTCTTTCCCTACTCCAGCTCTCTTCAAAAGCGTTTTGGATGTGCTGTTTTCCTCTCTCTTTTTCAAGTAGTTTGAATAAAACTTTTGTCACGTATACAGAGGATACTTGTTTAGTGTCACTCGATGTAACTTACCTATTGATTCTGCCAAAATTTGTACTGCATCCCATGGCCCCTTTCTTTGTGTGATGGCTGCTCCATGTAGTTTATTCAAATTTTTGCATTGTATCTGTGTAAAATCAGACTTAAGAATTAAATTCCAAATAAGAAGCTGAAATGGATTCTGACTGCTGTTGCCCTTTATTCTGCTAACAGTCCTCCTATAAAGAGTACAGCTAGTACTTGTTCAAAAACAGTCTCAGGATTTTTGTCAGTGTGTGGAACAGGTTTTCCAATGCCAAAATTGCATAGTATTTCAATAAACAATATAATTTTTTTTTTAAATACAAAGTTATAATTAACATAAATCTAGAAAATCACTTTGTTGGAGGTGTCTTTCATGAAGGAGCAAAAAAAAAAAGACTGAAACTGAACTGGAATCCCTGTAATTCTGTTTGCCAAGAGCTGTAATTGATACAGCTTTTTCCCAGAAATGCATAAATAAATAAAATGCATCAGTATATTAAAACTAATTTCTGAGCCATGGTCTTTATTTTTAAGAGGCAAATCAAGAAATGCTATCGGTATGTTTCATAATACTTAAACACTGAAGTTTTTGTTATCAACAATTGGCAAGTTAAATAGGAAGTTGGCTTTCTTCCTTACTTTATTTTACCTTTATTGCTGATGAATGATTAGGTTGGTCGATGGTTGCCTAAGAAATTTCTGATGATGTTCTGATGGTGCTTATTTAGAGGAAGAAAATGGGTTGAAATCAGCAGCATGTGTCAGAATGATCTACTAGTCCCGGAGGGGAAGTTGGCAGACCCGGGTTTGGTCCCACGCCTGTCATCGGGACCCGCAGAGCCCTTGTGAGCTCTGCGAGTCCCCTCCGAAGTCTGGGCCCTCTTTAGCTGCCACGCTTTCCATGGTGGGGACTCTCCCACAGCTTATTCGAGCCCCGTCAGCAGCCATCTGAGGGGCTTCCAGAGATAATACGTTAGCAGTTTAATAGTGGGGTCTCTTACCAGTGTAGGAAAAACTTAGATGTGCTTGCTGTGAAACAAAACTAACCTCCTTATGCAGTGGAGGATGAGGGAAATGAAAAATTTGGGGGGGAGAAAATTACTGAGCTCCATGCCTGGAGCTACCCAGAGGAAAAGACGGGCATTTTTGTGATGATGGGTTCCAGCACAGGGTTTTTCAGTCTTTTACAGGAGTAAATGCTGCCTTACAGGACCAGCTGCAAGATCAAAGGTGCCATTAAAGGAGAAAGGAAGGGAAGATGGTTTCCTCAAAAGAATAATTCAGCAGACTTAAGTTAGCATGTAGGAACTTGAAGTCCAAATTTGGCTCAGCGTTAAGTAAAATTGCCCACGGTTTTTTGACGCACTGTTAGTCATAAGCACCGCATGCTTTTGAGAGCGAAGGAGAGAAAGTTTGAATACGTCAACAGGGTCAGACCATGGACTTCCGTGCTGCGTGCTTTTTCACATCCAGTGGTTTGAACCCTAAATATTTTGAGACATGGTGCTGTGCAGCTCATCAGTATTTGAAGCTTTAATACATTCTTTCAAAGCTCTCTTTATTTTGCAGACAAGATCGTTATGAGTTGGTCTTGAAAAGCCACTTCCCTCTCCCCTCTAGACAGTGTTGGTGGGAATTTTGTGGAGCTGGTGCATGCCACTGGTGTAGGTGTGTAGCTGCACAGGATCTGGCTTGGTGAGAGCAGTGGTTTCAGGCACAGCTTTGATGCAAAAAAAGGCTTTTCCAGACACCTCACCCCACCCCCAGCAGCCTAGGGGTGCAGCGGAGGGACACAGTGGTTTTGGCTTAGCGTCTGTTTCGGCAGATGCAGGAGCAGATAAGCCTGACAGAAGCCCTAAGACCAAAAGCCACGGGTCTGTGCAGTTCTTGTTGAGGATAACCCAGGTTAGGAGATCACAGTGTTCTTGAGGGGACCAATTTCAAGGTCTGGGAGATAGAGATCAGGAAGCAACCATTCCTATTGTGCTGAAATTAAACCGATTCAGGGGAAACGAGCCTGCCTTCAGAAAATCATTTTATCGGGGAAAATCAGTCGTCAGCTAATTCCTCTGAACCCTCCGTTTGAGCAATAAATGAAAGCTCTCGCCGGCTCCCCCTCCATCTTAGCGTGTGTTTTACTCCCCTTTTGCCCCCCCCCCGTGGGATGTGGGAGTAGGCAGTGTCAAGGTTAAACCTGGTTGCAAGCTTTAGTGAAGGTGTGTGCCGCCTGCTTGGGAAGGCAAGGCACCTGCTAGGCATGCCCAGTGAGCGCTGGGAGCTGGCTCTCCCGTCCCTCGGGCTTTGCAAGGCTGAAGCACAAAGAACGCTTGTTGCCCGGTCCCCGGGAGTCTCCCAGTGCTACCACTAGCTGGGGAGGACTGGTTACCATGGAGGCTGCCATCTGTTCTCTCCCCGCTGGAATGTGATTATCCTCGCTGGGTTGGGAACCAGCAAAAGCAGGGGAGCGTGTGCTGTCGGCAATTATCCGCAATGGAGTGCGTTAATGGCAGGCTGGAATTAGCTAGCTGGAGGAGAACATAAAAGGATTTTACCAAAACTATTAATGATTTCTAGCCAAGAGGAGTAAGCTTTTTGCAAGGTCAGTACTAAATTCATTATGTATGTAGGTAGATAATTTTTAATTGGCGCAGCGGCTTTATGATTTGAGGATGGTAGCACCACGGCAATAATGCTTATTGTTAAGAGGGGTGTGTGTGTGTGTGTGGGGGGGGAATTGTATTTTAAAGATCTTTGTTTGTCTGATTCAGTTCAAGCAGTTTAATTTGGGGTCGTTAAAGTAGTAAGTCAGAACAATAACTGGCCAAACTGACACAAATGGAGCAATTCGTATCTCTTGTCTTTATGAAATGCTTTTTGCTGCCAAATCTCTCTGATTTACATGCCTCTTCACGCTGATTGCTTTTTGTCTGAGTGATTTCTTTTTGGATGTGATACGTGTTTGGTTTTCATACTGGCATGAAGGGTGAGATGAGGGGAAAATGTTCAAACAGAGCTGGTGATACAATGGGTGTTTAGGGTGTTTTATGCAGTTTGCTCAGAGGAAGCAGTGTAAAGGGAGGCAGAATGCAGGAGCAGGTTTTGCACTCTTCGTTCCCACCCTCTGCCCCTCTTTCCAACTCACCAACTGACCAAACATTTTGGACTCTTTCTCTTATTGAGCTTAATTGTATGGAGACTTGACACGAGTTTTCAGGCTACTCTGCAAATATTGTGACTGTTTTGGTAGCAGCATTTCATTTAAAGGGGAAAATAAAATTAGAACTATATGACTGTAAGGCTTTTGTGTCCTATAAATGACATTTTTTGTTGTGCTGTAGGAGCTAGGAATATTATGTTTTTTTTCATAATAAATGCATGATGAACGTTTGTGTGCAGTTCAGATTACTGACTTAAATGAGGGGCATTAAAATTAATTTGTACCCCGAACAGACAAAACATCACCTCAGCAGATATTTTTAGTCACGTACGGGCTTTCCCTTCTCAAATAAAGCTCTTGCGCTGCATCCTTCTTTCCAGGACTGCCATTTTTATTTTGTACAGGGGAGGACACTACTAGAGGCTTTTAATTAACACTATTGTCAGTCTTAATTCCACCAATGTGCCCTCTGTTTTTATGCACTTAAAATGTCATTGCATTGGAGTCTGGGAGGAAAGTTACCAGTGGAGTTAATAAGTCACTACCGCAACATATTTGACTAGGGTAAATTTTTAACCTACAAGATACTTTCCAAGTCTTGGTGCCAAACAAAAGTGTGTGTGTGTGCGGGAGGTTGAGGGGGTTTTTATTTCTTCGAGTACTTTAACTGTTTGTGGTGTATGAGCTTTTCTGATGCTTGTGGGAGCCTGGTATATGTGCCCAAAGTCCTTTCAGACATCATGTCACGCTCGCGCATCGGTGAAACTGGGAGAGCTCTGTTAATGGGAGGTGTATCATCTTGTAATCAAAAAGACTTTTTTTAACCCCTTCCGTCTCCAGAATTCAAGTATTGCATTGCCATTGAAGTGGGTGACTTATGCGAAACTTGTTTTTAATGGGCTGCAGTGGACCTGTTCACATGTGCAAGTTGCAGGTCTGTAGTTGCGTTGTTAAAAAGAGCGCAGGAAGCAGATTGGCTTTTGTGCTTGAAAAGAGATTAGACTTTCACCCTTCAGACACTGTGCTGAACCTAGCTGGAGGGAAGGGCAACCACCTCAAGGTTATTCCGTAGCTGGTGTGGGATGTGTTTCTGTTCCCCAGTCTGTTTCTAGGAAGGTGGCAGTTGCCTACAGGATTCGCTGTCGCTGTGGATGTGAATTACTGTCTCATTGGCAAGCCCTCATAGACAGCAACAATCGTATCGACATAAAGGTAATGGCTTGTACACCCCTTCCGGAGGTGATCTCTTCTGGGTGCTAGCTGGTGGTGTGCTGAAAAGCTTGTTTTTCCACTGCCTTTGCTAAACCTGTTTCAAGGATAATCAGGGGACTTTACATTTCGCGTTCTCCATCTCTTATTATATTCTCTGATGAGCACTGTGTAAATACCCAAATAGCCTCGAGGAAACAGGTTTTTTATTTCCTTCTTGAATGGTCTATATGGGTCTGTTGCATACTTTCTTTTTTTTAGTTACTGAATTTTACTTTAGGTCACTAGGTCACTGTTGATTTGCAGATGCAGGATTTAAAGGCTAGACACTCTTTAATCCATTTGAGCATCTGGCCTTTCATAGTAGACAGACCATTTCCGTGTAACAGAGGAGCTGTTAAATGTCTGTTTGAAATTAATGATATTTTTTAAAAGATTCTTCTTTTTTTTTTTTTTTTTTTTAATTCTTAGTAGATTATTACAAGTGGCTCTGATGTTTATGCTTAATGTAAACAAATGAAGGGTCAATGTAATCTGCTACATGATCTCTTGAAGGAGATTTATTCTAAAATACAGGCTTTGGGGCCAGCAGAGGTGATGGGTCATACTCAGTAGTAATTTGGGTTTTTTTTTAAGAGAGTAAGCGCAATTTAGGTGCATCATCTCACAAAAAAAAAGACATTGTGAATTAATTCCCAACTAGAATTATATATGACATATATATATATTATATATGTCTAGAAATATAAACTAAGATACAGTGGGTTGCTCATAATCTTGTTTATAATGTCTGTACATACTAAGCTTTCAGGAAACCATTTCATTAAATGGTAAAATCCTGAGTCAATATATAGGAAGCTGGCTTGCATATAAACGATCACAATTGTTCTCTTCAAACAGACAAGTCTTTCTGCTTTTCAGTTGACACATGACTGTGGAATGCTGTTTGACATGGCTTGGATTTATTTATACATTGTGTTCAGGCTGCTACTTAGCAGAGCTTTTAAACATGCTTAGTTTTCAATACACTTTTTTTTTTTTTTTTTTTTTTTTCCTGCTGTTTAGTCATGTATTCTCAACATTAAAACAAACAAACAGAAAAGCCCAGGCTCTGTACTCACTCCTTATAGCAGTGTGGCTATTTGAAGGTTAAAGCCTGCAGCTCCCTCTGAAGGGCCAACTGTTTTGGAAAGTCCTGGTGCCTGTTTACAAACTGTGCTCTCTGCGACTCCCATGAAATAATGGAGTCCTCGGGATGCTGGATGTGGGAGGATAAACCTGCTGACACAGGCACTGCTGCTGTTGGTCTGTTTGCCTGGCCTTAGTCATGTAAAATTGCTTGCGCCTTTTATGCTTTGTATGGGTGGGGACAAAATGCAGGCATTAACACTTTTTTTCACGATGCTAGAAATTGCTGTACCAGATTTTAGAAAACATCAGATTTGTTCTAAAGCAGATCACCATACTAAACTGGTGCAGTGAGACCGTGAGTGACTAAATGTGAGAGACTGGCAATGTGCAGATTAATGATCTATGAGTTGTGGCAGGTTTTTTTAGTCTTTTCCAGAGGGGCTTGCATTTGGTACAGAAGTACTTTTGTCCTTCCTTGTTTAGGTGTCTAGTTGAAGAACCTGAAGACTCAGAGCTGTTCTGCAAATGATTTCAGAAAACACTCCTCCCCGGTGATCCTTGTTCAGAGCTGGAGAAGAAACAGGGCAGGGATGAATGACTGCATGCCTGCAACAGAGTACCTTGAAGTGGAATTACTTCTAATTTTCTTCCCCCTAGTACATACAGTTATTCTTACTATATGAAATAATTAGCTGTTAATCTTCAGTATAAAAATACTACTTGGACTGATAGAGACGTGGGAATTGTTTACTTTTTGATTAATATCTGAGCAAAGTAAGTACTTGAGTACATTTGGGAATGGGGAGCTCAGGACTGGAAGGAGCCATTTGGTCACTGAGGCGTTTTTCTGTGGGTTTTTCCCCTGCCCCCTTCAGTCACAGGCAGCCATATAACTTAATCTCATTTAGATGTTCAGCAGACTTTTCTTCTGGCACACTGAGAATCACAGACTGTTACTGGCTGTGGGAAACAAACTTTAAACAAAACTCTAAACTGTAGTAAATGACCAAGAGCCAGTGTTACACTGTGCTTCAGAAACTGAGCAAGAAAGATTGAAGCCATTGCCAATGTAGTGAGATTCCTGTTAGCAGAAAACTTAAGCAGGCACTTGCTGCTAGAAGTTTATTTCTCATGAGGTTTACCTGGACTCAGTAGCCACAACCAGCCTCCAGTGCTTCAGAAGAAAAGGAACCCAAAGCAGCCAAATTTTGAATCAGAGGGAAGAATAGTCTGTCTTCTAGTCCCGACAGTTGGCTAGTAGAAGTGCTTTTCCAACTGCTATCTTTGGAGAATCCTTCATTGCAGTTTTTTAATGCTTGTTCTTGACTACCTGTAGACATCTGCTGGCTTGTGTATCCTTTGGACTGTACTTCGGTGCTGTGGTTTTCCCACCACCACAGAAGCACTTTACCTTCCTGAAGATGGTATAGATGCAAGTAACCCTGGTATTAAACTGTTGCAACTTGTCTGTTCCACTTACACTTGTAATAACAGGCACTGAAAAAAACCCAAAACAAACCCCATGTTCAGCTGCCCAAATAATTACTGTTGTGGTTATAGTTCTGAGTACTTGGTTTCAATTTGATAGCTAAGATTGACACAAAGTACCATGTGCGCCTTCTTAGCAAAAACTCATGATTGAGGCTTCAGAAGACTTGAATTCCAGTCTTTCCTACATGTAAGGATTTTGTTTTGCAGGCACTGAGTAGCGCCATGGGTGGTGTGGTGCATTCCCTGGGGTGGTGTTGAGCATGGCTGCTGTTTGAGTAGTAGAGGGAAAATTAGCTCAAGAGCTTGTACTATTACTTGAAAGAACAAGTTGATTCTGTGATGAGTTATTGCTGCAGGACATGACCTGAACTTCTCACTTGGAATTTTTCTTCCTAGTATCTCCTCCTCAGTCCCAGCATCATTTCTGTACTCCTACAGCCTTGTCCCATTTCCTACACCAGTTTCTGGAGGTTTGGTTTTTTGTTTTTTTGTTTGTTGTTGTTGTTTTTTTTTTTTTTTTTAATGTTTGGTTTGGTTTGGTTTTGTTTTTTTTTTTTTCTCCTTTCTTAAGGTGATCACTGATGCTCAGGCAGATGAATAAAAGCATGACGTGTCTTTTCTGTAATTCAAAATAGTTTGATGGCTTCCCATATCATGCTTGAAGCAGTTACATTGAGACTGAAATCAGGTACCTAGAATACATAATTCAATGCTAGTTTTACTTGCATTTGACATGTTTGAGTATTTTATACTTGTTATTAAGCTCCCTAAAATATCAAAAGGGTCCATAGGTTATATAAGATTACCTCTTGCTTTTCTTTAAAGATCCTGTGATACTTTCCTCTGGCAGCTCTATGTGCCACGGCAGTTTCCACGACTCATTTTGATGTCTATTCTCTTCAGTAGCTCTTGTTCACGCTATTGCTTGGAGCCTTATGTTGCTGTTATGATTTGGTCACCCACTGTAATGTAACTGGCAAGTGTTTTTGTCTCTTGGCTTGTCAAGATTTCTGAGTGTAAGTCAGTTTTAACTGTAGAAGCTGCTACAAACAAACTCTTAGCTATTATAAGCCAAAATAAAATGGAAGACTTGGTGGTGGAATTAGAGCTTTAGCTAAGAATCGAAACACGACGATTAAAATCTTGTACTATGAAATATTCAGTCAGCAGTGTGAGCACTGTTTTCCCTTAGTAAAGGCAACAGTGCTGCACCTCTCTGTTGTCTGCTAGCATCTGTTATTTTGGGTAAATGCTCTTTCAAAAACTTAGTCTAGAACGCTGTAGTTAAAGCACCTTGCCCACCAATTCTTCTCCGTTTTACCACTTGTTCTGCAAGCTGTGACCTGGTTTCTGCTATAACAGGATAATTACTGCTTGCAATTTTGTTTGTTTGTTTGTTTGTTTGTTTTGTGCACCTGTATGTGTTTATGAAGCTGATTTTATTGATTGTAAAGTATAGTCTTGCTAAACAACTGACTTAAATTTTCCAGACTTGTCTTACTGCTGATGTTACTTGTCCTGTTGCTGATGTTTCTCTGGTTGGACTGAGAATATTTCAGAATTTTCCTACTGTTGAAAAATTCTGAAACTGTAGAGTGTTGGGTTTTTTTTTTTGCTTACTGCTTAACACGGGAGTAAAACTTCAGTTAGTTGCTGTGGGGTTCTGTGTGTGTGTGTTCTGTAGAACATGCTCAGCTTGTATGAATGATCCACAAAGCTAACAGAAGTGTGATATTCCTGCAATCTGATACTGGACATTTTCCGTGTAAAACACAGTGCACAGGACACAGTCATGGTGAGAGGGAAAAGCTGCTCAATCCAATGTGATCTACTTAAAGTTCTTTGATACTGTGGTCTGTTCCTTATGTTTTGATGGATTAAAATTTTCTTTGTAGATCACTGAAACTGCTTTAATCCGGTTTATCATAAAATCAGGTGGCATTTTAGAATCTCTTTCCATAAGAAAGACAACAATGAAGCTTGACTGTGTCTGTTTTATAGCTGGCATCTTCTCTGATTCTAGGTTTTTAGAGTTCATAGATAGCAGTAAAAGAACTGTGGGGAAAAGCTTATTGATTGCTTTTGTGTTAAAATAAATGATGAAAAGCTATTACTGTCTGGCTGATGAGGTCTGGGGTGTGGATAGCAATAATTTAAGGGAAAATATAGTTTCATTAGTGCTGATGTGGTCTTTGTGAAGGCTGTGTTTAACTATCAGCAGAGCTTCACTATGTAAAACAGTCACAACTGTCTCTAATCTCGCAGCCTTATGGCACCAAAAGCAGAAAATACACTTCTACATTCTCGTATTTGTCATCACTGTCCGTATTGTTACCCTCCTTTTTTGAAATAAATTGATCTGAGGAATTTCTTTTGATCACTTTTCTCTGAACGCTTGAGATACGTGAGGCTGGATGGACTGGAAAAAAGCAGTACTGTGTATTAATGGCAGGGGACAAAAAGCTCTGTAAAGGTCCCAATTTGCAGACTGTTCTGTTAATACTAGATTACATTGGCCCTAACAGGACAAAATCGGAAGACTAAAGCTGTGTATATGTGGCAGAAGGAAATAGTCATGAACAGATAGTGGAATTCTTTGTCCTGAGACCAGATGTAGTGACAGATGTCCCTGCCCATGCAGGGCGGCTGGACTGCACAATCTTTAAAGGTCCCTTCCCACCCAAACCATTCTATGGTTCTCTGATTTCTAGGAACTGATGTGTTCTGGAGGAAGTTAATCTGATGTTCTCTATAATGTGGCGAGGAGGATGGAGAAGGGTGGAAGGGAAGGACAAATGTGTTGTGCCATCAAGTTTCCCTTACCCAGAAGGCATGGAGTCAGAGTTAAGGTAGAATAGATTGAAAATGCCTATACTGTCACATACAATACAATACAAATGGGATTTGGGAAAAGACTAAACAAATTCATGGTGAAAATGTCTTCCAGCAGCTGGTAAAATATGGTTGCACAAATGCATCTGCTGACACGAGTAATCCCTAAACAACTGATACTGCAAGCCATGGAGGCTGAGGGAAGGACCATGGTGTGTTTGCTGCCGTCTACTGTAGGTTACCCAAACATTTGCTACTGCTTCTTTTCAGACACAGAATATTTGATTGAATGATTTTCTAAAATATTTTTCTTCCTGAACACGGTTCATATGCTCTTACCTGCTCCAGAGATGTACTGATGTATTCCACTCTGGTATTTACTGTGAATCTTTCATGCTGTTTCTTATTAACTCAAACAAAGAATAATTTGTAATTTATTTTTAGTATCTATCACTGCCCAAACTTGGTTTTTATATGGAAGTAGAATCACGGTCACTACATTCTGACCTGTTTGACTTGTGAATTTTTTTGTACTGCTTGGATTTCTAGTGTAAGCAGGAGTAAGTTTTAAGTTACAGATTCAACCTTTCACTGTACTGCTGAATCTAAGGAAAATCCTGTGTGGTGGTCCTCCTGGCTTGGATTGTGGGGCTTTTTGGGGGGCATACGTATATGTGACCAAAAGCTAAATTAACTGGAAAATGAGAGTCTGTGCTCTTAAGCTGCTTTACAAAGATGTTAAACAAGCTATACGTTTATTTTGTGATGGTAAATAAAGACGGGTGGCACAACACTATTAGGGCAGGTCACAAGCTTTTTCCTTTTCTCTTTCTTCTACCCTTCCTTAAAGGAGGGTATGGGTTTCTGCGGTAACAGCTACAACGTGGTCCCCAAAAGGTGGGGGACCAGAGCCGCTCTCCTGGCCTCGCACCACCCGGCTCTCCTGCCCCAGCTGTACGTCCTGGCTGGCAGGAGAGCGCGGCGGCAAGAGGGAAGGTCGCTGTCGGAGTTAATGCTGTCGCTGGGGAGGGAAGGGGCAGCTGTGGCGGAGGCAGGAGGCCTGAAGAAGCAGCCTCCTCAAGGGGGAAGGCATGGGAAGAAGGAGGCGATGAAGATGATGTGAGGAAAGGCAGAGCCAGAGGGTCTTCTCTTTGTTTTTATTTGCATGGATAACAGTATAAATAGTAATTTCCTCTTTCCTAAATCATAACATGAAACTATCTCTCTGTTTTGTAACACACATATATATGAGGTACAATAAATACTGAACTGTTAAGCCATTTTTTAAAGCAGGTTAATTGTCTAATCAAACCCAGTTGATAAAGGCAAAGCCCTTGACCACTTCCCACCTCTAAAAACAAAAACCCTTTAACAATTGCTAATCTTTCTTTGCTAGAGAAGATGAATTGAAAAATGAACCACAGCACTCCTGCATTATTTTATTTTTTTTTTTTAAGTATTAGAAATACTTTAAGCTACAGAAAAACAGCTTTACATGGTTAGTGTAAAACATACAGTTGCCATAGCAAAAGCATTCCTTTTGTAAACGCTAATAGAATAGATATCAGAGTCGTGGTGCTCAGTGATCTTTAATATAGTGCTTTGATTTTGTAGAACTACAACCATTTAATTACTTGTTTGAAGAGTTTTGTAGTTGCATGTATTACTTTTATTCTTGGGCTAAATTGCAGACACCAAGATGCTACGATGACAAATGCTATACAAACGTAGGACAAAAAGGCAGGCTTTTCCCTGAAGAACTTTTACTGTGTGTCCTTTGGGTTTTTGTGCAGCCACAGTCTCTCCCTTTGGAGCACGCGGTACAGCTGAGCTGAAAGAAAAGACAAAATAGATGGAAAAATACTGCTATTTACTTTCTAATTATGGCATGGTAGTTCATCACACCTGCCTTGAGATTGGTTGTCTTAAATCTACTTGCATGTGAACCAGCAGAGCTGGGGGGAGGGAGTGATGGAAGAGTTTTTGATTTCAGAACTGGGAAGGAAAGAGTCCTTTCAATAAACTTGTTTCTGTTTGGGCTGCAGATCCAGAGTCTCCCATAGCGTTTCTCAACTTGTTGGGGGCTAGTTATGCCTCTTTTTAATGTGCTATTGTTACTTTTCCTTGTCAAAGCAGTACTGAATACCCATTCCTGAACTCCCTTCCTGTCCAGCCCACTTCTGTGTGGACTTTTCCTCCTCCCTCCTTTTCCTGGTGGTCCCTTGTTTCTGTAGGTCATTTGTTTAATCTAGAAATTTTTTGCCCATCTTTTCATCCATTGTATACCTGCAAATATGGAGTTGTTATACAGCTGTTTCTTCCTTCCTCACATGCCTGTGTGGCAAAGGTTGAAGGATGGAGCTTAACAAGACAGCACATAACTAGGTCTGCTTCCTGGAGGGATTTTATTTTTGTCTCCTACTTTCTCGTGTTGACACTGATGCTCATCTGACCCCACGGGCCACCTCAGCCTGCTAATTTAACAGAACAATCCAAAAGAAAAATGAATATGTTTCTGGCAGAGCAGCAAGCTGAATGGGCTTGCTGTGGTGCCAGGCAAGACCCAATGCAAGGAGAGGAAAAGCAGGATGTTCCTTTGCCAGCAGCCAGCCACGGGCTTGGCATAAGGGAGCTCTTTGGCTGCGCACGGATTCTCTCGCCTTATCTCTCCTGAGGGTATCGGGCAACCACCCGTGCATCGCATCCTTCGTGTCAGTGTCGTTCCAACGCCATTGCCAACACTTCACAGCTCCTGCATTCAGTCGTCGTTAACCCCTGCAGTCCTCAAACTGACCCCCACTGCTGTCCCACTGTTGGACCGGGGTTAATGTGACAGCCTGGCACTGGGAAGGGCCGTCGTGTTCCTCCCCTCTGTGCTGAGCCATGCTGCGCTGTCATCACCACGCACCTCCCAGGGCTGCTCATAGTGCAGAACGCTGGTTCGGCTTGCTCACCTGGAACAAAACAGTTTGCTTTGCCTGCCGGGTTATGCTGGCTTCTCCTGGGCTGGATGCTTTTGTAAGGGAGGAACATGATATTAGCTGCAAGGGGAAATGATGGGAGTGGGATCTGTTCATCTTGATAGTAGGAACACAAAACTGAAATGCAACTCTAACCACATCACTTGGGGTTTAAAATCCTTTTCCTTGGCAGAGGAGATAAATTCCTGAACATTCATGTGGTGTTTTCCTTTGTAGCTCTTGGTAGTTGGCTGCTTGACTTTTTAAGCCATTTACTTTGCCACGTTTTGGCTCCCCGGTTTTACTATCAGCTTGTGGTGATCAGAAGCTGAGAGCCCCCATCATGTCCTGAGTTACAATCAAAAGAAACCACAAAGCACCAGTGGTAGGCCTTGCTTGAGCTCTTGCACAGTGCTCAGAAAGAAAGCAGAGGATAGTCATCGCTTCACTACAGCGAGAAGGTACAGGCAGGAAAGGTGGACGGTCACCTGCTGTTTAGCATGCCTGGGGCAGTACAGTTTCTCCCAAATTTTGACCTAGACAAGTATACATTTCTGCATATCTGCAATTCCAAAGGTGTAGTTTGTGTGCCCACACCCCAAGTGGATTTTCAGACTTTTTTTTTTTGCCTTGTTACAGAAATACCTGTTCAAAACTACAGTATTTAGTAAGTTGTCTGCTTTGGAATTTTTTTCTTTTCTTCCTTTTTTTTTTTTTGAGGCTTGGTTTATATCCATCCAGCCTTCTGCATAAAATCACTTGTTACTGATTTTAGACTATCCCAAAAATCATGAAAATGTCAGCACATGGAAAGTCTGACAGAAGTGGGAGGTCACTTTGGGACAAGGGTATGTGGTGTCTCAGTAGCTAATTCTATCGCCCTAAGAATATCTGGAAGCCAAGATGAAACCCTCTGCAGACTACCACTGGGCTTTTGAGAGAGGATTTTAGTAGCACCTCAGAAGCTCTTTTGGGGTAATGCTTTCATTTTTGCCAAGGACCAAACTGCTGTGCTCTTAAAGTACTGAGATGTAAAGGAGAGAAGGGGAAGGAGGTAGGTAACAGTGTGAGTCAACCACACCTGCTTTATGGGAGCTCTGTGAAAGGTGCCTTTTTAGTTGTGATTTTACACCTCTTGTACTCATTGAGATGTCTAAAGATCTCTCACAGGGGAAAAAAAAGTTGGGGGGTGCTTTCAGTGCAGAGCACTTACGTACTGAATTTTAGTGCTCGTGCTGCATTCTGTGCTAAGGCAACACGTGGGTTACTGATCCTTTCGATGGGAGGAACATCACTCTCCATCACTGACTTGCAGAAATTTCGTATCGTGTCCTGGTGCAGGATGGTCAGCAAGCTTCTTTAAACACTTGGTGCCTGAAGTGAGGCTGCAGCAAGGAGGAGCCAGCTGAAGACAGCCATACTAAATGCTGGGCTGTGATTCACTCTCCCGTGAGCTAGTTTGCTTTTGGGGGAGTGTGCCAGTGTGGCGTGCTGCCCATGTAGCTCTGTAATACTTAGTTAACTTTCCAGGTTTCCTAACAGTATTCATGTGACTTCCTCCCCAACTTCACCACATTAAGAATATTCAAATGAGTCAGGTACTTAATTTGAGTCCCCTTATCTGCAAAATAGGGAAAGTACTGACCGAAAGCTTGTGACATTTAGTTTGAAAAGTGCTTGGAGGTGGAAAACAAAGTAAGTGCCGTATATTTATTGTGAGATGTTTGTAAAAACTTTTAATTATTGGAGTGATTAAGTCATATATAAGCCAATAATTTGGATTTGAGATAACTTAATTTCATAGAACTAGTCTGCTGTGCAAGTCTCTGGACTAAAAATACACTGGTTTTAGTTTGTGTAGTTATTTTATTCATATTCAATGACAGTAACAACTCAGCAGTAAGATTTTAATTACCCACTAATGAGAGTGTTTTATTTAACTAACTATACTCTATTCCTCTTCATCTGCTTTTTAGAGAAATTTACTAAAACTAAATTATTTTTTTAGTTAACTTTTCTTTAAAGTTCATAGGCATGTTCTGGTGACAGGTGAGACACAGCTGCACCTCTTGTCGATGAGTTTTCAACTGATACTTGCCAATAGAACTGCATTGTGCAGTTTGTACTTTGCACTTTTCTGCTCTTAGAGTAAGCAAAGTTGGGTATAAAACTCATGTGAAACCAGGGGAATAGGTCAACGAGATGTCCCCATTGTATCAGTTATAATCTCTCTCCTAAATCCCCTTATCTGGTAGCTAATCAAATAGAGATAAAACTATTAATATTTTACTTTTTTTTTAAAAAAAAAAAAAAAAGAGAGTAGTTAGGCATGTGTTTTAAAGATAGGCTTTGGTGACTTCTTTATACCTGTTTTAACGTTGCTCCTTCTGGAATTGAAATAACCCCCCCGTTTCCTCCATGTGTGTGCAGTTCCTCCTCCCTCCCCGAGCGGCGGGGCTGCGGTTGCTCTCCGCGGGCCGTTGCGAGCCGGGGGGCTGCCTGTGCTCCCAGATGGACCTTCTGGGGCCGGTTGGAGCTCTGACCTCTCGCCTGTTCTCTGCCTGTCCCCTGGGCAGGGACGGACGGACGGACGGACGGACAGCAGCGTCCGGTAGCTCAGATGTCATCCCTCCCACACGGGTCACGTTACAAAGGTTGTAACAGTTATAATATACATTTCCCCGAAAGGGAGACTTGATTTCCCACCCCGTCCCCACTTTTCCTTGTGCCACTCCTTCTTTTCTCTTTGCTTACAGTGGTCAGTGACTATCATTTATGTAGTTATCTAGCTAATTGCTTTTTGTATTATTTTGCAGCCATTTGTCTTACAGTTTTCCTACCTACTAAGTTGCATGTGTGAAAATTTTAAAACTTTATTGCTGATCCCATCTGAATTCAAAATCTGTCACGGACTTGTATGATGGGAACTATCAGCTGTTTTCCTGGGTTGGGAAGAGTACACCAGGCTGAAGGAAGGCTGACAAAGCCTCGCTGGCAGGCAGACAAACCAGGCTGGTGGGGAAAATGGTTTGTTTCAAATATGGGAAACTGTGAAGAAAATTCATCTTCTCTGGCAAGGCATTTCTGGAGAGAAAAGGTGTTCTGTTGTCAATGTACTTCATGTGGAAGCCCACACGGGGGGCAAGCTTTGAGCTTTTGGAGGTAAATTTCAAAATAGAAATGTAACCAATGCATTGGAGTTCTCTTAGTCTGGATATGAAGCTCAGCTGCTATTATTTTTTTTTTTAATGATGTGTTGATGACCCGAGTGAATTAAATTTGTATGTGTCTTTAAGAGGCCTGGGATTACTTGTTAGGAGTATCAGGGATGGGGAAATGCAACTTCCTAGCCCAGCAGTTTAAAAATAAATGCTCAAAGGGAAAACAACACTTGCAAATCTTGACCAAAGTGCTAATAAATGGTTCTATTTAGATTTCCAATCCATATGCGTGGAACTTGCATCTGCTCATCTCAAGAAGAAAAACACACTAAAGTGTTGAAATAACTGGAGGAAAATAGTTGTTTTTACTGTTTTTGGCAATACCTTCGCTGTTCAACATCTGTAATAGAAAGGAAATAATTAGCTGCCCTATTCCAGAGTGCTGTCTCAGTGAAAAACAGATATTCATAACAATGGATTGTTTTGCAAGTCTGTTCCCCATAACCCTTGGTGCTTGTCCTTCAGAGCAGCTCTGCAGGGCTGTGCTGCTACGCAGCCTTGAATGGTGGTGGAAGGGGCTGTAGGGAGCTGTGGTTTGGACCGTTGCGGTGGTTGAAGATGACTTCAGCTGCAGTGAATGACAAGCTGGCTGCTATATTCTGATTCATATTATCCGAACTGACAGGGCTGGATTTAAATCTCAGTTTCTTTCTCCTGCTGGGATGAAAGTGTGCTGGCCGGGGATCCCATGGTGTGAGAGCTGTGGACAGTAAAAGAAAGTTACTTGCAGTAACTTCTCTTTTCCGTTAATCCTTCTACTTTTTAAAAATGTGCATTTTCACAGTTCAGAATTCACTCTAGTATCTTTGTATTCTACCCTGGAGCACAATATCTAGTTTATGCCATTTAAAAATTGGTTTTAAATTATTCTAGTGAATTTTAATCTGTGACAAATATGCTAATATTTTCATGAAAATTCTTTAATGTAGCCTTTTTTGATCTCTGCTCTGCTGTCCTGTGTGTTGTATTTAATTCATTCTAGATGTAAATTTAAATACAGAATGTGCAATAGAAAAATATTATTAGAAATGAGCATTGTGCAGTAGAAAGGGAGAACAAAGTACCAACCAGAGAAATGTACTGGCTTGTCTTTTAACCTTGATCTTGCTTTAATTTCATAGAGCAATGCGACTGTGACAAAACTTTCATAGTAGCTGAAGCATTAGACAAAACAACTTACAGTAGTCCCTCCTCCTCCTCCTCCTCCTTTCTTCAGCAGTTTGTAGGTTACATAAGCTGATTTCTTTGTTTTTCCTCTTTAATAGTGAACAGACTTCACTCTCTTCTCTAAGCAGACTGGTTTGCATGCTTACGTTTTTCCTCTCAAAACAGGCTTGCCTTCAGAGAGGAGGAGCATAGTGTAATTGAAAGACTCAGCATGTAAACTGTCGGCTTATACCGAATATCTGGCAAGAAGTCCTTTCTGGCAACTTATAGGTCTTGTAAATAGGATATATGTGAGCCTGTTGTAGGGTTGTTACCGTTGCAAAATCAATTCCTCGTGCAGTGGTACTGGATTATATTTATAAACAATGTCTTCTGAACCAGGTAAGACTGAACAAGATGCTTCTGTTAAACCTTAATCTCTTCAAAACTTGGGATGTATTTGTGTCCAGAGACACGAACAGTTAAACTTTCTAGTTTGAAGCAAACAAACCGGTGAGCATCCAGCTGCCTTGTGATGCAATACAGCTGGAATGCTCTGGTGGCTTTTTCCTCCTATTCTCAGTAAATGAGCTTGCAGTCTCTTGAACTGCTTGCCTGATACATCTGCCACACCAAGAACTCTGCTACTTTTGGCTCGTTTTTCTGCTGCTTTCACCAGCCTGAGACTTTCTTAAAAGCAAATCAATTTTGTAATGTTTGTGAGTGGTTTCTGTTCCTGGCTTATTTGCCAGATTCATTGACCTCTGTTTATTGCTGCAAGGTTTCTGTAGGACGCTTCTATAAGTAAGCATTGGCTTTAAGAATTATATATCTCATTACTTTAGGAAATAGGTGTACACTTCTGATTTTTACTCAGCTTTTCACATACAATGTTGCAATAATCCATTTAACTGATGCTTACGCTACATTTAATGTACAGAATTGGCTTCCAGAATTAAATAATCTTTTATTTTATTGCACCATCCAGTGAAAGGTTTGGATTTTTTCCATTGCAAATATACTTGTAACTGAATTTTTGAAAGCACTATTGAAAATACTACGTTACTTGCAAAGTGAGTGCATTTTTCAGTTCTGAGGGAGGTTCATCTTAGGGTAAGTTAAATTACAAGGCTTACTCAACCCTAACAGCTTAATATAAGACAGTAAATATTCTGAATTAAGTTTTCCACAGAGAGATAGATGAGACAGATCTGTGGAAGGTTTGGGTTCTGAATGCTGGTCTCCCTCTGAAAGCCCTCTGAGATTAGAGGGAAGAAGTCACTGGCAGAGTGAGTTTTGAGAGATTTGCTAGAGAAGCTTGGAGTAGATGCATGCAAATAGCTCTACCCCAGCTCTCCTGATTTCAGTACTTGTGGGCATCTGATTTTTCTTGGGTACAAAGAATACTTTTAAAATCCATTCTGTTGGCTCCTTATCTTTTTTATGATCGAGTTTGAAATCGCTCTTCCTCTAGCTTTTGATAATCAAGCAAAAGGATGAGAATCACACCTTTCCTTCCACTCTTGATGTATGATTTTGCTGTATCCTGAGAAAAATCTACATGTGGATGTTGCAAACTTTTTTTCACCGATCTAGCTCTTAAGAGCTGTTTTCTGGGATCTCTAATGCATATTCTTTTCCTGTAAATGTAACACTAAAACCTTACGGATTTTCAGGAAGCTCAATATAGTGTCATAACTACTATTTTCAGTATTACATCTCATCTTCCCTCTTTCCCTTTGGCTTACTTTCTGTTATTTCAGTTTGCAGAGGCCTACAGTATATTTACATGTAGCAGGGGCAGTCTGTAAATATATTGGTGAAACTCTGATCTTCGAATTTTTTTTTTTTAGAGATCAAATATGTGAATTACAAATATAATTGTATGTGCTTTAAGGTGACATTATTCTGTCACGGTATTTTCCAGGCAGTGTGTTTCCCAGGTAGAAGTTGTAAGAAAGCAGTTAATCTAGGAGTGGACTATGGTGCACATACCTGGCTTGAAGGGTAAGGAGGAGTGAGCTTCTACCAGCCTGTGGAACAGCATGTAAATACCTCCTGTTGTTACCTCAGAATTGTGAAGGAGACCTACAGATACAGACAGTCCACCTGGAAAACGTGACAGCAAATAATTCCAGTCTGTGTGGTTTTGAAATTGAGTGGACAAATATCCCTGGACACTCCTACAGCGTATCTGGGAGGAGCAGTGAGTCACTTGCTGAAGCACTGGCTGCCTCCAGTCCAAAATGGAAAGAAATCCTTCTGGTACTGACTGCTGAGAAATGGGTGAGAGGGGAAGAGCACACTTAGATAGGACAGTGCCTATAGGAAGGTATAAATTCACGTGGCAGTTTTTTCATTGCTATCACAATGTGCAACTGAGTGTGTGTCCAGGTGCCTGAGCAAAGCAGTTTTTTCAGGTACTAAAGGCCAGTAACAAATACAGAAAATATATAGAATGCAGCTTTGATGTTTTTGAAGACTGAAGATTTATGGATTTTTCTTATTTTAGTAGTAGTAGTATTCACTGTAGGGGGACAGCCTCTCTGAAAAACTGATTTCAAGCAATGTCATTTTGAAAAGTTCAATGATACGGTGACCCAGAAGTCAACAGAGACCCAAGTGTTTTCATTAGTACCATCACTACACTTTGCTTTGTGACTGCAGCACCACGAGTCTTATGTTAGCTTTTTACGTGATAGGTGCTATACAAGCAGAGGTGGACAGTCTAATGGTTTATGTCAATGCTTGTAAACCCAGTGAATTTGTTGAGTCTTTACTAAAAATTCAGAATAATTATGCAATGCTTCTCTTCCCCATCTCTCCCTGCCCTGGGTTTATAACTATTACAAAACAAAAGGATTAAATTCCTTTAACATTAAGAGTTTGGAAATTTAGCACCTGTGTGTTCCTTAATCTGAGAGACAGTGCTTGACCTTGAGATGGATAGGTAGTTAGGAAACACAGTCTTTCCTTTAGATTGCCATAAAATATTTAACACATTGTGACTGTTCTTTCTTGCTTGTGACAAAGCCCTTACAATCATGATCTGTCACTAAAAAAAGGAAAGAAAAAGAAGGGGAGGCAACAGCTGGGTTAGATCATGTAAGATGGAGAGGGACTGGAGTATTGTCAAACCCTGTATTATAAAAGAAATGAAATGTTTAGCTTCAAGCAAATGTTATATTTGAAGAGTAATCTCATAGATTTTATTTGCTCTCCGTTTCGGAAAGCTTTCTTCCACAACATACAAGCCATTTGCCTTTTTAAATTAATATTTTGATACTCTTTCTTCTGGTGCCAGAAACTGAGGCTATAAGGAAAACAATAAATGTCGCATAGGAGTCAGCAACATTGTGTTGGTCTGCAGTTCTGTGAACAGCTCAAGTGATGCAGTGGGCAGTTGCTGCCAAAAGGCTGCCCAGTCGCTCCCTGGGACTTTCCCAGACTTTTGGTCTCATCCACGGGCCAATTCAGCTTGCTCACACAGCACAAAACTCCTGTGATAAAACCAGCGTCCGCTTGCCTGGGGGGTGCGGGGGGTTACAGTGGCCTGGAGAGAAACCCAAGGAGCATTAGAGCTGGTAAGAAGTGAGCAGTGGGAGCTACGGGGCTGTGGAGGGGCTGAAACTTTCTACACTTGGTGGGGTGCTGTCTCACTCAGTCTGGGGTAGCTGTGGTTTGGGTTTGAGTAGACTTTCTTTGGTCTGTCCCGAGGCCTTCAAACGTTTCCAATTTCAAAATGTTTGCAAAGTGAAAGGTTGCACATGCTTCAGACGTGTTGGACAAAACTTGAGCCATTACAAAATTATTTCTCTTCCTGAAATGCAGTTGGGTTTAATGTATTTTTACATTGCATCATTACTTTTTTTTTTTTTTTTTTTTTTAAAGAAACACTTCCTATCCATTTGCACATTTGAAGATGCATATTCATACGACTGTTCAGCTTGTTGGAACAGTATGGTAAACATTCATTCATCCAAATCTGTATAAAAAATCATTGCAATTCTCCAACTTAAGAAGTTTTATAAAATGACATTTAAAAATCATCATATGGTTCTTTTTTTTCTTTGATTTTTTTTTTTTTTCCAAAGATATATTTTAAGTGGGGGTCTGGAAAAGAGAGGAGAGAGGACCAAATAGTAGAATAGTTCTGAATTTGTATCTCTCTGACAGTTCATAGCATAAAATGTCAAGCTGTTTCAATCTGTATAATGTTCAAGAGGCAACTGTACCGATGTGCAGATCTGTTAATCCGCAGTGAATTCTGTGGGCAGCATGAACAGTGGTCATCTCTGGCAATTTAGGGCTAAGAGTTTTTCCCCTGTTTGGATTGCAGGCAACTTGTATTTGACTTCCTTCTGTAAGGATGATTCTGAACCGATGAGTTAGTGGAAATGATGTCTTTCTTGTTCCTTATGGACAAGAGACAATGTAAAAGCTGGAGTAATTATGGTAGGCTTTAAAGGGACTGGACAAGGAAGGTCCTTCTTGAATGATTTCACAGGAAGGCCCTAAATGTACTTAAACCAGGCTTTTTGTGGCTATTTTTTTTTTTTCTCCCCCAACCAGGTCAAAAGCAGGAAGCACTTGAATTCTTGTGAAGTGTCCAGCTTTGGGTTCTTTATATTTCTGTTTTAGTGCAGTGAGCATTCCCAGGGAGCTGCTTGTTTTTCTGTGTTGGGTAGATGATGGTTGTTAATTACTTGGCAGGGAGACTGAAGTGCCTGGGGAGCCTGACAGCGGGCTGCCTGCCCCCGGCGTGGGGGGGCGAAGGCATTCGCCGCCGAGCAGCCGGAGTGCCCCACAGCTGCACCGCTTCTGCTGCCGTACGGGATGAGCAACCGCCTGTTTCTCTCCCTCCACGCTTTGTCCTTTATCAAGTCCAGAATTTTATATTTACTTGTGTGTATATATATTGTCTCTCTATATGTATACTGTATAATTTTAAATTTACTTTCACGTAACAGGGAGTAGTGCCTGGGAGCCTGTTGTGATGCTATTGTGCAGTTAGTACCCTGCAGCCTGTTCTTTAATTTGGGCATAATACTTTAAATTTCAAGCCACGCATTCTTAGAGAAGAGTTTTTTGTTTTGTTTTGTTTTGTTTTTTTTTTTTTTTTTTTTTTTTGTTTTGTTTTGTTTTTTGTTGTTGTTTTTTTTTTTTCCCCTACTATTTGCTCCAACCCCACTGAGGTGTGATTCAACAGAATTAACATTATCTAGTGGCTATATCAAGTGGAAGTCTTGTCTTCCTTTCCCCATCGATACATTTTCATCTTTGCCTGAGCTCCAGTGCATCTAAGGTGAACGAATACGTGAAACTGGCTGCTTGATTTTTTTTTTTTTTTGGCGGGGTTAGATTTCTGATGGCTTAGGTTTCCCGGACTGCTTTCTGGGGCTCAGTGCTTGCCAGCGTGGATGCGCAGAAAGTGGTGGGAGCAGGAAGCCAGGAGGAGGGAGGGGAGTGGGTGGAACAACTCGTGTCTGTGACAGCAGGCTGCTGGATGGGCTGCGGGTTGTCAGATGCTGGCTGGACCCACGGACTGCCTCAGCAGTTGGATGTGGGAAGCAGCTGCCATCTATCAGTGATAATTTTATTGGCCTGTATTGAATTAAGTGACTTCTTTTTGGATCTTTGGCTGTTCTGCATTTTGCATATATTTTATTATGTATTTATATATTTAAATGACTTGAATACTGTGTATATTTATGCAACTTCTGCTCAGATCTTCTGAAATAATAGATCAGTTACGCATTCAACCTCCTGTAATTAGATTTCCGCCCCTCTTTGGGTCTATGTTTTTTTTTTTTTGGTTGGTTGTTTTTTTTTTGTTTGTTTGTTTGGTTTTGGTTTTTTTTTTTTTTTAACATCCTGTTTCTAATAATGCTTCTCTTAGACCTTTTATCAACAGAAATAACTGATTTCATGTCTCAAAGCATATCGATATTTTCTAAAATAGCTCTAAGTTGAGTGGCATGAGATAAGTGCATAGATAACTGAGCAGAGTAGAAGATGAAAATTTCAGTGACTGACTTATTAGAGAAGTCTTCTGAAACAGTGTATGAGAAAAATGCTGAAATTTGTAGTTAGATCAAATCCATCTTTTTTGTTTGGTAAACCTGTTAGTGTTTGTCTAAACGTTTAAACAGATGGTTATTTCATAATGACTTATCAATTATAGAAGGGGAGTTCTTTATGTCATTATCTGAGTTATTGTTGCACTTGTCTAGTAGGTGTGTGTTAATATATCCTCTTGAATAATTCCAGTGGTTTGTATGACATACAGTCAGCTGCATTTTTCCTTCACATGACCCCAGTAGTGCAGGTGCTGTCTTTAATATTAAGTTAGACTGTGCTGCCCACCATGGTCTCATGTTGTTTATCTCATATTATAGCAGGAAGAAAGAGTCTTAAGACTTGACAAATAAAGTAAAAGAAACATGTAGGGCTTGGTGCTGCAACCCTTGCTCGGACGAGTGATTCTTCTGTGATCAGTGAATCTGCTTATACAAATGGGGTGTCTTATTTAGTAAACAGGAGCTTGAGAGATTTAGAAAATGATGATTGCCATCCGTGCAAAATATTGTGATGTAAATTAAATACTCGGTGAAAAAATTTCAGTGTTAAAGTAAAATAATAGTTCGATGGAACATTGCTCACCTCACACAGCTCTACACAGAAAATTAAAAGGAAAAAATAGTCTGGGGAGAACTTGGTGGAAATGTATCCTCTTCATCTTTTCTTGTTAATAATCAGAATGGCTATTAAAGCAGTAGGAACTCAAGAAAGCCACACAAACTTTACTCAACACCTCCCTTTGTCAAACGCGTGGGAAACTGTAAAGAGTTCATGGGATGGGGAGGTGGTGAAGTGACCTTCAGATACGGGGCTTACCACTGTTCCCACAGTCGTGACAAGGGAAGAGGTTGATACATGTAGTCATGACACTCCTGTGACTTTGTGAAACACGGCCGTGTGAGAAGCCGTTCTTGAGCTGCAAGTTGCCATCCTGTCCTGTGTGCTGGCAAAACGCTGTGCTGGCAAGGGGGGAGGAATTACCTGAAGTTACCCGGTGTAGAAATGAGCCGGTAACAGCAGTGTAGCTGACTTTGCTTACAGGATAAACTTATCCTGCCTTATCCAGGAGTGATAAAGCTGTTCTGACTTACCCATTTTCTTTCTCGGTGTATTTTTGTGGTAACCTTGTGGTTCTTAACTCCATGAAGCTCAATGGTACGTGGTTTGTAGGGTCAGGACCTGTGGTCACCCTTAAGTTTTGTAGATAGGCTTAATAAAAAATATTGTCCAAAACTGCTGAAAGAGGTATCGACATTATTTTATGAAAAACAAGTCATGAAAAGTTTCTACAAGAGCACTATTGCATATTTTCTCTTTATATTTTGGGCTTGATAATACATGTTCAGAGACCAAAGTGAAAACAAGGGTTTGAGGGAATGTTTTCTAATACAGGAACTAAGTATGTGAAAGAGCAGTGCTTATTCCTGTGAACAGAAGTACTCATACTCGGAGCTCTCCCTTCAGTCTAGAGAGCTGGCTTTGAACGTTGTTTGTTCATATAAGAAACCTCCATTATTCATTAAATAGTTGATGAACGACCTCCATCAGCAAAGCCACTGTCCCGGTGTGTATGAGTGTAGGTGACTCACAAGAACCTCAGTGTAAGAGATGCTGTGTTTTTGGCAGAGGACCTCAGTCATAAGGTCTACTACTCTCAAACCGCAAGCTGTGTGTTGGCAGCCTGTTCAAAAATCAGCGTTTTCCAGTCAAGGCAGACGCCGGTGTGCTTCAGCTACAGCCCTGGGTGGTTCTGCCTGCTCCCTCCAGCAGCCCTGCTGCCCGCTGGTGGGTTTCTGGGGTCCTGCCAGCTGAAGCAGCTGCTCGGTCAGTAGCAAGACTCGAAGGCTTGCTGCCTCCCCCCGCTACGACGAGGGAGGAGGTAGGAGTAGAAAGGCACAGCAGCAATGGCCAGGAGTAAGGTTGTCACACGTTATCTCCGTGACTTGCAGCCTTCGCAGCGCGTCTCTCGAGCAGTGCTCTGTAATTCCCCGCCTGTGGCTGTCAGCAACCCTCCAGCTCCTCTGTCCCTAAGGTGCCTCAGCATCGATTTCACCACCAGTGACCTCCAAAAATCGGGTGATTAGTGAGCAGAAGCACTGCTAGGCTGTAGATGACAGTATGACGGGTGTAGAAGATGGTGACTGCAGTGGGGCTTGTACTCATAAGGATCAAAACCGAGCCTTTTTAATACAGTTTTTAAAAGCTCTCTGCTGTTCCTTTTTTATTTTATGCAACTAGTTAACATTCAGAGTATGTACCACCTGGATTTCTATAAAATTAGCTAAGATTTTAAAAACTCCACATGTTGAAGGTATTTTTTTTTTAACTTGCTTTGCATGTTCTTTCCTCACGTTGTGTCTCCATATTCCTGTCTCCAGAATGTGCCCTCTCTGATGAGGAATGCACTGTAATCAGTGCATGTTGCATGGAGAAACCATAATTATTTCTAAGGGAATAGTATTTGGGGCTCAGTCTGGGGAAAAAAGCCATCTGAAGTCTTATACAGTGCTTTTTGTTTTATTGGAACAGGACCAGTAGTGCATATTATATTATTGTACTAATCCAAAATTTAGACAAATGTTGAAAGATAATCCCATTAATTGCTGATTTACTCATTTTAATAAGACCCATGGCAGATGCACAGGTCTGCCTTCATGGAAATTACTATTAGATCGGAGCCGAAAGAACACAGATCATGGCCAGACAGGACGACAGACTAAGGCACACTGCGTCTGCCTGCTGTAGCCAGTGTTGGCAGGACGTTTGTAGTGAATGTGAAATTCACCATTCAGTCCTTTACTTTGTATGATATACAGTATACTGAGACTGAGATTTGGAGATTGTTGATAAATCTTATTTTGTTAACATTCCTGTTAAAGCTCAGACTTTATAGTCTTGAAGCAGATAGCCTATTTCAGTGTGGTGGCATCCATATAGCTGGTAACTTGGCAAATTGTAGCTCTTTGGTAGCAGTTACTATAAGCTCTATTTCAGTCAAAAAATGAAAGTTACTGTGGGAAAGATGCATGGTTTCTTCCAACCAGAACAACTATGAAGCTTGACAAAACATAGGAAAGGCAACATTGGATGCCTGAGTCTCATGAATACCCACAAACCAAACCAGCGTAGTAATGCCTCATTTTAAACCAGGCAGATACGGGTACGTGTCTAAATTGAGTTCTACCACTGACGCTCTGCATAACCCACCTTAGTTTATTGGAAGTGAAATTATTTAAAAAGTCAAAGTTTTTTCTCTTCCTAGACTGTCTTTTTTGTGTCGTGCAATTAAACTTGCTGAAATTTGTTTTAGTTCTCCTGTATTACTGCTCCGGGAGTTGTTGCAAGTGGTTCACATACTTGGTGTTATGCATACCACAATTTGGAAACCTCTGCTCTGTGTTATTATATAAGGTAGCATATCTACGAAGAGGTTGAATATTTTCTAGGTCTTAGCAAGTGTTGTGTACCAAGTGTTTGCCCTGCCAGATTTAAGTTCAATATTGTTTCATTTGTTTAACTTCACCATCAGATGTTGTGAGTGCATTCACAGGGGTCACTGACCTAAAAGAGCAGTATCAATACGCTTTTTGCTATCTATAATTTATATCTACCATATTTACTTGAAGATTTACTTACTCCATGCAATAAATGCTATGAAAGGGAGGATAGTATTTGGTACTTCTATGAATGTTCCCATGCTGTGAGAAATAATAGCCTTATATGCTTAACATCATCATTATTTCCAGAAAGCGATCTACCCTAATCTGTTGAATTTAGAATATTTTTGCCTGTGTCTGGAGAATAGCTTAGCAAGAAAAAACCCTACATTTTTGCGTTTTGCCAGCGTCTGTATCTGAACTAGTCGTTTAATAGAACCTGCTCTGTGTTCTAGGCTTTGCCAAGATTCCACTTTTCAAAGATAATTCTAAACCTTATGATATTTGCCTTTTATTTTTTGGTCAGCACCATTTTTTCAGAAAGAAGACTAATTTCTTCAGTGAGACAGCCCTCCTGACTTCAGCAAAAGTTTGGTGTTTTTTCTCCTCTTACAGCACTGAGTTATCAACTGTTTGTGGTATTTCATCAGTGGCTCACCACAGTAAAGGCTGGCCTGATGTTTAACCTTTAGAGCCCATCTGCACAGAACAGAATATTGGTATGAAGTTTTTGTACTATTCTGCAGCTGCAAATCATTCACAACTCTATCACCACTGTGATGGGAGAGGCGAAGGTATATTAAAACACAAATGTGTAATTAACTTGAGAGGATGAAGTTTAATAGAATTTGGAGGAAGGTAGATTTTTTTTTTTTTTTTCTTCCTGAGAGAAACTCAGACCTCCAGAGTTCCTACTCTTTTCCTCCATACTCCTAATTTTCAGAGAGTTTGGGCCTAGTCTAGTTATTCTTAAAACAAGTTTGGTAATACATCAGCAGCATAAGCCTCTTGGTAACATGTCGGTTCCTGTCACAAACAGGACAAACCTGTGAAGGGTAGGTACCAAGTTAATAGAAACTTAGTTTTGAGAGCAAGTTTGGACACAGCTGTGGGCAAAATCCATAACCTGATTTACTAGATTTCCTGCTCAAGCCTCAGCAAATCTATTGTTGTAACTGCCCAGGTCAGAGGCTGCTTTTTGCCTTCCTGTGTGTTCTCAGGAAGCTGCTCGCTCTTGTCCTGGCCTTGCTACAGCTCCTTCAGTGTTTGGTGAGAAAGTGGGCGGGCTGAATTAGTTTCTTGTAGTGTCACTGCTACTTAACGCTCTTCTGAACTGCTCAGGAAATTGTATGGCTAGGTTAGTGTGGCTAAACCAATGCTTGGTAGATAGGCTATTAGCTGAAACTCCATGTATGTCCAGGGATGAGTAGGAAGAGTGGAGCTTTGCACTGACCTTGCATGAAAAGATCTAGCAGTAGAACATCAAGACCACAACCATTATGGCGGGTGTTCTTGAGTCTTAACACACTAGGTATATACAGCTATATAATTTTAAGAGAAGTAAATTTGAGACTTAATTTTTGCCTCCTGGCAGTCACAAGAGAATAACCCTTTTCCCACAGACTT
The DNA here is from genome assembly GCF_018691265.1 of Tyto alba. Taxonomy (NCBI): domain Eukaryota; kingdom Metazoa; phylum Chordata; class Aves; order Strigiformes; family Tytonidae; genus Tyto; species Tyto alba. The sequence goes on from NW_024881295.1 coordinate 18,855,997, forward strand.
TGGTTACATCCAGAAATCCTGCATTTCTTTCATTCACTTCATTTCATGATCAAGAGTGGGATCGCAGCGGCAGTACAAATTAGACAGTGCTGAAACGGTGTAGATGCACTGTGTGCTGTAAGTGGGACTGAAAGTAAGTGTGATAGAAGACCTAATGGTGTTCAGATTGTCTTCCTGAAACTTATGGAACTGCTGATGGAGGACCTATCCAATACAAAAATGTTAGTTTAACCTTTTGTGAATTATAAATAAGCCATTTTTTGCATGTTACTGGCATTTCAAGCTGGCTGATTATGTTTGTGTAAATGTTCATGGCTTCAAGTTATTTCTAATTAGAATGCTCTGAAAAAGTAGATAATGCATCGCCTAGCTTCAAACGTTCTTGCAGATGCAAGCATGTTTGCAAGCATTCTAGCTTCTCATTTCCTTGCAGATGATAAGCAAAATAATTAAATGTTTACCAAATTTAGAGTGTTTATTTCTCTTTTCTGATAGCTATTAACTACTCTTTCTCGCTTACATTCTTGCCTGCCCGCATTTTAATTTTTTTTAAATCTTTCCCCACCTTTCTCTCCTCTGCAGTGTATTTAATCATTCCTAATTATAAGAGATGGTATTAATCATGTATTATTGAACCCAGTAACTGACTGGTAGTCTGTCACACGTTGCATTTCTGACTTTAAGTAAAATTTCTCAGTTATCATAATGTGTAGGAATAGCAGTAATACACAAGTGTTTCTTTAATCAGATCAGAAATAATCACAATGGGAATCTGGTTCAGCCCAGTAAAAGCTGCAGGTTTTTGCAGCATGTCTGACTTTGCATGTCTAATGGCATTTTAAGTTGTGCTCACAGGGCAACAAGTTTATTTCTAAAAGGTAGATGGTGTTACTGATTACTTAAATGGACAGAATTGAGCAGCCCTACTGAAATGCATGTTGCTGATTGTAGACCAAGTATTTGGCATTTTTGGAATGTGTTGAAAATTATCTATTTAGGGCTTTTGTCATAATGTATTTGCATACAATACACTAGATACAGGAATTTTCACCACAGACTTGTATTTCTGCCACAATTTTATTGTCCACGTCACCTGGAAGGTAATATCTGTCACAGGCTAGAAACCAGGGCTCAGATTGCCAGGGATGTTAAAGGATGCTTTTTTTATCCAGAGAATTTGACTACTTGATTTTGTATAGAAATATGGTGTGACTAGATTTCCATTACCTTTTCCATTCCAGCTTTACATGTGAAAAAAACTGTTCATCCTGATGTGTCTGTATTACTCTTCAAAACACCTGGCTGGAGGATATGACATGATTAACAGAATTACTAGTTTGAAATACAGGTTAAATATCTGCAGCGTGCCCATCTCCAGCAAATATGACTTCCAGACAGGTTGAATAATTTGTGTAATGGCTTGTACAACAGTAATGAATTTGAAGACTTTCTGTTTCCCTGCACCTGCTACATGCTGAGCTGTTAAGCATGTGAAGCCAGAGCATGTCTTGGGTCAGACACCTCTCAGAGCTTTTAATTTTCTTAAGTAGTTGCAAAAGATCGTGATACAGAAAATCAGTGTTTTTTGTTGCTTGTGTTATGGTTCTGTATTACAGGGGACAAGCTTTACAAAATGGCTTTTGCTCACTGAATGCAACTAATATTTGCTAATCTAGTGGGGGGCACACAATGCTGGCAACAAAATTCTTAAGGCTGCGTAATGTTTGTACATTAAAGGTTAGTTTTCAGCTGTTCCTGGTTTTGCTGGACTTTAATATTAAGGCTCTGTGTGTGCATGTGTAAACCAAGTAGGATCCAAGTCTGAATATTTACTTGAGGGACTGGGGTTGCGTTGAAATGATTGCTTCAGGCCAACCTAAGTAAGGGCTGCTGCTGAGAGGAGATGTTGTGTCCCCTTGAGCTGTATTGCTGACTGTCCTCTTGTGCCAGCAGTAGTTCTGGGGTGGCCATGAGGTCAAACCGATCTAAAATATAGTCCAGCTTTCAGCTGCATCATTTCTGCTGCTCATCTCACTGTTTGGTTGAACAAGTGCTGGTGTTGGTACAGGGGAAGGAGTAGCCAGAAGCAGGAGCTGGAGCCAGTGGTGGTGAAGAGGGAGGAGGAGTGGCAGACCACAGAGCTCTGCATCTGCTTTGGCTTAAAGTGATCATGAGTGATAACGTTAAACAGGAGAAGTGCCTTGATAAAGTTGTGTGTGTAAAATATGTTCCTATTCTGACTCCAGCAGTATCTTGTTTTCATAAATAAAGGTACCGTTTCATAAACAACAAGATATTTATGAAATAAATAAAGGTACTATTTTGATGGATATCTCCAGCCTTGGCCTGAACAGTTGACAGCAGCAGTGCCCCTTAGTGAGCTGCAGTTGGGGAAGTGGAGATCTTGAAGTGTATTAGCTGTCAAATCTGCAGGCTAAATAGTGTTCAGAAAGCTCCAAGGCTTCACACTTTCACCCTCATTGCAAAGTTATGAGTGATCTGAATGTAGGTTTATAAGTTATGTGCAGTTGCCCACCTGACTTGTGCATTGTACTGATCCTGCAGGAGCTACTCTTTCTTAAATTTGTTTCTGAATTGCGGATTCCCCAACTGGAGTATAAAGTGCTGCACTATGGTAAGGGATTTTGTAGGAGAGGGAAATACGGCCTGTCAGCTCTTTGATGGAGACAAGGAAGACTTGCTGGTACAAACCCCTGTACCATCACCTTGGCCTGTCTGAGAGCTTTCAGCACTCCCACCTCCATAGGACAGACAGAAATGGCACTCAAGGTGGCTTTATTAGGCACTGAGGAATGCGTGGGGCAGAGGTCCCACTGCTGTAGTACAGTACAACTTTTTGTGTATGGAGAGATACCCGTGGAAAACAGAACTAAAGAATTTCTGCCTGAACTCACAGATGTCTGAGAAGCTTCTGTATGTGGCGGGCCTCGCTAGGTTATCTGCATCATTATGGGACCAGCCACCTTTGTGATCTTGCGAGATCTCTTGCCAACAGAATGAAGTGGAAGAGGAAAAGATGCCACGTTGCAGCCGTGGGTGTCTTGCATGTGTTGTGATCCCAGTACTGGTGCTTTGGTAGCGTAGGTTGTTCCCTCCGTGGACCTCTGCAAGTCGCCATGTTTGCAGAGGCAGCTTCTTGGTGTAGGGCTACTTCGGTGTTTAAAAGGAAAAAGAAGCTTCTGGGGAATAAAGCATAATACTTGAAAAAAATATTGTTGGAATCCACAAAATTGAAGAATCTTTAAGCAGCGTTGAGCAATAGCTGTGGTGTCTCTTTCCACTGCTGTTGTAAGAGTGGCATGATATGATCTATGTTATGCTATGCTGTGATATGATATGATGGATTTTGCCATGGAGGAGGGAGATGGATTAGATCAGAGGGTCCAGACTCTGCAGACCAGTTGTTGTTCAGAAGATATCAGAGGATCACTTTATGAAATGGTTGAATGGGGCTTGGTTTTGCTTTTTTTGGAAATGTGCAGTGAAAACCCCAATCATGCTTGCATTTCTACTAGTACAAACAAGCAAAGGTAAAACGCTGGCAAATGATAACAATAAATTGAAGTGTCTAAACTCTACCCTAATAATTTTGTTAAAAATGAAAATAATTATGACAACGCTACAATAAAAGATAAATGGGTTTTCCTCCTTTGACTTGCTCCTCCTCACAAAAATATGGACTTTTTAGATTCCAAGATGAATAAATATTGACCTAAGTGAGATTTCAAGGTTCTTCATACTATTATTTTAAGTTTTTGATTGCGTTTACAGAACCAATTGCTTTCATAGCTAAAAACAAAAGTGCATGGTTTAGGCTTGTGTAATCACATTCTAATAAGTGCTTTTATTACAGTTTCCATTGTTTGAATATGTTTTGCTTTATATTTTCTTCCTGTTTTCTTACCAATAGCAGCATATTGATCCTCTTAATCAGAATAAATCCATTCTGCTAGGAAGAAATGTAGTAGAAGAGTAAGCTGACTTTGTGCTTTGCTCCTTTTTTAAATACATACAATAGGAGCCCTTTCCTACAAGAAAGTTGCAATACATCTAGCTAATTTTTGGATGCTACCTTTGTAATAAAATAAACTTTTTGAATGTATAGCATTTTGTGAATACTTTGAATACAGAAATAGAATGGTTGAACAAAAATGCTGGTTTTTCTCTAGTTCTTCTATTGAACAAGCACATTGATAATTCAGATACAATCTCTAACAGACTTTTTCTAATCTTTCTATAGAAGAGCTTAGGCTAGTCATGATGGAAGTCTTTTTTTTTTAAGTCCAGCTCTTCAAGGTTTAAACAACACAATACATTTCAGTGAAAGGCAAAGTGTATTTTTAGGATGAGACACTCTTAAAGTGAAGACAAGTTTTCTAGTTTTCTCTGTCGAGAAGTGTTAGCCCTTAATAAATATTTTCATAGTCATTCTACCTTACTTTTAATTTTGTTTCTAACTCTTTAGTTTTTGTATGTATTTGTTTTCCAGGCAGCAGCATCTGTCCAAAGTCCTTAATATTGTCTAGATCTTGTACAACGAGTGCCACAACCAGGCTAGTTGAGCAGAATGTACACAATGAAGTGGCTCAGGGAATAAATGGAAGTGTGCCAGTCAAACAGTCCCCACATTCAGCTTCAAATCCAAAGCCACAAGGTAAGTAGCCTCAAATGTTTTTGTTAGGGAAGTTGTTCTTCATCTCAGACTTGGAGAAATAGAGCACCTTGAAAGAACTGTATTTGTCAGAAATAAAATAGTGAGGTAAAAGCTTACTACTGAAATGCAAATGTTCTGTAAATGCTTTGTGAATCTGTAATTTCTGGCAATGTTTTGCCCAAAAAGGTTCTCAGAAGGAAAGTTGATCTTACTAATATGTTACAAGCACGTAGGTCTAGCTATGCCTGTTATCTCAGATGTCTACTAATGTGCTGTGCACTTACCGACAGGCAGCAAGTGTTAAATTCGTTCTCTGCCCAAGAAGAAGCTAGCGGGTAGAGATGGGAGAACGTGTGTAAGCCCCTTGTTTGTATTAAACTATTGCCAGGGCTTATTTTTCAAAAGGATTACTGTATTTGAAATGGGGGGTTTTGATAGTATTTTTTGAGTGTTTGGCAGGCTGGCTGTAAGGCGGGGGTGGTGGGGAAGATATTCGGGGTCTTTGGGGTTCTAGAGGAGCTTGAGAGGAGCCCTCCTGCAGGAGTATGTGGAAAGATGGGGACTTCATGTTTGTGCAGTAAAAGCTGACCGGTAATGTTTGCAGAGTAGAAGTAGATTTCCGTTCTTTCTGTCCATAAATAGTATTTTCACTTTTAGAAGCTAAACAGGCCAACCTACAGGTTGACTTTATATATCTAAGCCTCAAACCATCTTTTTATGTGTTCTCCTCCGTAACAGTGATGATTCTGGTGAGGTTGATCGCAACAAAGTGTCAGTATATTCTGAAAATCTTGAATTCAAAGTGAACCCGGTCTGATGCGTTTTAAGAGTGACGTGCAATAGGAACTTCTTTCATCTCAAAAGAGAAGAAAAAAGAAGAGTTTAGAAGGCTGATATGATGATACTGCTCAGTGAATTGGATTCTGAGACACAGTGCTGATATGACAGAAACTAGAATTACTTATAGAAAACTAGATCACATCTAAATCATGTATAGGAACTGAAATCAGATAGACTCATCATATAGTGTCAATTAATGTAACAATTAATGGGAAAACGCATCTTGAAGAATTTTGCATCAGTCCTGAGTTCAACTTAGAGTTAAGGGGAGGAAGAAATGGATTGGAGTGTCAAGAAACTTTTATTTACTTAGGGAGAATGAAAGCAAAATAAGGCTGTATATTTTGGTATTGTTTGTTTTTATAGAACTTTTGCCAATATTGTTCACTAAACTAAGATGTTCTTATCAGTCATATGTAAACATGACTTGTCTGATTAGCCTTTCTGCACTAGTTCCTAGGTCTCTGAAATGTTCTCTGAAGCTAAGTTAACAAGAGAACGTGTGTTCCTCCTAAGAAAAATATTTTAGAAATCTGTTAATGGATAAACAGAAATGGGCAATCAATAAAAAGATTTTAAGTCTTTCAAAAACAAAGCCATCCCACTTATTATAAATATTAGCTGTTAGATAAATTGGGAGTTATATATTATTGGACCCTTTTCATTCAAGTAGTTACACAGCTGTTGTTGCTCTTTCCTAGCCATGACTTCTGTGTTTGTCAAAATTAATTGCTCCAAAATGTGGCATAGCCAGGAATAGCAGTGTAATCTAAGAAATGCAGCTGTGTAGACTATATTCAACAATACTATTGTAAATAGTATTTTGTCCCTGCTTTGTTCATGGGTCTATGTCTTTTTTTATTTCTATTAAATATGTGCACCATATTGAATTTCTAGTATATAGTATATCTTTTTGTAGTATATCTTTTTGATATAGTATATCTTTTTGGCCTTTTTATTTAATTGAAGCAAAACAGAATAGAATTAACAAGGTAAGCATTTTGGAGTCCAAATGATCCAAGCAAACTAAATTGCTCAAGTTTATTGGTTTAAGTGTAGTTGCTTTTTTTTTTTTTTTTTTTTGGAACAGCTTTTCATGTTACAGGTACAGAAACATTTCTGGTTGTGCCAGGCTATTTGGTTGTTGATGAACTAACTGCAAAATGACTTTCATCTAACCTACAAAAATATATATAGTTAAAATGAGAGACATAAAGTTGACTTTGGGGTACAGCTATTTTTAGTAAACTTAGGTTTAAGAGAGGAAATAGAACTTTAATATCAAGGAAAAATGTCCAAAATCTTACACTTGAAGTGAACCCTGGACTCTGAACCTGTTTCGTCTGTACTTGGTCTCTGAAAAGTAGTTTAAATATCTGGAAACAGGTCACTCAGGATAGCTAGAGCATGTGAATAAATTCCTGCAGAGAATCCAATATAAAATTCTTTCTTTTCAATTTCATTTTTTTTTCCACTGGCATTTTGAGGAGAAAACAAAACTAGCTGTCTGATACAGACAGTAAAAGAGCAATTTTTGTTCCCCAATAATTCCTTCTATCAACAGTTTAGGAATTCATATGTCAGGTTTCTGTGTTGAGTACAGTTTGATTCATGAAAATATTTGCAAATTTGGAACAAAGCCTGAAACTGACTGAAGACTGATGAGGGAGTTAAACAAAGAAATCGGGACTGAGGAGAAAAGCAGTCACAGTCTGTACCAGCTGTGAGACACGGTGCTTCTCCTTTGCATCAATGCAGTGCATTCTCTAATAAAGCAGACTAATCCAGACTGGACGTAGTCTGTCATAATAGCAAAATATGCTACTGAGTTCCAAGGCAAATATGATGCATGAGAGATGAAGCAAATGGTTAGATAATTTGAAGTTTGCCCTTACCTACAAATGTTTGGGCAGCAGTCTGAACCTAGCAGTAGCAGAATGCCCTTAGCGTGACATGTACAAATTGACCTGTTTTTTCTGTTCCCTGCTCTTTGAGCCTCTTGCATGAGTTTTATATGATGCCCAGTTACTAAATACTGGGCACTGAAACTGTTGCTTGTGCAGGCAGTTTTCTTGTAGGATGGAAAATATGTTCAAATGTCAACACTTATTCAAAGCAGTGAAGTGTCTTGTCAGTTCAAGACTGTGCATCAGTTGTTCATTTAGATTTTTCTAATGAGTGCTTAGGAGTACTTGTGAATCTCCTGCTGAGGCTGAAGAGGCATTTTTGTTTGGGTTGGAAATGATTTTCCACTGCAGAAGACGGCCTGGTTTGTGCCACTGTGTAATCATATGGAGACAAAGCGTTTAACACATAGACTTCAGCAGTCAGTTTTAGCTGACTATCTACTGTGTAACATCAATCCTGTCCTCCTTTCTCAGTTAATTCTAATATAGTCTGTGGTCTTGAAGGTATTCAGTGGCCTGGGCCCAGAAAAGCTGAAAGACCTTGGAAAGGTCTGGGATGTAGACTGTACTTCTCTGACAGATTAAACTTATACAATTAAAGGTGAATTGAACTGAAATGGAGAGCTGTTTCTAGCTAGACATCTTCAATCTCAGCAGTGCTTTAAGAAACCTGTAGCAATGTCTCTTTTATTAACAAAACTGCTAAATCCCAAACATCATCTCTAGGAATAAGACAGATGAGTAAACAAACCACATTTGATTGTTGTTGTAGTTCATAGTATATTATTGGAAGATACTTGTTCTGATGTGGTGTAAAAATGTGGAAATGTACATCCTAAAGAGGGAATGATTTTTTTCTCTTTCTGCTGAGTCTAGGTTACTAGTTATTTTGTACTGTTCGTGCAAGTGTAAGTCTTTGGTATCTATCCAGCTGTGCTCATTTGATCTTCCTGAGGGTGATGGAGCATGCAAGGAGGTGATGAAGGATGACTCAGCCAGGAGAACTGTAGTTGCTTACCAGAGGAACTTTTAATTGTGTGTTTTCACTGAATCAAAATGTAGAAACACTTTTGACCAGCGGGAGTTAAACACGTAGAAGGAAATTGAACACATAGTACTTTTCTGAGAGAAGAGATAAATGATCGTTGCTAATACACTTCAGAGTCAGCAGAGGTGGTTGCACCTTTTGAGCCATTTGTAGCACTACCTCTCATTTCCTTACACATATATACAAAGTTGAATGCACAGCTAGGCACTGCTGCTTAAATCCTGACTGGGTATTTTGGCTAGTGTTACACAGTAGCAGCTACCTGAGTATGCTAAACGTTTTCTTTGGGCAGCATATGCAGCTCGTATCTCCTAATGAGCTCAAAATTCTACAGTATAGAGACAAGAGTATTTATAGACTCAAACAGAGCTCTGTATTATGCAGGGCATTACAATGGGCCAGTGTCTTCTCTCTTTTTTTTTTCTTTTAAGATCCTTAGATCCTTGCTGTGTACACATTGAAAAGTAATCTGATTAAAACAAAACACTACAGAAGTATATTGGGGAGAGAATTAATGGAATTTGTTTTCCCTAATCCCTGTTAACAAGGTTGACCTTACAGGAAGGTTTGCGGGTTTTTTTACACTACTGATTCTCTTCTTTTCATTGATCTCGTGACCGTCCTTTTTCCATTGCTTTATTTCTAAAACTTACAGTAACTACAGCAGCAGCTGATTAGGAGAAATGCTGTCTGTTAGATGGTAATAGGGAGTAAAGAAGAAAATATCTTTCATTAGAGACTTGGTGTGGCTATTTGGTTTGTGACTCTCCCATGAAGATATTACAGGGATTTTCGGTAAACTGGGGCCATCCAGTTTGATCAGAGATTCCTTGTGCTTGCCCTACTGAAATGCTGCTAAACTGTTTTTTTTTCAGTAATAGCTGCAAAAGTGTGTGACACCTCCACAGAATGTCCTAGAATTAGATTTTTGTCCCAGTGGATCCAGTATGAAAATAGCTTCCAACTAATTCCTTCTGTTTTATCAGTAGGCATTAATTCCCTCAAGTTTAGTAGTTTTAATATATCCTTGTGAGGATATTAACATTTTATGAGATGTACAAAAGGATTGAAGAGATGTACAAGTCCTTTCAATAAGAGAATTCATAGGACTACGGGTTATACAAAATCCATTGCCAGAGCTAGAAGTGTTTCCACAAGCTACCGTAGTGCTGGTCAGTAAATCCACCCCGCGTCCCCTTTCCCTTCTGTCTCCTCCCTAAGGGAATGGCAGTGCCCACGCTCAATAATGTGTCCTGCTTTTTCCCAGCCCGCTTGTGCTGCCTTTTTCAGCTGTCCCATTGCCTTTGTCAGTGCAGCAAGCCGTTCAAGGCTTGGACAATTATCTGACGCTCGTTGGCCTAATTCTGCCAGACCTGCTCCAAACTCCCTGAGAAGAGGAAATATAGGGAAAGCTGCTTCACTGCACTGCAGCTGCGGCTGAGCAAATGTGTGGGGCTTCTCAGGAGAGGCCTCAGTTACTACAGGTACTCAAGCAGTTACACAATTTAACAGTCTGCTCATTTCAGGATTTCATTGCAACTATTTGAAAATTGCAATATTTTAAGTTATCCTTTCTGCACTGCATCCTTCCCCAAACTTGCTTTTTTGCTTGTGCTTGAGGGGACAGAAGATACACCTATACACAGTAAAAGCATCTGATCTACAGTAATTCTCTTCCTTCTCCCTCCAATTATTCAATTTATCAGCATTTGTAGTTGATACGGTTGAAGTCTAAAGCTTTTTGTGATACATTCATTTCTTCACAGAGTCCCTCACCGTACTTTTCAGACTGCAGCAATCACTACAATCTCACTGAAGTGCAATTAGGTTATTGGAAGCACAGATAAATATTACCTCCTATACATTTAATGCAAGGAAGAGATGGAAAGTCATCCTTAATCAAGTGTTCCTTCAAGTTTATCATGGTCTGTGATAGTATAGTTGCAGGAATTTTTTCAGCATCACTTTCAAATGTCAGTTGATGGGAATTAAGCTAATTCCTGTGTTACACAGGTTTCCCAGGGTAAGTCGGTAAGCTATTCTAGATGATGCAAGGAACATTGCTTTTTCACATCCGTCTATTGTGTATCCTGTACTCCTGCTGATTTGTCTACCGTAAGAGTCGCACGCGGTTCCTGATGCCGATTCCTGCCCTCCCTCCCTTCGTGTTGGCTCCCTGGCAGGTCTGTGTAGTTACTGGAGGGTCGGTGCCTGTGGCACACTGGAGCGTGGTCCCTGTGGTGTGCTGGCTGAGCCCCTGGGGCTGCTGGTTCCACTGGCAGGGCATTGCCTCCTCCTGCTGATTTATGCCTGCCTTTTATTTAAGGGCAGAGATAGTCTTTATTTTTCAATTTCTTATCAACTGCTTTCACTTCTCCCCACAGCATGCTTAGGGAGTTTATGTGGGAATGCCTCGAGTTGTGTTCTTGGGAATTAAGGACCTTGCCATTAAGTGTCTCTTTTTTTATGGAGCCGGAGGTGCATTGCTCTGATAGTGGAACACATTTGGGCCCTGTCTGTGAAGTACTTTTGCTGTCCACAAATGCTGCGGAGTCGCTTAAAGGGATAAAAGTTAATTTCAAGATCCCTGCCGCCTGTGACTTTAGCTGCTTTATACATCACCTTGTCTTTTGTGTTCTAGTCACCGCTGTACTGAACAGCAGCTGATCATTAACAATCTAATTAGAAGGATTTACAGTAGGGATGGGAAAAAAGCAAGAAGAATAAAAAGTATTTTTAGGGGGCCAAGTTTTCAGCAGTATAAATAGACAACGGTTCAGTGAGTAAAGGAAGCTCAAAGCTGAAGGCAAAAACCTTTTCCACTGACTATTATTATTGAGGTTGTGAGGGAGAAGGTAAATCATGAGAACACCAGAGTTTTGGGGCAGCAATTTAAATCTCTCTTGAGCTCCACAGCGCAGCTAGATCCTTTGACTATGCTTAATTCTTTTTTTATGATAGAACCAGCATTTATGGAGGCCACATAGGTGTTTACTACAGTACGCTATAAAAAACAAACAAACAAGAAACCCCCCTAATTTTCTAGCTTGTTAAAGTAGCATGTGGTTTGCTTTTATCTAAGAAATATAACAAATTGCCTGATACCAGACAGTGCATAAAAAATGATGTGAAGTCTCTGTATTCATAAAGCAACTTTATGGTTAAGTAAAGCCAAGAGCATCTCTTCTTTATTACTGTAGCAAGTTCTTATGCAAAAATCTCATATGTGTTCTGGCAGTTCAGAGAAACAGTTCCTGAGTGATTGACTGTTGTTGTTGTTTGCAGTGCCTCCAAAGCCAATTCATCTGCAGAAGGTGTCACCTGTTACATACCAAACCCCTAGGCATAAAGCTTTATCAAATCAGAAACCAAGAATGGAGGAAGAGACACCCACCCCTGTTTCTAGTGTCACAAAGGAAAAGTCCAGTAAAGTGTCAGATCTCATCAATCGTTTTGAGGGAGGCAGGTATGTAACAGAATTGGAATTGGTTTGTAACTCTTGTGTGTGGATTGTTGGAACTTGTACCTGTGAAGAAGAATGTTGATACCATGGGGGTGCTCAAATCCATCCCTGCCAGAGGAGTTGGTGGCAAAACTGTACATGTTTTGAAATGGTGTAAGCCATTTGTATATTTGGCCTGTACAAGGTGTGCTTTTTCATAAGGCGCTAGTCTTAATTTTTCTTAAAAGAAAAAAAAAAAAAAAAAGAAAGAAACAAACAAACTTGTAGCATTTTTAAAACATCCTGAAAAATGTCATCAATTTGAAATAAGTGCTGATTTTAGAATGAAACATTGGAGCTAATATTAACTTCTTTTGTTTTTGCAGAACAAAAATATTTACAAGTAGAAAAACCTGAAATCATGATTTTTCCTTTTACACTGTCTTAACCTCTTTAGATCATTCATGTGAAGAGAGTGAACTGTACAAGTTACTTGTGTTGATATAGCATACATTGTCTAAACTGTTTGCTTTGATGATTTTGGTGGAATAGCTAGCTTCATGTTCTTGAGTTTTGGTACTGCCCTCTATGGGAAGCATTCGGAACTTCCAGATACAAAAGCCACAATGAACTCTGTTTTCACAAAATAATGTTACTTGTGCGTCTTTAATTAGATGTACGTGACAAACATAAGCACTGAAACAGAATTTCAGAATATAACTGCTCTGTATAAAGAGAGCGGCACTCCAGAAAGCCCATGACAGAGGAACGGCTCAAGAAACAGGCCAGTGACAGTTGAGCATTGCAAGTTTTGGACGTGGTTTTCTTCTTTTTCCTCAGGATACTGATGTTCTGAAGGGATGCCCCCCACGGGAACGAATGCATGATGTATAACAGAGTGTGTTCTTTTGAGGAGCCAGAGTATTCAGACTCTCATTGAAAGAATTTCCCCTCAAGATGGGGAAAATGTAATCCTTTACACAGAAGCAGCTGAGCATTGCAGAAGTACGTTTGTCTAGTGGAATAGAAATAATTTCAGAGCTTCATCTGCAAGAAACTTCTGTCATTAGGCAGAGACTTAATTGCTCATGACAGCTGCTCAAAGATGGGAAAAAGAAATTACTGCATCACTGGAGGTCCTGTGAATTCTTCTAGCACAGGCTTCTAGTCCTGTTCTCGCTTTGTTTCTAAGTCTTCCTCCAGAGCACTGCCCAAGCCTTTTTAACAGTGTAGTATCCTTAGAAAAACAATTTTATCCTTTCTGGGAGGAAGCTCCTCAGATCATTGTGTCTTACACCAATGAGCCCTACATTTCTTCCTCCTAGACATGCCTGCTGCATTATACAGGGACTTCTTCGATATTATGCAATTAAAGCAAGCTATAAAGAAAGCAATGAACACTTTCTTATTTGTAGACTTTTTAAAATAGGGACGTTTTGTTTTGAGGACTAGGGGAAGGTGGATTGCTTTTTGGCCAACATCATTCATTAAATATACCCAATAATAGCTCTCCAATGGTTAAATTATCAATGCTATGATACCTGCTTATGAGAAACTTTCATAATTAACATGCCAAGTTCTTGAATATCCTGCTATGGCCTTGGAAGCAATTTCTGTTTTTTAAATGAGCTCAACTCACAAAATGTGTCTTCCATGAAGGCAAACTTCACTTGTAGTTATTGGTCTTCAAATGACTAGGTGTAGCATGTTCATGAACTGCAAACTGTGAATGTCAGTTATGATAACTTATTTTCGTTAGTCTGTACAGCCCACAGACATGTAGTTATGGCAAAAAGTTAAACCTCTTTGCTGTGTGCATGCAATTGAAAAATGTAAATTAGTCCTATGTCGGAGTTAAGTTTATTTTTAAAGAAAGGCATTATCTTTTCAGAACTAACGGAAAACTGATTTAAATTTTTTTGTTTTATGATGGAAGGTGACAAAGCTAGTGTAAGATATTCTTTGAGCCTTGTGTGTGAAAGTGCAGAATATGTTTGCAATATTTGTGTAAACTGTCCTATAAATAAGGAGTAAAAATACAGTTTATAAGCAGCCTTCATCTTTTCAGAAGATTATTGGTCCATACTAGAACAGTATGTTAGAGGACAGTCATAGGATCATTTTGCAAGTTGAATATTGCTTATTAAATGTACTTCAGACAAAAATGTATTATTTTTATTTTCTTTTAAACTAAAATGAAGACAAGAACTTTTACAGATTAGGCTACCATCTATATTGGCCTAAAATTCAAAATCTCAACAGTAAAACAGAGAAGGAGATAGTTAAAGGTATGAACAAGGGTCAAAATGTTCTTAAAGTGGAGATAAAATATGGTGGGGAAAAAAACCTTCAGAAAAGATGCAGCATGTCAAAAGGACACTGCTAAATAAGGAATCAGGGGAAGAAATGGGATAAGAATGTAAAGCTCCTCCCATAATACGCTGAACTAAGGAAGGGGGTGCTAAATGTTCTTGGACACTTTTCCTTCATATTGTATAATTAAAGGGCAATTAAGGAACAGGCTGCTTGTTAGTTTAAGCATTGGGCTGGGATGTGGGAGACCATGAGTCTTTCTTCATTTCTGCCAATAATCTTCTGGGACACTTTGGGCAAGTTGCTTCATGTATCAGTGCCTCAGTTCCCTTGGCTGTTACATGAGCTGATGGTGCTGCCTTCCACTTTACAAATGAGATTCAAGACACATGAGGGTGTAATGAGTCAACATGGACGGTACTCTGGGTTTCCAGTAAGAGACACATGTCTGTGTGTGTTTCAACGGAATAATGCAATCCAAGTCTTGGTGGCCTGAACTTCCTAATATTAACACCGGAAAACATGGTTTGGGAGGAATATATTGTGCAACGCTCCTACTCTCCTTATCAGGGATTTTCTATAACACATTGCTTAACTTTTTTTCTCATCTGTGCTTTGTTTGGTGTTTTTAGCCCGTTAAATCCTAGTGATTTGAAGAAAGATTCCTCTGTTCTCCACATTTCTAAATCTCAAGGAAGATATGGGTCAACAGCATCACCTCAGCCAAAACTCCCCTCCCAGCACCCACTACAAAAACAGGGAAACAGTAATACCGACAAAACTCAGGTTGCACAGCTACACACAGCCAACGGAGTAGTAGCACAAGACCAGACGGAAGATGAGGACAGGAGGTTACCAGATCGTAGCTCTGCTCTGTCCACCCTGGTTCCAGATAATGCCATCAACAGCAGCTTGATAAACGGGGAAAGAGAAAGTACTTCCAGAGAGTCCTTGCAAAGTATGGCTGCCTGTGAAGGACAGATGCTCAACAGCTGCTACAGGACTCCAAGCAGTGATACACTGCTCCCATCTGAAAATGTAACTCTAGAAGCTAATACTAACGTGAAGGAAGAACCAACTGAGGAAATCAGCAAGCAGGATCAACCTGTAGAAACAAAGGTAAAAAGATAAATAGTTTCATTCTTGATATATTACTACTTTGTATATTTTCTCCAGGTTGTTTTTTTTTTTTTTTGTTATAAAAATAAGCTTCCAAGAGCAGGTCAGAAAGTTGAAAATCTTTTGGTTATTTTTTGTCTGAAAAAAAGACAGGGGGAAAAAAAAGTTTTGCGTGCCTTTCCCCTCTTTAGGTGCTGCCCCCCTTTTTCTTCCCCTCTCCTGTTTCCTTTTTCCCATTAGCTGAGGTTTAAAAAAAGTGAAGCTGAAATATGTGTACGTGCTTAGCACTGTGCTTCAACTGTGCCAGACTACAGGGAACATGTATCAGTGGTGTATATAAAAATTCCATATGTAGTAAACTGCAGCAACAGGGCTTCAGGCAGAACTATCGTGTGAATCCTTAACTTGGATGTAGTTGTCAAGTCAAAGCTGGAAGGGCAGTGGCAGTCTGATAGCTATCACATAGACGCAAGGTTCAGAGTATACTAAATATATGTCTCGTTAGCAAGGAGAACTTATGATGAATTTGAGTTTCCTCATAAGGAAGGTTCTAAATAATTAAGGGAAATAAGTGGGTGGAAGAAAATCTGTCTTGGGAAATTAATTGCTGAAAAATTATGCATATTTCCACTTCTAAAAGTTTGATTATGCAGTTTGCCTTCTCACACTGCAGCATTGGTGGCCAGTGAACTTCATTAACAGTTCTGGCCCAGCCATGCCATGTGTTGGCCATGTGCAGAGCCAAACAGCTGAGCACCGATAAAGCTCATCACTGCTTGTCAGGAGTACACCTGCATCAGTTAACTACAGACCTCTCCCAGCCCTTGAGTCTGGCTAGCTAGGGGTCACAGACATACACTCTTGAGGGTAAATTCAGTGTCTGGGAAAGGTGGGTCTCAAATTTTCATGTATTGTAGGACAAAATATCCTAGGCAATTACAAGAAAGCGCTGCGGTGTGTGGGTTTTCCTGTTTGTTTTAGGGGTTACTTTGGCCAGTAACGAGTGAATGTTATGATTCCCATCTAAACATAAGCCTGGTCGCAGTCCAAGGCACCTTAACCTGCCACACCTCTCATTATATTTCTATCTCCTGTTCAGTAATGCCTGTTTCCCCTCTCTGTGCCAATAAAGTGCTGAGTGCTCAGTGGGCAATGATGTTAAGCTTGAATTCAAGCCATGCAGTAAGGTGCTGGCAGCATTTTCAGAAAAAAAAAAAAAAAACAGAAATGGGAGGCAGTGCTGTTGTAAAGTCCAGGAAGGAACTGGGCAAATGCTAATGGCAGCAGTGTCATCAAAATCTGCCTTTGAGCTGCTGGGACCAACACGTGTGATCTGTCCTATATTGACCAAGAGTCAGATGTGACTGCTGTTGGATTTATTGTTTGCTGGTGCTTGAAGGGTAAACCAAAATGGAACAAACCGATGCAGGATGACTCTTAAGTTAGCATCGGTGAAGAACTGAATCTGTAAAACTGAACTGGGTCACAGCAGCACTTCCTGAGATACCAGCTCGCTTGCGGTACAAGGACATCCCCTTTAGTTTGGTGAGATTAAGAAGCATGTCTACCACTGAATGATTAAGGGCCACGCTTCCTAAAATCAAAGACTGATCTAGTTTGGTTTAATGCAACCTATAGATTGAAATCAGCCCCGTGGAGGTCTGAGCAGCTGCTGCCATGCTGTCTGGGATAGGGGGAGGGTGATGAGGAGCAGGAGAGGTCTGGTAGAGCTTTAAGCTCTTTCTTCAATCCAAGCAGGCATTGGGAAGGAGTAAGAGCATTTAGACAGTCTGATTTTGCTAAGCGCCCGCTTAGTCACTAAAGGATCTTAAAACTGGGATGCAGTCCAGTTGAGGTTGCACTACACAGACTAACAGCACTGCTCTGTCCTTTTTAATTAAACAAGTGTAGGTACAATTGAGTAAAAGCTATAGCAGCAGATGCATGTGAGTCACAGATGAACTTTAAATTATGCATCCAATATATATATTTTGATACTGAGGCAAAGTATCTTCTTTGTCTCTTGCTATTTTCCTATTCAGGGAAGAGAAAAAAGTGATGCTCTTTGTAAATGCATGCAGGTATAGCAGAAGTAAACAAAGTCTGCTGCTGGAAAGGGTGAATTAAACTGGGGAATGGTGCAAAACCAGAGCAGAAATTACTTTTTAGTCTTGGAAAAGAAAGCTTATTTTGAAATAATGTTGCTCTTACAATTGTTTTTTTTTCCCCCCTATCACTGTAGATCTATATAAAGTCAGATTATTGCAGGTACTGGAAAAGTTGAGACAAAACTTACTAAATTTGGCAGTGTACTGAAATATTTTCCCCAAATGACCAGAGTAGAGTATGCTTTATTTCTCTTATTTACTTAATTAGTTTGACAGTCACAAACTACAAATATTACAAGAAAAAAAGACAATTAAAAGTGAGAAGTTTCCTGCCTTGCAGCAGAAGCACCTTCTGTCATAAAACTTGGTTTGCCTACAGTGCGGAGGCTGAATAGTACAGGAACATCCCAATCAATTAACTTCCTGAATAACATCTTGTGAGAAATCTGCTGCTTGAGCTAACTGAAGACAGGATGACAAATGCTTCGGTATTTGTTGTGAGACTGGTAGAAAATAGGGATATAGACTTCATGCATGCCACGGATGGAGAAGAATCCATTGCACATCTTTAATAAAGCCCTTACTTGATGTCTGTTTCAATGGCAATATTGGGGGCTCTGGTTTGTCAGGTACAAAACCCTGTGGAAATCTTGTAGTTTCTAAATGTGAGGTGAAGTTTTGATTTAAATAAGGTGAAACTTTGTTGCAAAATTAACTGTCTGCCAGGAAATGTTTTACTGGTGCAACACTTGAGAGGTTCTACCGGCTTCTTCCAGGTTCTGCAATTTTATGGTGGACTTTAGCAACAGTAAGTCATGAACAAAGCTGTTTATCTTTAGCACTCAATATAAGCACGTAAATCCTCTTGAGAAGAATGTCTTCTTTATGGGTACCAGGATCTTTACTGCTTTTATTGGTTGCTGTGCAAGAAACTCACCCATCATTTGTGCAATGGATTGTTGTATAGAGTTATTATGCCAGAAGGTGATGGTAGCATTCAAGATTTTCATTAGAGGTCCGGCAAAAATTTAGAGCTTTCCTTGATTTCAGAAACTGAGGACTCAAGAGATTAAAGGAAATCTTAAATTCTCCCGGAAATTCACATTTATATTCCTAATACTTAGGGAAGAAAGCTGCAATGACATGAATGGTTTTAGAAAAGAACCCCCCACTTTGTTACTTTAGACCAAACTCAGCATTACAAACACACACATATAACACAGATTGAATTATATTTGTTCATACTCTACATCTCTCACCCTGACTGTGTTGCTTAATATATTATTGCAAAGCCCTTGGGGAAACGGGTACACTTAGGTAGGACTGGATCATATACAGCATCACTGTCATGTTGTTAGGTCGAGTTTTCTTGATAGGAGATAGCTCCTGTTTGGTTTGGATAATAAGTTATAGCTATATTAGAATTTAGGTTTATGTAAAGGCTGCTTTAAATTAGCATAATTTTTGTAAGATTAGGACAATGGAAAAACAATGTTAGGAAATACGAACACAAGTGAAAAAAGTTCATACTCTCAGTAGCATTTTTCATACCTGTTCTTAATTTCAGAGTTCAGGAACAATTTAGGTAAAAATGACTTGTCTTAATTTCTTAAGCATCCATAGTAATGTAATGATTTTAAGGATATACGACTGTGTATTAAAGAATATATAAGTAGGCCCAGGTGAAATACTTCCTGTAAGAACCCATCTAGAGATACAAGTTTGCAGTCCTGCCTGATGCACCTACTGCTATCTCACACTTCTGATATTTTGATCAGCAGTTGAAATCGTGTACCTCTAATGTGAACGTTCTCCATATAGCACACTAACCATGTCTGTTTGGTCTAACCTTGTAGGTGTGTTTTCTTATGCTGGAATAAGAACGTGCCGTTGTGATTAAAATATAACTCATCCGTGGTGTGTATTTTTTCCCATGTGGAAGATTTCCATGTCAGGTAGCATGACTGATGTAGAAAAAAGACAGAGGTTCAAGAATTAGGAAGATGTGTAAGGTTGATACGGAGAGGATCGGGAAGCTGGAGTCAGAGCATAGTGTGAGAGCAAGAGGGATTTGCCTTGATTTAGGAGTGTGGATTAAGTGCTTTTTCTGAATTGCTCATTTTATGTGATATTTTCAAGTCTGCTCTGTGTGATTTTCCTTCTCTTAATTGGATCAGGTAATCTTCTGAAAACTGTGGGTTGATTCTGTAGCAGTGTTTCAGGGAGAAAGTGGGGTTTTGGACAGAGAGAAAAAACCCAACCAACCAACTAATTGTTGAGGTACCAGTAGCCTCCACGGTTTTGTGCCTCAAGTCCACATGAAATCCCATGTAAATAGCTGCACTAAATGGCATGCTGTACCTGTAATAACTAATCCTCCAGCTCCCTGCAGTCTCTTGATGGCACTTAAAATGCTGTTCTGTAGGTTACTGTGGTTGCTATGCTGATTTAAACAGATTTAATGAACAGCTTTGAAGTCACTATTGAAAGCCTGTATTTAGGGAGGCGGCTTGCCATGTAGCAGTGTGACTGTTAACACTGCAGATTATAATGGAAATGTGCTCAAATTTGGAATAGTTATTGAATACTAAAAAGGGGGAGAAAAGCCACTGAAGTGCTTTAAATGAAAAGACTGTATTTAATATTCAGTATTCTTCAAACCATCTTTATAAATGTACTTGCAAATGTTTATTGTACTTTTGTGGAAAGCAGTGTGCAGTGTGAAATCAGAAATAACTCTTTCAAACTCTCCTCTTTATCATTTTATGAAGACTTTCTGTGGTTTGTCTAGAAAATTACCACTTTCCCATAAGCATCATGATAAGACTGCCATTTACTTAGGAAAGACTTGGATGTCATTAGGTGTGAACACTTTTCAGTGCTGGCACTAGATCTGGAAGAAAAAATCTTATAATGGAGGTGTAGTTCTGTTGAATCTGACACTTGTGAGCCTGAGGCATTTCCCTAATGTTTTAATACTGTAGAAGGCTGTGTTTTCATTGTTTGTTTTGAAATAACTTCTCATAGCAACTCATAATTTTATACTGTAACATATTTAGTTTGATATTGAGATTTGAATGAATATTTTAAGTTTCTGTTGCACAGAAGAATCAAAAATATATTTTGTGAAATTAAAGACTTCAAAGTGAAAACTTCCCTTAAGATGCAAAAGTGACTTCCATAAAGACCTAGCGAAGGAGCCCTCTAATTGCAGTCAACAGTTAATTAGCAGTGAGTGTATTGGTGAACATAAAACATTTTGTACAGTATTTTTCAATAATTCTGTTGTGCAAAGAACACGCAGTTCAAATAACTTTCGAAACGGGGGCGGAGGCAAACACCAACTAATCCCATCTGTTCCCTCTTACTCTGCAAATCAGTTCTTCCAGCTCTGAAAGGTCGGTGGTACTTGATTACCAGGATGTGAGCTGATCTCTTAAGTAGGGAGTTGGTGCTCTGGCAAAGATCCCTGTACAAACTGAGAAATATTAAATGTTTTAGTCTCTGAGTTTTGTTCTGCAGTTTGATTTTTATCCTTCCTTGACTTTTGTATTTCTTGATTAAACTGCTGGAGAGGTGGTATTTTTCAAAATGGGCTGTATATTACTAACTGTGAAATTTGGACTTCAGTTTCTTTTTGGACTGTAAAGTAATTGTATGTGTTTTCAGTTTGTTGTTTGTTTTTTTTTTTTTTAGTATTGTTATGTTACCTCCAGTATCCTAAGATTTTTTTCTTATTTTCCTCCAGGAGACAGATGAACAGAAACGTCACAAAATTGCCAGTGAACTTCTGCAAACAGAAAAAGCCTACGTTAGCCGACTTGACCTCCTAGATGGGGTACATTTTTCTTGAGTTTGTTTTTATTGTCTTGCCCTGAATTCACTTGAATGGCTGTGCATAAGTGTGTTTATAAATTGCGTAAGAGATGGTACGTTTTTCACATTTTGCTGACTTTTCCAGTCACTCATTTGCTCTTGCCACATAACTTTGCCTATGTTTCTATTTTAAGGACACTACATTTTAAAAGTATAAGAATTTTATGGGTACTGATGCACTATGTTCTGCGTGTGTAGATGTCACCACAAGCAATAGTAGTGCATACTGGTAGCCCTTCTGACAAAGAGGATGGATAACAATTTCTTGGCTTCTGGTGAAACAGAGAAGGGTGTCATTTTATAATACTGAAAACAGCCACTCACTAGAAAATTACTAAACCTTTCAAATTTGAGCCACCTGATCAGAACTTTTTTAGTGCCAAAGAATCTAGGAAGATGCCCATTTCTAAACTGTATATCCCCTATTTTCCCACTATATATTTAGACTAAATCCTATTGAAGTGACCAGAAATGCCTCTTCCTACAGGGAAAGTTTTGCATTCCTGTGCTCCGTAGAATCAAACTGATATCTGTAGATCTTGAGTATTTTCCTTTTAAAGTCTTGTTTACTTTCTCATGTAACACTTACATCCATTTTACCTGGGTACCTATAGCTTTGCATTGCCTTACTCCATGATATTTTTCTGATATTGCTGTTTAAATTTCTCAGGTCTAATGAGTAAGTCCAGTAAAAACAGTTGGTGAAAATAAGAAGTCTCAACTGATACAATAATTGTTCAGGCTGCTTGGGGATCTAAGTAATTGTCCTAATGAAGGTGGATTTATCCAGCAGACCCACACTGGGATGGATATATGGTACATTTTAAAAGACAAAGTATTGCAGAACAAAAGGCTTTGATTTAGAGGAGCTTAAAAATAAAAAAGGAAAATGTTTATTTCATTCACAGGTTTTTCTGATGGGTAATGTACAATTACTTTTCTTAATGTGATCATAAGTGCATTACTCCTATGCTTGTTTTCCAAGTAGTAACTGGACAGAGTTATGAAAAATGTGTTTCAAGCACAGCTGCTTAACTGCTGCCAATGAGAAAAATGCAGAAGACTGGGAAGCGACTGTTACGTTTCTAAACTGGGTTAAAAAGTTATGTGGTCTTTATAGTCTTCCGAGTAACTTGTCAAAATTAGCTGCCCTCTTGGAGATGGAGCAAAGTGAGCATGTTTTAGAGTATATGTGGAAGTGTATGGCTTTTTTCCTTTTAAGACACTTTTGCTGTCTCAGTTGGGATTATCAAAGTTCCTGTCTTCAGACTCTTTTCTTCTTTCCCAGGCCCTTACCCAAACTTCTGAAGTCCTTTCTAGGGAGATGCAATCAGTTCAAGCATGGGAGAGGGAGACAGAGGGACCATAAGCGCTGTTTTATGTGATGTGCATATTAACAGCTGCCCGTGTCTCTAGCCATTTTGCAACTGCATCTAGTCAGGTAGAGCCCACTGATGGGAAAAGAATGTATTTTTTAGAAGAGACTGTAGTAGTGTCCAGTCAGAACTGGGCCCCTTTTGTGCTTTAAATGGTATATGGGGGCTGCTCATAGTCTGCCAACTACTTTGATTTCAAAAGGATACAGGGATGCAACATCTAAGGAGAGAGTGGTTGGGCTAACCGTGATCAGACATCATGCTATTGGAAGAGAAAGCAAGAGTGGAAAATACGACTGGAAGACTGGGAAAGCTGAGATGATCTAGCTGTTAAAACAGACAGGATGCCTGGAGTGGGTCCAAAATGGCACTACTTCAGTCTGGCTTTCCTTATGTCTGCTCTGCCTGCAGTGCTTTCCTGGCTCACAAGAAAAAAAGTGGGGTTTAAGGCGAGGAGAAACTTTTAATTTCTGGTGGGGGAAAGACAATGAGTCTGTCATTGCTTGTCTATATTATTGAAATATTAATTTTGCCTCAGTTGGAGTAGGAGGGATGCATAGGTGGTCTTCCACTGATTACAGATTATAGGCTAATAGGTTTGGGGGTCTTTTTCTGTATTGCAGGTATTCTATTCCAGACTTCTTGAGGAAGCCAACAAAGGTTCATTTCCAGCCGAAGTGATTAACAAAATCTTTTCTAACATTTCATCGATAAATGCCTTCCACAGTAAATTCTTACTTCCAGAACTTGAGAAAAGAATGCAAGAATGGTAAGAGGCGGTTCACTGGTTAATATATTACTAAATCTATGTCTGTAGGAACTCGGGGTTGAGGTAGGGAAGGTGTCTTCATAATTAAGTGCTTGAAGCCCAGGAAGAACCGTGGGTAGGAGAACATCTGCTCTTCCACTCTTCATCAGGATCTGACTCAGCAGAGGTCTTGCATCATTTGCTCAAAATAAAGGCCATGTATCTCACTGAAGCCAGTGAGATTGCTCATGATTAAATGCATTGCTGAATTAGGGCTTCAGACTGAAGTTGTGTGCTACCTGATGAATTCATTGCACAGCATACAAAAGGGAGACAAATAAAATGTATGTGTGTTGTGCTACCCTTGTAGCACTGTGACCTTTGTCATTACTGCTTTCTCTAATAAGGTGGGATACATTCTTTTTTTTCTGCGTTTTGGTTTTCTGTTTGAAGTTAAAATCCATGTCAGGTATCTTTTGGGGCCGCTTTCCCCCCAGCTTTTCTTGACCTCTATTTGGAGCAAGAAAGAAGGATAGCCAAGGTGTAAATGTACTCTGTAATGATCATGTAAAGATACTGTAGTATCTTTATCCTACCTTAGTGTATGCAATCCTGGACATATTAAAATATAACCGTGTAGTTTTGGTCTACATAACTGTCAAAAAAAAAAAAAAAAAGTCTCAAACCATTGCTGCTTCCCTGCCTTATATGGGAAAAGGGATCACCTCATTTAAAAAATACCATAAAAATTACAAATATTGTTTCATCCAGTTGTTTCACCTTCGCACCTGTTTGGATCCTGTATTTCCTGTTATCTGGGGTTTCCTGTGAGGAATTCAAGTGTTTGTCCGTGTATCACTTCCAGTTACGCTTTCATATAACTCCTTAATTGTCAAAAATCACACTAAAAAGTGAGAAATAATGTATTTTTGATACACATGAAAATCTCAGACCACAGAGTGGTGCTTTAGACAACAGCTATGTCTCCTGACTCTGTAAGATGATCCCCCTTTAAGGTGATGATTATTTAAAATAGAATAATTAGCATGCACAAATACATGGTAGCCCTGTATAATCTATAATGCAAGAAAGTAAATAAAACCTAAGCATTGTGGAATGTAGCAAAGTTTACACCTTAATTTCCATTCCTTGCAAAACAACCGTGTAAGGTAAACCCACCCTTTTCTTCTAATAAATTGAAAAAAATCTGATAGGAAATACAAATGTCTGGATTAAAATAGAGTGCATATTCATGAGAAGTGGAGGTTAGTTTACTGTAATGAAGTTTAAAAAGCAGCTTACACTACATTATGTCAGTGCTGTATATGACTGAAATGAAATCTGTAAGGAACTCTTAAAATTTTCCTTTAGACTCTTTATAGAGCACAGAAGATGGGTCGCACTACCTTACTTATTTGCAAAATGCTAAATCGCTCACTAATACCGTGTGATTAATGACATAGCTTAAAAGGTTGAAAAATGCTTTTGCAGATGAGCTTTGACTATTGGTGCAAAACTAATAAATTGCATCATAAGGATATTATCTTTCCCATGCTGCTCCGCGCTGTACCTGAGACAGACTGTTTAAATGTCCTTAAAACATTACGCTTTTGGGAGGAGATAAAGGAGGGGTGCGGTTGAAGAGAACTGTTTCTGATCACTGCTGAAAGAAAAATCTGAGATAACTTTCTTTCCCCATCACCAGTCTCTGAAGTTGTCTGTCACAACAGCTTCTGACAGATACAGAGTTCACTTTCTTCAGCGTTTTCCCTAATTAGTCATAGAAAATACTTCAGTATGTTCTATTAGTAGCTTTATGCATTTCTTCTGTTATCCTTTAGCTTCCAGTAAAAATAGTTGGATAAAAATTTCTGACACTTTCCCTGAGTTGTGGTTTGTTTTGAAACTGTAAGGTAAAAATATATAGTTTTGCAACCGAGAAAGCGGATCAGAAGCAGATTCTTCTTTCTTAGAAGAAAGTGCAGTGTGAATCTAAGCTTATTGGGTGGAAATTAAATTGTCTGGTAGTTGCATTCTGAATGAGTTGAGGAACAGCTGGAGCAAAATATCTCTTTTACAACATATGGCTTGAAAATACTGGGAGCAGCTTTATTGCAATATATTTCCTGTGAAAAGAGAATGGTGGAGCATAACAGTGATCTCACATCAAACAAAATACCGATCTAACTCTGTCTTTTATACCCGAGGATGACCAACAGCAGATACCTGGGGAAGAATATAAGAACACAGTGTGATAGCCTGGGGCAGCGGGGAGGGGGTTGGTAAAGAAATTATTTCATGCTTTCAGCGCAAAGTTTTGTAGTCTGGGGCAATTAGAGCTCACCTTCTCACACAAATTGTTTTGCTTTGAAACTGCAACTTTCAATTATTTTGTTGGATGCCTGTTAGCTTGTATATTGGAAGAGAAAGCAGTCTTTCTGTAGACACCTTTGCTGTGCTGTGATTCTACAGACCTTTGCTTAGTTTTCTTGTAGCCGTGACAGTTTTAAATGAGATGCTACAAATCACGATTACTAAGTCAGCGATTTCACGTTTGAGTTTTTAGAATGCAAATGTGAGTACCACTGTGGTCTGATAACACAGAAATATGAAGTGTTTCTGTGCCTATGTTACAATGTGAAGTCCTATTTCTTGACCCATGTAATGATGCTGGTTTTGTTGTCTGGCAATAATGCAGTGCTGATTTGGGTCCATGGCAGTAGTTCTCTTTCTGATATCTCTAACCAAGAAAACAGTGACTGTCCTGGACTTGATAGCATTTAGCAGAACTTCGTATTTTGGCTCATGGTGAAGTGTTAGAATATGAGATGAACTAGTCTATCCTCGTCAGACCATCAAGGAAGGATGCTGCTCTCAGAAGGTTCTGCTTTACGTGACTTCCCCTGTCCTTCCTATTCTTTCAGAGCTCTTTGTGTGATGGGGATCTCGTCTTTCTTTCCTGAAACGATGATGAATTTGTATTTATACAGTTTCACTCTTTGGACATATAAGGGCCTTGCATGAAAAGTAGTTGTTAAATTTTTTAATCTTCTTGTAAATGAGCTGCCATTAAATATCGAAGGAGCAGGCATAGCAAACTGTTCCTCCCTCCTGATTTATAAAAGTTTTAACATTTTCTTTTAATGTCTGTCTAGTAATAGTTGTGAAACAGTTAAGTAGAAGTATTCTTTTTTTGTGCCAGTTTCTTGAGATACAAAGGATTGCCACAGTCTTTCCTGCTTCGAGTTTTTTTAATTGCAAAATTTTATAATTACTTAATCTGTTAAATTTATCAGAAAACTTTAAATGTCTGTGTTTTGATTTGTCTTTTGTTTTCTGGTGACCTCTGGAAATGTATTCACATTTTCTTTGGTTCTGTTGGAATTGGCATGATTTGTATTTTATTTACAGTTAAAAAAAAATACGCTGCATTGCAATAAAATGACAGCCCAGGGAAAATAGCATTCAGTGAATCAAAGGAGAGGGGTTTTGTTTTAAATTACTAGCCTGCCTTTGAAAGTGTATGTGTCTGCTTGCATGTAGGGTGGTTGAACAAATACGTGAAGCTAATTAAGGGTGGAGAGCCTTGGCGATTTGAGAGGCCAACTTCCCACCCTATCTTGTCCCCTTCTCTGGTTGCCAGGCCCAGCAGTAGCTCCGACTTCTGCCAGGTCTTACACAGGTTCCTTCTGCCCCGCCGGAGCAGCTGGAGCTGGACCAGCCTTTGCCAGTCCTGGCGACATTCACTCTTCAAGTAACTTTTCCCTTCTGCACAGCTTTTCTCTTGAAGGAGTGGTGTTCTGGAGTAGACTGCTGAAGTAATTGCAGTAGATTGCTTCGCTTTAGACCACTACCACAACATTGGTTTCACACTTCCAGAAGCCCAGAAATACCGAGTTTCTGAGTCTGTCCTTGAAAATGAAATGTGAAACATGTTTCCTATTGCAGTTCTCGGAGATGCATGTGTGCCATTCCGCTTTCTTGGTGTGCATCGAGAGTGCAGCTTCTCTCTGCCTCTCCACCACTTTCTTTACTATTCTGTTTTATTTGAAGATGCTATCAGTGTTTGGGAAAGATACAAGAAAGCTCTCACAAATGACTGGAATCCAAGGGATTCTCTCTACTTCATAGGTTTTCTTAGATAAATAATGAATTTAAAAAGTTGTGAATACATGTATTTATATAATGCACAGAAGAGAAGCTGTACAATATGGATTTAGTCCTTAAACAAAACCACAGGTTAGATATTAGGAGGGTAAAGTATGGTCAAAAGACGATAACGTAGTTTTAAGGAACTGCAAATAAAATAAATTAGGCAGTGTTTTGTAAACAAAATCTTTCAAGTTTCTTATTACAGGTAGCTTTTCTTTCTTTAGTGCTCCAAATGACCTATAATGCTCATACATCATTAAAGAGGATACAAAAACTTTTTCTGTGTTAATGCTGGTCAGTTTAAATGATTATGTCGGAACTCTGCATGAGGTGATCCCAGACAGAAGGTTTCTCTGTTAAACTCTTGAAACCGTTTTATAACCTAGTGTGATATTTTTTTTCTTTTCTGTTTGCTCTGAGATTCCACCCTCTTACTTTGCAGGACTACCACCCCCAGAATTGGAGATATTCTGCAAAAGTTAGCTCCTTTCCTCAAGATGTATGGAGAGTATGTGAAGAATTTTGATAACGCAATGGAATTGGTGAAAACGTGGACTGAACGGTCACCTCAATTCAAGTTCATTATTCAAGACATTCAGGTAATGGAGAGAATAATGTAGATCTCCAAGTAATGCAAGCATATATAAAAATATATAGGTTTGTGGGTGAAAAAAGGATTAAAGAGAAAATTAAATACCAAATCCCTTAGAATTAAGGGTTGTTGTTTTTGTCCGCTTCACGCCACATTCTGTCTTTTCCTTCTCCCTTCGCATACGTGCAAACACCAACACAAATCCAGCTTTTCCACTGCGACATAATGGACCAAAGTAGAAAGGTTGAAACATGAGAAGACTAAAAAAAAAAAAAATACATTTTGTCATAGATACCAAAAGTAAATACTGTTTTATCCTAAAGTGACGTGTGAGTGCAACTGTAGGTACTTGCACTGGATCCATAAGTACTCTGTTGGTTCACACCAGTGCTGCTATGCAGAGTACTATGCTTTGGAAGCAGATAATCCCAAATGCTGAGACACAAAATGTAGAGAAAGTTTAGGAGTGAAGGAATGCACCATTCTAGTCAAAAGTGCATTTTATACCCTCTAGTGCTCCCTGTAGGCTTGTCTGTGAACTGGCAGGTATCTGCCTTCCTACTGCAGACTGAACAGCTAGAAATAGGATCAGGTATTTCTGCTTAAATTTTACTACTCTATAGGGTCTTGTGATACTAAGCCAGGGAAGACAACTATGCATATTTTAATGTAATATTTTAATGGCATCTAACATTATGGTAATGAATATGCATCTTAAAACACTTCTGAGCGGGGGTTACGTTATGAAGGAAACTCAAAGAAAGCATTCCCTCCTCTGATAAATGGGCTATAAAGGTATATTTTAAGAATTGTTTTCTAATACGTGGTCATGAACTGTTCTTATTAATTCAGTTGCAATTCTTTGTCTGAGTTAAAAAACTAAGTAAAAATATACTGGAGTTTGGGAGGGTTTCTTGGTAGGACTTTTATGTGTGAATTCTACTGGATACTTGGAAGACTTGTTGCAATTATTTTTAGGGAAGGATTTTAATTATTTGGTTCAGTAAAGTAGTTCTATTTTCTTTCAGAAGGTCTATCATGCATGTTTCAAAATACATTATTTATGTTTTCTCAATCGTAACTTTTATTTTGCTATATCCTAATAACATTTTTGCCTACTACATTGGAATATGTTTACAATTTTTTAGAAGGAAAAAGTGTGTGGAAATTTGACATTGCAACATCACATGCTAGAGCCAGTACAACGCATTCCACGCTACGAGATGCTTCTGAAGGACTACCTAAGGAAATTGCCTCAGGACTCTCTAGACTGGAAAGATGCTGAAAGTAAATATCTTCTAGCCATTAAAAGAGCTGTAATAAGATATTAGTAGGAGGATACTGGAAATTAAAGATCTTTTCAGGGAAAAAAAAAAAAAGCAAAGTCCCTCTGAAAAGAATTATAGAATTTCTTCAGTGGAATTGTAGGATTCTTAAAAAAAAATCTGTTTGGGTAGTAGATGAAGTTAATATAAAAACTGTAAAGCCTTTAGTATTCCCCTGGAGCACCTAAGTTTTGCATTAGTTTTGGAGTAGCGCACAGGTTTTTATTTGTTTGCTTTGTTGGATGATCAGGGGCTGTGGTTTTTCTTTTTTTTTTTTTTTTTTTGTTGCTTTTCATGGCGTTTTTGTTTGCTTTATGCACATTTGGAATAGATGTCTCTTATTTATAAAAAAAGTGGAGTTAGACTCCTTATTGTACTTCTAAGATCTTGTTGGGAAAAAGAACAGCCCATTTTTAAATTTATTCCTCTCTGTATTTACACAAGAACAGCTGAGGATATCTCCACGATTGTTCAAAATTACTTGCCAGATAATTTTTTGAAATATTTCGTTATTAGTACTATTACCATAAATACTTGTAATATGAGCTCTTTCAACTAAAAAACGTAGTTTGACATTCTGGACTACTTTGAGAAAAGAGGGGAAAGAGCCATGACTGTCCATGTCACAAAAAACATGATTCTAAGCGCTGAAGCTCTAAAATAATCTTCAATAATTCTCTTCTGATCTTTCCAGATTATAGTTTTATTTAATAGCTGAATTCCTTATGCTTTCTACTTTACGTCGGTTACTTTTTATTGATAATTTAGTAAATTCATTGTAGTGTGTAATTTACATAAAAATTACAAACAGCTTTGTAGAATGATCAAATTTTTTTTTCTATGTAATATATAAATATGTAAAAATGCAAATTTTTGGTTTTACTTTTTTGTCATTCTTCTGTCTAGAATCCTTGGAAATCATATCCACTGCAGCAAGTCATTCGAATAGTGCAATAAGAAAAATGGTAAATGATCCTTGTTTTTCTGTTCACTTTTTAACATATTTTAGTATTTGATGAAGCTAGGAGTGTGAATAGCAGATCTTCCCTAAAATGGCAAAAATTGGTTTCCTGAGTCCAAGTGATTCCTCCTACTTAAGGCATTTATACAGCTTCTGGGAATGACAGACAAAATCTGGCATTCCACCTAATTATCTCAAGTGGAAAATGGGGCAGGCTGGGTTCATCCCCTGGCTCAAATAGCTGCTAATATGTTGGACTCTTAACCTTGTTTCATCTGTTTCTGCCAGCGGGAGGATAATGTTTGTAAAGAGTAGTTACTGTTTCTCTACCATATTGGGTTGGCATGATAGGTACTTCATTAAGTATGTGAGATATTTTGGACAAGCAATAATGTAGGCTGTATGTATAACTGCATTTTTAAAATCACCAAGGAGATGACATTTCTAAAAGTACTTGTTACCGTATCAACTAAGTTAATTAGTCTGTATGACTGACCATCCATACCAGATGGATATATATGTTTTTCAAAGCTAACGTACGCAAGCTCCCATCATTTCATTTAAACGTGCTTAAAGATCTGTGCTTTAATTAATAAGTTTTATAACTGTATTTTCACTGTAAAGGAGAATCTAAAGAAATTGTTAGAGATATATGAGATGCTGGGAGAAGAGGAGGACATTGTGAACCCTTCAAATGAACTGATAAAAGAAGGGCAGATCCTTAAACTCGCTGCTCGCAATACGTCTGCTCAAGAACGGTATCTTTTCCTAGTAAGTATGGTGGCCTGTGTTTGCAGGGCTGGCTGTATACCTTCCTAGACTTGAACTACCAAAAAGAGAGGGAAATCCTCTTGTAGTTGATGTCAGTGCCTTCCCACTAATGATATTAGAGCATGAGCAAACCTTATACTGCTTACAGAAAGGCTTGAAATCACCATTTAGAACAGAGTACATGGTTTTAAATAAATGTAAGCAGTGTCCAGCAACTCCCTTTTAAATAAGTGGCTACTGATTACAAACACAGATCCTAGAGCATGAGAACTTTGACATTCTCATGAAACTGAAACGTAGAAGCTTAGGATTTTAGTCCTGATAGATTGTGTGTTGAGATCCCAGTAAGTCTTATGGTCCTGTGGGAGCTTGTTATCGTGGTGGGTCATCCTCTTGTCAGGTGCCTGTGTCCTGTCTTGGAACTAACAAACTGCAGCCATGCTCCCTTACAACTCCCTCCGAAAAGGTTTGATGCAGTTCATTGCTTCCCATGCAAGAGAAATTGCTAATACATTTTTTGCTTATGGGCCTCTGGCATTTGCATGTGTTCTGGTTAATGAGGACTAATAATAGGTTGTTGAGGCACAACTCCTGCTTGCCTGTGCTTCACACAGAAGGAGAAATCGTTGAATAGTAAGACCTCAGATGGGACTAGATAGCTGATTAAAATGATGTGCCCTTCATACGAGAGGTGACAAGTTCACATGTACTGTATCTGTGATACAAACTAGGCAATAGGCTAGAAAGGAATTTAATGAAATAGGACTTAACTGAAGTGAGTTTCTCTTTTTAATAATTAATTTTGAGAAAAATGTGAGAAAATTAAATGCTATAGATCTGACTTAACTGTGCTTCTCGGCTGGGGCTCTAGACATTTAAACATTATTTAAAGTTCTAATATTTAATAAAGGAATGTATCTTTGTACTGCTCACGTATTATTTTTTTCCTGTGATATTGAGGGTTTCCTTGAATAAAAACTCCAAGAAACATTCTTCTGTCTTGGAGAAATGGCAAATAATGTCTTCATATAGTATCAGTTACAACTTCTACGAAACCATATGGTTTGGGTACAGGGTAAATATAAATATGTAAACTGAAGAAAAGAGTTCTTATTCTGCAGTTTAGAGTAGGTTTTGCAGAAGTGGTGCATAAGAATGTTGTTTTCTAACAAAAGCTTTGCAGTGGTATAAAATACCAAGTCTGAGTATTGTTGATAATAAATGCTATGAAGATTGCTGCATATACAGAGCAATTATATCCACTGGAGCTGTTTTTTAATCTTACTTCTAAACAAGTAAGAAAAATAATTTGTCTTGCATTAGAGCTTTAGTCTTCTCGTATATCAACTGAGCAGGAAAGAAACTGCTTCCTCACCCACTAAGTCTAGCTTTGTGATACTGTTCAGCTTTCAGTAGAAACTGTGGCTGTATCTGTGTTTTTGTTCATGCAAAGCCACGTGTTTATTTTTTTTCCCCAGTTTAACAATATGCTGCTCTACTGCGTCCCCAAATTCAGCCTGGTAGGATCAAAGTTCTCAGTTCGAACTAGAGTTGGCATAGATGGCATGAAGATTATAGAAACTCATAATGAAGAATATCCACACACTTTTCAAGTGTCTGGAAAAGAGCGAACACTGGAGTTGCAGGCCAGGTAAGCAATCTTTTTATCTAGTTCTTGGAGGATTAAACGTATACACACAGAAGAGTGAACTAATAGATTTTGAGAAAGATGCAGTGGGCTTCATCTTAATATCAGTGTTTTGAAAATAGCCTAGGCTGCCGAAAATCATAAATTGTCAGTCCAAGAATGCCTTGGAGTAGAAGATGCATCTGTAAGGTATAGTGCATTGCCTTACTTTGCAGAAATACCTACGATAGCTGTGAATGGCCTGGCTGGAATATTGAAAGCAGCATACCTAATGGGTGCAAAAGCAATCTGTCCTACCTCAGTGTTTTGAGGCAGTGAGCGTGTTAATCTCTGGGCAGTGCTGCTGCCTCGGGTACCTGAGCCACCTTGGTACTGGTGAGTCTGTTCACCTCAGGGCACGTCCACCCAACAGAACTCTCCACCCTGGTGGGTTTATATCCACAGAACGTAGTTTTTTACAGTGGTAGATGGGCACCTGCTTTCCTCCATTTCTCAGGCCTGTTTCCAGTCTGCTTGTTTTCCTCTGGACCCAGGTATCCACCTCACCCTGGAAGGCAAGTTCTTGTTTTAGTTCTTGGGTCCTTTTCCTTCAGTTGTACTCTTCTGACTGGCACTTTTCTGCGTTCCTTTAGTCCTCGTATTCTCCTCTTGCTGGGTTACCTTCCCATTGCTGCTTTTTGCATTGCATAGACTAAACCTTCCCTGTCTAGACTTCAAATAAAGTAGGGTGCTCTACCCCTCCTTTTGGACCTGTTTAAAGACCCTGTTCTTAGCAGTCGGAATTTCATTGCAGAGAGGCAAGGATTAAGTAAGCAGGAGGATGTCTGTGGTGGATACAGTTCTGTGTTGACACCATGTATTTGGGGACAAATCACAGCTTGCTAGCAAATGAGCTTGCAAGCTACTTTCCTTTATGGGAAAAAAGACCCGTAATATTTAATGACATTAACAGAAGTGAATTGGAAATGGAATATATACTTTGAAAAATGACAGGAAAAAGCTTTGCACTAAGCTCTGTAAGACTTTTGGGGCACATTTTTGGCTGTCAGTCACATCTACTATAAACTGCTGTATATCTTGCTAAGTATTTGGCAAGTTGTTATACCAGATGTCCATTTCAATGGTGAGAGATGGCATCTTGCTGTACCGCTTATGAAGTACATTTTAATTGGGAGAAAAATGCAGCAACAAAGTAAGTTTATTTTGTCAACTTTCCCAATTTATCAGTAATTAACAGTTCATTGCATTCATTAGTTTATTTTGAGTGCAAGAAGAACACTTTTTCGTGTTTTGTTTTATGAACATTTTTAGAACGCACTAAGTCTGTGCAAAATTGTGAAGGAATAAATACCAAATGAAATCTTATTCAATTACATTAGAATAATCGTGATTAATGTATGACTATTATATGTACCCTATACCTTAATGTCCTTAATTCATGAGCTTGTATTAAGTGTTATAAAGTTTAGTTTATCTTTGGGGTTTTCTTTACTAGTAGGATTCTATTTATTTTTCAGAATACTATTTGAGTACACTTTCCATTTTTCAATGTTTTTCAATTTTCCAATGTTTTGAACAGCTGGTATATTATTTCTTTGAGAGGTTGCTGATCTGGTGTAACATTTAATAGCCCAGCTTTTGTTTTTTAATGTAATCAGGTAGGGAGAATTATTTTGGCTGTTTAGACAGGTTTCTTTTGCCTTGTATGCAGATGGTAGATGGGATGGGAAATTGCTTAGGATTCGACTTGCTTAAAAGTTGTACTAATACTGCAAACCGACGTATTAGGAGTTGTTTTTACTGAGATATTGTAAAAGCTCTCTTTTTCATAGCTATCCATAGAAAACTAAAATTTTGCATTACTGATATTGCATGGCTACAGTGATTTTTTTTTTTCCCCCCACATCATTACCCAAGGAGGCCACTTTCAGAGAGACAGATATACTGTAGTGTTAATTCTCATCTTTCTGACTTCAAGCTTGCAAATAAACTGTGTTCATTGCTAGCACTAGCCAGTGCTTTCTAATAGTACTATTACTCGTGATATAAGATGCTTTTCCAAAGATTAAAGTGTCAGTGTCCTGCTGATATATTTTAAAGACAAAGCTGTCGCACAAGATCAGAGTTGAATATGCTTTCTCCCTCATCTCTGTCTTGTCTGTCTTGTCATGTCTTAGTGTTAAGTCACCTGTATCTGCTCTAATGCATAAAAGGGAGATTGCTCCTGTTTGGTTTATAATATTAAACCACGTTTTTCCTTTTGTTTAATTGGATAGTCATCTTGCCACTGTAGACAAGTTTAAACAACAGCCACAACAAAAAAGCATTAAGGAAATTACTGTTGCTGGGGAGGGAGGAAGATTTTAGATATACACAGGAGAAATGTATGTTAATATATGAACTTAGTAGTGCATGAAACGAGAGGAGAAAAAAATCATCTATACCTAAACTTTGCATTGTCCTCTTTTCTTCTCTATCCTGTTCTCAAAAAAAAAAAAACAAAACAAAAAAGGGAGGAAAAAAGTCTAGTAATGCAAATACTATTATTACTTTTAAATGCATTTACATTTATCTTTCAACTTGAATTTACTGTTTAGTGGTTGCAAACTTGTGAAGCCTGAAGTCTACTTTTTTTTGTTTGTTTGTTTGTTTTGGGTTTTTTTTTGTTTTTTGTTTTGTGTTTTTTTTTTTTTTTTTAAGTTGGACAGTTAACAATTAATATTGTTTAAATTTAAATTCCCGAGAATTACTTCAGAAGCTTGGCTTTTGCAATAAGTTGTTGATAGCAAGATAATGTTTCCTAAACTAGTTTTGGACTAATGTGTCAAATATTTCTTTTAGTTCTGAACAAGATAAGGAAGAATGGATAAAGGTAAATTCATCTACATTCTTTATTTTCTAAGCACTATTTAATTGAAGCAATCAAAAAAGTAACATATTTTCTGGCTGTATGTTCCCTCTGCTAATCAATAACAGGTCAGAATGCAGAGAGCCCATTTTAAATGTTACATGTGTGAGGAATTTCTCCATTGTTTCCTTAGGCGCTTCAGAATACTATAGAAGCTTTTCAGCAGAGGAATGAAACTTTCAGAAATGCTATTGCTAAAGAATATGAAGACATGCCTGTTGAAGTTTCTGTAAGTTGCTGTTATTCCTCTGTAACCTTCTTAGTACCCATTTAGTCCTTCAATAACTGGAAAAAGTTTGGCAGAAACTTTTTCAAGTGCATCATTATTGTATCAGAGGAATTACAAAGCAGTCATCTTGTTTGTAGCTGTTTTTCTTCATAATGCCAAATCTTATAAACAAGACTTTTTTTTTTCTTGAAATGCATAACAGAGTACCCTTTCAGTGATGCATAATGGTTTTTAACTGGGTTCTTTGTTATTTCTTGTATAGATTTCAAAATGTATCTTGAGCTGTATTTTGCCATTTCCTTTACAGAGGAAGAGAATAATTATTTTCTCTATTTAAAGTACTGTGCAACTTTTTATACTCGCTTTTTTCATTCACCCGTCCACCCCTGTCTCCCTTCAGAATGCTGAGCTTGGGAAGAGAGCACCCAGGTGGATACGAGACAATGAAGTAACCATGTGCATGAAATGCAAGGAGCCCTTTAATGCACTGACGAGGAGAAGGCACCACTGCCGAGCATGTGGACATGTAAGTGCAAAACCCTAGCTGCTGCAGCTGGTGAACAGGCTTGGGAACTGGTCCAAGCACCTACTTCTGGTACCTGCTAGTTACGCTGCAGTTTGTTGCTGTGCTTGTGGCTGAAAGCAGAAGCCGTCTGTAGCATATAACAAAGGATCCTCTGTCTGCTTTAGCTGTCATGGCAAATTTGAAAGTAATTTACAGCACAGGCAGATGCACATTTGTGTAAAATGTCCCAAGCCCCTGGACATACTACACTCTAACTCCTGAGTGCCCTCCACCGACCTCAGGCTTCAAGACCATGTTAAACAGGCATAAACCAGCGTTATCCCTGGCAGCACTAGCTGCCTCCTCTTCCCATTCTGCTACCTTCTTTCTCCTCTTCACAAGAAGACCATGAAGACCTGCGGTTCACACTTTTTCAGTGGGTTAACTTGGAGCTGTTCCCAGCTGGCTTCAGTGTGTAACTGCGTGAACACGCGTGAAGCATCAGGGAAGGAGAGAAGGTTAGGAAGGGGAGAGAGTATTGCTTCTGTTTTCCATGTTTGGTGCTAAGGTAACGTATGCCACTTGAAATGACTATGAGATGGTGGCGACTTGAGAGTTTTCAGACATTAATAATATTTGCAAACATACTGTGCTTTCTTTTGCTGCAATCCAGCAGCTCTGCCTTTCTCCAGCAGGTGGTAGTGCAAGCCCAGGTTTAATTTTTATCTTTTAGGTTATTTTGTATGATTTCTTTCTAACGTTTTTATGTGGTATGAAGGTTTAGTGCATTCACAGCACTACTTTTGTGCTTTGCAAGACACTAGAAACTTTTTCCAGATCCCTGAGTTATTGATTATAGAGGTGTCATCTGTTTTTTTTGTTTTTTTTTTTTTTCCAGATCATTCTGTCTTAAAACTCCTCTGGTAATCTTAAAATTGTACCCTTCCTTTTTATTCTCCCCTTTTGTTTAGACTCCTAACTAATCCCCTTTATTTTGGTTCTATCAGATCTCCTTGCACTTAAATTTTGAAACATTTCTTCATGCGAATTAATTTGGGTCAGTGATGGTGTCTTCTCAGCGGTGACTAAATGGGAATACTTAACTAGTATTCTCTAGAGATACCAGTTGAAGGTAGTGATCTAGATTAGTACTGCAGAGCAGTATTAGTCCACAATAAAATTTTGTTCAGGTGTTTTGAGTGGTTCAAGTCCATTTGTCTACCTTTCTTTCTTGAAATAACTACATTCGTATTTTTTTTATGCAGGGCATCTTTTTAACCTGAAAGAACATTTCTGTGGAAAAAAAAAAAAAAAAACAAAACAAAACAACATTTCTAATGAAAGAACTTCTCTTAGGTCTCTATTGCATTTCAATTGTATTTATTTTATTTGATATATATTTGTGGGCAACAAGGACAGCGGGGTTGGAGCGCACCCTCAGCAGGTTCGCCGGCGGCACGGAGCTGTGGGGCGCGGCCGGCCTGCTGCAGGCCAGGGCTGCCGGCCAGAGGGGCCCGGGCAGGCTGGAGGGGGGGGCCCGGGAAAACCTCACGCAGTTCAACAAGGCCGAGTGCGAGGTGCTGCCCGTGGGTCGGGGCGGTCCCCGGCGCGGAGCCAGGCTGGGGGAAGAGCGGCTGGAGAGCAGCCCCGAGGAGAGGGGCTGGGGGGGTTGGTGGGGGGAAAACTGCCCGTGAGGCAGCCCCGTGGGCCGGCAGCCCAGAACCCACCCGTGCCCTGGGCTGCAGCCAGAGCAGGGGGGACAGCAGGGCCGGGGAGGGGATTGTCCCCCTCTGCTCCGCTCTGGGGAGACCCCCCTGCAGTGCTGGGGCCAGCTCGGGGGCCCCCAACAGCAGAAGGACCCGGAGCTGCTCGAGCGGGGCCAGAGGAGGCCACGGAGATGCTGGGGGGGCTGGAGCAGCTCCCCTGGGGGGCCGGGCTGAGAGAGCTGGGGGGGTTCAGCCTGGAGAAGAGAAGGGTCCGGGGAGCCCTTCGAGCGGCCTCCCAGGGCTTAAAGGGGGGACAGGAGAGGTGGGGGGGGACTCTGGGTCAGGGGGTGCAGGGACAGGATGAGGGGTGATGGTTTTAAACTGAAAGAGGGCAGATTTAGGTTAGATATAAGGAAGAAATTGTTCCCTGTTTGGGGGGTGAGGCGCCGGCCCAGGGTGCCCAGAGCAGCTGTGGGTGCCCCCTCCCTGGAAGGGTTCAAGGCCAGGCTGGACGGGGCTGGGAGCCCCCTGGGCTGGGGGAAGGGGGCCCTGCCCTGGGCAGGGGGGGGCACTGGGGGGGCTTTAAGGTCCCTTCCAGCACAAACCATTCCATTCTATTCTATTTTATTTATATATATAAATATTTATATAGTGAAAAGAAAAAAAAAATATACTGTGAAAACTCAATGTAATATTGGCTTATTTATTATGTGTACTTATCAACAGGTTCTAAAACTGTAAATTTAATATTTTTAGCAGGTTAAAAAATAAGCCATTTCTGATTTTACTAAATGTTTTTATCATTAAAAGTGCATCTCCGTTGTACATTTCTGAGGTTACGCAGAAAACAAAATGGTAAGCGTACCTTTTCAGGTTGGCATCTGAAGAAACTGGTGGATTTTCTTCCTGCAGGATGGCTTGTGCTATATTCTGATTCTATTCCTAACTTTGACCTACAGATAGAATTCAAAGCCTAATGTGATTTTTAGCAAAATATGGAGTTCCACCAGGCAAATAGTAAAAAGCACTTCTAGTTAATAAGCAGTGGCACAAATTTGGGAAATCATTATTTTCAGTTAAGTTATTGTTGACATGTCATAAAGGCATTATCTTTCTCTTTCTGTATAATTAAACAATATGTTACTATGTTGATAAAATAATACTAATTTTTAATTCTGTTTTCGTAAAGTTTTATAAATACTTACATTTTATTCATGTGTTATCTTTTTGTTTCTAAGGTGGTTTGCTGGAAATGTTCTGATTACAAGGCACATCTCGAGTATGATGGCAATAAATTGAACAAAGTCTGTAAGGACTGCTATCATGTTATAATTGGTTGTACAGACAGTGAAGAAAAGAAGAAGAAAGGCATCTTGGAGGTATATAATTTAGAAATACTATAAGTGCACGGTTGCAAACAGTTTCAGCTCATCAGGACGTGTAAAATGGTAGCATTCTTGCAGGGCTGTTTTCTGTTTGAGAAACAAAAAGTATGTGTACCAAGTTCATCCCATCCAATAGATTTTGGTTTTTACCATTCATCTTTCACAATACTGCTTTGTTTCTTACAACTTTTTTTTAAAGGGGGAATTATGTACCTTAGAACTTGTTTGCTTCTTTCCAGTTACACTAGCTAATGTGATAAAATACTACCTTTCCTTATAAATCTTCAGTTTTCTTCTTCTGCACTTAAGCTGTCATAGCAACAAAAAACACTGCTGCTCCAATGATTCTCGAAAACATACACCAAACTGAAAGAACTGGGGATGGAGGAGAAGGGAATGGGGGAGAATTTTGCTATTCAGAGTCTGAGTAGCACGATACTGTTTTGATCAGTGTATACAAAGTACCTTTAAGTCACCATGCTGCTCTTAACTTTTGATATCTAAAAATTCAAGGTCTCAGTCAGACAATAAAGAGCCATATTTCTCTTATGAGCAGGGAGAGAAATAGGCATCTTGGAATTGTAATTAACCTTCACATTGCCTAAATCCCCCTTTATAAGCCCTTTTACAATGCCTGACATACATTGGAGATATACCATCCTAACTTTGTCAAGACATATATTTATCTGGGGGTGTAGTGGAGGAGGACTGAGCCTTGAGCTAAATACCAACAGAAAAAGAAAGAAAAAATAAGATACAGATTGTAATTTCATATACAGTTCTTAATCCTTGTTGGCTTAACTATACTCTCTTAAATGGGAAAGAGTAAGGAGCGCAGAACTCCACTAGCTTACCTTATAGTCAAGAGACTGCTCTTTCTTGGCATGGTGGCTTTTTTAAAGGTAGCTGAAGGAGCTATAGAGTCTCCTAGAAATGTCTGTCTGCATGCTGGATCTTGGGACAGCGGAGTGGTTGGTACCATGTTGCAGCATTCAGACAACATCACTACTGGTAGAAGAAAAAAACTGAGGCAAGGAAATTTTAACACACAGTCATTTTGTGTTCTTTCTGACCTTCTCGGGATCACTACTTAACCTGTGTAGCATGTCACTCTGTCTTCATATTTTAAGCAATTCCCCTAACCTTTTCTCTAGGATTAGTGCTTGCATTCTTATGTTATTTTTAGAAATGTGTTTGCATCTGATCCTGTTGTAATATTTTGATTGCCAAAACAGACTAGCTGTCATATCGGACAGTTACTGGCACTTCAATGCCTAACGTGATATTATTTTAGAAATCAGACATTGTAGATACAAAGAGATAGAGAAAGGCTCGCTGTGGTCACAAAATGACATGTAGAGTGATCTAGAAGTGTGTAATCCACAACCAGTAATGAAAGACGGAACCGATTACACGTGTTAAGGGAGTACACATAATGGTATGTAATATATAAACATTCTCCATAAATCCAGTCCTTCATGATCTTACTTCAGTATTTGCTCAAGCTCTTTTACAGATGCTATCCAAGATTTGATACGAACGGTGATGAATTTCTGCTTTTCTTAGTCTTCATTTAACAAAAGTTTACTTTCCTTTTTCTGCTTTTTACTGTCTCCTAGATTGAATCTGCAGAAGTCTCTGGAAATAGTGTCATATGTAGCTTTCTTCAGTACATGGAAAAATCAAAGCCCTGGCAGAAAGCATGGTGTGTTATACCTAAACACGAAGCTCTTGTGCTGTACATGTATGGTGCTCCACAGGTACGTACAGAGAAAATGGACGAGATTTTAGTAATTATTGTCACTGACATCTGAGGAAGAGAAGTCAAACAGCTTGGGAGCGGAGGAAAGGGTTTTCACCAACCTGTAAAGTAAACAAGAGGTAGTGGGCAGATTAGTTGGTTGTTCTTAATCAAGAACTTCTTCTTCTTAGGACGTTAAAGCTCTGGCTACAATTCCACTTCTGGGCTATACAGTAGATGACACTCCGAGAAGTGCTGACCTCCCACACAGCTTCAAACTGACCCAGTCGAAGTCTGTGCACAGCTTTGCTGCGGACAGTGAGGAACTGAAACAGAAATGGCTAAAAGTTATCCATTTAGCTGTCAAAGGTGAGACACCAGAATGTCAAAATGAACTACAGGTGAACTCAGAAGAGCAACCTGAAGCTTCTAAAACATCTGAATGCTGAAGCTCAAGAACACATGGCATTTTTAAAAGATTTTGGTTGAATTTGTGGTTAACCTTTGTGTTAACCTCTCTTTGCTCAATCAAGAAAAAAATAAATTAAAAACAAACAAACAAAAAAAAAAAACCCACCAAACTTCTTACTACCATACACATCTTAGCACTTTAT
Organism: Tyto alba; assembly: GCF_018691265.1. Classification (NCBI taxonomy): domain Eukaryota; kingdom Metazoa; phylum Chordata; class Aves; order Strigiformes; family Tytonidae; genus Tyto; species Tyto alba. The sequence continues at coordinate 18,897,986 of NW_024881295.1, forward strand.
GTTTGGGAAAAAATCTGGTCTTTTTAGGGATCTTTTTCTTATATTTATGTTCTGTCAATAAAAGTGATGTACAGGTCCATTTCAGAGACTTTTTTAAAAAATGTGAATGCTATTAAAAATACTTACTAACTTTACTGTACTACTTGTTTGTCGTGATGCAAATTTTTTTGAAAATCCAGTTGCTCTTCAGTTAACATTTGCTACTTTCATTAAGAATGCAAATATTGAAGCTTCCTACTTACATGTTAGGACTTGCAACAGGATAAAAGATATACCTCCACATTGCCAAAATAGATCTGTAGTTAAATATGCAGGGACAGTTTGGTTTCATGTATGTAGTTTATAAATTGAATTCCACAGGTCTGTACATATGTTGTATTCACTTGTCTCTTTTTAATTAAAGTAATGCAAATTGCTTTCGCAGGTATATTGGCTTTTGAAGTTTCAATTTATCAAGGAAACAATCTAAGGATTTTCAATCTAGAAACGAATACCTAAATTATGAGAAAGGATTATATATGTACAGTATTAAAAATGTACAATACTTGATTTTTGCTTTGATTTCACGATACTGGGTTCCTATTAATGAATAATTTATTTAAAAAGCATGTTTTCAATTTGAAATTAAACACAGTCCTAAATTAACAAATACTGTTCAGTGATTTAATAGCTGACATTTAATGATCTTGATATTTTTATGCATTAAAAACATAGCAGTAATGTAAGTGGCATGCAGTGGACAAATAAGTTCCAGTTGTGTTTAAAAGAGTAGTCGCTTTTCTTCAGTGTCCTATCACTGTTATCTTTTGAGAGTGCAGTAGTTTGTTACTCAAATGCAGTACGTGGTTTGGAAAAGCAACAAATTCTAGTAACCTTCTGGGAACGTGTATTTTTGCTATTATGGTTATTGGAACAGAACATTTTGAACTTCAGTCGTTTAATTTTTGCAGAAGATTAGATATTGTAATAGTTATTTATGACAACAATCTTCAAGGATTATTGTTGTAAAGTGGGGCCTGCTTTATACGCGTCTAGTATGAGGTCTGAGCCTGCAAACCTCAAGCTGCATTAACTGACATTATTTGCATTCTGGTTTTGGGAATAAGGACTTGTTTGCTTTACAGTATTAAGTCCCTTGTGAACGTCCATTCTTATTAGGGTTTTCATACATAGAGGCAAATCACCTCCCTAAAATTTTTACTGTAACATCCTTGAGATAAAATATGACAAATTCAGATGTAGTGATTGACTATCAAGCAGACAATTAAAATCACTGACATCTTTTCTGACCCCTCGAAGGAAGGAAAATATGTAACTTCTACAATCAACTTGTCATAAGAACATTCAGGAGTCTTACTTGTTAATATAATTGCAATCTGTATTTTAAATCATGTCAAGCTGAAGAGCTCAGGTTCAAGTCCAGTTTTGTTAGTAACATGAGGGCAGATTTAAATGGTCACTTTTTTATAAGATTTTCAGACAATGTATTCCCTGAAATCCCACTCCCACTTTAATCTTTTTGTGACACTACAGGGGGAAAAAAAAAAAAAAAAATTATTTAGCATTTAACTTGTTAAAGTAACCTCTGTTTTTAGTGTCAAGCATACTTGAGTACACAGTGTCTATCATTCTTCAGTAAGAAGAATATCATGCAACTTAATGTTAGTGGGCTGGATTTTGTGCTCTCCCACACAAATCCAAAATCTACCATGGCCTTTAGACTTCAAAGCTTTAAGCTGGCGTTGCTAATTAACCAGGACGTGGCATTGCAGAGTACTAACTCTACAGCTAACTTTACGGATGCCAGTTCTGAATTATTCCTTGGGTGCTCCGTGTGTCCGGGTTATTCAGCATGTAACTCTAGTATTACTTTTACCTGATGTGCAAGCTTTTCTGTAACTCTCTAAGAAACTTTTAAGTTATTTCTACTGTCAGCTGTATTTATTTATGGGCAGCTCAAGCCCCTTTTGATTAACGTTGGTGAGTAGCATCACATCTTCACCCGGGTCTCCCTAAGTGTCACGTTAGGTGTACCTTGGTGAGGGACGGGGGGACGGTCAGGTAAGCAGGAACTCTCCATGGCTAACTTTCTTTCACGGTCATCTCCTGAAAATGGGTATCTTCCAAAAGAGTCTCAAGTGCAATTGTGGGATCTGGAGGGTTGTCTTACCACATACTGATGTATAAAAAATATTGTTTCCCACATTCAAGTTGTTGTGTGTAAGGGGAGAAGTTGCCTTAATGGAGTCCCTGGATGAGACAGACTGAGCTGTTCTTCAAATGATATGACGGTGTGACTGTCATCATGTAGTACACTCTGTTTTCTAGGCTCCTGCAAACTTAATTCTGAGCCAAGCAGAAAGTTATATTCCAGCTAAATTATTAGGGAAATTATTAGAAGCAGCAATTTCTGGGCTGCCTTACTGTTACAGTGGTATTGAGTATTCGAAGCTGCCTGAATGATTTCAGCATCTCCCAGACGTATAGGTATGTAGTGTGGGATATTTTATTTACCCTAGTGAAACCTATTTCTTGTTCTCTCAATCAGTTGTTTGGTTAGAATTGTTCTCTCCTGAGTCAGAATGTCTGGGCACTCAAATGCATACTTCTGCGTGTATTTTGTAGGAAATGTATGTACCACCAATATTAAAGGAGATCAGAAGACGGAGAAGTTGCTTCTAGATTTACCCACTCTGTTTTACTCCATTCTCCCCAGACAGACCCCCCTTACAGCTTCCAAAACTTTTTCTTTAAATTATGGCCACAGAGGAACAAATTCAAAGTATTAACTGCTGAAGCTTAAGTATCATGGCCAAAGCACTCAAATTAAAACCATCGTTCTACAAGGTAAAGGCTGTTCCCATTTCAACTGTTAAATTCTTTCTTTAATTTAAAAAAAAAAAAAATTGAAAAAAAAAAAAGGCATTAAGTGGATTAACATAAAGCTGTGTGTGTAAGGAATAAACTATAACCAAGCATTCATTCATAATAAATGAATGTATGTAAATGGCTCTGCTGAATTATTTAAGCTTTGCGATTCTTGTGTTCAAGAAACGCTTGTTTCTCACTTTAAAAGTGATCAGATTTCTGTGCAATTTAAAGCAAATCAAAAGTTAGTTTGTACAGCTTTATCAATTCCACCAGAACAATGGCTTAATTTTATCATTAATAAGTTTGAAATGTATCCATTTTTTTTTTTTTTCCAAATGACTTAATATTTTTCCCCTATTATGGAAAAAGAGTGTATCATGACAAGTGCACGTCTGCACCATTCTTCCAGATCCTCTAAAAATTGCTCTCTGGTATCAGGTACTCCTGCTTGGTCGAAGAGCTGCCTCAAAATCTACAGCATCGAATACTTTCAAATCCATTTACACTGAGTAGTTTTGTTTATTCCAAAATGTATTTAATTTTTATGTGCAAAATAGATATTGAGAATGCAAAACATTCTCTTTTACTCGGACTAGAATATTAAACCACTTTAAATGTATGTAATATATGGTGGCAACTTTTTATGCAAAACCATCTCAAAGTGCTTTTTAAATATCCTCAAAGATTCTAAGTCCCTTACATAGAAAAGAGGATGTTTATTCTTCGTATTTTTAAATTATGGATGAAGCCAAGGCACTGATTAAAAATATAATAAATACACTACCACCTGAGTAAATTTTAGATGAGGTTATAGAAGTATGCTCTAAAGAGTTCCAAGTGGAGGCAGGAGTCAAAAAAAAAAGTATATATAAAAATAAGTGGGAAAGATGTGGAAACACTTGACAGGTTCTTTGGCTTTTGTTGTTTTTGTTGTTTTTTTTTTTTTCTTTTTTTTTTTTTTTGTTTTTTAACCTACATCACCACATATCCAGTCTAAAAACTGGTCAGCTTTTCATTTCAAACCAAAATTAAATAAAATGAAGAGAGGCTAGTGGTTCCTTATACTGAAGGAAAGTCTTTCAGGAAAGAAAGAAACATCCCATGTAGCAATAATTCTAAGCAATGGATCTTTCGAGATCTTTAGCTGGTGTAAACTAGCATAGACCTGCTGGAGCTGTTATACCTTCAATTATTTAAATTAATGTAGGATCTGCCTTACATTATATAGAGACACCTGAGGAAAATCAAGATTTCACCAGTTTGAGAGCTGCTGGTTTACTATGTCCCATCTGGAATCACAGTGCTCAACTGAACTTCAGATGGGTTTCAGTTGGAAATAATTGATGTAGGGGTGAATGTGAACAGCTGGAAATATATATCTAAAAATACATGATTGGAGAAGAGAAAAAAATGTTGTGGCAGAATTTACTATCCTTAAGATAAATCCATTGGGGAAACGGGCACCATTCTTAGTCTGTGATGTACTGTTATTTGAAAACTGAAATTAAATATATGGAGTTACATTTTTTTTCTCCAGTCTGTGGCCCTGTTGGTATGAGGAACTGCCCTAGCTGGGTCTGACCCGTGGGACTGTAGTGAAGTGTGTTCCTTGGGTAGGAGTTTTAATCTGCTAGTCAGATTGTTTCCTAAATCCTTTTCCTTTAACAGAACATAACTTAATGATTGCATATGTGTGTGTATATATACACATATGCCTACGTATGTGTGTGTATATGTATATATGTGTATTTATATATTTGAGACTATTATTCAGATGACCTGTTTTCAAGCAGTATTTTACAATCAAAAAATACACTGTGCTGCGTTGAAGATATAATGTATATTGACTGTGTTGAGTACTGTTTTCAGAAGAAAAAAATTGACAGAATTAGATCTGCTTTTGTGGCATGTTTCCTATTTCAGCCTAATTTAAAAACTAACAAACAGCAAACATGCTAAATTCACTAAGGCATTCAGTCTGCTTCCTTTAAAACCTCACGATTAAATTTCTTCCCAGACTCAACTATGGCATTTTGCTTTTAGCCCTTCCATTTCCTAGCACAAATGAATGTAGAATGTGGGTTTTCTCTAATATCTTCAAGCAGATTTCTTTGAATAAAACGTATTTTTCAGCCACTGCATAACACCAACCTACTTCAGTTCCTAGTTAATACTTGTAGATTCATTAACTATTTATGGTGAAAATATTCAGAAAAGTGGGAACTATGTCAAAGCATTTTTGCATATATGTGCCCTAGTATTTTTAAGAAAGAAGCCAAATTTGTTGCATATAGGGAAGAGTTTGCAATAGAAGTGTTTTATTCTATTAGCGTGTTTTCTGTTACGCAGCCCTCAAGGCAGATTAATACATTCATTTTAGTGGGAGCTGGATCAGCTGTAATGTTTGACATCAGAATTATAGGCTATACCTGTTAATTCCCCTTCATTATGGAAACATTTCAGGTTGTAATTGCGAAAACATTTAAAAAAAAAAAAAAAAAAAAAAAGACAAAAAACCAAACTAATATTTGGAAGAGGTGTAAATTTGTTCTGGTTTTGCAATAAAGTGAAGAATATTAAAAAGGAGAAATTTAAATGCCATTGTAAGTTGTGCAAATGTAAGTGGTCATTTTTATGGTCAAGAAATATATGAATGTAAAAAAATTTCAGATATTGTATATATTTTCTGTAATATATGTATATTTGGTCATAAGGTGGGTGGAGAATTGTAAAAATTAAGCACTTTAATTCCTGTTGAGTACTCGAAAAGGAATTTGTATCCTGTAAAATAAAAGCATCATTAAATAAGTATTGCTGGCTGACTTTTTTTTTTTTTTGGCCACGTGGTGTTTACTTTGCTGATGAGATCTTTAAACTGTTTTTACAATTGTGTGTGTAACTGTAAGGACCCATCTGTTTTGGAGCACTGGTATCTAATTTGCTGAATTACTGGCTACTCACAAGTATTGCTAAGTAGATGGAAGATAAATTCGGAATATATAAAGGGCTGTATATAATGCTATGATATCCTAGGTTGGGAAGATAGAAGATGTGGTCTCTGCCATCCTTCACAGTTCAGATCTAGACTTCTATAATGGGAACCACAATGTTCTCTGGTGTGACCAGGACGTTATGGGAGTACTTCATGGGCTTCTGCGTTGCCACCCCCACAGAAAAATGCAGAAAGGGAGGGACGTGTTCAGTGTAGCCCCACGTCTTCCTTGCTGTGACTCAAGCGCTGCTCTGAACAGAAGGGTGAAACAAGACGTTGAGCAGCTGCTCAGCGTGGTCTCTTGTGCACTGAATTAAAGTGGTGCTGCGAAGCAAAAATGATCAGGTCGTTAGCTGGATCATGATCCTAAGCACAGGCAACTCTTAATTTTTTAAATTCATCGGCTAACTAAGCACACATTCAGTTTATGGAAGTGCCACTTGAATCGCAGCTACTCCTTTTCTAAGTGTCCTTCAACGGACAGAAACATTTGTTTTTGCCTCCAATTTCCATCATCTGTATGCAGTAAACCTGTTTTGATTGTATCTTATTTTTTCTTGGTATCCTTCTGCAGGTGGGCACAATGTTGCAGAAAAGACTTCCCCCAAAATCGAGAGGAAAATGTACTGTATTATTTGTTAGTTCCTGTCTGGAAGGAGTTGCGTACAACTTTGTTTAGTTTCTACTTTTTCTTCTCTTTGGAAACACAGTAAACAAAGTAGTAGTTGAAATAAGTACTGGTGAGCCATATAAAGTAATGCTTCCCTCTCCATTTACATATTTTTTTCCACTAATTTTTCTGATTATTTTTTCCCCCGTGATTAACTCCGTTCCAAACCCATTATTGTCCGCATTAAACACAATGTAAACGCCTTCTACAGGGAGACAAAAATAACAAGAATCAATCCTAAAATGTGCTTTAATAAGAAAACACAATTATAAAATTCAAACTACAGGAAGTCGGTAATCACAGCTCCTACTTAATTCCTTTTTAATAGCAGGTTTAATAAGCACTGATCTTTCTCCTTGGTGGCAGGTTGTCCAGGAGCCCATCCAGTGTGGGGTTGGTAAGTGAGGTGGTAGGCGTTGGCTCCTCTGGCTCTCCCTAAGAGCCTGACTAATTCTGTCCCATTACCACAGAATTGTTCTTGGCACCGGATAAGCTTCCTGACACGGGAGAACTGGCGTGCCTGCCTTTGGTAAGCACAATACTTGCAGCTTGTTTGCTTTAAAGAAATCGCTCTGGGAGGGCCCCGTGGCGTCTCCAACGGAGGCGCGGAGGGAGCCTTATGGCTACGACCCTTTTGTCTCGGAGCCGCTCGCCCTCTCCTCCTTGGCCCCGTGTGCTCGGCAGCTATGCCAGTATCAAACCTCACCAGACCTGGCTCATGTTGGTAAATCAGGATACACCCAGCTGAGATTTTTTGCTTGAGGTCTGCTCCGTGCCTGTGCTGCTTAGCTTCTATCTCAAAAACGTAATGCTCTGGTGTCCCGAGTAGGATGTGCTACCTGCTCTCTATCTCAAACTGTTGTATTTCTTTGTGTTACAGCATATTTTTTCAATTAATTTCCCTGATTTAAAGCCTTAAGTTATGAAAAATCTCTCACGTACCCAGATAAGTTTTCCAGTTGTTAGCTACGCTCTCTGTAGTTGTTTTGGGCTTGTTTTTTTAACTGATTCTTATCACTAGTCAGTACTCATGTAGCCTTCAGCCATCAGAATCTTATCAAGAGAATTCATTAAGAATTTCAACCATCAAATCTCAATATATTTTTCCTTGCTAAATGAAGGAAATCTCTGCTGTCAGAAGGACCCCCTTATGGAATAGAGCCTTAGCTAAGTATCTAGGGTAAGACTTGGTGGGCTGCAGATGGATTTCTAGATCCCAAAACTTCTTCATGTTAGTTTTACCGAATACCACCCTACTTAACTTGTAAATTCCAGAGTTTTCTAGATTTGGTTTATGCATTTGTAATATTAAAATAGTCCATGGTTCAAGAAACAGGAATTGTCTGGGGAGCAGAATCCAGGATTACCCTCTCTTTTTTTTGGCCTCCTGTGGCCCCCTGTTCTCTTCTGCCCCTCCCTACTCCCGTGTCAGAGCCAGGCAGTTGCAGGACTCTTGCACAGGGAACACGCAGAAACAAACTCTCGCTTGGGTCCACTGGACACTGAACTTGTATCTCTGATTTTATGAGCTTGTGTTCTAAAGTAAGGCTGGATGTTTGTGCTCTCTTTTGAACGTAATTTAACATAGTACGCCCAATTCATTCTTCCAAACTGTAGGTAAGGGTCCCTGCCTCAGGGAAATGGGTTTTGGACTCTGCTACTGAACGGAGGAGCCTTCCCACGGTGTGAAATTAAAGGAATGACCCTGCGATGGAAGAGGGTAAGATTTCAACCACAATCTTGTTTAGACCAATTGCCTAGCCACGTAGAACTACCTGCTTTGCCTGTTCTGCCTTACTTGCACGTTTCCTGGCTTCTAAATCTTTTCGCTCAAGGCTTTGGGATACAGCATTTACAAAAGCCCTCCCTTACCTATGTTGTATTATGGAATTCGATTTCAGACCAGCACTAAGCTGGTCCTATTAACTGAATGCTCTTCAGTGGCTGAAGTGCATCTTGCAGCCCTGTTTCACATGAAAACACCCGCAGCCAGGTGCCCCAAGAGAACTCTGTGATGATAAACACGCATGGTGGGTAAGACATCAAGCATCCGCTCCTGAACTGCAACCCTGACCCGAACTAAAAAGCTTTAGGTACACCTGAAGTATCCATCTGTCTCACACACAGGCTGTGATGTTCTAAATCACGTATGCTCAATTTTTATATTTTCAATTTAAACTTAAAATTGTGCCAATCACAATATGAAAAGCAGCACGCACAAGAAAACAGATATAAAAATAAAAAAAATAAAAGATGCTTGGCAAACTATTTTATCTTAAAAATACCACAAGGGAGATCCTTATTTAAAATACTGGATTCAGAAGTAGAAGGTACAAGCTCAGTTCCTCCTGAATACCAACAAGTTTTGGTTGGGGTAAGATTTTTTTCTTTTCCTTTCTAGTTATATTGCCTCAGCTGAATACTAAGTGTGCATTTTGTTTTCCAATAAAAAGTTACTTTCTTGACAGCAGGTGGGAGGTTTTTGCCTTTATTCCCCCAAACCAGGTCATTTAAAGTAAAAAAGTCTTCACCTTAAAATTGGACTGCAAACCACTGGCGTGGTGAAAATCAGTCACTGAAGCAACTGTTACCATTGTGTTTGTTGTTCCAAGAAGCCTGACCCCATTTGCGGTGGGGAGGGAGCACTGCTGTACAGCAGTTCAGAACGATGCAGAGATTACTCTCATCTCCAGTCAAGGCTTTTAGCTCTGTTGGCCTTGTCCAAAACACGGATGTCTTACCAACACCGGAGTGCTCGGGCTTTGTGACCGACTGATGAACGCTGACTGCTGTGCTTCCCCTGTGGCTCTTGCCCTCTACGCTGTGCCGCTTCCTCAACTCGAAACCTGCTTTCAGTTCTGCAAGCATGTTTTACGAGAAGTTGCGTGACACCTCAAATATTCAATGAATTTAGATAATAACTTCCCCGAGAATAGAGCCAGGAACTCTCAGGTGTCTAGTCCATCACACTGCTCAGCAGAGTTGCATCCCTGCCCCAGGATTATTTTGTTTTGTCAGAGACTGGGTCTTAGCACAGGCAACACGTAACGTGGGGATTCCTATCAGCGCTGTGACCTTCTTACAGCCAGCTGAAGCGTGGAGGTGAGCTTGATTTGCCAGTTCAGCAGAATCCCTGGACTATGGATTTTAAACATCTGATGTCTGTTTCTTCTGGAAAAAAAGAGCAGGGTTTAGAATCCATCAGCTTGGGAAATCCACGTAGAACACCCCAATGAAGGGTCATTCCATCAGGGGATTTCAGGAATTTATTTATCTCAGCTTCTGATGGCGTTTGCTGTGCAGATGCCTGGTATGAAGTGCTATGAGGAAGCATCCTGTGATGATGTTGCTCTGGAGAATACAAAAACGCAGTTCGATTTGGCTCCACATAAAAATCAGGCTCTGCAAGGCCCATGTAATCGCTGCATTGCATGGTTCCAAAAGGTAACGTTACCAAGGAATAATTCACAGAAGTATTTCGCTAATAGCATTTGTGCACAACAAAGTATGTATTCAGTGCAAATGCTGTCTTACATACTTAATACATTTCAGTATGGCAATCAAATATTTCTCTCTCTAAACAAATATGATGGCAAGGAAATGTGCTTTACTGAGGTGCTAGTTTGTGGTCTCCTTGTCTGGCACAAATTCATTAAATGGCAAATGACTCGTCCACTACTGTCAGTATGCCCATATAAAGAGACTCCAGCTGTCTGAGCAAAAATGGAAGGAAATGATGATGGAAAACTATAAATTAATTCACATCATGGAGAAGAAAGACTGGAAATTTTGTTCTCCTGACTTCCAACATAAACCCAAGGAGGCTTATAATGAAATTAGAAGATGAGAAATTTAAAACTGACACCAAATTGATTTTTTGCACAGTGCATAATTAGATCATGAGATTTACTGTCACAGGATGTCATTGGAGCCAAGAATTTAGCGTGATGGGATAAAAAAACCTATTATGTGGTAAATAAAGTAATTTAGTTTCCAGTAACATAAAACTGAAGAAATATTGAACTGTCTACTTCAGATCTTGCAGCAATATCAAAATTATTTAATATACAGTTTTGGAATCAGAAGATCTTATTACTGCATTTTTACATTTTCCCCAGAGGGCTGATGTTGGACAGTCTTAGAGATGAGATTCTGAGGCAGATTGATATCAGGTCAGATTCAGTGTGGCAGTTCCTGTTTCCTCATGTCAATTAACTTTTAGTAAACAACCAGTATGACTACTACTGTCTTTCATCAGATCATTGAGTTTCTTGCTCAGTACAATATAAGTCGGCCATGGAAAGTTAGAGTTAAAGCTACAGATGACCATTGCTTGTTAAAATGTTTATTGCTTTGGCACAGTCCTCAACTGGGCTGAGGCAAGTGCTGGATTTTGTAAGTTGGTGCAGGACATGACACTTCAGAGCAGAGGCATTTCCAGCTCTTACTTTTTAGCCAGAAATGTACAATACGTTCAACTTTGCATTCTGATGTTTCTTGGTCTTATATCGTTAGTGCTTTCTTCTTGCTTTCTTTTATCAATTCATTTCCTCCATCTGTGCCGTGCTTCTCCATTTGGGTATCCTGCCCTTAACAGGCCTTTCAACACCTCTGCTGGGCACGTTTGGTTATCTCAACTCAACTCAGCAACTGATATTTCTTGTGTGCTTCTTGAAATATTATACTGAGAATATTCTACGAAGAGCCATACTGGGACAGACTAAAGGGCAAGCACACACAGTGCTTCTGCATGAGCTTCCAACCACTGCCAGCCCAGAAACTTCCAGAGCTAGATCTGATTCCTACATAGCTATTTATTTACATGCAATACATTTCTCTTCCTTAAACTTGTCCAAACACCACCTGAATCCATTTACACTTTTACTGTCTACAACATCCTGTGGCAAGGAGATTAACAAGTCACCAACGCACCTGTGAGAGGCTACTGTCTTTGTTTTGTTCTGACCTGGCTCCTAGATTCATTAGATGCTCCCAAAATACTTGCACTGGAAGGGATAGTAAATAAAACTGACACTCTTCCACCCACTCCAGGCTGCTAATGACTATGCAGACCTCTATTCCTCCCTACCACCCCCCCCATTTCTTTTGTAGGGTGAATGCTCCTAGCTTAGTTGTCTTGATGTTGGAAGCTGTTCCACACCTTTCTTCATCCTTGTCCCTCTCTGACCCTTTTCCAGTTCTACATTATTTCTGAAATGTCCCACTTCTGGTCTAAATTAAAATATAAAACAGGTTGCACTTGCTCCATTTCACAGCAGTGCCCATGAGGTCATATGGCAAAACGAAAGCAGCAGGAAGAGTTTCACATAAATAAGCTGGTGTTATCTATCTACTTTAGGTGCCAGCAACTTCCTGTGCAACTGGGGTGCTTTTATTTTTTTCTCTTCTTTTCCTTCCAGGGACTGAAGGAAGAAGACGAGGCTCCATGCTCGACAGGGAGTGGCAAATCCTTTAGAAAGAGAATTTGCTGTGTCAGGTGTACAACCCAGGGAACGTTTGCTGTTGTCCTGGAAGCTGGAGAGGCAGATGCCAAATGTCATCCTGGTATTAATGATCTCTGAGAGCTATGGGCTGCGGCACACTGAAAGCTAATGGGTGAAACCGCTGGCTAATCAAGCCTGTATGGCTATGACAAGAACCAACAGGTCATTCAGGACCTTCTTCACAAAATTTTACATGCATTAACTGTTTCCCTCTGGGCTGAATAAACTAATTCTTGAGTGTTTCAATGTGTTTAGCCTTCTTTATGCTTTTATCACAAAATATTAACACTCTGACAAGCAGTGTGAAATTTCCTGGGTAAGAGCGAGAAACTTTGTTGTAAAGATATACAGATAAGCATATATTTCCTCTATATATCCTTTCCTTCAACATTTGAGGGTTTCAAGACACAAAGACTGGAAAAGACTAATTTGTATAGAATCAGAACACAAATTCTAATGCCAGCCAGAATTTGAAACTTTCAGAAGCACTTTTACTGTTGGCTTACAAGAAAGGACAAAGCCAGAATTCAACTCAGTGATAGCAAATTCATAATTTATCTTTGAAAAAATGCACTCAAGAGAAAGATATTTAACGATCAGACAGCTTATTTGTTGTGATCTCACATTACAAGTTATCCTCTGGTTTCATTCTTGTTGTATAATGCAGCTGAGTATTAGATCTCACGCAGTTTCCCACCTCCTGAGCCCTGCCAGATACCTCAACCAAACCTATTATGCATCCGAGTTATAAAATTTTGGATGCAGAGATTAGCCATCAGAAAGTAACCCCAGAAAGGCAAACGGAACCAACAGAGCTGGTTTAAATGTGTCCATCGTAATTCTCAATATGTGAGCAGAGAGGAGAGACCCTTCTCTTCGCTGAACAGTTTGTAGGCCCAGATCTTCGCCCGTCCTTTTCGCTCCCTGAAGAGACCTCCCTAACGCTCCCTCCCCGCCCTCCACCAGATTTATTTTCCCGCTGTTGGCTTTGTGACACCAGACGCTGACCAGGGCTAGCCTTTTGCCGTGCAGCACCTTTCCCCGCTCTGTTCCGGCAGCCGCGCCTCCACACCTGGGCAGGCGGCGGCGAAGCCGGGGGAAGGGGAGCCCACGTTAAGCTAGAAACGTCTTCAGAACGCTTCCCGCTTTTCCAGGGTTTTCCAGAACACTGCGGCTCCGAGAATAACGGTGCCCGCTCCACGCTGCTCGCCGAAACGCAGCTCCGGCAGCCGCCCCGGCGGGCGGTGAGGCCCGCCTCCCCCGACACGGGCTGCCCGCGGCCCCGCTGCTGCCGATCCCCGGAGAGGGTCAGCTTTATCGCACCAAACCCGGCTCGTCATACAACGCCACGGCGCCTACGCCGCCTGCCCTCCCGGCTCCTGAGGCGCCGGCCGGGCAGCAGGCCCCGCGTCCCCCGGCGGAGCGGCCGCCGCCACCGCCGCCGCCTCCCTGCACTACAACTCCCATGATGCCCGGCGGCGGCGCGGCGCGCACAGCCTGCCGGGGAGCGGCGCCGTGCGCGGGGGCCGGCGCCAATGGCGGCAGGCGGAGGGGGCGGCTGACGGGAGCCCGCTGCCCGTCGCGCCCATTCATCGCCCGCGCCTTCCCCGGGCTTCCCCCTCCCCCCCCCCCCCCGCCGCTATGGAGGCGCTGATCCCCGTCATTAACAAGCTGCAGGATGTGTTCAACACGGTGGGGGCCGACATCATCCAGCTGCCGCAGATCGTGGTGGTGGGCACGCAGGTGAGGCGAGGCGAGGCGAGGCGCGGCAGGCGGGTGGGTGTGTGTTTGGGGAGCCGGGAGCGGGCCACGCGGGCCTTCACCGCCCTGAGGGCAAAGTCGAGGCGTCCATCGCGCCTCCGGTGCTGCTGACCCGCGGTCGCCTCCGCCAAGGGCACGGGGGGGACGCGGGCAGCCGGGGCGGGCGTCCCGCCCTCGGTTGCTCTCCACGTTCCCCCCCCCCGACCCCGTTCGTTGCCCGGCCTCCTCCGTCTCCCCCACCGTTTGCAAGGGGAGCGCCTCTTCCACCGCCCTCCCTCCCCTTCGCGCCGCTCGGTAGCGGTTTGAACGGCCGAGGAGCTCTGGAGGGCTGCCCGTACGGCCTGTTCCCCCTCCTCCCCTCCATCTCCCGGGCCCCGCGTCTGTTCCCCGGCACCGAGGCTGTGGCGGCGCCGGGCCTGGGCTTCAGCGCGGCCGCCATCGCGAGCCGGTGGCTTCCCTTCTCTGACAGCCGCCGTGGAAGTAGGGGCTGAGTAAAAAGCATGTGGTAGCGGAACGGCGTCTTGCAGACACGGGTTGTTTTCCCTTACTGCGAGGTCTTCCGCCTTTGAGACCTCTGTGTCCTCGCTGATGATGGGGAGTGGAGGTGAAGGGCGAAGCCAGCCATTGTTGGCTGTAACAGGTCTCAGCCCGATAACGCTGCTGCTGGGCTCGAAGATAGCTCCAGGCCCTTTCAGATCTAATCAAATGAGGTGCCGTTCTTCAGCAAAACTTTTGGCAACAGCAGATGTGTGACCAGAACTGCAGCACTCATAAGGGAATTGAAAACGAAACGTTAAACACAACTAAAACTTGAAGTTAATGGGGCTCTCTTCTTGCTTCTGTGAGCTTAACAGCGTTTGTTGGATGTGTGATACTTAACAGTGGCATGCCTACTTAAGACAGTAATACCAACTACCCTGCAGTCAAGGATTTCATATATGACTTAAAACATATGAGCTGTACATTTAAAGCTTGCACGCTGCTGAAGCATGGAATAGGTTTGCTCAAAGCCAGCTACAGCGTCAAACTGGTTATAAGGCAACCAGCTGTCATTCTGTTCTACCAGTATAAGTCAGATAGATTCATTGACTTAATATCAGCCACTTTATAAAACAAATGTAAAATACTTGAATTGGGTGGGACAGACTGTGCACCGGTAAGCTATATTAGGTACTTGCTATTTTTATAGCTGACAGGAGTCCATCACTTTATGTAAAGACATTTAATCTCCTTCACATTAGAAATCATACAAGCAAGATTTTTTTTTTTGGGGGGGGGGTGGGGTGGGGTGTTGCTTTTTTTTTTTTTTTTTTTTTTTTTAATATCTTTTGCAACAGAAAGTGGAAGGCAGAGGTGTGGCATTTTTCTATGCAAAACTAATAAAGCACTTTTTTCATTATAAAATCCATTGAAGTGGCTTTTAAGTGATCATCCTTTTAAACAACTTTGCCCTGGTTAACTTTTCAGAAGTGTGGACAAGAGATACTGAGAGTTAAGACAATACTGACATGCATTTGACTTCAGCAGTGTACCCATCAGTATTAATATCCATTCAGTATATTCATAAAATCCCTTCAATTAGTATTGTATTTCTTAGCATGCCAAAACAAAGTCCTTTGTAGACTCCAGGAGAATATATAGCAAAATGTCTAGCAAGCTGTATCTTGTTTTTTTTGTTTTGTTTTCAGTCAGGGTTGTTGGAAGGAATAATTGTCTTTACTGACATGGTCATTCTGTAGATGATTATTTTATGCAGTTAGACTTAAAATAATGAAAAAATTTTATTATCCATTTGAAGTTAGTCTATTGTAGACTAGATTTCTGGAGATTTCTCAAATATAGCCTTACAGTTGATAGTTTTGCTGCTGGTAGCTTGCTTACATGTTTTTTTGAAATGTGCCTTGAAACCATCTTGTTTCTTGAGATATTTTTGGTGAAGTGCTATGTGGTCTTTAAGTTTACTCACACAGTTGTTTTGAGGCCTACTGGCATATGCAGTCTTTTCCTTCTTTGAATGATACTCACAAACAATTTTGAATTTGCACCTTCATTTTTCTTTGTAGGAAACAAATGCTGCCAGTTAAGATTTCTGCAACTGTTAATTGATTAATGCTTTTTTTTTCTCCCCTTCCAGTTGGCTGTTGCTTTTCTTAAATGATCTTTTAACGTATTCAGCAAGGAGAAGAAAAATGCTATTTAAAGTAGTTTTTGATATTTATTTTTTTCTGACCTGTCTTCTGTATCTCCTCTCTACCCTTTTATTGTTTTGTGCTTGTCTTTCTTCAGTTCTCATTTATTTCTACTTCTGTTTGTCAAGTTAATTTATTCTTTTCTAGGGTATGTAGAACTAGAAACTTGCTTATAATCATTCATTTAGCTTTGAATGTTTTCTGTTTCCTATGTCCCCTCTGCTGCTTCTCTGTTGTTTTGGGATTCATTTCCTACCATCTTTGTGTTCTGAGCAATTGAAGTGTTTTAATTTTTCCTCTTTCTAGATGGATTTTGGTACTAATTACAAAATATTTCTCTTAAGAAAACTGAGGAGTTTATTTGCTGGTGATAGAACTCAGAGGACACCCTCAGGCTGCCAACTTTTCATCACTACTTCAGGGTTTTTTTGCCATTCTCAGATAGATGTTCTATTTTTTCCTCTATTCAGTATTTCAAGTTCCATTTTTAGAACTGTATTACTGAAGAGTAAAAAAAAAAAAAAAAGTCCATGCTGGGAATACTACATAAAGAATATTTATTCAATAATAATGTAATACCCAACCTTCTGATGTACTTTATACAGATGCTTTATGATCTATACATGAGAGGGATAACAAGGTGGCATTGAAGTGCCTCAACCAAATACATTTTAACAAAAGGAGGGAAGGGGAAGAAAAGTTTGGTTAGTTACAGCCTTTTGTATGCTAAGGGCACATAGGTGCTATCACAAAAATGAAATGCCTGCACTGTGAAAGTGGGCATGAGTTTTAGAATTAATTTTAAAAAAACAGCAAAACCTTTGTCTAGAGATTTGTAAAATGAATTGCCTTTATTTTTTTCAGGTCATTCCTGGAATCTGTTTTGGGTTTTTAGGGGTCATTGACCTAGTTATATACAAACTTTAGTGTCGGATTTGTAGCAAAGTTCTTCCAATACTTACATTATAAAAACAAGTTGTGGGCTTTATTTGCCTCTGTTAGTGTTGATTCTAGTAGAGATACCATGGTAAAATTGATCTAGAAACTAATGAAATTAACAGTGAGATTTTAAAATGACATTTCAGGTGTATGTTTATATAGTACTTGGTCTTCAGTTTATGCAATTTTGGGACTTTAAATGGGGACGTATAGTTTACAATAATTAACATAGACTGTTTTGTTGGTTGTTTCCATCCAAAAGAGCTGTTTTGTTAGCCTCTGTGATTGGCTCACAGGTGAGTGACACATTTATTTCACTTTTTGCTGTTTGGAATAAGTGTCTTGTTTGATATTTCAATGCCAAACCAATTTTCTTTTTTTTGCCAAGGAGGACGGTTTCTTGATCTAACAGATAGCCTGATCATTTGAATATGTATATTTTGTTAGGCTAAACAGTTAGAATGGTGATTTGACTGTTAAGAAGCTGACAGCAGTGGGAGGCTGATGTAAGGTCCTGGCTACTGGGGTAAGGAAAAGAATCCAGTGGATGCTGTACCAGAGCATCTAGTTTGAGAGAGACTGGCATTGTGGTCTTCAGATGCTCCGTGGTGCTTTTGTGACCTTTCTCTGTCAGGGAAGGTCAGGGGAACAGAAATTTAAGCCACTTCAGCTTATTCTGTTTATTCGATGTATCCTACATTGTGTTGGCAAACAGTCGGTTTTAGGTGAAGCAAACTCCAGCTTGTCCCAGGCAACCAGGAAAACGCCATGCCAAGCTCAACTCAGGAATATTTTCCTCCGTCCTCTTGTGGTTTGTTTTTTTTTTGTTTTGTTTTGTTTTCCAGGGATCTTTCCTGGGATTTCAAGCAGATGCAAAAAGACATTTGTATCTACTTGTAAAAGGGGATGTAACTAGAGCATAGCTTCAGTGCTGGCTATGCTGGTTGGCAAGAGCTTGGTTTTTACTCCAGATGTTTTTCAAACTTCCTGATTGGTTTGTTTGTTTTCATATCTGACATTCACTGTATCTGGTTTTAGGCATAACTGTTTTCCTTTTTGCCATCTCTTTCTCCTGTCAAACCATGAGCTGACTGTTCTGGTGTCTGTTTCAGACAAGCACCAAAGTGAGACTGACATTAATTAGCTGTTTACATTTACCAGACATAATATAAATTTTGCTGCTGAAGTTATATAGTGCAAACAACATTTGGCATTGTGTTGTTTCTTTTCTCTGATGGGCCCTCTCAGTTTCTGAACAGCTATACTTTTCAGGTCCTAAAGGCTTCTATGACTGGAAGGATGGCATTTTCACTGTGTCTATATACAGACTTTCTGTGATTTAAAATAAAATTATAGGTCTAATAACTGAGATCCTGCATTTATTCTCGACAGATTTTTAATATGAAAGCAATATTAAGCATCTTTTAAATGGAGATACTGGCTTTATTGTTTGCAAATGCCCAGTTATTTTAGAAGAGTGGAGAGAATACACAGCTGAAGGATGTGAATGAAGTGGGGTTTGGTTTCCCCCTCTCCCCCAACAGTTTAGTATGCTTGCTGCCATAGTCCTGTTCATCTTGTGATTGACAGCTGTTTTTCTTGGAAGACCTATATTTTAATTAGAACAGATGGATCTTGTGTCTTGTCCACACAAGATAGTGCAAGCGAAACGTGTTCAGGAAAATGAAGGGGAAGAGTGCTAAAGCAGACAGCCCTGGCAAATATGTTTCAGAATCTGGAGAGAAAACAGCTGTGTACTATTTGAAAAAGATTTGTTCGTATTGCAGCCAGAAGCTTGACTGGCTTTCTCTTATTTTTTTTTTTTTAATATCTGTTGTTTAGAACTTTTAAAATTTGAAGATACAAATCGGCTTTGTTTTGATTCCTTTTACTGAAAAAGTAATGAATATACTAGTAGAAGCAATATTATGTAAGGTCAGTCTGTATGACTTTGAGATGTGGAACTTCAAATACCACAGTTCTGTGATCTAACTTGGAGGAGTTCTGTACTTGTCATTTCTAATGACATGAGGTATTTTTTTCTTAAGTGAATTATTGGGGGACTTTGGGAATTGATATATTGAGAAAGAATATGTCTGCAAATCTTTCATCTATTTGCAGTTGTTTGGCATATTATTACATTTAGATATGGTAAATACAGGATTCCTGAAGAATTTTGACTGAGCTGTGCCAATTCTGGCTTTCCTTACTACTTGTATGTAAGCTGTCCTCTGTGTGGGGAGTTCCTCTGGCTTCCAGTTTCTTCTTGCCTGATGCAGGAAAGCTCTCTATTCAAGTGAATGGGGAATGGCCTGCAGGAACAAGACTCTTGTAATCCAGACAAGATCTTTCACTGAGAAAGTGTATTTTGCAACAGCCAGCAGTGCACTAGGCTGGTTTTACTGCTTTCTAAAGCTGGGATCAGCCTGTTAGCACTTCTGCATCTTTACAGAAGTATAATTTTGTTTCAAAGAATGTCTTACAATAATTTATCGGGCCTGCTTATAACTCCGAAATTCTTTTCTGATTCGCAAATACATTTTTAAATTTGTTGGCTGTTTAGAACCAGTCTAGCTTCGGTGTCCCTAGGTCACATAGGAAGATTTTGCCACAATAGTTATTCCAATCAGATTGCATGTGTGCTGACCTTTTATTTCAGAATAATTCACGTTTGCAAAAACAAGAAAAAAAAAAAAAAATCTCGCCTCTCTTTATTTATAGCATGCTGAATTCCTCCAGAATATCTACTGCAGAGAACTTCTTTTCAAAGCACGTATCTGGGGAATATTCCTGTGGATGAGATCCCAGCAAAAATGCATTAGCTTATATTTTTCAATAATAGAATTACAATTTAGTAAACTGTATATGTATGTATTGCTAAGAGCATGATTTAGCCAGCAGGACTTTTATAATACTTGTATGATGGAAACTGCAGAATTACAACTGTTCTGCCTCGGGTGTCAGAGTAGATGCATTACTTTTCTTAAGAGAATTCTTAAGAAAATTTTTTTGTCTTACTGAGAAGTCTCTCCTATTTCACAGTTCCTTACTGTCAATCTCAAATGTTTGTTATTGTACCACTGAAAGTCATAGGGAATACTGATATCACTGCCTCTTTATTTTCTTGTGCTGTCCTGCAGTAAATCTGTATTGTATTGCAGGAGTTCTTTGCAGTTTTTTCCTATTTGATCAGATAATAAAAAATTTATCAGTTTGTTCTATCAAAAGCAACGAACAAAATTTATACCCCTTTCAACCAATTTTCTTGTTGGAACTTCCCCAGTAGTTTCCTGGACATGTTTCCTTATGAAGGCTTTTTTCCACAGATGATTTATTTTACATTGGCTCCACAAAGCAATTATGAAGTCTAAAGATAGATGAAAGGCAGCAGATTCTTCTAAGGTGAATTGAAATTTGTTGCAGCCAATACCAGTCCATTATCATTTTAATAATACTAGAAATAGGGAACAGTCTACAATCCAAGGAAATGACTGTAAAAAATCTCATGGTTCTTGTACACCAGTGAGACTGTGGGTAAGTCTTGTGTTTATTGCCTTCGGGCTGCATGGACTTTGTAAGAAGACTTTGGCTTATTTACTGAGCTAATTGGTGGGATCCAGGGAGTTACAGGACAGTGAAGCTCGAGCCCCCTGACATGCTT
The DNA here is from genome assembly GCF_018691265.1 of Tyto alba. Classification (NCBI taxonomy): domain Eukaryota; kingdom Metazoa; phylum Chordata; class Aves; order Strigiformes; family Tytonidae; genus Tyto; species Tyto alba. The sequence goes on from NW_024881295.1 coordinate 18,918,573, forward strand.
TTAAGAACAACTTAATTGGAGCACAAAACAGTAGTCCATACAAATGCTCAGGGAAACGAGTAGAAGTGGAAGGAGAGCAGTGTGGAGGGAACTCATGACTGAGTGTCAATGCAGAAGACTTGTGCAGGAGGTAGAAGTGAGGATAAGCTCGCTCAACGATATGAAAATACTGCCTGCATGTGCAGAGATGGTATTAAGAAAGCTAGCATTCCGCTAGAGATTAAACTGGTAAGAGGCATCAAAGGCAACAAGAACTTCCAGCACACCATCAGCAGTTAAGAAGAAAGAGAAATGAGGGAAATAGGGGCTTGCTTTTGACTGTGACAGGTGATTTAGTGACAGTGAATATGGACATGGCTGAGGCACTTGGTGCTTTCTTTGCCTTGGTCTTCACCAGAAGGGTCTTATAGGCCTTTGCACCTATAGACAGGGCTCAACATGAAGGGTAACTGTCAATAGTGGAAGAGGATTGGGTCAGGGTTCTCATTTGGATATGGAGAAGGCATCTTTGCGTGCTGTTGCATATAGGGTACAAGTCTTCTAGAATTAGGAATGCTAATGAGGACTTGGAAAAAGAATAAGCCACTGAAGTAAATGTTTGGGATGAATGTGAATGGTTGTCTGTAGTGTTACTTTGAAATTTTCAATACATAGTCTCTTCCATTTGGCTTGTCAACAATCCTGAAGTGTTTTTGAAAGTAACATCTCTTGCTGTTAATGAAGCTGGGCAATTATAAAGTCATGCACTGCTGTCTGCTGCTTCTGAATTCCTGAAAAATGTGGTTAGCAATACAGCAGGTTGCAAACCATGTTTTCTCATAGGAATTAGTATAATGGATGGGAGCAAATACATTCTCATACTTAAGAAGTGCAAACAGTTGAAATACGCAGGGACAAGAAGAAATTAAGGATAAGGTGGCAGATGCAAGAATATTAGGACTGATAAACAGTAGAGATGCTGGCTTTTTGGAGTGGATCACAGTTCTTACAGATTTCAGCTTTTGAATTTGTGAGAGTAAGGGCACGATCATTTCCCTGTTATTCTGCCCTTCATCCTTAATTGTTTTAGATTAACCTGAAGATGATGTTGATAATGATGAAAATATAAGTGTTAAGGAGACAATGAGAAAGCTGGTAAGATTTACCTCATGTATACTGTCAGAGTGTGTTGAAATGAAATTTAAGTCACTATGTGTACCATCTTATCTTAGTACTGGGAAAAATGGTTTTGCCATCCATCAAATTCAGGTGCTTATCTGTGAAACTGATAATGGTTAACAAAGTGGAGTGTTGAAAAAACACTCGGCAATGGAAGTTTGACACAAGGGTTAAAGAAGCAACAGACAGCAAGGTGTTCCTGTATTTGCCCCCTTTTCTTTTTTTTTTTTTTTTTTCTCCCTGAACAATCTATGTAGAGTGCCTTTAGATATCACATTTTATAGGTACTTCCAATTAGGATCGGGTATTACGGTCCAGAGGAAAACCTGACTGATCTGCCACAAAAGATAAGAGTTTGTTAATGATTTTATGGACCCATCATGTAATGCGTTTATGGATTTCAGTCCATGCTTAAAATAGTGACGAGCGTTTCAATGAGATGACAAAACAACCATGATGATGCTGCAGACTTACTCCTAAAAATTATGTGGTACCTTTGGTCATCAGTAGCAGTGTCTGTGTACAGCTGTTGTGTGAAGGATTGGCTGAGCTGACTTTGTGTTCTGAACAGACCCGTATCCCTCATTTCCCCCCCACTGGCAGAAAACGATCAGCTTTGCGTTTACTGCTTTCCTTACCACATTCCCAGACAATTCTTGGTAATGGACTTGTATGGGGCTCAGATTAAGGAGTGCATCATTAGATTCTGTATTATGTTCCAAGAACAGATTGCTTTAATGAGGGAACGTAATGCAATTTGAAACAAATTTCCTGATGTGTGGAGTACTGTAGCGTGTCTCATCGAATGTATGACTTCACATTTGCAAAGGATCCAGATTGTTCCTTCTACATCCAAAAATAACTGTGAGAGTGCTGTAAGACATAGTGTTTTAGTTCCATACATAGTTGGTGTGTGCCCGTCTCAGCTTCCTGCAATACCACTCTTTTGGAAAGATGAAACAATGAGCAGTAGCGTGCAGTAACTTGTCCCATGGCTTTTGGTTTCCTGTTTTGATGAGGTTCTTGGTAAGGGCTTCAGCTGTTTATTACTATCTCTTCTCTGCTTGGATTATATGTTCAGGAGAAGCTACTTCATCTAAGTCTCACCTCCAGCCCTTTGAGACTGAATGATCATTCTACCCATGTGTAAGAAATCTTGCTCAAGTGATGTTATTTCATTTACTATTTTTAATAAATGAAATCCTGATGGTTTGGTGCTTTGTTCTGTTTTTCCCAATGCAGCTGATGAACCTTTCTCATGCCCTATCTTTTTGAGCAGGCATTCCACCTGTTACAGATTTTGAAGTTTGTTAGGAGGTGGTTTGTTGATTGTCTCTCTGAAACTTAGGTTTTTTGACATTCTGTAATACCAGTAATGCTTCAGAAATGTGCTCCGACAGGACCTCTCTCAGGGGGGCTCCCAGAGATTGTTCATGCTTTGGCCAGACTGTTCTTCAGTTACACTTTGGTAAGATTTCAGTGCCCAATGCCCTGTCATAAGCTCCTTGCATGGAAGGTGCCCACAGTTGATTAGAGAAGGCCAGTTGAAGAAGAAAATGATTAATTACTTTCTAGTGGAGTCTTTTGAAGTGAGAAATCTTAATAAGGCTATCTTTGTGTTTCCTGTGAGCCTGTCCTTCTCCCTACTTTTCCTAGACAGTTGACCTCACTGCTGTCAAATTTACCTTAGAATTACTTTGAAAAAATATACATGGTCTGCATTGGTTTGTTATTCACCTATTGAAACAAAAGACATTGTTGATAAACCAGCATTTTTCTGTGCCATAAAGCAGTTATACAGTAGAGTGTTAGGAAAAAAAGAAAGCTTTAATTTACTGTCATTGTTCAAGCTTTCTAGGAGTTTGGCCTTGTATTTTAATATTTATTTCATGCTTCTGCATACAAGTCCTATTTTAATAGGTTCTAATGCTCTGATGTAACGTGCTCGTGTTTTGTCTTACTGCACTAGTAGATACATGATGTCTGATAGTGCTGTGTTGCTTGATCTCTTCAGATCTATTTTTAATTTTTAGAAAAATCACAGAAGATGTCACTAAATATATGATATTTAAAAGATATTCAACACTGCTTTTATTTCATGTTATGCTAGGTTATGTACTCATTTTATGATTTACTTGAAATCTTCAATCTGTTCTTTCAGAACTGGTAAGCTGAATTGAGGTTGTGTAGCAGTAATGCATATTCTAGCTGTCAGAAGCATCTGTTGATTTTGGTGGTTTTGTTTGTGCTTTTTTTTTTAAGATGACTGTTTGGTAGTAGCATTAATACAGAAAGATTTCCTAGCTGATAGCAATAATTATCAGAGCAGATTTTCTCATGTCATGTCCATGTTGACTTTACAGCTGCAGAAAACTGGAAGAGTTTAATACAGTTCTATGAAAAAGGCAAAATTTTATCAGTCAGGCTTTGAAGTATTATGTTGACAAATCTGGGTCTATTGTTTATTGTTAGTAAAGCTGGTAGTAGTCTTGAATCACTCTTACAACCCATGTGTTCACAGCTGCTTATACGACCATGTAGTGCAATTCTGCATTTTGTATGAAAGTGCTACAGGAGAATGTTTTAAATATAGACCCTCAAAGCAAATTTGTGATTTCACAGCCTTTAAGTTTTTCACAACTTCTTACAGTTTTTATTACGTAGACAGATGTTTGCAGTCAATTCAGTTGTAAATACTTGTATATATGCACACAGAATGCAAGAAAGAGAGTATAAAACAATGGTTATGTATTTAGAGTGTATGCATTTATGAAGTTGATATAATACGTTATACAGGGAAAAAAAAAACAAACTGAAAGGAATATAAGCTTGTAATAACTTAATGTACTCAAGTGTACATACTTAATGTCTTTTTGTATAATGCTCCTGTTAGCATTAATATGGCCAGCCCATGTTGATACTAACAGAAGGTTAAATTCATTAGTCCACAATGTGAAGTGTTACTGCAAGAGGTTAGAAGATGACATAGTAGAAGACACAGAATTTCCTTCTAAGCATTCTAAAGAAAAATAATTTATTGTTTTCCAAAAATGTTTCTGGAGGCATTAATATTTGGGGTGGAAAATATTAAATAGGATGTAAAATTTTCTGAACATTAATATTATATATATACATATTAAATATGTATATTTAATTTAACCTTAAGACATAGAAAATACATCTATCTACATGCCTTTTAAGTGTCCCATGGCTATTAAGTATCCAAGCAGGTTTAGACTGTTGCTGATGTATAGCAGACTTGTCCCCTTTAATGCCTATGTGGTGTGGTCCCACTGGGTTAGACGCCGTGAGTCTGTCAGATGCTCCTTTGGGCACTGTATAGCAGAGGACAGAAGAGAGCACTGTTTGCAGGAGTGATAAAAACAAACTAAAATTGAAATATTACAGCATTTTGATGTTTAAGAAAATCATGTAGCTGTATTCCAATTTTCAGAGCAGTGGAAAGAGTTCTGTGTTGGAAAGTCTTGTGGGGAGGGATCTGCTCCCACGAGGTACTGGAGTTGTCACCCGGAGACCCCTTATTCTGCAGCTGGTGCATGTTTCCCCAGAGGATGGTCGGAAAACAGCTGGAGATGAAAATGGTAAGTGTGATCCAAGAGTGTGTTTTGCCTAGTAAAAGAGAAAGAGACTTAATCTTTCTTGTTCATTTGACTGAAAAACCAGTTGTAATGTTAAAACTCAAGTGTGCTTTTTAAAATTTACTTGAAAGAAAACACAGCTGCTGCCACATCTGTTCTGTCCATTTAGCAAATGTCATGCAGTCAAAATCTTTTGGATATTCAAAGTATCTTTAACGTTTTAAGCTTTCCTGTTCGTTCTTAGGAAACATTTTTGGGCAAAGCAGGTCAAAGAAAGCATTTTGTTTATGGTAATGATTGTCCAGAGTGTAGAGAACATGATTTTCTTGTGTGTGTTCTTCTTCCCTTCTTTCTTCCCCTTTTACTGTATAAATAAGGTTTTTCCTTGAAAGGATGAGTATGTGACTTTTCAGAAGGAGGTTAGGAAATAGCTAAGTTCTGAATAGAACCGAAGAAGGAGAAATGAAAAGAAACTTGTAGCAGATGCAAACAAAATATAATGGGCATGTTCCATAGCTTACAGATGCTACCTTACTGGGCTGCGCTGAGAGATTCCAAGCGCACTAAGAACAGCACTTGAAATGTTCTGAAGCTGTCTAGTTTGAAGTTTGTCTCTTCTGTAGTGTTTCTGTATTATCTTTCAGCAGATCAAGAAAGTAATCTCAGTTGTCCCTTGGGTGTCTAAATGCTCATTCTATGCTAACTTGTGCTCTTGACTTTATGAAAGAGCAGCAGGGGCATATCCACCTTCTGATCATAAGATAAATCTTGGCTTTTTGATGTAGGCATTAAAAAGTACACTTGTTTTGATGGCATGATAAGCTTGGGGCTATAATTATTAGATCTCATTGTGTTCAAATATTTTTGAGTTTATTTCTAGCAATAGTAAGTCAAGGTACCAGAAGTTCTTTACAGTATTTGTTTTCATGTAATATTTATAGCCTCAGGTTTCTGAAGAATAGTTACTGATGTTGTGCAGTTTAAAAGGTTTAAGCTCCGATTTTCACTATTGCTGCAAGCAGAAAACAATTTGGGTTTGTAACAATTAAGAACTTTTATTGTGGGATCCAGGGTGCGCTGGGTTGTGTGAGCTTGTAGGACAGCTAAGGTTGGAAATTATCTCAGGATGTCTCTGGTTCAACCTCCTCCTCAAAAAAGGGACAACTCTGAACTCAAGACCAGGTTGCTCGGGGCTTTATTGAGTTGGGGCTTGAAAACCTCCAAGGCTAGAGAATTCAGAGAGTCTCTGGGTAACCTTTTAGAAATGACACGTTTGATCTCTTTAAATGCGGTTTTGTGTCACCTGCATTGTGCAGTGTATGGTTTCTAGTACTTTTCAGAATGCTTTGATTCTGAGTTGTAGGATAAAATATGATTTTGTTCTGCTCTGCAACTTTACAGGTATAAAGATCGTTTTGTAATTAGAGTATTCTGCATCAAGGCAGAGCCTTTCTGTTGTAGGTTGCATTTGATCTGAGGATTCAGATTTTAAACTGAAAATGGCATAGTGATATTGCATAAGGATGTTGGGCTAACTTAATATTTGAGAGGCCCATTTAGATCTTTGGGCAGAAAATAACCAATGTGAGATGTATATGTTACAATCTTTCTTGATGTTCCTTTGAGAGAGACGTTGGCTTGTTTGGTAAGAACAGACAAATCTTTATGATTTACCAGTTATATTTGAAATGCTTTTCTTCTACCTCCAAAATTCAGGCAAATCATGGTCTAAATGGTTTTGTCACTGATCTGGTTTAGCTTATGTGCAGATGGTGGTGTTACATCTGAGAAGGTGGGATCAGGTAGCTTGGAAAGAAAAAAGATGGCAGCCTCTTATCCTGGCTATGCTGTCTGACATTGTAATAAATCACTATACTATTACAGGTCGTATTTTTGTTTGTTACGAGGTGGATGGTAAGGTAGGGTTGAATATGTATTTGGGATTATCCAGATGGAAGTCTATACATAGTCTTGCAGAAAAGGATTTTCTCCATGAGGGGTTTTTTCTTTACAAATTGGACAAGAGAATATCAGTCTCGGCATGCTAATTTCTGAATGTGCTGGTAATGAACTTCGTGTGCACACATAGTTTCATGCAACCATCTCTTCGTTTTGTGATTTCTATTTTGTGATTTGTCACCTTTATGCATCCTAATGCTTGCTTTAGATATGTACTAGTATTACACATAAATACATCCATTTAAAAATAGTACTGGTCTGTGGTTCTTACAGACTTACATTATACCTCTGTCTGAGTGTTTCCACCCAGAAAGCTTCCCTGTTTTTAACACAAAGCACTTTGGATTGCTGTGGTATTTGTTTAAGCATGGACAATTGCTTTGTCATATGAATGAAAAAATTGTTTCTCTCCAGTAGCTTAATTCTGGCATCTTCTGATGCATGTGAGCTGCCAAAGAATATGAGTTCGTATCAGTTGATGATTTTTGTTTGGTTGGCTTGGCTCTTTTTTTTTTTTTTATTATTTTTAATTTTATTTTTTTATTTGATTCTTGGGAGCACATTGGGAAAGATTGCTGAGAAAGAATTGCAGACAGAAATTTGAACTAGCTTCTGATTTTCTAACATGCAACTTTAAAGATCATTTCTGCTGTTCCTCACGGTCACTTATGAGCTATGTGATACCCTTCTATGGCGGTCACTGCAATAAATCAAGAATCAGAAAATAGCAGAGTGTTGAATTTTCCATTAAATATGAAGAATTGCCATGTTTTCATAACATGATATTTCAGACTGATAGAGAATATGGAGATGTGTGTGGTTTGGTGTGAGGGAAATGTTTTTATTATGCTTCTGCTGTTTATTGTTAGTTTCTAGTGATTCAGCTCATATGGTGTGTTTGTGGTCATACCATACTGTGGTGTTCTCTTATCAAATTGCAAGAGAGACATTGATGAGAGAACTGGACCTGGTCTCAGGAATTATTAAATTGGTCTTGTAGCTAAGACCTATTCCATATGAATGGGTAATTAGTACATGCTTATGGGTTCTTTTATTTTGTCCAAGATGGGAAGCTGAGCGTTGTTCAAATTCTGAACAGACAGAATTGGTATAGAACACAGGAATAATTAATACAGATCTGTTGCTTGCTAAATCAACACTGTTTTGTCAGCTTTTTGCTCTCTACTTCAAATAGGAATCTCTTACCTACCCCTAGCTCCCAAACAGGGTGGATTGCTTCATTGTACTTAGCTTTGTAGAAACACAAGACAGATCTTTCACTCAAAAGAGCTTGCCCCATCTAGTTAGCATAAAAGGATGGAAAAAATGGTACAACATACAGAAGGGTTTGGAAGCTGCGTACATGTTTTTTTTCTCAAGTTGGATTTTTTTTTTTTTTTTTTTTTTAATAGAGGCACAGAGCTAGGAAAGGATTGAGGTCATGGGGGGGAAACAAGATAGTTCAGATAGTAGTCTGCTTGGTCCAAGAGCTGTGAAGGTGTGAGAACTAGAAGGCTAGGACAACAGGTAAGATTGTTCATGGTTTGCTGACTTCTGTCCTTTTTAGTGTTTAGGAAATTCTCGTTGCCATACTGCAAGAAATCCTCTATGGTGGTAGCCTTTTATGACTCTGAACAGGTTCTTTGTGTTCCTATTGTGTATGAAGAACATTTCTACTGCTTTAGGAAGGGAGAAGAGATACATAAATAACCGAAGTCAGTTAGCGTTGTACTGTATTTGAGCTTCTTAAAGGAACATTGCAGTATAGGAGATAACAAGTAACAAACTGGATAGAGGACAGTCCTGAGAAAAGTACTGTAATCATGTCTAGTTTTCCAGTATATTAATTGAAGCTGTCAGGTTTCACTCCAAGATATGAAAAGCCAGAAAATCAAATGCTATTGCTTTATTCAGGAGATTTATGTTTGTTTTTTTTTTTTTTTTTGAAAGGCAAGATCTGTTTGTTCTTAGAAGCTGATGTTTTAATAATTTCTTATAATCTGTAATACTTAATTTTATAATGACCAAAATGTCATTTGTGCGCACTTGTATAATTTCTGTACACTTTTATCTAGCATTGAATCTTGAATATAATCAGGTAATTAATTCACCTGAATGTTTTGACCAAAAAGCTTCCAGGAAGTAACGTAACCAGTGGAAGACTGATTTGCCAGTGAAACTAGTGATAAAAAAAGTTCTGCATGTAAACCAGAACGTTGGGGTGTTGAATGTAGGCTAATTAAAATGTTTTCTCATTGTCTTGAGCATCTGTGCATTTGAGTAAATAAAATCCTTCCTCCTTTCCTAAAAACTCCTTTGCATTAAATTGAGCTATTGGGAAATTTTTCTCAAAAATTAAAGGGGTGTCTGTACAGACTTCCTCAGAAGAGTGGGGCAAGAGTTTCCCTGCTGTATAAAATTAAACTTATAAAAGCTTATACTTGGACCAGATGAGATTTTCTGTACACCTCAGGAGACTGCATTTATTCCTTAACTTCTTTTCCTTCTCTTTTTATGTGCAGCAGGGCTGAGGTTAAGACTAAGCCATTTATCACGGCTTCAATCTTCTCTTGTGTTATATATAGCAAAGAAAACTTGTGGCTTGTTAAAGCTTAAAAATTTTTCAGTCTGTTTTTGATCTGTAGATGTTAACAAGTTAACAAGTTAAAATGCAATGCCTTTACTCAAAATGCATCTTTTTTTAATACGTATTTTAAAAAGTTAATAGATTGTACTAAACCAAAATATTTCTTTATACATAGAACTAAGCCTAGTACCTAGCTACAAATTCCTATGCCACAACAAAACCAGTAATTTAAGACTAAAACAGTGTGTCCTAGGAGGACATCATCTCCCTAGGAGGGACGTAACAGAAGAGTGCTTGGTCCATATCTGTCAAATGTAATGGTGGCAGTATCTTGCTGTATCTTTTTCTTCCTCGCTTTATGACTATCTTTACTTTCTTAAATTCAATTCTTAAGAGGGGATGAGCAGTTCAGTCTTGAAGACACTGTAATTTCTTCCTGAGTATTTGCGTCATTTTCTCTGAACTAAAACTAAACCTGTTTAATAATCTGGAATTAGAGCCCTTTCCTTTCATGCTTAATTTGGGGACTGGTATGTAATTTTGCTTATTTATCAACCAAGACAAAAGTTGCCTCCTAACAATGGTTTCTTCATAGCCCCTGTGCCTGCAGAACAGTAAGGGTAAAAGTAGTTTGTTTTATAAATCTTTTTTCTCAATTGACCCAGTCTATCTAAATCTGTATATTTCCAGTGATGACAAACCTTTGACTTACCCACCTGAGCAAGATATTAAAATAACTCTTCAGATGTGCTAGGCCTTCCAAACCAATGAGTTGATTGTTGCTGTGCTATTTGCATTTTGTGCCAAAAATGTCCTCACCAGTGTGTTTTGATTCTTGTACTTTCATGGTGCTGTACTGGCATCGCATAAAAATACAGAATTGTAAACTCACCGACCCTTCAATAAAAAGTGTTTTCTTTAAATGGGTTTTCCAGAAACATTTTGAAAAAATTAAGTTGAGAAGGATGATAGCTAATGTTGTCTCTTCTTAAATCTGTCGCAGAACTACTGCAATTGTTTTGTAAATTGAGCATTAGAAAGATGGATACAAAACCTCAGATTTCTTTCCCATACAGTAATGTTACTTCCAGTGGCATTGAAAATGCTTCCTTACTCTTTCTCATTCTTGCCATGAGCAAATGATGGAAAACATATTTTGCCAAAGTTGTTCAGCTTTGTGGAACTGAATGGAACTGTTTTCTGTGCTCAGATAAAAACACTGTGAGCTGTTGGAATTAGATGAACAGCAATATTAAAGTCACTATCAAGTAAACTTTGTTGTATAGAATATCTGGTTAATATGCATCATTTATCAGTGTTGCTTAGTTAAGATCTTATTTATGTACATATTGTTAATATGTTACACGTTCTCATCAATAGTAGAACAGCATACACATCTGTCTGCATGCATTTGTGATCTTTGTAATACAATTTGGTACGGAAAGTTAAATGCTATATTAAATGTAATTTAAAAAAATTAAACATCATTCAATGCTGTTTCTCTTTAACTGCAGACCCTGCTACATGGAAAAATCCAAGACACCTTTCTAAAGGTTGCCTTTATCCACTTGCTTTTTCTCCCTACGCATAAAGTGCATGCTTATATACACTAAACCACATACATTTCATGCCACTGTTGTTGATTACACTTTTACTTTCACACTTTGGCTAGTGTTGATTATTTTGCTGAGTCTTGTGATCTGGTTGATTTTTAATTTTCCAACCGTGCTGCATTAGAATGAGATGATTTTTGCTTTTCTTTCTGTGCCATTGCTGCTTCATAGAATTTCCTGTACTTTTAATTCCCAAATCCTTTAAAAAAAATGACTATTGATCAGTATCTTGAAATACAATTTGAGCGGGGAAAAAAAAAAAAACAACAACAAAACAAAACAACAAAAAAATGTTTTGAAAGATGGCTTGATTGTAGGTAAGCAGTGTGTTTGCCAAATGGCCAGATTTCTTGTAGACTATTCTTCTAGAGCAGATTGCTGTATTGGGGAGCAGAGGCGAAGTGACCACATACTAAAAATTTGGATGGAACTTATCACTACTATTTGGAAACCTAGTTGTGGAAGTGTGAGTATCTCACAGTGTGACTCAAACAGCTGCCTGCGCTAGGAAGCAGGAACTGACAAAACCTCCATTGTTGTTTCTGGGACTGCTCTTGAATAGCCCCGAAGTAATTCCCGACATCAGTGGTGACTGACAAGAGTTAAGATGTTTGGTCCTTGACAGATTTGGGAAGAGACATGTTCTCCTCAGAACTCATTGTTACGCAAAATTCTTATGTATTTTCTGTTTGCTTGGTTTTGGTTCTACAGGTTTTCCTAACGTTTTCTTTCAGCTGTGATTTGATCTCACTTGCATGGTAAAATAAATGATGCTAAAAGCTGGTATTTTTTCAGGTTTAAGCTATTGCAAATAATTCGTTTGTTTTCTGTTGCAAGCTGAAAATGGTAGGATAGCTGATTGGCTCAGTCACATATAGGAAGTTGGACCTTGTGTAAGAGAGGGACAAATTAGATTAATGAAATGCAGTGTTTAAATAAGCAGAATTCATAAATGTGTTTGTACATAGAAAGCAGACTAATTTTTCTTTTGCTGCTGGGGGGAAAAAAAAAATCACATGGTAGTCTTCAACAAACAGGCTCTTGGAAAAATGTTATTGAAACATCTGTTTCCTCTTCCTCATGTATCAATTCCTTATTTTCAGAGATAGATGCTGAAGAGTGGGGTAAATTTCTTCACACCAAAAATAAGGTATGTTTAATCTGATGATGGAGTAGCAGTGTCATAAATAGGCTATCATCTGTATACATACATATATGCTATGTAATATATACGAGATATATATATATATATATGTAGTTTATCTTTTCCTTTGACTTTCCCAAAAAGGAGATTATTCTGCTTGCTATACTATATGCCAGAGTATTGAGGATTTTCTCTTTTGCTTTTTATGAGTAGAAAACTTCAGAAAACATTCTTCTAAACTCAAGACAGAAAGTTTATGAATAGTTGTCTGTTGTGTGGGTGACTGCTGAGTTATTTATCTTCATTGGTTTTGGATTATTTTGTTGATTTTTCTTTTTTGTGCATTGGCGAAATTAGAATGGACGTTGTGATTATCTACTTCCTTGTCTTTACAACTTGTTTCAGTCCACTGAAGAATTGGCTACTTCAGAGATTTATTAGAAAGCTGTGAAAAGGAAGGAAGAGCCTAATGTGCATCAGGGGGGAGAAGCAGAAACTGAGGTGACTTAGGACCTCAATGAGAGAGTCAAAACATAATTCTTTGCTTGAAGAAAGTAATCTTTTTGTTGGCAGATGAATGATTTAAGAGTTTATTACTTTAATTTCTTCGCCCTCTAGGCAGTGCTAGAAATTGAAGGAAATATAAAGAGGAATGCAGAGGGAACCTGTGTGAGGTTAGCTCTGTGTTAACTTATTTTGGATTGGTGGAAGGAGAATAGTTTTCACGAGAGTGGAAAAATTTTGAGGTGAAACTCTGTCCATGTTGTGTCCTCTTCGAGATGAGAAGAGGTTCAGACTACACGTTGTTTATTAACTTAAAAGGATTGCAGCTAGTTTAGAATGGAATTAAGTATTTGAAATTCTCTTTAGGTGAACACTATTTTATAACTTGTCTGACTTTGATGGGGTAATAAATGCTAATAACTGCCATCTCACAGTATTAATCAACAGATTAAATACTAACATTCCAATTTCTGCAATTTTTAGCTCTGATGATTGCTGTTAGCTTTAATTTAAGGGCTAATAGTAATTTTTACTTACCTTCTGTATACTTAGTCACAGAATTTTTCATTGTCTTTTGGCAAAGAGTGCATTATTTTGCAGTTATGTAAGTGGATGCTGTCTTTGCTTTTTAAACAATTTTTTTCTTCCGTACTTTAGATCTATACAGATTTTGATGAAATTCGTCAGGAAATAGAAAATGAAACAGAGAGGATTTCAGGAAATAACAAGGTAAATGTTGCACTGTCCATTTTCGTCTTACTATAGATTCTTGCTGCTTAAACCTTTCTGAAACAGTTTTGGTCACCAGAAGTAAAAAGGATTGAACTATGCTAATGAAGAACACAGTAATGTTGGTTGCTGATTGTTGATTTTTTCACTGTATTCATGAGATGAATAACTTCAGCTAAAAGAAAACGCAGGGAATTGCTGTCGCTTTACTTCAAAGCTTCCATAATAAAAGTGCAAAAAATAAATTTCATATTAAACATGCTTCCATTTTTCCACATATGTGGTTTTATGTGTAATTATAAAATTGAGTATTCTATTCTTGCATATTTATATAATTACTGATATACAAAAGCATTTATGAATTATACTGAGGGGGAAAACAGGGCTGCTTCCAAAACCAAAGGAATTGCTTGACAGGTGTGGCTGGCTTTTTTTCCTCATGACATAGTCATAAGGTGTATGATGGAAGAATGTTTGTCTAGTATGAGACTACAGCTTTTGGCTTTCCCAAGGGTGCATTTAAATAATCCAGTGCAGTGATTAATTTTTATTATGAATATATTTCTAGGGGATCAGTCCTGAACCTATTCATCTTAAGATTTTTTCATCTAATGTTGTAAATCTGACTCTTGTGGATTTACCTGGAATGACAAAGGTAAGATGCAGAGTGCTTCTCTTCTGACCTGTTGTGAACGGTGTATTCTGAAACAAGGAGTGTATATTCACTCTTTGGCATTATTCTGTATTGTTAGATAAACAGCTTTTGTCAGGTTAAGTAGTTATATAAATTTGAGATGTCACTACCTTCTAGTGTAAGATTTGGGTTTCTGGTGCTCTTTACTGTTGTATATAGAAAGAGAAAGAACTCCAGCAAATCTACTTACAACAGAAGGATTGGAAGCGTTGTGTGGGCTGCATGTTCTTTTTAATAGAAGAGGTAGCACTCAAAGTTTCAAAGTTGTGCCTGTGGATAAATGGGTAGTTGACAAATTTGAAAATGTTTTCCCCATTGATTCTCCAGAAGTTCCTATCTGTATTTTGCGTAAAGAGTTGTATAAAGTGAGGCTAGACTAGAAGAAATGTTCGGGTCCTGTTTGTTCAGGTTTTCTACTGAATAACTTTCTGCTGCACAAAGATGACAAGATGACTTCTTTCCCTGACTATGTGCATATTTGCACCCCACTCTGCCAGTTGTGCAGGTGGTTCTTGGATACCAAATCCTGACAACAGTATCAAATAATTTGAATTTATTCTCATTTCTATAAGGGAGTGATTGTGATCTTCATACCTTTCAAGGTCTTCCTTTTTTTTTTTCCTGTTTGTTTGTGAAGGGGGGGCTAGAAAGCTTTATCTTATACCATGGTATTAGGGTATGAACTTGCAATGAGTGGTCTCCTACAGGCATAAATATACAATTTTGAACAGTTCTGTGTTGTTTTTTCTCTAGGTGCCTGTTGGTGATCAGCCTAAGGACATTGAACTTCAAATAAGAGAGCTAATCCTTCAATTCATCAGCAATCCAAATTCAATTATTCTGGCAGTCACAGCTGCTAACACAGACATGGCCACTTCAGAAGCACTTAAAATTGCACGGGAGGTGGATCCAGATGGTAAGCAGCAAGAAAAACTGGATCCTGTAATTCAACTTATTTTTTAAATAAAATCCTAAAATAAAGCTGAAGTTGTTTGGGCAAAAAGTAGTAAGAAAAACAAATGTCACTGCATTTTCTAGAAAAAAACAATTATAGCTGCTTAAGGACTTCCTGCTGCAGTCTCTGCAACTCGGAGAACACTGTGATGAACTAGTATCTAGTGGATTTCTAGCTTACAAACAGGCCAGATAACTATTTCAGTAGTCATAGGAGCCACTTCTGTTTCTAGAACAGCAAAATGGCCTTACAGAACGTTGGGGGTTTGGGGATTTTTAGTAGTTTACAGTGGTCTGTTAGGATGGCTTCATGCTTTATTGTCTGGTATTGTTTCTTTTATTAGAGGAAATATGGCATCCTGCAGATACTGACTGTCTAGCGATTAGTTTAGTGACTTTTAGTAAGAATAAAATAAATACATATTGTCAATCACCGTTTTGGTGCCCTGCGTTTATGTGACACAACTGACTGATTTGATCTAAAAAGAGAATTACCATCTTTTATTTACCTCATGACTTTGAAACTGATCTGAAGCTACTGGGTGCCTGCTTCTTGTTTATGGAAAGTGTTACCAGTACCATTGACTAATAGACTGCACTGTGTAAATTGAAAGAATATGGAAGAATATACCTGGAAAATAGGCATACTGAAATTAGCCTAAAATTCAGTGTTGGTACGCTTTACGCTCAAATATTTCTTCCCGCAAAATGTAACTTTTTGTGATTTTTGTTTTTTTCAAACTCCAAGTCTGCTTTGGCCTGTCTTCTTAATCCTTTATGGGTTGCACAGCCACATAACCTTGAGGGAGATCCTCTTCTGGCAGACTTCTCAGTCAAATTGTCCTGGTTCAAGACAGCAGACCCTTTCCTTTTAGTTTACCGCTGTAAAAATGATCAGCTGTGACTTTTGGACCACTTCCCAGAATTCAAACCTTAAAGGTCTGGAGTGGCAGCTCATGTTACAGGTTCTGTAGGAATAACGGTATGTAATGAGAACTTGAAGTACTAGAGTAGGTAGACTTTCTGACTTAGATTTACCTGAAAGTTTCAGCACCCAAGAACCTACCGATTTCACTGAGGCACTCATTTTTAGACTCAAAAAATGTGTTATGTTTTAAAGAAAATGTTTTGTCACGTTTTCAGATGCAAGAGCCTGGGAAATATTAAGGTCCCAGACAAATCCTGTGCGTGCTATCCTACCTGTTTAGTTGTGTAATATTTACCTATTTAATGAATTTAGGTCACTTTTCCTCCAAGTGTCCAATATGAAGCTTAGTTTTAATTCAGAAAACATTCAGTCACATATTCAATAAAAAAATTATTATTAGCAAAATTAAATCAGTAAAATTAAATCCCCTAAGGCTTCTTCAGTTGGATGGATTTCAAGCTATTCAGTCTCTTGGGGGATTTCAGCTATGTAGTGGATGCACTATGCTGGATGTCAGCCTGTTGCCTCCTTTGGGAGCTTCTCCAGTGGGCAGTGGTATTTCAAATAGTTTCAAACAGATTGCCATTGTGTCTGATTCTACATATATTCTAGAAATATGTTCAGTCTACTCACACTTGAAATTCCCTTGCCCGCCTTACTTAGTCTTCTCCACAAGTGCTCAGTAGTGCCTCTATGTTTGTTGTAATCAGTAATGACTATAATTTCAAACTGCATGGAGCCTAAACCTTTTTTGTAAGCATATCTGTGTGTGGAGCAGTAACTGCCAAATATTTCCTTATACTCCTGTTAATAAGGGGCTCCAGATAGACTAATACCGCATGTTCTTGCACTTGTCTTTGCTGGTTTGCAGATTTAGACTTCATGCAGCTGTCTGAGGAACTCTTTGATGAGTTTTAGCTACCCCAATCAAAACAAAACACCCCTGTGAGTGAGTTTTCCTTTTGGTAGGTCGAAGAACCCTTGCTGTTATCACAAAGTTGGATCTCATGGATGCTGGCACTGATGCTATGGACGTGCTCATGGGGAGAGTGATTCCAGTCAAACTTGGCATCATTGGCGTAGTGAACAGGTCTGTCTGTCTGACTGGGGCAGGTTAATGCTATTTTTAAAACTGTGTTAATATGAAGTAATGCTTTTGACTTTTTTAAACTGTGAATATGGTTTTAAGGTGACTTGATGTTGAAATAAACTTCTGAATAAGCAAGTGAGAAGGTTGCTGCTCCCTTTTCAAAAGCCTGTCTTGTATTTCTTCCACTCAACCAAATGCTAATTTAGAAAGGAGTAGGGACACTTCTGAAAGAACTGTAGTGTCACTTACTTCTGCTCCTGTTTTTTAGCTTAAGGGATGATTCTGGTCAGCTGTTCACATTAGCACTGATCCAGTACTGATCTTGTATGTATGTGTGCTAACTGCATATGGCTATAGTACTGTTCACTTTATTTTTCGCATTAGCTAGGTCAAGCCTCATGTAGTTTTGATAAAAGCGTTGCTTGGTCAGCGTACAGCTGCTACCCTTACTGATTTGTTGACTATGCTGCATAGAACAACAAATCAAGCCCTTTATTATCTAAGGAAGATGAATTAGGCGTGTAAAGCAAAACCCAGATGTTAGATATCCTGTCAGAAAAGCAGAGGTGTACATCATTTTCACTTTGCATCTCTTAACTAGTGTGTATCTCTGCCTTTTAACTGCAGGAGTCAGTTGGATATTAACAATAAGAAGAGTGTAGCTGATTCCATTCGTGATGAGTATGGTTTTCTTCAAAAGAAGTATCCTTCCCTAGCCAATCGAAATGGAACCAAGTATCTTGCTAGAACACTGAACAGGTATTGCGTATTATGTAAAATAAAATAAACGTGTACTTTTAACAATCCTTTAAGGTATAATTTGATGTGTTAGAAGTATGTGTAAAAAATTTATTTTTACTTTTCCTTTCTCTTCTGCTGCTGTACAGTGATATATTAAGGAAAGCTCTGTTTGGTTCCAAATTCAGTTCCTGAGTTTACTGTAATTTTCCTGAGTAAATATTTTCCTTTAGTGATTATTTTCTGTCTCTCCTCAGTTTTGATGGAGATGATAAAGCTGAAACTTTCTCCCTTCTAACGAGGGACTGTTTTCTATTTTTAGACTACTGATGCATCATATCAGGGATTGCTTGCCAGAACTGAAAACCAGAATCAATGTTTTAGCTGCTCAGTACCAGTCTCTACTAAACAGCTATGGTGAACCTGTTGAGGACAAAAGTGCCACTTTATTGCAGCTTATTACCAAATTTGCCACAGAATATTGTAACACTATTGAAGGAACAGCAAAATACATAGAGACTTCGGAGCTGTAAGTACCGAATGGTTTTCTAGAATATTGACTGAGTAGTCAGATCAACCCAGTGGCTCTTGCTGGTTTTCATTTGCAATAGAGCTACACTAGAGCATAACATACTCAGAAATGTCTGAATCCAAGTAACTGTAAAAAATGTTTGCAATGAGAGCTTTTTCTTCTTGTTTGCTACTTCAGTTGTTATTTTACTCTTTCAGATGCGGTGGAGCCAGAATCTGTTATATTTTTCATGAGACCTTTGGAAGAACTTTAGAATCTGTTGACCCGCTGGGTGGCCTTAACACAATTGATATTCTGACTGCCATTAGAAATGCTACTGTGAGTGTTGTTCTCTATTTGTAAATGTTGTTGCTGTATATTGGATTTGAAGATAAGGTTTCAACATACTTGTGCTCCTTCAGTCCTGTGAATTAATGATCTCAGCTGAATGAGTTCGTATGAAGAAGCTGAATCCTGCTTTTTGGTATTTTAAGTGGAAAAATTACAATACCCAAATTTGCAGCCATTATCCCATATGGAATGAGTTTAAGGTGAATGCTTACATCTCATTACTGTTTTTTAAAGGCCGAAATAAAGCTCAGGCCCAGCTTTGGCAACCCTGTGCTGAAGCTATTATATATTGCAGAAATGGTGATGGAAGACTGCTTCTGCATTTGTTTTTTATTAAGCACTTCTCTTAGTTATGAAGACTCAGTCTGAGATGTATGTGCTGGAACACATTCAGATATTTTAATTATATATAAGGGACGTAACTTTTCAGTGGTTCAGTATGTGACAGATTTGCTTTCTTGTGAATACGGGAATTGGTGTTGCTAAGAATTAACAGAGTAAGTTCACTGTTAAATTTTGCAGTCTATAGAATGTTCACTCCTTAGAGCTTGACTTTGGATGTCAAACACGTAAGTCTGCTTCTGCTCTGTTGGGTGTGGGCAGTCAGGTTTCTGCATGGCCAGCGATTCCTCAAACTTGGAGTACTCTGCAGAAATGATCTGTGTGCATGCTCTTATCCTTCTGTAAATGTAAAATGTGAAGCAGCATTTAGTAACAGAAGAGATGTCTTGGTTTTCTATTACGTATCACATCTTTGTGTTTCTACAGCTCATTTAATTAAAAAAAAAAAAAAACAAAACAACTTTCAGGTAAAACATGTTTTATTATAGCTAAGCATTGGTCTGTGTGGTCATAAATGAAATTATCCCTCACACTGTAAATCAGTGACACTGTATTATGGTTATACTTAACAGAAAACCCACCTGTCTTGCAGTAAGAATTGTATGCCCAGGACTGTCAAATAAATAATGGTGGATTTTCCCTCTGAAGTTAGGAAGAGAATGTCTTTGTATTTATAATAAATTTAATTTAAGCTTAGATCCACAAATGTGAAAAGAATTGCTCATAGTTGTAAGCCTAGAGTGACATTAGTAGGCAGAAATCTTCAGGATTCTATAAGGATACTAGTTAATCATTATTTAACACAAAGTTTGTCTTAAAGGTAGTAACTTTATATTTTATAGCTTTTATATTTAAATATTCTTGTAACATATGTTAAGATCTGTTCTGAGTGTTCTTTTGGGTGCGAGCACTGTGACCTGATTTATTCTGGGTTTCATCAGATACTACTTTGTAGAAATGCATATTGGTTTAATACACAGTTTAGCAGCTTTTCCCCTCCTTTTGACCTAGGGTCCTCGTCCTGCCTTGTTTGTTCCTGAAGTTTCATTTGAATTGCTGGTAAAAAGGCAAATCAAACGTTTAGAAGAACCTAGCTTACGCTGTGTGGAGCTGGTTCATGAAGAAATGCAGAGGATTATACAGCATTGTAGTAATTACAGTACACAGGTAAAAATGCATGGTTTAGAATTATATTTGTAATGTCTGTGTCCACACCCCCCAAAAAATTAAAATAAAATGAAATAAATTATTGAAGTCTCATTCGTCATTTTTTGTTTGTTTGTTTTTAGGAATTATTGAGGTTTCCTAAATTGCACGATGCCATAGTTGAAGTAGTAACCTGTCTTCTGCGTAGAAGACTTCCTGTCACAAATGAAATGGTAATCTTCCATCTACTGCAGTTCTCCTGGAGAAAATGTGTGTTTTCTGGAGCCTTTCTTGATGCTTCAGTTTGCTCTGTAATATCGGGAAATTCCTTATTAAAAGAATCTTAACTTATATTTGTTAAATAGCTAGGTATTTCATATCTACACAGTTTGAAACTTCTTCTGTATTAGAAGATAGATACGTAAAAAACGAAGGGGTGAGGGGAACCCTCTTCAGCTTCTTGTCCCTTATTTTTCAATGTCCCTAGAAGAATTTTACTAAAACTTGGATTTCACCTCTCCTAATCTTTCTAATATAAGTATATTTCCCTCTCTTGTAACAGAAGCTGTGCATTTACTGTGAAGTTTGGGATGCAGTGATGAAAACTAAATTATAGTCCTTATTCTGTGTGTTTCAGAGATAAAAACTAACCCAAAATGTTGATTTTGCTTGTGATGCCCTTTAGCTAATGAGAACTAAAAATTCAACTTGTAGCTTTGAGTAAATATGTTTCAATATAAAAGTCTGCTTGGGGTTGTTTACTGGGGAGGAAAGCGTTTCCGTTATTGATTCTGCGTATGCTTGATGTGAAAAGCAAAAATTGTTCTGTATGCTCCCTGTCCCCCATAGTGAGCCATCTCTTACTGGTTCAGATGTTGTAGGTGGCTTCGGGCTGATGGTTGGCTATACAGCTCGCTTCGTTGCTATATAGCTTACACACATTCAGTTGCTCAGTTTTGTTTGTTTATTGCTAGAGAGAGGTTAGAGAAGCCAAGGAGTTAAGCTGATCTAACACCCAAAACGGCTGAAGGTCTGAATGTATTGCAATGAATGAATGAATTCCTTTCTTGCCTTCTGGATCGGAATTTTAATGTTTTGGGGTCAGTGAGAACGGTCTTTTGCCATGGACGGTTAGACTATGTTTTCTAGCATTGTAGGTCATTGCTCTTCGTGAGCATTGGATTTACTCACTGAATTTCTGAACTGTGAATGACATTGCATTGCAGGTTCATAATCTAGTGGCCATTGAGTTAGCTTATATCAATACCAAACATCCAGACTTTGCTGATGCCTGTGGTTTAATGAATAACAACATAGAGGTAAGAAAATACATTCTCTTAAAAAGTCTTTTGACTCCTTTAAGTGAGAGCCTAAATAACTGGTAAAAGAACAAATGCTTCAATTTCTTTCACTGAAGCACAGTTCTACATTTTGAAGTATGTAAATGTGATATATTACAAATATGGTGTATGCTCTTACATTGTGATCTGTTAGGTTTATATTGCACGTAACATTCAGGAACAGTGGTTAACACTTCACTGAAAACAATTCTGCCTCTATTTCTGTCTGGAAAATGAGATGGGCACCTAACTGAGTATTGGCTATTAAATTAGATTTTTGGGAGAAAAACTTGAAGTAGATAGTTGTGAAGTACTCGCTGATGTTGAAGTAACTGCATTTTGTCTCTGACAGAATGTGTCAATAGCTATAATGTTCCTCTCATTCATTAAAGGATAATACAAGTATTGTTTCCTGTGTTCAGGTTCTAATTTCTGCTTCTTTTCAGCATTGTTCTTGCATCTTTGTGTTACCATACTTCAGTCCTCCCTAAGACAGTTTCCTCCATCATTCTCCCATAAGGCTTTTACAATTTCGGTAGTCTTGCTGTTTTTCAAGCCCAGCTTTGGTTGATAATACTTGTTGCTGTCATCATCCTGTGGAAGCAGTTAGTTGTCCTACAACTGATCTGTTCAATTCCTTCTTGCAGTCTGGTTTTGTTGCAGTACTTCACTCATCGGGCTAAGAGCTCACTATTATTCTTGTTTCCCTGCTTATCCAACATGTTCTTTCATAGCAGTGGTTTTTTTTTTTTTTTAAATGCTTATGTTACCATTTCTGCTCTTTAGTTCTAACTCTTACTTTCTTCTGTACATAAATTTTGTATTGACTGGGTATGCAGTTGAATTTGCCTCGGTAGACTGTTCTTGAACCTAGTTCAAAAACAAAAAAAAGTGTGTGAAAAATGCCATGAGTACAGAAATCAGGACTTTGTGAAGTTGTAAATATGAGATCATTGTATTATCGTGTGTTACTTACTTCAACTACTTCTTTCCAACATTCTCCTGAACAGGACATTGAAGTTTTTGAAGAGACAAAGCACGTAAAACATCTTATCCTTATTCAGTGGACAATCAATTTTTAATTTCAAGAAAAATCAGATCTTTGTTTGGCCTGATTGCTTCAAATTCTTTTTTGCAATAAAGTGAATTCTGCCACCTCCTCCTTCCTTTTGGGCTAATCATAGTTAACCCTGCTGGCCACAGAATCAAATCCTTTTAGATTACTTTGAAGATTTAAAGCTTTATGAGGGCTGTAGGGCATGTATGCTGAGCCAAACTGTGTGGCTTTGATCGTGGTTTTTAAAGGCGCTCTGCATTATGGAGTGTGTTGCAACAAGTTTTGCAAAACTTTTTATGTTGAGAATTTACTTTTGACCAAAGATTTTCATAGGATCATAGTATGACTAAGTGACACTGGATGAGATTAAATTACTAGTGTTTGTCTCTAAAATGTAAGTCATCTGTAAAATATGAATCTTGCATATGTGTTGATGTGGGGTAATATGTAATTGAGGTCTTGCTGGGTTGTTTTTAAAGGAACAAAGACGTAACAGGTTAGCTCGGGAATTGCCTTCTGCTGTGTCACGAGACAAGGTAAGTAAATGTTGATTTTTATTTATTTATTGAAAGTTTAATGCGTTCTCCTTTGATCCAGTCTAAGTATTGGAAACTTTGATATGCTGCCCTAGTAACAGTCTTGGGAGCTTCCAGGTATTGACCTTTTTCTTTCAGTTTCATGAGAGAGAAGTGGAATGTTGTTTTCTTCTTCCAAAGATGCAGTTTTTGGCTGGTTTTAAACCTGGGATTTCTGAAGACTTGACTATAAGTTAACATTAATATTACATTTATTACTTGACTGTCATCTGAGGTAAGGCTTAAAATGCCTGTAGTTGTTAAAGACGGAGTTGGAATTTACATACTTAAATTGATGGCTGGGACACACTGATTTAAAAAGATAAACAACTGATTTAAAATACTCAGTGTGCCAACACAGTGACTGGGTGGTTGGTTTTGGTTGGTTTGGTTTGGTTTTCTTTTTTTGTCACTCTTATAACTGCAATTCATTGCAGTCTTGCTTTTTTTGGGAGATGAGATGGTGGAGGTGGTGATGTCAGTTGATCATCATCATCCAGTCATGTATTCTGTCTCTGGAGCTTGCTTAGTTTTACCAGGTTTTGGGATTAGTTCAATGACAAGTACATGGATGGAAGAACCAAGTGTCATGGAAAACATTGCCTGGCTGTAGAAATGAACGGTCTGACGATCAGCTGCAATGTTAGACAGTTAGGTACTTAATATTTTGTGAAGTATTTAGAATCCAAATACACAGAATATAGTTTAAGCTCCTCACAGGTTGTAACGGGAGTTACTACAGCTGATGGAAATTGGTTCATTAAGTTTGTTAGCTTAAAAAGTGAGACAAAGTCCCGGAATGAGTCTAATATTACTGCCTTTAATCAGTAGAAGTCAGCTGATGGATGAACCGGGAATTTAAGGTAGCTATCTAGAGAATGCTTTCAGTGCCCTTTGATCCTTCTCTTTATTGACATCATATTTATATTGACAGTGTAGGAACTGAAATGAAATTGCAGGCCAGATGAGCCAAAAGTCTCTTAATTGTCTTGGAGAGGTTTTGGGGTTTTATTTATTTTTTTTTCTGCTTACATTACCGTTTCGCTTGCAAACTCAAAATACTTTATTTTCTGGATTTTTAAAGATGCTAGTAGGTAAAAGTGTGTGAAATTTGCTAGGTAGATTTGGTGGTCTTCAGTTGAAATTTTTTTTTTTTTTCCCTCCCTGCATTTTTTTACCTTCCTTAGTCTACTAAAGCTCCTGGTGCATTGACACCTGCTTCCCAGGAGACTGTTACTGCTGCTTCTGCTGAGGCTGATGGCAAGGTCTGTCTTGATTTTTCCTATAAGCACTGCATGCACATTTCTGTTGTGGTGCACCGCAGATAGTACGGAAAGCAGTTTGTATTTAGTGTTCTGTCACTGACACAGTATGCCCTATGGAGTATAGACTGCTTGGCATTACTGATTTTAGTATGGGCAGTGGCAGGTAAAGATGTGCCAGTAGGTGGAAAATTCACTGCTTTCTGTTCGAACGCATGGTTGCCATATATTGTGCTGCAAGTATGCAGCATAATTTGTCTTAAATTGTAGTCAGTAGGTTGTTTGGTGCAACAGTATTGTAATCAAAAGTGTTCAGCATGGTTGTTAAACTGCATGTTTTTAATGTGTTGACAGTTAAAGAAGGAGGACAGAAGATAAGCTAAAAATGTGAGTTTCCTGCTTCCTGCAGGGAATCTTTTTAGGCTTAGTTCAAACTGAACCTCCTTTTTGTTGTTTCACATAATCATTCAATCTCTGGTTTACTTATATTTGTGAAATGTGTTCTGCAGTGGTTTTTTACACTTAAGGTGTGCTGTCTCTCTTGTAAAAATAACACCTCGTTACTGTAAAGACTTCTTTGCTAATTGCTTTCACTTGGAGTCAGAGAAGATGGGTAGTCCCAAATCTGTGTGTTAGGGGTACCAAGAGGACTCGGGCTTTCTGCTTCATTGCAAGTGCACATTCAGCTTCTAGTGTGAAGCTGACTCTTCTGTCCTGAACAAAGTAGTTAAAGTCAAAATCTAGTCAGTAGTGGAATTTAAACTATTATATTCATTAGTTTTGGAGGTTCTGATATGCTGCAAACATTAAAAAAACCCAAGAGCTACTCTGAGGATACTATTGTGATTTAAGAAGTTGCAGGAAGCTGCCAAATTGGTTTAATCTGTTTTTCCAACAAAACCTGCCCTTTATTAGCTGGTACATACTCAACACTTTTTCTTGTGCAAGAATGGAGTTTTGCTTTTGAAACTACTTTGGAGATAGAGAAGGCTCCGCAGTAATACTGAATAAGAGTGGCACAGGAGTTTTGCCATTTTGAATAGCTGCCTTGAAATTAGAAGTAATGTAATGGAGCTTCCTCATCAGTGGTTCTCTTATTAGCAGAGGTTGATTTGAATTCTTATACTGTATTTTTTACAGCGCCTCTGAACAGTTGTGCAGTTTGAATAAAATTTCCGATGTGCACAGTTTAGCTGGGTTTCCTCCTGGTATGCAACTGCTGGTATTCTATTCATGGCAAATAGAATTTTTCTCACTCTTTTTTAAGACTCAGGATCAGCCTGTGATATTTTAATTCTAAACACAATAGATAAATTTAACTTATTTCCTCCTATATCTGAAACAAGACATTAGTAGTAGTAGTGGTTCAGGGCCTTGAATGACCTTGAATATTCTTCAAACAGCGATAGATTTTAAAGCACAGTAGTAACTAGAGCAGATATTAGGCTTATGGAAAGGTACAAAATAAAAATTACCACTGTTCCACATCAGAATAAACTGAGGGGTTTTTTAATACTAATTTAATGTGGTGGGTACCATCTGCTAATACTTCTTTTGTCCAGTGATTCCTGATGTTTAAGAGTTGGGTGTTAGGTCCTTTTCTCAGGAGATCAGTGGGTCACTATTTGTCTGGAACTTCCCAGAAACTCTGATCTTTGCTTCCAGAGGATGGAGATTTTTATTGTTTGATTTGGTACAAAAAAAGCCTTCTGTAAACTGAGGTCTGGCAGCACAAATACATTTGTAGCAGTGGTACCCAGAAACAGAGATGCATATTTTTTACCTGTTATTGTAAGAAACTTCTAGTTCATATTTAAATAAAATACCAAAGAATTTAAGTTCAAGTCTTCAAAGAGCTGTCGTGATCTTCAAAACATACTTTCAGAGTGAGCCGGATAGTACAGGTTGTATTGTTCCAGGGATGTATGGTAAAACGAGTGATTTAGGAAGAACATTCCTTACTTTGGAAGCGATTTGTAGACCCTTAAAACACTGGGGAGCCTCTCTGTGAGGCATTTTCATAGCATTATTAGGAAGAATATGAGTTCTAAAAGCTTTCATTTTACTGGTACTTTGTCAGCTGTAAGCAGCAAAGGAAGAACAAGGGTGGGAAACGTGAAGAATAGAATGAAGTGAATATATATATGAAAATCTCATTTTCAGTGAGTCTTACTGAGCTATAGGTAATAGTAGATTTAATCAGACACTGCTTTGCAGTGGCCAAGTTCTAACCCTCCAATGTTTCTTCATTGTGCTGTTTGTGCAGGCTGCTCCTGGAGCGGGAGATACGTCTCAGGAGCCTGGAACAGGCAACTGGAGAGGAATGCTGAAAACCTCAAAAGCAGAAGAGGTGTCGGCAGAAGAAAAAACCAAGCCAGCCGCAGCCCTACCTGCTAGTCCTCAAAAAGGACATGCTGTAAACCTATTAGATGTGGTGAGTCGTGAAGGACAATTACCTCCTCTTTGCAGTTCAGTCTCAGGAAGGAAAGCATCTCAGTTCCAGATCTTGTAACTTCGCTACTAATATACAATATCTTTGTAAATAGCTACCCCTGTAGGGACAGGGAGCTCTAGCCAGTCTCTTCTGCTTTTCTGCTTGCCCAGTCCTTCTTTCCACCCCCTCCAGTTTCAGCGTGTGATTTGGGATAGCTGTCTTCCTTTCACAAATTCCTGTGCAAGTGAACTCCTTGTCTAGATCGCTCTTTGTACAGAAACAAAGCTCAGCTCGTGCCTCAACTCAAATTCCTGCTCTTTTTTGATGGAGTTGGCATTTTTATACTAGAGGAAAAGAATCATTAAAGACAAAAACTACTTAAGTTAAAAAAAGATGGGAGATCTTGGAAGTATTTTGGAGAGCTGAGTTCCTTTAGTGAGCTTTTTAAAAAAATGTAGTAGTGGTGCCTGCTGATCTTTGTTTCACTGATGTGGATTTTGACACGTCTGATTTTATTTCTGAAGGATTCAAGGTTTGTTGCAGGACAGGTTACGTCTATCGAACTATGAGACTAAAAGAGCAATAGTTTGGTTTAGACTCCACAGTTTGAGTTTTATTTACTTATGCAAATGAGCAGAATTGGTAAACTGAGGTTTTTATTTTTTTACATAGCCTGTACCTGTTGCACGCAAACTTTCTGCACGTGAGCAACGAGATTGTGAAGTGATTGAACGGCTTATTAAATCTTACTTCCTTATTGTCAGGAAGAATATTCAGGACAGGTAAGACAAAACTTCTTAGAATTGTTTAAGCCATACAAATGTGATCTCTCGAGAGTCATGTATATAGTCTCTTTATTTTATCATGTTCTTACATTTGCAAGCAGAGAGAAAATACGATTTATTTTTAAAAGAGGTAGAAGCGGTAAAACTTGACCCCTTACAGAATTAAGAAGCCTGAAGCAGCACTTGTTTTTGCTAATAGTTTGAGTTCTGTATTATGTTCAATAAAAGGTTTAATTATTTAGGAGATGCCTGCTTTTCTGGAGGATACTGCCATTCAGATGGATGATTTGCAGTAAATAACTGGAATGAACTGTAGGTGCTGTGTAGCCCTGACAGAACTTGGCTTTGCCACTCTGTTATTTCAAATGTGAAGGCCGAATAGGAACTATTGCAGCTAAGTGTTCTAGTATTTACCTGTAAGGATGGAAGTAGCATAAAAGTGATGTTTCTGCTGTATGCAACTATGGAAAATGCCTTTAAAGTTTTGCTTAAAAACTGGCATTTTCTTTTTTTAATGAAGAATGATGTAAGACTTTGCTTTGCTTAAGTTTTTGTGGAAAGACCTAACTTTTTTATATATCTGTGGGAAATTTTGGGACAAACACAGGAATCTGGGAACCAGGGTTTAAAGCAGATTAGTGAGGTTATAAAAGTTTTATTCTATTCCGTAAACTAATATTCTCCTCAATATGATTTCTGATATTTCATAGCAAGGAATTGCTTGGATCACTTTAATTTTACTGCATTATTAGTACTAAGTATTATGTCCTTGTGTACTCTAAACAAACCCTTCTCATTCTTTGTAGTAAATATCTTTTTTTTATTATTATTATGTATACATATCTCAAGCATTATAAATTTGATGTATTAGGAAATCCTCACCTAATTCAGAAATAATTTTAGGAAACACCTCTCGAAGATGGTATTTCCGTGTGTCCCATATCATACTTGCAGAACTCATTCAGGCTTACTTGGATGCTTTGGATGGTATCTGTACCCACAGAGCTTTTGAACCTGAGTTGTGGGTTGCTTTCACTCTTAGCCAGGTGACTTCCAAAATATCTAGGTTTCTTTCTGAAGCTCTTCTTTTGATAGAACTTGCAATGTATTGTCTTGCATATACGGTCTCATCATGATTTCCCAGAAGTCTTCCAACAACTGATTAGTGAAGAACTATAAAGCAGTGGACTGCAGTGGGAAAATTCCCATCCGGACTTGGGAGTATGATTCTAAAAGCTCAGATATGTTGATGGATCTTTGTTCATCTTGGGTCTGGCTGTTTAAACTCACTTGGTCCTTGACAGGTTAATTCTGCAGTGACAATTGCAGCACTCTGAGAATGAGCAAAAACTCTTGATCTGCCTCACTTTAGATTTAGGGCTGTGAGCACGAGAAGAGTGATGTGGTCACTATTTAATGAGTCAATACTGATAATATGTCAACTCTAAGTCCACTCTAGTTGCAAAATACTGCTGCTAAGAATTACACCAACAAGGTTGTCTAAACTAACATGTTTTATTTCTTGGGAACAACCATTAGTATTTTTGTCAACAGTTACTATCACTCTGAAGTAACCTGAGGTGCACTAATTCAATTTTTGATCCTGTGTTTGTATCCCCAGATTTTGGTACTGCATTAGTATGATGATTTGATTTTTGTCAAAACTCGTGTAAATACTTTTCTCCTGCTTTTTCAGAGAAGTACTGCTATACATACCTAAGTCCATAAGAAAATCAGGTTCAGCTACCTTCAATACTTGGAATTTTTTTCAGGAAGCTTAGTTGTATGGAAATCAGAACTAGTGGTTTCTTTCAGGTGTTTTAGCCTGACATACAGCTGAAAAATGTTGCTCTGCAGATTCTGTAGTATCCTTCTGATTGATTGTTCTTGATTCTTACTGGTTGCCGCCTGTTTCCATTCTAGACAAACATATTTTTCACACTTAAACTCTGTTTGCAGTTTTACATTGCCCTCATGTTATGCTCTCAGCAGAAATAATGTGGCCCGTTGTTTCAGTAGTGATCCTGTTTTCAGTTCATTTGCTAAGATTTGATATATAGATTCTTTCTTTGCCTCTCTCTTATTCTCACATTAAGATTGATTTTAGGGTTGAAACACAGCTTTTTGTCATGCCTAGCACAGGGGAGACTCAGGTTGGTCTCTAGTGAGTGAATTAATTCAGTTTTACTTTATTTTTTACACTATATATATATATTTATTTATATTCTCATGTTCTTTACAATGCAGCTATCCTGTTTGGAAGAAATTCAACAGCTCTTAAATTGCACAAGATGCTGCATTTACTTGAGAGTTTTTATTTATGGTTGTGGTAAATTCCTGGGAGCTTGAGACAGGGTTGTGTGTAGCCACTTGCTCACAGTGTGCATTCTTCAATCTAAAACAGACCTGGGTTCCAGTAACTTTTTCTGAAGAAGTAATCTTTATGTGCTTGCAGCGTGCCAAAGGCAGTGATGCATTTTCTGGTGAACCACGTGAAAGACACTCTTCAGAGTGAGCTGGTAGGCCAGCTGTATAAATCTTTGTTGTTGGATGACCTTCTGACGGAGTCGGAGGACATGGCACAGCGCAGGAAAGAGGCAGCTGACATGCTAAAGGTACCAAAAAGATCAGGAGCTCACGGGAGTAGTTAATTAAATTGAAACTGTGTAAATGTGGTATTTTTGGAAGACTTGCCTGCCTTTTCTCTTTGCTGCTTTTCAGAGGAATGCAATGTATTACTTCTCTCTGCTGGAGGAATTAAAAGCAGTCTGTGACCGGAAAGGGTTATGTAGGTTGAGTAGTTGGGAAGAGGTGACTTAAACTGTATTTCGGGCGTAAAGCAGAAGCTGTAATCAGGTGTTATTTTCAATCACACATTTGCTTTTATTTAACTTTACAGTGTTGGATGAAGCTTACAGTGTTCTAAGTGCCGTTCAAGTGTCTGCTTCACCCAGAGCCTACTGGCCAGTGGCTGGTGTATCTAGACGGTACCCGGTACCGCGAGCAGCGGGAGCGCTGGGACTCGCTGATGGTGACCCCTGCACACGTCTGTGTGGCAGTGTGCTTGTGACACGTTGGTGTTACAGCACTCTTCTCTTCTTCAGGGTCCCAGTCTGTGGTGTAGCAGTCTGCTCCAGCCGCAGCAGAAATACGCTGCTTTGCATTGGGCTGTGTAGAAGAGCGTCCCTCTGCCAGCTCAGCTCGCTGAAGAAGTGGCGAGGGCTGCTTCTGCCTCATATGCAGAGTGGTCAGACAGGGTGTTTGAGAGACTGGATACCCCGAGATACCACTTGTCCAAGAACACCTGCAGCAAGTTTAATCTTTTGCTGTTATATGATCAATATTGGAGTGAAGGGAACTGTCTGCTGCAGTCTTTTAAACCGTAAACTTCATAGGGCTGAAGCTCAGGTTTCTCCAAACTGGAGTATTACTTACGTTAGTATTAGTTGATACTCTGAACTTTTAAATTTGCAGAGTTTAGCAAGACTAGACTGTAACGAATGCTTCAGAATGCTAAAAGTGATGTAAAATAGGTGCAGTTTCTTTTTTATTTTGAGGAAGGTTTACAGCATTAAAATTGTGTGTGGTATAGAAGTCTGCCCTTAACATTTTATATTTATAAATTCTCAAAACACACATAAATGTCAGTGGGAACACTGAGTATGTGAAAGTTGCTCAAAACAGTGACTATGAGCTCTTTTTGCTTTTAACTGGAAGTTCAGTTTTAAATCAATTTTTAATTCTTATCTCTTTAGAGAAATGATTTAATGACACCTATGCTGAATTTTATTATTACCTTTTGCTTTATAGTGTTTTCCACTTGTGTAATCTTTCGCAGACAGAAAGTTTGAGAGTTGTTAATCAATGTGGTTGCAGGTTGTTACCACTCATTTCATAATGAAAATGATTAGCTATAATTTGCTTTTTAACATTATACTTCCCGGCCTGCTGTTGTTGTCTCTGAGAAATCTCTTCAGAAAAACTAAGTAACTTTTGCTTTTCTGTCTTTCTGTGTGCAGGCCCTGCAGCGAGCCAGTCAGATCATTGCAGAGATTCGTGAGACACATCTTTGGTGAAGACTGTACCAGCCACACTATTTATATGCATTGGAGGTTACATTGACTTGAAAATTGCTAGGCATGGTATACGGAGTAGAATTTTTATTTATGAACTCTTATCTGTGTACTGCAACTGTGTAAATCTGCTCATGTAAAGACAGTTGGTTTGATTTGCAAACAGAAAAACATGCTGTATTTTGCAAAATCAGTCGTATTTAATCCACATAATAAATAGCTCTAAATGTTTCCTTATGAGCTTTCTGGTGCAATTTAAAGCAGACCAAGTCTACTGTCTCAGTGACAGTTTCATTTGAACTTGGGGAAAAAACATTAAAGTTCCAGTGCCTGAATTGCT
The DNA here is from genome assembly GCF_018691265.1 of Tyto alba. Taxonomy (NCBI): domain Eukaryota; kingdom Metazoa; phylum Chordata; class Aves; order Strigiformes; family Tytonidae; genus Tyto; species Tyto alba. Next base: position 18,950,486 of record NW_024881295.1, read on the forward strand.
AAACAGGTTGCCTGTGGTTAAGATGGACGGTGTAGTCTTGTGGCATAGTTTTAAGCTGCTTTTACAATAGAAGTTTAAATACTGTGAAGAGAAGAAAGCACCGAGTATTTTCTTTCATGAATATATTGCATGCACTGACAGATGGAGGTATCAATTTTATAGCACAGTGGAGATGTCTACCGTGTTACTATGTATGTGTGTCCCCATTTTTTTTTTTGTTTCCCCAAATGTTAAAACTGCAGACAAAACTTTGAACTTCACTTAATGAAGTATCACGTAGGAAGAATTAGCCTGGAGCTTGCAAACAATAACAGCCTACTAAAAAGTGGGTGCAGAGTTATTCATGTGCACTGGAGCTTGTGTATAAATGTTGGGGATTATAATCAGGTACAAGAACACCTTCCCCTTATTCCCCCCTGGGACCAAGCCCCTGGACCATCTGATAGTAAATTTGTTCTGGCAGAATTGAAAAATAAAAATGGATTTCAAAACTGTTATGGGATAATAAGTGTTTCTTTTAAAAACAGATTAAGTTGGCCAGGGAGAAGGGGATCCCCACTACTTCCAAATTTTGGAATGTGTGACAGTATGAAAGTCTGTGGGATTGGAATATTTATACCAGAGATTGCAGTTACTTTTGAGGAAATTTTACTGTGCTGTAAGTAGCTTTTGCTTTTTTTTTTTTTTTTTTTTTTTTTTTTTTTTTTTTTTTTTTGAGGACAATCCTAAAATTAGGGAACTTTAGGTTGGAAATTAAGTTGATGAATTATTCAGATAAATATTGATCACACTAGCCTTTAAAAAGTAAACAATTACAATTTTTATGAAAAAAAAAAAAAAAATTAAACTCCAGCCAGCACACTTGCATGTACTTTTCAAGCAGATTCACTTTTTTGTATAAAGCAAAAATGTTCACCATGGTATCGCTGATACTTTCATCACAACTTGCATGAAAAATAGGACACTGCTGTTAACATCCATGGCTTGTTTTTATGATATTGGGCCAATCTAGTGAGGATTTTATTATCATATTCAGTTCTTTCTCCACTTCATCAGTTAACAGAAATGGAATTCCTTTTGTAAGCCGTCAAAGATTGAAAATTTAAGACCTCGGTTTACAGGAAGGTCTGTTTAAAAATGTGTTTTTCACATGGGAATCTTCAGTGGCACCAATATAAGCACAAGTCTGACAGATGCAACTTTTGCATAATTCATGCATGATCTGAAATAATTTGTGCAGAACATGGAAATATATTTGGTATTTTTAAACAGCCTAAAAATTCATGATGTATGCATGACATGTAATGAATACAAAGGAAGTAATTTTAAGTACTTGCATTGTATCCAGAGATGGTCGTTCTCAGATTTAAGAAACGTGACTTGTAAAATGCAAGCCACTTTTCAAATCAGTTCTGGTGAACAGTGAAAGCTTTTAAATAGTTTTTGTCAAAAGCATTACATTTCTGTTTGGAGTTCACCTGACACCTCTCTCCCTTTTACTTTCCACACCTAAGAAATACGTTTCCAACAAGGTAGAGCCGTCCATAAGTGAAGTGCTACCTAAGCTTTAACTCCCAAAGTTCAGTCAACAGTCTGTTGTGAAGAAACATTCTTTTTGACTTGTAAACTTTTGAAATGCTGCATAAAGCAAGTGAATTCCGTTTCTTTAAGAAATTCCTGCAAGTGATAACTGGCTTTGTAATGTCATGTGAAATTTCCACAGTGTTAATTTGTTTTTTGAAATGTTATGACTTTGTTTCACAAAAATTTTTAATTTGGTAATGTTTGGGTGCCAAGAAATGAACTTGATATGTAATCCTTATTGCAAGTCTTTAAAAATCCTTGCTGTAACAATCCTGTTATTAAATAAACAGATAATACACAAAATTAATTATCCCAGAAATAAAGTTTGGAACTGACTTGTAGTTCAGGTGACAGGATCTACACGCTCTTTCAAGTTAAGGGTTTAACTACCTGTATTTGTACAGCCTTATGTATGTTTGCACTTGCCCTCATGCAATTCTACAGTGGTAGTTCTTGTGTGGTTGCGTAAGTAATAGTGTAGCCAGGCTGCTAGTGGCTATTAATGGCTTTTAAACCGTTGTCTAGAATTGAGCTAAAATACTTAAAATGCTACTGTTACTGCCACCATTAAAAGAAATTGTAGGGAAAACTATGTAAAAAAGCCTAATGAAAGCAGCAATTGAAAAATTCGTGTAATAGGCTAATGGTTTACAAATGTCTTCTAGTCCACCTGTTTACCTTAAACTTTGAAATACTTTTGTCATCAGTGCACAAACTTCAGCTACCTTAACTTGCGATCCAGTAAAACACACAATCATGGGGGAGAAAAACCACTGTAGCCAAGTTTAGATTGGTAAATGTTTGACATTAATACCTGACCTATGTGTGGTACTACTGTAAATAAAACATAGTATCCCTGCGTGTAGAGAGTTTGTCAACAAATTACTTGGGTTTGTTAGTAGTCAGTTTCAAATTTCACTTAATGGAATAGATGGGCAAGGGCAGTGTCTGTGTGCTTCAAACTGTATTCCGAAGTAAATGTAAAACTTATGTAAAACTTGCCTTTACTCTGTGCTTTATGGGTGATTGACTTTGAAAGATGCCAGATCGAATACTGCAAACTCAGCTCTTTGGAATACAGCAGGGGAAGTAGCATGCCAGTCTGTTGTGCCCCTGTTGGTAACTTGAATTGAATTATCTTGAGTATTTATTGGTTTTCCACAGTTAAAATCCTTTAGCTATGGTAGCAACTGCTAGCTAGCATTTTGTGTAGATACTGAAGATCTCAAATGCATCTGCCTTTTAACTTGTTTCCAGTTAAACTCTGTGATTTGAGGTGGGAGCTGCATAATGAATACTTCCAAGTTGGAAAGAAAAACAGAGTAGACCACCTGAATATGGTTTTATGCCCAGTGACAGTTTAAACTAGTAAAGGTGCTTTCATGCTCTGATAGCTCCCTTTCAGTTTACTTGCTGCACGCCCTTTTACCCTTTACCTCTTCAGTGCTAGCTGCCACAGTATGTTAAATGCAAGTCCTCCAGTTTTTGCTGTCCCTAGATGCTGTACAGATGTTTCGGTTGATTATTTGTTATTTGACCAAAATAATTTTCTTCTTGCACTTCCAAATCACACATTTGTAGACATGTTAAAAACTTTAATATGAGTTACTACTTGTTTACATTTGAACAAGCTGTGTCTCTGAGTACTTGAACATACCTGTTTTGGGGTATATGAGAAACAAGACCAGGCCAAGAAAGACTACTCGATTTTTTGGTCATCCTTGATTCTCAGCCTAATTGTTCAAGTGCTCAGTTGTGCTACCCTGTACAGTCATGTAAAGTAGTGGTTGTGTCCAGCCGTTTCTTTGGAAGGAGTCAGGGAAGGGTTGGAATTGGTAGGAGTTGGTCAAAAGGAAGCACGGACTAAATTTCTTGGAGTTTATGGATCTTATTAAAAACCTTGTATGCAAAGAATTTAATTCCCTTTTTTATTTTGTATTTGTAAAAATAAATAAAATCCTTTTAATACTTGATCAAAGCGGGTACTAATGCTTTTTTTAAAAAAGCTGAAATTTATAGACATATGCATATCTGCACCCTTTAGAGGTGAAGGAAAAAGGGCAGGAGAGAGATCAGACATGAAGCATTACTGGGAGTAGTTTCCTGCAAACAGAAAGTAACTGTCAAATCTGATCTGTTTTAACATAGGTGTGTACCAGTGTACATGGGTGTGTTCCCAGGTGCACATTTCTGTATTGCTATTTTGCGTCTGGCATTTAAGAAACATGGCAGCTACATTAAGTGGATGAACCTAACTTTCCCTTCCCTCCTTCTGCCCTTTTCACATCAAAGTTGTAACTTATATTCCCTATTGTTTCTCTAGGATCGTGCTGATCATTACTGCAGCTTAAGGCAAAGTAACAACACAAACTGGTCCTGAGAGCTAAGAGGACAGGTAGAGGGTTTTTTTTAAGGTAGGAATAACTTTACTTTTTCTGTATATAACCAAGATTAGGATAGAGAGATCTCCTTATCAGGCAAATAAGTGGGATCTAGAAACTGAAATTAATACTAATAACTCCAGGTACCCAGCTAGGCAAAGTGCTACTGTATTACAGTTTAATAATCTGAAGAAACTGCACTGTATAAGCAGCAAGTTGCTATAATTTATTATTACTGAAATCTTAATTGACAGTGCAAATAAAGCCACCGTCAAAAAACAGCAGCAACTCCCTAGCCACATCTAGAATATCTGGATACTTCAGCCTTACTAACATTCCTTTTCATTTCCCCATTCTTCTCATAGGCCGGGTGGTTTTAAACCAGCAGAAATACCATGATTTAGTCTAACAACAGGGTAAGTTAACCACATTTGGCTAGCTAAGATTAAGGCCTCTCCCCTTGTGGCTGCAGTGACTGCAAAAGTATTGTTTTGACTGGGAAGTTACTTGGCCTAGAAGTGGGGATTACCCTAAACCTTGAACACAACACTGCAGCCAAGGCCCACAGCAATTTGTCACCTCATAAATCAGACTTTCATACGTGTTTGCACTGGGGCAGGGAGGGTCCCCTAATAAAAAAGGTCTGAGCCAGCCAGCTCCGTTACTGTATTCTAAGTCAATTAATCAGTTGTAAGTAATTCAAATATGGGTGCGCTTGGTACCCACATGTGGGTTGTGTTGTTCAGGTGACCTGGCAGTGAGTACCGGCGGGACTTCACCTTGCCTAAGCAAACCCATCCCAAACCCCACCCTGGGAAGGGACTTCAGCAAGGTGGTGGTACAGTTTATTTGGTGCCAGGTACGCAGGCAGCTGCAGGGGCTAGCAATGCAAAGGTCTGCTGGTGGTTGTGAGCAAGAAAGCAGTACTACCTTTAAACACAGGTGTTGCTATTCTACCAACTCTCAAAATACATTCTCATGTTCATGCTGTCTTGACAGAAAAAATGAGGAAGCTGTGATCCCAAATGTTGGCTAGGCCCTAAGGAATGAGATCAGTGTCTGCTCTTTCATTAAGAAATGCAGCTTTTGCATGTTGCCTTAGTGGGAGGGTCTGACTTTAATTCCAAAAGCGCTATAGCTTCCTTCACGTTTCCTGCTCCACATACCCTTGTGCTGCTGTTCATGCACAACTCCTAGGCATCTAAAATTAAAAAAACTTTCATGCACATGCCCTAACTGGTATAATATACTATCTTGCAACTGACTAAAGAGCCCACAGAACTAGTGCCAGGATACACCTTCGACGAAGATTGTAGATAGCACAGATACAACCACATAATTTACAGGACTGAAGAAGTTAAATAAGTGTCACTCACATTTTAAGTTACACTAAGCACACAGAAGGCATAAAAAGGGAGTTGTCAGGCTGATTTAAGCTTTGAAAGGCCCTATACTCTCTTACATTTCAGAAAGTGAATTTGATCTCTATTACCACATCAAGACTGGAAACGTTTTTTGCGATTTGCCCCCAGACATAACCAATAAGAAGCTTACAGATTAGGGCTTAATCATTCTACTCATTTATTGTGAATCTTCTGCAGCTTCTTTCAACAGAAACCTGTTCAGAAAAAAACCTGCTGATTGTAGGTTGGTTGTCCTTACCCACTTACGCAGGTTTCTCTGTTACAATGAAGTCAAACTGGGCAGCAGCAAGCATCCTCTCTAGTAAGTACTGGTTTCGATTGTACTTCTGCTCATCTTGCTGTGGATTATGCTGTAGAGTACCTGCCCACTGCTCTACAACTCAGAAGGTTGTTGAGGGGAAGAGCATGTCTGTCTTTGAACTCTGAAATTAATCTTTTCATCTTCTTGTGCATATCCTCTTACAAGTGGTGCTCTGAATAAGGCAGAGTACCTAAAAATCTCTTCAGTGATATAACTTAGCTGCCTTTATTTGAACTCTGTTGGTATATTTTGAGACTGAAACGAAGGTATTGGGCAGTCTGTGAGCTGTGTAGTAACGCACAGTATAGAAACATCTTTCAAGTAAATCTTCAGGCAACGGAGTCAAAATGATACATTCACTGTTTTAGGGAGATGTTCTGTTGTCACAACTGCAGCCATTTTATAATGTAGTAATTCTTCTTTCCAACCCTAAGCAATGATACTCCATTCTTGAGAATATGCTGTCCAAGAATAAGAACAGTCTCAGGGTCAGTTACTCGAATCCCATTTATGGAAACTCCACCATTTGTAATTTTCTGGTACCTTAAAAAAAACAAAAACAAAAATAACAACTGGTAATTGGAAGAAACAGCTATTTATTACTGTTGAGTATTGAAAGATCAGTTAAGGGTTTTTTGGTTAGATCCATAATGGAATATGTTTTAATTTTCTTGCACTTATACTTTCAGTCCAGGTCCAGAGTTACTGAAATTAACCTTAGCCTCTACCACTCCCTTTCTTTCTGAGAGGTATAAGGAAGCTCAGGCTGTTGCCCTAGCCTGTCCATCAGGTGTAGATTTTACAGCTGAGATGCATGAGACTGCATTATCCTAGACTTTCCCTTCAAAATGGCATGAGGCCACCTGCTCCGCCTTTCTTTAATGCGGGTCTGGAGACTGCTAGCCTGTTTTTACTTGATTTGGCCATCGTAGTCATTCTGAAAGCATACCACTACAACTTGTCTTACGTGAGGTATTACCATAGAGCACAGGTGATAACATACCCACTAGGTCCATCTGGAATGGCATTTGCTTTGCGACACAGGTCAAGAACAGTCGTGCCAGGTTCAAGCATCAATTCAGCTGAAGGAGCTTGTCTAAAAAGTTCCTGTAGCTCTTGGTCAGACATAGCTTCCAGTGCCTCCACCCTGCTGTAATAAAGGGCCTGAGTGCACCTGTGAGAACAAAGATCATTCAAAATACAGTGCCAGTCTCACCTTCACACAAAGTGCTACTTAACTAGTCAGATTCCCCTCCCCAACTTCTGAGGGGCCACACAGTGACAGTACACCCCAAATTTTTTTATCATAACCCCCTGCACTACATTTTTTTTTTTAAGCATTTTTAATGTATTTTACAGTCTACAAAATTACTACATTTTTCACAGCTCACTACATGAAAATAGTCCCTGAAAAGTTATGGATAATTCTACTCAACAAAACAAACTTTACCTCTTAGCAGATTCTAGTCCCTCTCTACCATGAACAAGCTTGGTTACTTCTGCAGCAAGCCGTTTCTGAGGGCCCCATTTTTCAGGTTCTTTAGCATGCATTTCCATGATGTGGTCAATCTCTTCAAGAGGAATGAAGGTAAAGAGTTTCAGGTACCTATGAGCAGGGGAAAAAAATATTTTTTCTGTATAGCCATCATTATATATTTCCTGCCTTTGTCGTTCAAACTTCATTAACTACACTAAAATGAATCTTAGGCAATTTAGGAAATCCGTATTACAGATATTCTGTCCTTTCAAACAACTCTGTTTTTACACACACCAGGATAACTCACATGTTATTTACTATTCAGCCTAGGGTAATGTTTTCAGACCTAAGTGTCGGATGCTTTTATGAAGCTTGTATTGCAATCAACAATTTGTTTTTTTCTTGGAAAGTTTACAGGATTTATTGCAACTGTGTGTCAACTAACAAGGTTTTATACTGTATTCTTACTAGTTATACAATACACTAATACAAAATACCACTGCCAGTCTGTGGTGATCATGGGACAAAACTAGGTTATGTACTAAAAAGTATCTCAGAAAGATTAAATTACTGATTATCCGAAATAAAGGTGCATATCTAAGCATACTCTTTACAACAAAGTCCATTTTAATGGGCTTGTAGTACTATGAAATGCAGTATACTGAAAAAAGGTACTTTACTGTTACAAAGTCTGAACACATTAAATATTTTTATGTTAGGTACCCATATACGTCTCTTTTCAGTCCGGGAAGTGTTGTGGATGCAGAACCTAAATTTGAAGTATCAGGGAGTGAACCTTTGAGAGAGGTAACCAAGTTACGAGACAGGTTGCGATATGAAAGGGAAGTACCTGTCTGACGCTTACGAAGACTCAGATTTGGCAGCGATATTGAAATTTAAAGAAAAGCAGATGTAAAAGAGAACCTGTAGCAACTTACTAAAATGAGCGTCAGGCCCTGAATAAAGCTATCGGCTATTTATTTTCCACCATGTCACTGGCACACCAGCATGGAGGCTAGCCATCAATGAAGGAAACCTGTCAAATGGTTATTTCTCATATATTCACTACCCTTTCATATTCTCATGATATAATATTTTTTACACTGGTCAGTAAGAATATGAGTTTTGTGTGGTCGACTTGGATTCAGAGACAGCACGATGAACGCAAGACTGCGTTTTGCTAATTGGAATTGCTCTAAGTAATGATTATTCAGAATTTCATCTTTGTACATCCCAGAGCTTTAGGTAGTAGTTGCATTACTTCCAGGTTTTGGTGCATTGCAATCTCATCTGCTTTACAGATCAATCCACCTGCCATTATAATTGCAAGCAGAAGTCTTTGCTTCTGCATTCCCAGATGAGAAAAATGAACAGTTCACTACTTAATGTTTGCGGGTTTAATTGAAGAGTCAGAATGATGCAAATCGTTCCCTATCTGCAATTTTCAAAAGGGTCCACTAAAACTTCCACGCAAGGTATATGAAAAGATCATCAAACGGCCTTAAGGTTTCACCATGTTGATACTACTGGTCATTTACATAACACACACTCCTCCCATCATCTAAACACTTTTAATTAATGCTTAATTGTATGAGTTATGGTACATGGATAGAAACAGATGGCGTGTTTGTCCAGAAGTGGGCAAAATTACTTAAGACATTTTTACCACAGTTAGTTACACTACTAAACTATAGCCTAGGGTGCTGACTACTACTAGCTTTGACGAGGTACAAGCAACTAGTAATTCGACCAGGTACGTGAATTTTATTCATTCTGGTTTTCTCCTGTTTTTACTTTCAACAATGACTCAAAACTGATTCCTGGCAATCTCTACCTTGTGAATTCCTTGTATACTACGTTACATACTGCCTGCCGTGAGCTTAAAACGGTATAATTTTCTCCCCTTTTTAACTGCACTACTACCACAACGTAACTGTCTCCTAGGCATGTTTTTATGGCCTCCAGTGGTCTCCAAAGTGGGGTGCCAGCACCCCAGGATAATCCATTGGGGTGCACAAAGGAAATATTAGAACTTCAGTAGTACACTTACATAGTCTGTAAATAAATATACATGTATTGGGAGTGAATGCTCAAAGTTTTTTTACTGACAGGGGAACGTGATCAAAAAAATTTGGGGACCGCTGACCCAGGGAGTTAATACAATTCTAAGTATGAACTTCTTGGCTTTTTCTTAACAAGGCACTATTTTAATTTGCTTAGGGATATGCTGTTTTTCAGGTGACGCAGTCCTAGAAGCTGAACTTTATGTGTTTGTTTATAATCAGTGAAGTAGCTCTTGCGATTAAAATGTGGTGTTCCTGGATACCTCATACTAAGTCAAAACTTGTAGCAATTGATATCTATTAAACTGCAGTTGCTTATTAATTGGCAGGAGAGGTTTCATTCAGTATTGTGGTGTTACAGTACTGAAACTAACATACTTTGTAAGATAAAGTCACCCCACTTGCAGAACAAAATGCATTACGCTTTACTTGTTCATCCACATTGTAATTTTATGGTGCATATGCCAGCATATGGAGACAGGTTCCACTATCGTGTGTACTTAGGAACCAGTCATGCCTGTTCATTTAATGAACATACAGTTATAATTAGCAGATACTTCTACACAGAGCTTGTGTAGACCTATCCCCATAAAACAGTTACCAAGAACCGTTAGGATCAGGTTGTATAAACAATGACAACAAGCAAGATGAAGAATAACTACTTACTTTTCAACTATGTCATCGTGTTGCCTGACAAAAAACTGATACAGCTCAAATGGAGAAGTCTTATCTCTGTTTAGCCACACTGCATTGCCAGCAGTCTTTCCCAATTTATCTCCAGTGGTACTGGTAATAAGAGGTACGGTAATTCCAAACACATCTGTTCCCGTCATCCTGAGAAAGAGAAGAGTAACTACGTGTTAAAAATAAAATTAATGAATAAAAAAAAAATTAATATCACATCTTGGTAAAGTTCCCTAATATGTAAGCATTCTGCAAAATTCTATCCCTGATATAAAGGAGTTAAATGGGGGCTGAGGGGCAAAAGATGCCAGAACACTGTTTTGTGAAGAGCGCTTTAGGAAAAAAAAAAATCAAAACCTTGAACTTAAAATTGTAAGTCCTTTTGTGTGTAACGGAGTTTACATACTTTAAATAAGTAGTTTCATGAGCAACAGCACTAGCCAAAGCTGCGTGTGTGGCTGGGATGTCTGTACGGCTTTTCCTCCGCGCCGCTCCTCTCGAGTTTTGCAAGACTCGCCCCAAATTCGGTGGGTAGGCAGGAGCTCACCGTCACCAGGTTTGTTTCCGAGAGAAGAAATCCCACCACAACCGCCTGTACTTCGGCGCGACTGCACCGGGACGCGTTTGCCAGCAGAAGCCTTATCTCGCTTTCACCCCGCGTGTCAGGGCATCTGCTTTCGGCTCTTGGGCAAACACGTTCCCTCAAACACGAACCCAGGCTGAGAACCGCGGCCAGAGCGCAAGTTATGCGCCAGGCTCCCGGGCAGGACAAGGAAAAATCCGCCTCAAACCCCAGAGTTCTGCCTAACGCCAGATCTCCGCGGGGCCACCGCTGCTCCCGATTCCCGCCTCCCCGGGGAAGAGGGGAGGTGCCCGCCCGCCCGCCCTCCCCGGCCCCGGCGTACTTGGTGACGAGCTCGTAGCCGGACATGATGTTGCCCATCTGGTCGGCTCCCCCCAGCTGGATGCGGCAGCCGTGGCGCCGGTGGAGGTGGAGGAAGTCGTAGGCCTGCAGCGCCGGGTACAGGAACTCGGCCAGGCTCATGCCCTCAGGGCTGCGCAGCCGCGCCTGGCAGCTCTGCCGGCTCAGCAGCGCGCCCATCCGCAGCCGCCCGCCCGCCCCGCCCAGGAAGGCGAGCAGCGGCTGCCGGCCCAGCCACCGGGCGTTATCGAGCAGCTCCGCCCGCCCCAGCCGCCCGCCCCCCGCCCAAAACAGCTCCCGGTGGTTCTCGAACAGCCGCCGCAGGCCGGCGCGCAGCCCCCGCGCCTGCGCCCGCGCCCGCCCCGCCGTCAGCGGCGCCCGCTCCCGCTCGCGCCCGCTCGGGTCGCCCAGCCGCGCCGTGGCCCCGCCCACCACGGCGATGACGTCGTGGCCGGCGCGCTGGAAGTGGAGCAGCGCCATGACGGGCAGCAGGTGCCCGACGTGCAGCGAGTCGGCGGTGGGGTCGAAGCCGCAGTAGGCGGCGAGGGGCGGGCGGCCCGGCTCCAGCAGCCCCGGCAGCTGCTCCTCCGCGCTGGGCGCCGGGAACACCTCCTGGAAGAGGCCGCGCTCGCACTGCGTCGCCAGCAGCCCGCGGGCGCGCCGCGGCTGCTCGTGGGCTCGCCGCCGGAGCGGGAGCGGGAGCGGGGCCCGGCGCCGGCCGCCCCAAAGCCCCATCGTACGGCCGCACCGCCGCCACAGCGTGGGCGCCGCCATCTTGCCGCGGGGGGCGCTGGGAGCGGGGCGGGGCGGAGGGGCGGGCCCGGCTGGGATCGGCGGCTGGCGGGTTGTCCTGCGGGAGATTTAAAAACAAAAAAAAAAAATGCAGGCTGAAACGGGGTGTGTTGGTTCCTCCTTCGTTTTGTTTTGTTTTTGCAGTCCGAGGTGCCGCGGTTTCAGGCTGCCCTCGGACGCAACGGCGCGTTGGAATGGGTGGCGTTCCTCAGGGGTCGGGGCGGGCGCTGTTTTTGGCGACGCGGACAGCGGGGTTGGAGCGCACCCTCAGCAGGTTCGCCGGCGGCACGGAGCTGTGGGGCGCGGCCGGCCTGCTGCAGGCCAGGGCTGCCGGCCAGAGGGGCCCGGGCAGGCTGGAGGGGGGGGCCCGGGAAAACCTCACGCAGTTCAACAAGGCCGAGTGCGAGGTGCTGCCCGTGGGTCGGGGCGGTCCCCGGCGCGGAGCCAGGCTGGGGGAAGAGCGGCTGGAGAGCAGCCCCGAGGAGAGGGGCTGGGGGGGTTGGTGGGGGGAAAACTGCCCGTGAGGCAGCCCCGTGGGCCGGCAGCCCAGAACCCACCCGTGCCCTGGGCTGCAGCCAGAGCAGGGGGGGCAGCAGGGCCAGGGGGGGGATTCTCCCCCTCTGCTCCGCTCTGGGGAGACCCCCCTGCAGTGCTGGGGCCAGCTCGGGGGCCCCAACAGCAGAAGGACCCGGAGCTGCTCGAGCGGGGCCAGAGGAGGCCACGGAGATGCTGGGGGGGCTGGAGCAGCTCCCCTGGGGGGCCGGGCTGAGAGAGTTGGGGGGGTTCAGCCTGGAGAAGAGAAGGCTCCGGGGAGCCCTTCGAGTGGCCTCCCAGGGCTTAAAGGGGGGACAGGAGAGGGGGGGGGGGACTCTGGGTCAGGGGGTGCAGGGACAGGATGAGGGGTGATGGTTTTAAACTGAAAGAGGGCAGATTTAGGTTAGATATAAGGAAGAAATTCTTCCCTGTGCAGGTGGCGAGGCACTGGCACAAGTTGTGTCAGTGTCCTCAGATGTATTTTAATTGCCCATGAGCTTCCTCATTCTTGCCAGTTGCATTGTTAGTTGAAGTAAATCACTTCTGTGGGCATGGCAGCACAGAGAGAGGGCTTGCACAGGTCACCTGCCACTTCAAGGAACTGTCAGTCTGAGAAAAACAATGTGATACTATTTTTCTAGCATTTTCCAGAACTGTTCATGCCTCCTTTTGACTGGCTTCCTGCTTCAGTATAACAAAACGATGAGTCTACTTCAGTTTAGTAAGAACAGTGAAAGATACTGGAAAAACTTTGTAAATCCCATATGCTTGGTATGCTTTGATACTTCCCTAAGGCACTATAGTAGAAGTAAGTCAGTAGTAGTCAAAAAAAAAAAAAAACGAAACACCAAAAATCCAGAAGCCAACAAGAAAAAAGGTGTGAACAGCATTATTGAGTATGGAAAATAACATTAAGTTGTTTAGAGAAATTACATGATTTTTTTAACAAGCCCTTCCAGGACTCGAACAATCCTGCTTTGTATATTGATTACATAGGTAAGTATTGGCAGACGGTGTTTCAGAGGGGAATATACATCATAAAATAGGAGATGTTTAGATTGTCCAATTACTGGTGAATTCAAACAGCCTGGAGAAGATGTTTTATTAGAGATGGGAGCAGTACTAAATATGATACCAATACAAATTTATCTTTTAATTCGTCACTTTAAATTTTGGGGGGAGAGCATTTATGTGTGCTTGGTAGTCATAGGTTAATGTCTAGTTGTTCTGGTCAACTTCAATTCATCAAACTGATGATCACATGACATACAAATATTGATAGGGTGGGTCCAAGGTGGTGTCAAAAGCAAAAGAGAATGTATGAGACTGTGACTCAGGAAGACTGGGAGATATAAAGGCATTAGTTTTGACACCTGAAAGCTATTATCACTGAAGACTTCTTGCTAACAGACTTGCAGGTAAGTACAGAATTGTTCTGTTATATAACATTAGGAATAAATATGATGGAAGAAAATCAGGTTTTGTGGAAAATAAAGAAGCAAAAAAAAAAGCCCATTATGCATCAGTGAGCTAATCCTAAAGTGATGAGGTATCTGTCAGTGTGAAATACTTAATGCTTGTAGTAATGGTGTGTTATAAGAAAAAGGTGCTGTGAAGTACTTTGTCATTGGACTGGTGGTCACATACTTGAGGATGGTACAATTTTTTTTTTTTTTTCCTGAGGATTTATTGTGCTGGCAAAAAGAAAGGGGGTTTGCTGTACAAGATACCAGATTTTCCTTTACGTTTTGTTTGCATTTATGTGGTGTGAAGGGTGTTCATTATTTTTAAAACACAAGTAAACACAAGTTACATGTTCATATATACATTTATATATATACTTATATGCACATGTATATTCTCTTTACTACAGTGCTTTGCTTCAGTAGTAAGTGAAAAGGAAACCTTTTATTTCCTCGGAAGAGGAGTCCTTCTGGAGCTGAGGACATGGAGGATGGTTTGCATCTCTTTGCTCTGGTTATTCGTCTCAGTGTAGTCAACTGAAATGAGCACATCTCTTCAGCTTCAGGAAATAATATGAAACCAAGACATCACAAGTTTGGCTGCTTCTTTGTAGATAGCACGAGCAGCAGGAGTTAGCCACAGCCCAGAGCTTTTCTTTGAGTTTTAGTTCCTATGGGGTTTATTCGATTTGTTATTCACATGATGGTACTGCCTTATGGCTGTTAACCAGCTCAGTGTTGCTTAGCAGTAAGTGGTTCACTCCTTAGGCATCACCAGCACAAACTTCTCTCCATCTCATTTGTATTTTATGACAGTTAATCAGTATGTGCGGTATATTAAAAAAATATATTTTTTTCTATGTTTTCCTTTACCCAAACACTCTGCCTTCATTTCCCATGTTACCAAAAATGCAGCAATGAACAGCCTCTTTTCTGTAGCATGAACCTACTTGAATTTGCCTGCTAATTATGACCTCTTTATTTGGACCTGTTCAGAAAGTCATCCATGCATACGCTTAGAGAAGAAAGATTTGTGTATGTTTCTAGCTCGTCTTATGGAGGAGTCTCCAGACTGTCATGCCCCATCTGACCAGGTATGTAACAGGGTGTCATTGCTAGGAAGGATTTTTGCTGTGTATTTTACTGAGAACTATCCTTTAAAATATCTAATGGCATCTATCAAACAAAACATTTATAAACCTATATTGTACGATTGCTCACTTTTGGGGGGGAGTGAGTCTGCTGAGTTAGGTGGTCCTTAGTCCTCTCCTCACAGGAAAAGAGTGACAGACTTTGCAGGTTGGGCTTGGATGGTGCTATAGTGATAGCTGAATTAGTCCCAGACACTCTAAGGGCCATTGAGCTTTTCCAAAAGAAATAACTGAAACTCCCATTTTATCATTTATTTATGTTATTCATATTATCATTATTCAGTTATATCATTTCCACAGTTAAAATACATCCTAGCTTAATTTTAGTTGTGAATATGAAAATATTAAATATTTTATCTTCAACTCCACATACCGTTTTGCTTGTATAGAAAGCTTTTCCTGCTCCAGTTTATCTGAGAATGGTTTATAAAACTACAGATTAAAAACTACACAGTGATCAAGTTAGCAGATAACAGTAACAGTGATGGTTACACTTTTAAAAACTTTTAGAACTACTTCGTAAATATTACTGAATTTATAAACAGTTGATCTGATATGGGACCTAATAACGACAAACAGTTTTGAATGTGAAGCAATGGAATCACGGAAATGGGTTGAAGTAATCTAATCCATTTGCTTACAGTGAAGCATGATTAAGTCTGATTATATCACCCTTATCAGATACTTGTCTAACCTGATCTTCAAACTATTTTACAGGAGAGACTTCTCAACCTTTTTATGTCAAGCTTCAGACTTCCACCTAGATTTTTGTTGGGTTTAAGTTGTTTTTTTTTTTTTTTTTTTAAACCTCTAAGGCTCTTTCCCTAAATTCTCCAGTGTGCTTGCACTTTTCTTAAAGTCAAACTAAAACCTGATGCAACACTCCTTCAGATCGAGTAACTAGCAGCTCTGCAGTTCCTGGAGACATCTGTGATACGTGGAGGTCAATAGTAACGTTGTGTTGTTGGTCTGTCGAACTGCAGTTCACAGTAGTCTCCAGACTCTTGTGGCTAGCAGGTGTTTCTATATTGTATTCGCTTGTTCAGTTTCTGTTTCCAAAGCAGGATCTTGCTTTGCTTGGTTTTGGTTTTGTCTTGTTGCTGTGCAGCTTTTTCTATTGTTCTTGTTTTCTCTCCTTTCCTGTTGTGTAATGTAACCATGCCTACTTTGATTTTCTTCCTGCAATTTTATATATACTCTTTTATTTTTCCCTTTTGTGTCCCCTGCTAGTGGAAGCATCTGTGTTTTTTCAGTGTAGTCTTTCTAGTTTTATCTGTACATGCGGTACTATTCCTTTATGCTTATTCTTCATTTTGCCTTTACTTCCTTTCTTTTGTTCTGATTCTGGTTTTGTTAAAGATGTGTGGGTACAAACAAAGTGGTCTTATGGTGTTATTGACTTTTCCTTTACATCAGGATGTTTTACTCCTATTTCTCTTCTACTAAGTCAGACTCTCATAGTCCTCGGAATAATTTTTCCAAGAGATTTCCTAGCAGTTCCTTAAATTTGCTGATATATGTATTTCTGAAATAATTGTCATCATTCTATTCTATCCTTTTCTGTATATCACATCATCATAATTTTTATTGGAATTATCTTCCATTTTCAGATTTATGGTAATTTCTTCAGTGTTAGAGTCAAGTATCTTTTTTTCTCATTTATTGATGTAATGAAAATTGGCTACAGCATTTCTCCAGAGCTGAAGGTGTATCCTGAATGTGTTACTTTCCTAGCTGCTATCTCCAATAGTTGGTCTACCATTACAAAAGGTCCTTGAATGCATCAGATGATTGCTTAAAGCATTTTAAAAACAAAAAGGCACTTTCTCCTTTTACCTGGTGGTCAGATGGTCAGTAATAGATTTCTGTTGCTATCACTGATACTACTTTCTTCACTCTTGCTTTCCTTAATGCTATTATCGCTTTGAGAAATTTACAGAAATACATGTTCGCAGTCCTTCTGAAAGATGATAGTGAATCCCAAAGCTGCTGTTCTTTTCTGAAAAATGGCACAAGCTATTCAGTTCCCGTGCAGACATCCTTTGGGGCAGGTGGAATGGACCTGCATTCTGTGAAACATTCCCTGTAGATGTCACTGAACTTCAGAGCAGTTCAGTCCATAGGTGATCACCTAGAATATTCTATTCCAACTACTTCCGTGACAGAGAAGACAGAAGCTGTTATCTAAGTAAGAACTGAATAATCTGATCTTATTTGGAAGTTGGCCCTGCCTTGGACAGAGAGGTGGATAAGATAAACTTCAGGTTTTCATTTCAAATCTAATTTGGTACTGTGTAGCGCATCTCCCAGCCTTGTAGGTGGGCTGTATCCAGTGACAGTATAATTTACTTTTTGTGCTACTGAAGCAACAGTGGGCATTAGAATACCTGCCATTACATGAATGTACAGAAGATTTAAAGAACCTGGACACTCATTATTAACTTTAATACCATTGTCATTTTTCTTTTTTTTTTTTTTTCCCACCACAGCTAATATAGTGTTTATAAAGAAGCCATATATGTGTATATATATATATGTGCATGTGTGTGTGTATATTATTGGAGAAATTTGGTTCAAAGAAACAAATACTTCTGAGAGTGTTTTAGGAATCTATAGTTTGATCTTTCCAGCTGAATCCAGTTTTGGTTTCATGTGTCTCTTAATTGGAGCAGCACTGGATTTCTTCAGAACTAATGCACAGAAAAAAATAAATTCATATTAAATTTGCATTATCTTTTCATAAAGAGAAGTTGTGATCTAAAGACTGTGGGACTAAGGAGCAGTTACATGTAATACAGTGTGGCAAAATTTATAGTGTATTTTTGAATCTATATAAAGCGGGCATGCTTGTAAAATCAGGCTTTCTTTATTTTCTCTTCAGTTCAATAAGATTGGGATGGTAATATGTGAATCAGACAAAGTACACAAAATAGTAGCTATGAGTTTCTCCAAATCTGGACTGCATGCTGTACAACAAATCATTCGGTGTCTTCCCTCTTCTTTGCGTGGCTGCACTGTGTATTTTTCCAGGAAACCATGTACAACTTGTGCCACATTCCTCATTCAAGGTATAGAACACATTTTTAATCAAGCTCTTTCAAGGTGTCTAATACATTTTTAATTCATCTGTGTTAACTTCTACCAGAATAAAAAGTTCATAAGTGACCCCCCTAAAACTCATGTCTAGAAAAATGTGGTACGTGGCTCAGTCCAATAAATCCCTCCTTAGTCAAAGGATTTTTTTATGCAAAGAGTCGTTTAGAAATAAGTGAGACTGCATGCTTGGGAAAGGGTTAGCAAGCTGTGGGAGGTAATCTGTGAAAGTGAAATACCAGTTGTTGCAATAGTTGTATATTCAATTCAGATCTCATTGCAGTGGGAGTGGTTTAAGCCTGTGGGTGACTATATAGGATTTGGACTCTAGTGTATACACAGAACTGCAGTGCAGTGGAAAATTGGTTCATTGCTTCAAACAAAAAACATGTGAATTGAATGTCCCACCCAACTGGATGGCAATTGAAGTGACTTTTGGTGTTTGTCTCTAGGTTCAGTTTCTTCAGTCTATTACTGGCCAGTGGCTCCTGAAAAAAAGGGAGATGATTCAGTGGTTAAGGAAGATATTCAACGATCTGACCATATGTTTCTTAGAAGTCACATAAGTAGCAGTGTGCTCTTACCCATGACGAGCTTTGAAACTGTGAAAATGATTGCAAAAAAAATACGATGCAATGGACAACTGAACAGCAATTTTAAGTTGCTTGATTATCAAACTGAAGAGTTTGAAAAATATTTTTCACTGTTTAACATACATAGCTGCAAAGATACATGTGTCAAACGGATGGAAAATGCTTTTCGTTGCTATGATTTTTTACTGAAATGTTCCCAACTTGAGAAGAAAGATCCAAAGGAAGATGTTCATCGGCATGCATTGCAGCTTTGTTATTTTTTAGCAGCAAGATCTGGTGAGTTATGACGAGTGTATATGAAGAATAGTAACCAAATATAAATAATGGCTTTGTTTATCTTTTATTATTGCAGTTGATTAATTCAGCTAGTGCAAAGAGAAAATATTGCACAACATATGTGGGTATCAGAGAAATTTGCTCTCCTGACATAACTTCTAAAATATTTTCATTAATGTATTTGTTACGCTAATGTTTAATGTTATTGTTTATAATGTTTGTTGCAATACTGAGCTTAAACCTAAAACAGAAGATGGAAGTACATATTCTAGAAACATAAAAAATAATATTTTATCACTTAATCCATTTTAGAGGGGGAAAACAATATTATAGATATATATATATGAATTTAAACATTCTTAGTATATTGTTAATGTACCTAGGTGAACTTGTAGTGAATCTCATCAATGAAGGATCTTGACGTATTTATAACCTTTCATATTCTGTTATCTGGATTTTGTATCGAGTTAATACTCTGCAATTATTATTCGAAGAGTAAGTGTACCTTGAGTCAGATTTTAAGTTGTATTCTTCTGAAATCTGACATTTGTTGTATTAGATAGTAGTCACACCTCATTGTGTTACTGTGTATGGGTGTCTGTCTAGAATTGGATAATGTACATGCGTGGAGGGATTCTCTCAACAGGTAAGCAGTCCTTTATGCCTTCCATCTCTATATCTTTAAAGCACTATATGTTAAACTGTAAAATTAGTTTTTAAGTATGAAAAAAGTATGTTTTTAAGTGACATTAAAACCTTTCTCTTTTCCAAAAGATGACCCAAACCGAGGTATAGGGTGTACACTCTACAGTCAGGATGGATATTTTGTGAGTAGATTGAATTCTCCAACACTTGTAGAATTTCTGTTCAGTGCTCCAAGGGACATGGTTTATTTGACCCAATGGAGACACCTGCAGTGTAGATGCCTACTTCTGAACTATTGGCCCTGACTCCTCTTTATAGCTGGTGGAGATCTGGAGTGTGATTCATCCCAATCCAGTCTGGAATAGGCCAGGTAGACTTGCTTTTCTCCCTTGAATATAAAGGGAGTCTAGGGTGACTAGTTCAGGTGTAGACTTGTAAAGAAGTTAAGGGAGATGAATTTCCCTCATGAGCACATTCTCCCATAATAAATACGCTAATAGCAATGATAATATTTTCTCATTTAACTTTAAAAAAACAATCTCTGAGGCCCACTAAAAAGGAGGATCCTAAGTTTCTTCAAAAGTAGAGAGACAAAAAGATGGTGATGAAATTAACGGAGAACAATGACCTCACTGGATGCAAAAGCAAAATCAGCTCTTGGCTGTGTTAAAAGCGATAATGTGATGGGGTGGTAAGATGCTTGCGGCAAAGTGTTAAAGCTGATTAAAAATCCAGTATAAATAGCTGTAAAAACTTAGAAGTTATGTATACCTAGAAATACATAGACAGTGTATATTTAGGTTTTGAAGCTGTATTAATAAATGGTTAAAATGTTGCTGATGTTTGGAAGGGTCTGTTAGATTTTGATTATTTTATTTCATTTGTTTTTTTGGCAGTTTGGGGCCGGTTATAATGGGTACCCCATTGGCATATTATATGCAAACTTGCCGTGTACGGGAAGAAAAAAACAAAAGACTGGACTTGCAAAACGGGATTTTGTTCTCCATGCTGAAGCAAATGTTCTTCTATACAGGTTATTGTTACAAATCTAGTAACGGAGTGACTTTGTAGGCATTCTTTATGACAATAGATGTGAATAGTGTGTAGTGTGAATATGGCAGTGACTAACCATGGATTTTCTCTTTGATCTTTCCATCTGTTCTTCACCCGTTAATTCCGTTTCAAAAACTTAACGTTTTACAGCTCTGATCTTATAATCAACATTTTAATGTGTGTTTCCTCTCCTCCACCCCCAGAAAGGTGTAGTACCACCTTGTGTTCCTACACTGCCAAAATGATCATCCAGTCTTGCTGTGATGAAGCTCTAAACAGTTTTTGAAAGACACAGCCTGCAGCATGCTGCCTGGCAGTCTTTTTTGGTGGTCCTTAGGCTAGCAAGGGTACTACTGTCAAGTCAGCCAGATCACTTAAGAACCTAGCTGTCAATAATTGGAGAATTGCTAGTCTGTAAAACTATATGGCTCATAATGGTAGCTCTTTTATATACACAGAAGTAGAGGGAGCAACCAAGATCAGCTATTTGAAGGGAAAATCAAGATGAAATAGGAAACTTGGAGGAGGAGGTAGAGAGTAATCGAATTAGAAATAATAGTCTTCAATGAAAATACTGATTTTATTTTAAAGAAATGTAAATATTATATTCAGTTGCAGCTTTGCAGAAAAAATAATTGTGCAAATACATATATGTTTCAGATCAAAAACAAAAATAGAAGAGAGTGATGTTCTTTACTGCATCAAACCTCCCTGTCATGACTGTCAGAATCTTTTGAAGGATGTGAAAGTCAAGATAATTCATTGTGTAAAAGAATCATCCAAACCAAATACAGAAGTATGCTTATGTAATATTATCTATTTATTGTCATAATGTAATTGTATGTTTGACAGCAGGGGAATCAGTTTATTTATGGCTGACTTACAAACAAACACGTCGGTTCTTACCCTTCTCTATAGGGGAGGAACTACTGCAGATCATCACCTATGAGATGCTTCATTCTTCATACCCATGTACAGCTGAAATTTTATGGCTTGCTTTCTGCCTTGTAAATCTTTACACTCAGATACTTCTAAAGTCATGAAAGGAACAAGTTACATATTTTAGGATCTTGCACTGGGGAAGTCCAGCCTCCTGTTTAGCTATACCTTTATAACAGAGCTCTGGAGTGCTCCCTGATTTTGAATCTGGATGCTTATTCTGGCTGTGCCTGAACTCTTATGATGGTGAGACCTGGGTATATGTCTTGGTTGCTATGTGCAGGAAACCTGGGCGCAGATGCTGAGGGGAGCTGTGGCATGCTTCCTTAAGACCTCCAATATGAAAGAGTACCTCTGTCCCGCATTGCACACACTTAACTTTTAATCCCTTGGGGTAAATGCAACAGTCTTCTTTCTAAGTATCACATTCTCATATTTTCAGTGTCTGATGAGTTCGGCTTCACTGTTTACAGGTCTGTGCCAAACAAGGTATTTTCAGATTCATCACAAGATATCACCTTCCCTTTAGTGGAAAGAATGAGTATTTTCTGAGTTTGCAAAGAAATATTGCTCCTTTCAGGGAAGTCCCACAATTACTTAATGGGATTTACTCG
Source organism: Tyto alba (assembly GCF_018691265.1). NCBI lineage: Eukaryota > Metazoa > Chordata > Aves > Strigiformes > Tytonidae > Tyto > Tyto alba. The sequence continues at coordinate 18,972,475 of NW_024881295.1, forward strand.
GATGTAATTTCAATCAAATAATTTGTGTATGGCTCTGGAAAAACCTTCATGAAGGAAAAGGTCCCAGACTTGGTTCATGCCCAAGTTTCCAGTTAATTCCCATGTTCTAGATTAAATTCTACCCCTGTAAAGACAACTGTAGCCAAGGTATTCAAAGTCTTCTTTGCCTTGTTTTTTACTGCCAAGATTTGTCCTCATGAATGCCGTGTCACTGAGACCAGCGGAAAAATGTGGAGCAATGAAGATTTCTTCTCAGTAGAGTAGAATCTGGTTATGGAATACTTAAAGAAGTTGGATGTATAGAAGACCATAGGACCCATCAGGAAGGAGACTGGGAGTAGTTAGCATGGATTTATGAGAGGGGAAGCATGCCTGACTAATCTGACATCCTTTTATGATGAGATGACTGGATTGGTGGATGAGTAGAGAGCAGTAGTTGTTTTTCATCTTGACTTTATCTCCCACAGCATCCTCATAGACAGCTGATGAAGTATGGACTAGATAAGTGGACACTGGGGTGGATAGACAACTATCTGAACTGCCAGACTCAGAGGGCTGTGATCTGCAGCACAAAGTCCAGCTGGAGTCCAGTCCCTAGTGGTGTACCTCTGGGGTGGATAATGGGACCAAAACTATTTAATATTGTCATTAATGACCTTAATGATGAGTCAGAGTGCCCCCTCGGGAAGTATGTTGATCATCCAAAACAGAGGAGTGGTTGACACACCAGATGGTTGATTCGGAGGGACTTCAACAGGTTGGAGAAACGGCCAAAGAGGAATCTCGTGAAGTTCGACAAAGGGAGGTGCAAAACCTGTACGCCTGGGGAGGAATAACCCCATGCCCCAGTACAGGCTGGGACTGACCAACTGGGAAGCAGTTTTGCAGAAAAGGACCTGGTGGCCCAGGTGGTTAGGTTGACCAGGACGCAGCAATGTGCCCTTCAGACAAAGGCCAACTGCCTCCTGGGCTGTGTTAGGCAGGGCGTTGCTGCCGGGTTGAGAGAGGTGATCCTTCCCCTGTGCTCAGCACTGGCGAGACTGTGGTCGGAATGCCGTGTCCAGTTTTGGCCTTCCCAGTATGAGAAAGATACAGGCATAGAAGAGCAAGTCCTGCTAAAGGCGATGGTGATGATTAAGTGATGGGACCGTTTCTCATATGAGAGGAGGCTGAGAGAGCTGAGACTGATCAGCCTGGAGAAGCTCGGGTGGGATCTTATCCACGTGTCTGAATATCTGGTGGGAGGAAGTAAAGAACACAGAGCCAGACCCTTCTCGGTGCCCAGTGATGGGACAAGAGACACTGGGCACAATCTGACATACAGGAAATTCCACTAAAGTGTAAGAAAAATCCTTTTGCTGTGAAGGTGATGGACACTGGAACAGGTTGCCCAGAGAGGTTGTGGGCCCCCATCCTTGGAAATATTCAAAACCTGAGTGGACATGTCCCCAAGAGATCTGTTCTAGCTCATCCTGCCTTGAGCACGGGCTCTGCACTGGAGACCTCCAGAAGTGGCTTCCAACCTCAGCTGTTCTATGAGTGCCTGGTTTATTTGTTTGCATTTACATTTCTTTTTTCTTTTAGGATCATCTAGATGATTTAAAGAAAAACTTTGACTATCATGAGGTAAGTTTGCATCTTAAAGATTAGACTTAGGGTTGTATTACTAAAAAGTATTTTTCAACATTCGTTTAATAAAAGCACAGAATAGTTTGCTTTGATATGCGTCATCCTTCTGGTTTGCCTTGTTTATTTGTTGGGATTTGTTGTTGTTTTTCTCTGTTGTTTTTAAGAAACACATTTTCATTAGATGGAAAGTTCATTAAAATACATTGAATGTTCATGAGCCATTCGATGATAGGTAAATATGTATTCACCTGAATAGACACATCAGAGCTTTTTGGTCATTATTTTGAAATGCATCAGTAATTTTGGGAGCCAGTCGTTCCCAGTTGTAACAAAAAATAATTCAGCAGGTAGAAGGCATGTCAGAAGTGGAAGCAGATAATACAGAAAAATATTGCTTTCCTTTTCAAGATCCATCATATACATCTGATGGTGGTAAAGCAGTCTGAGTTGGGAAAAGAGGGAACTGGGACACATGAGACTAGTGATGAACTGGTTAAATGCAGTCTGTGTATTTGACTTTTGTCTTCCTCTATAAAACAAAGAGCTTTAAAAGTGGAATAGACAAGGATGACTTCAAGGACCCATATTTGTCCAGTGGTCTAAGAAATCTTCATGGTAGATTTATTAATAGCTGTAAGATATAATGGCAGATTTGAGCACGTAAGTTGTGGAAAGTACTAAGCAAATGTTTGCTTATGCTTTAAGTAAATGTATTGGGTTTGGTGTGTTTTGTTTGTGTTTTTTTTTGTTTTGTTTTGTGTTTTTGTTTTTGTTTATTTGGGTTTGTTTGTTTATTTGTTTTGTGTTTTTTTTTTTTTCCCAGTGGGAACAGTACAAAACTCAACTTATGGCAGGTATGGTTAAGATTAATTTCCTCACACTTCTGTACTGTTCCATTTGGCTTCTTTTAGTATTACTCAGTGTTTAAATTTAGAAGCATGGTATGTTACTAAGTGCTTTTCTTTAAGGCCCTTTTTGCAACATGTAATAAATGCACAAAATCTGGTTATAAATTGCATTTAATTACTGTAAGTTAAATTGAGTTACCCTTAAATTAGTTCTGCTCATTCTAACCTTCCTTTGGAATGATACATTATAAATATATGTACTGTGCAGATTCTACTTCTGCCACAATACTTCTGAATATGCAGAAGGCAGAATTATACAGAAATGTTGCCCTTGAGGTCTGTAGGTGGCCAGACCCTGTAACTGGTTACAGTTGAAAAGACAGAGGAATAACACAGCATGTTTCTGGGGTTAATGGTTTCTGCTTTCTCTCTTAGTCATTAATTTTTCAGTTCTCACCAAATGACCAATGAGCATCCTTCATGATAGTTTTCTTATTTCAAGTTTTTTTTCTGTGAATTTCTTCTAGCTTTAAATGGATATATCCAAATCTTTGGATTGAGTTTCTCCCCAGGACACAAGCTTTATGCTGTTCTGAGTTATGCCAGTTAGGGAGTCAGGTGACCTACCACAGAATAATGCCGTTAATACTGAAGTTTTCTTAAATAACTTACAATTTTATTTAGACTAGGCAACCAGTAAAAAATAAGAGAAGTTTTTAAGAACACTGCACAACATTTTGGGAATACACAAAATCTTGTATACTTTTTGCTTGGTTTAAGCAAAACCAAATTTAGAACTGAACTAAAATTTTGAAGTCTTAATGATTTATAAGCTGATGCACCATTGCTCTTACTGAGGGAGAATAAAGATTTTAAATCAAATCAAGAATTGGAACAAAACTGAAATTAGAATATAGAAACTCCAGAAAAGTTGCTGACCACATCTTCATGGAGTGTGAAGATAAAATTGACAAGTGAGTTGGGGAAAAGTACTTAACTGAAGAGTAGTAAGGGATAGATTATTTCAAAATTTAGGAGAACAGTGTATATTTGCAGTAGAATGAAATTAAATTTATGGGGAGAGTGAGAACCAGGATGATGAAGTTCGCATAACAAGATGACAGGATGGCAGAAATGAACAAGCAGAGACTCAGTATCAAAGCCAAGAAGAGACAATCCTGAGTATGAAAGCAAAAGGAGAGAGGAGGAAAGCATTATGGATTTGTGGGTTAAAAAGGTGGAATTCAAGCCTTTTTTAAAAAAATAAACAACAAAAAAAAAAAACAAAAAAAAACCAAAACAAAAACCCCCAAATCAAAAACCAACCAACAAGCCAAACAAAAAAAAACCAAAATCCAACCCAACCTCCTTGTCAATACCACCACCTTTGGGGACCTATATTTATTTCTACGTGAAATTCAGTTAGGTGTTTTCTATGTGGGCAATTCCCATTCATTGTAATATAGTTTATTTCTGAATAAGCTATCAGAGCCTGGACTTTGATGTCCTGACTCTCAAATATTGTCCTAAACCAGTTGTGGCTTCTGAGATGCCCAGCTGACAGTGGGCAGTCTGTCAGTGTTGATAGTGAGAGGAGGAGGGCTGATACACTTCATGTAATCTCTTTTTATGTGTTATTCCTAATCCAACCTTTTTCTTGTTTGTCTTCCAGTACCCAGTGGTTCAGAAGACACTAGAGGAACAGAAGGAATGAATGATGAAGGCAAAGTGAAATAAATTTCATAAACTTTTCACCAATTGCCATAGTTTTTGGTTTCCTTAATTTCATGTCCTTAAATGGGGTTGAATAAATGTAATTGTCCTGAAAGCAGTGAGCTGAATATTACACAGCACAGAGCTGATGCACGAACTTCTGACATACCTCTCTGGCAGCATGTTTGTCTTCATTTTAATTTTTCTTTAAGTAAAAGTAATTGTATCCTTTTTTTTTTTTTTTTTTTTTTTTTTTTTCTTCAAGTCTTGCCTAATGTTATTGAAATGTTAGCAAAAAGTATAACATAAAAAGGGAAGTTTTTGCACGGTGGTAGTTGAATGATCTAAATTTTGAAGAAAGGTATGACATAAGGGAATAGAATTGGCCATTCCAGATACTGGTTATTCACATACTGTTTCTTTCCTCTTGAAGTCAATAGAAATCATTCCTTATGCCAGAAAAGAGTAGAAGATAGCATAACAAAAAAAAAAAAAAAAAAGAGAGAGAGAGAGATCCAGGATACCTCTGCACTCTGTCAAGCAAAAGCTCCTGGGACAATCATTACCATATGCCTCAGAGAACTGACAGGCATAAATGGATGTGCTGATGGCTAAAGTGCAAAGACAAGGCTCTTTACAGGGTAACTGGCTCATCGAGCTCTGATACATTATTAAGAAAGAATTCTTTAGTTTAACATGCATGTAAGTTACAACCCTTTTCCCCAACTTTTCATCTAGGACTGGAGAGCTAGATATTTATCCTTTCTACCTCCTTACGAGTAATTATTTACTAATGTTATGACATTACCCGCTTTTTCTACAAGACTGTTTTGGTTAGCTTTTCTGTCTGTTGTTTCTTTTTAGGTTCTCCTGTTCCTCACCTGAAGAAAGAAGACTTGTGCATCTTTTTAGCACTACATATGGAAAATTCACCAAGTGAATCACAGAAACACGTGAGTTAAGTGAATTCAAGGACAGTCATTGTTACCAAGGCTAAATAAGCCATAGTGTCAAATAGGCTCTTCATTTTAAAATTACTGATTTGTTGTTGTGGGCAAAATGATCTTAACTCAGGGAATTTTTACTTAATTCAGTTTAGTGCCAATAGATACGAACTTATGTTTACTGAACTGGGTATTGAGAAAAAAAAAAGAGAACATAAGGAGTTAAATACTGAAGTATACGTCCTTCCTCCATTTTTTTTCCAGGTTCAAATTAAGCCGAAGACCTACCCTCCCACCTTCCTAGTCTCAACTTCCCTTGTTTTCCCCATAGGTTACTCTCAGTCAGTCCCAGTTCCCCCAGGGAGGTGATGGGTGATGGTGCAGGAGGTTGGGGCTGTGTGTGTGATGGTTTGCCTGCAGCTCCTCTGCACTTTTTCTCCGTTTTCCTCTGCTCCATCATGCTTCCTGCTGGCCCTGCCCTGGCATGGGTTGGCTGCTGGCTGTGGTCCCTCAGGAGTCTCTCTGCCCTAGTGTGGGTTGCTTGTGGGCCACAGTCCCGCAGTTGGGATTTTAATCTATTGTATCCTTAGACTCTAATAATTTTTTAGTAAATCAAAGCTTTTTGAAGTTTTGAAGCTACATAGATGTCTGGTTGTTCCTACCATGAGTATCCTTTGAATAGCGTTGGCATTTGCTTGAAGCTACACCTTGTCCCTCCTTTCTCCTGCTTTGGTAGTCTGCAGTAGACCAGCTATTGGGATATTCATCTCCCTACTTTTTTTCATGATTTTACAGACTTACAGACTTTTCAAAGGTCTATGTACCTCTTACACCTTTCCGGATTCCAGTCAAAGTATTTTCACTGTTGATTTAGAATACAACAATTGAGTTATGTGCCGTAGACACACCAGAACTGACTGAAAATCCACAAGAATCAGCAGGTTTCTAGACTTCTTGATCCCTACCCTTTTGCAACAAATGCCATTCTTTTTCTATGGGGTCCTTTGATTGCTGTTACTTTAGATACATGTAATTTGGATGAATGCTTATTCACCGAATGACTATACATTCATTTGTATATGTGTACTTTTACTTGTGTATGTGCATGCAGTATTGCAAAACTGGAATTGTTGTCTGTGAAGCGAGCAAACCAAAAAGGATTATTGCCCTGGGCTGCTCAACAGAGGAACTTCATGCTGTGCCAGTAGTGCTGTTAAGGTTTCCTAATGAACTGAAAGGCTGTGAAGTTTACATGTCTCGGATGCCTTGCAATTATTGTGCAAAATTGCTGGTTCAGGGTCAGTATCAGAACTGAAATATCTCCTAGACTAAAATTGCCCATGTGGCATCCTCACAGGCTGGTAAATTAGTCATGCCAGTCATTTCTCTTCCTCTTTATTTTCTTCCATTTTGCTCTTTGTGTTTTTCCTCAGTTGATTCTATATGAATCATTTAGATCACTGTCAGAAGCTGATGCAGAAAAATATCTTATACAATAGGTAGCTGTGATTGTTAGAGAATATTAAGATGTGATTCACAAAGTCATTGCACAAATTGCTGGTATTTACTAACACATGGATCAGGAAGAGTGAAAGCCATTAAATGAAAAAAGAGCCATGAAACCTTGTAGAGGTGCTAGTTAAATGAGAAAAAAAGTTAAAGGAGTGGTCCCAAGGGATGTGGAAATCCTGAAAAAATAATGCATAGATAATTGACCCCCCAAAAAACAAAAAGAAAACAGCCATTCCCATTTAAGTCATTTATCAGAGAAATGTACCTCAGGTATTAGTATTCAGGATAACAAGGGAAGTAGGTAGATTTTTTACAGACAAGTCAGTCTGTAGTACTTCACAAATAATAATGTACTACCTATATGTTGAATTTTCTGGTTTTTTTTTTTTAGATGCCTAATTGATATACATATTTTTTTTCTACAGTAAACTCAATAACTTCCTGTATCTTTTTAAAACATTCCCCTTGTTTTGGAAATTTTTACTATTTGGTAAATATAATCACCTTTTTTTCCAGTTTAATGACTTCGGGGGGGAAAAAAAAAAAAAAAGCATGAATTGTATACAAAGCTTCCATTTTGACTATGAAAATAATGTGTTAATAAAACATATTTTAATATTATTTTACTAATATGGGGAAAAGCTACAGGTTGTTTAGATACATCCCAAATCACTTTACCTTTATTAATGGGAAAAAATGACCACTAGTATATTTCATATTTAATATTAATCTTGCATATATATTTTCTTTGTTCAGCACAAGTCTCACAAGTGTATTACTGGCCGATGTTTGAATCTGAAACTTCAGAAAATAACTCAAAGGATCATCTGGTGAAACATGCTAATACCATCTTTACAGAAAGCTATGTTGTTGCAGCGGTGTATGTACCAACAATGGACAATCGAAGAAAAATGCAAATACTTAATTCAAATAAAAGAGCATTTTCCAATGATGATCTAATCCCAATTGCATCTATATTTGATGAGAAAATTGGTGTGGATGTTTTAAAGCAGTTCAACTTGGAACACCTGAAAGAAAACCAACTGGAAAAATATAAAGAAAATCTTACTACAGCAAAGATTTGCTTCAAAACTCTGGCAAGTTGCAGAGATGAAAAAATAATAATCTTAGAAGAGAAGGAATCCACTCTAAAGAATAATTCTAAATACACCCATGCATTACAGCTCTGTGATTTATTAGCATCCAGAAGTGGTAAGTAAACTAATATGACTAAATTTAGCTCGGTAATTCACTCAGTGTAGAAAATTCCTACATAATTGATAGTCATATTCCTGGAGATGTAATATACTGAAAAAAACCGCCCCTTTAATTGATTACATTGTATTCTGTTAGGGAATTCATGAACCTCTGCATATCTAGACACACTTAATACGACAGTGGTATTTCCTATGTTATAAAATTAATTATTGTTGCTTCATTGTCTTATAAAACATACTCAGGTTATCTGAAGAAGGCTGGTAGCACAAATTGGGCAAAAATCTCCCTAAGAAAAAATGAACCATCTCGTTACTACCAACTGGTGGTTTTTTTGCTGAAGGGGGAGTTGCTCCAGTGCCAGCCCCAGGTCTGAGTAAGACCCAAAGAAACAGTGCAGAGGTATTTAGTTGGGCTTTTTCTGTACCACTAGACAAACTGGAGGAAGAGGAGGAATGTGATTCTCCTGTCTTCCTCACCAGGTGGGGATTTCTGTCTGCTCAGGCTGATTGCAAGGGACTCTGGTTGGGGCCAGTTGCTCTGTGGTATCAAACAGCAGGCTGTCAGTTCCAACGTTGTTTTTTGTCGAGCTTTCCTATTTTTACATTAAAGGTTTACAAAACTGAAGAAGCACTGCTGCAATAGAAAACAAAACTGGGCGTAATTATCTGTTTCTTTCTCGCATAGTCCAATAGGCTGGCTGGTTGTGGTTGGTTACACTGGATATTAGGCTGGTTTTCGTTCAGTCCTACCTGTGCAGGTTGAGAATAGGATTCACTCAGCAGCACGGCAGATGTTTTCCACTTTATCCCAAATCCCTACTACTGTTTCCCAATGCTTGTCTTCCTGTTGGGTAAATGCATTTGGTTGCTCTGTAGAAGAGAAAACATTGCAAATGTTGACTGATTTTAATCATCATAACAGTTGCTCTTTGCTCATCGATAAAAAAGTGGAGTCTTATGGCTCCCCATCAGCATCACACCTGCACCAGCTCCCCTGGGTCACCAGAAAGTGGAAAGCTTCTAGCTTTCCTTTCCCTTTCCTGCAAAGGACAATTTCTGGAGGTTGTTTCTTCCTGTGGCGGGGAAGAGGGTGGGAGAGATCCTGGGAAATAGATGTCATTACATGTTCTTGTGCCTTGAGAAAAGTCTAAGAGAACTTGCTGTTCAGTCAGAGAAAGTAGTTTTTAAACTTCTTCAGAACCGCAACAATAGGGAGTGTGCTAGTCTCAGCAGTGGGGAAGGTCAATGGTTTTGGTGTTTCTACACGAGAGCACTGGATAAGGCAACTGAGATGGACTACGGGAGATAGAGAGCTATGAGGTCTGGAGATAAGTGCATTGATTAGACTAACATCTGGTTAGTCTTCTTGTCAGCTGTTTACCTGGTTTGGTATTTTCTGGAGGCAGTCGAGCAAGGAACAGAAACTTTTGTCCCAACAGGTATGTTCTGCATCTCTCTGGACCAGCAGGGATGAATAAAAATGCCATACCTTTTAACCAGCAGGTTTGTTGCAATATCATAGTGTTGTATGAATTTATAATTGTGATTATTTGACTGTTTATCCTCAGACAATAATAATGGAGTGGGGACAGTGATATACAAGGAAGACAACATTGTAAGTAAAGGTTTATGTGGTCTAGGAAATTGTGCTCCTCATAAAAATGTCTGATCATGATCTATTGTCATATGAAAATAATGCGTGTAAGATTGTTATGTAATTGGTTATCAGGCATGGAAACATTTAAAAAAGCCCATTTCTACCATAAGAAATGCACTTTAAGTTTACTGGGCTTGTGTTTATGCATGTAAATGAGGAAGTTAACTTGCATCATGTGGACTCAAAAAATGTTAGTGGAGTTGCAGTAATATAAAACAACTTATTGTGAAAAAAAATTTATATTCCCTAGCTTTGTCCCAGAACATTAAGATGATGGATTATTTAGTCCATTTAGTCAGCAGTTAGAAGAGTTGAAGTCCCATATTTGCTAAATTCTAAAGCAATGAGCTGATGTCCCTGATGACGTTACTATTATCATATTGAAATTCCATGCTTATTTTTATTTCATATGTTTCCAAAACGGATACAGCTAAGAAAATATAGCTAACATTTTCCAAATCTTTTTGGTGACTTTGTCTTTATCAGCCTCTTTTGTGTTAATTTTTTCTTCCTAATCAACTTTTCCTGTGATGATTTTTTATAAGCACTGTATTTCATGTTCATAGGAAGATAAATTTCTGGAAAGAAAGACAAATTATCCTTTTGGGGTAAAAGAAAATCCATGGTTTTCTGAAACTTCACATATCATACAAATTTATGATTAGGATCCCCAATCATTTTGAAATGGAGATCTGCATAAACATTACCAAACAGCATCACATGAGGACTCTCACAGAAGTTATTAATAACTTTTAGGAGCTGGATTAGGCTGTAAATAACTAAAGGTCCCAGAACAACATTGCCTTTTGTTTCTTTCTATGTTGTTTCTTTCTAGGTTGCCCTGGGCTACAGTGGATATCCAAAAGGGGCAATGAATAGTTTATTTTGCAAGAAGGCAGATGTTGATTTTGACCAGCATGCAATTGTATGTGCAGAAGCTAATGCAATTATTATGAGGTAGGAACACTTTAAATATTTTGAAGGAATTAGACCAAAAATAGTCTTCTTGTTGGGTGCTTCGTTAATGAAGAAATAGCTCCCTGGCTAATCTACCATGGGAATTTCCAAAGCCTAGAAATAAGAAGTAGTGTTACATAACATGGAAAGGCATTTACAAGGCACTGAGTATAATTGTTTTTTACAGAGATCTAAGTCCGTGTGATCTTATATTCTAACATAAGCAGCCTTATGTGACAGAGGCTCAGAGGTCCCTGCTAGTCCCCTGTCCCTGACCTCATGCAAGCCCAGTTCCCGTGGGCAGGGGTCTTCACATGTGCTGGAGAGGGGAGTAGCCAGTAGCAGAGCTATTGCTGCTGGGTGGGCTCTGGTATTACTTAGCCATCAGAAATGCAGGTCATCACAGCTGGGCGATCAACCTGGACTGCATCCTTCGACACACGCCAACTGAGTTTCAGGAAGTTTCCTGCCTACGGAAAATTTCTCGGCAGACTGACAGTGCTGCTGCAAAAGCTTGTGCCCGTGTCCCTGGCTGATGGTCCCTCTTCTGACAACTGCTTAGTGGGCAGTGTGTTGATTAAATGCTCTGCTGTCCCCTACTCTCATAATCGAAGTGATTATGGTTTGGTGGTGAAATGATTCCTGGATGTACATTTCATAAACCAGAGTGTCTGTCTTTATGGTGCTGTGAGTACACGATGAGTAGGTAGGGCCATTTCCTAAACTAGCAAGCTCTTGGTATGTACTGCAAGTATTTTCTTGTCATGGGCTAGAGATCCCTTACTCACCTCCCTCAGCCAGTGGTAAAAGAGAAAAAAAGAGAACCCACTCAAGGTTCCAAGAGAAATAATTCCTCCTGCAAACAGGCCTTGTTTGTAATTGTGACAATATTGAATTTTTTCAGTTCTGAGAGAGACCTGTGTAATGCTGAACTCATCACTACACGCGAACCCTGCCATGACTGTCTGAAACTGATCCGAGCAAAGAACATAGCAAAAGTCATCTGGCCTCTGCGAGACAGAAACATAGGTGATATGAGAGACGGTTATAAAAGCTGTGTGTGAAGGTTCAAGGCTTGCTGTTCCTTTCTACTCTCCCTGAGGACATCTTCCTAAAAACCTTCCACTTTCCCTTCGCTGGGGAGGAATTGCACACCCCTCACCCTTTCCTGCACTGCCAGTTTCCAGCTTGTTTGCACCACCGGAGGTAGGCTGAGTGCCAAGGGAAGGTGCTTCTCATGGGGGCAGAAGTGGTGGAGGTGGCTGCTCCCACTCTGAAGGGAAAGGGGACAGGGGTGAGAGATCGTGCTCAGAAGCTGTCCTTCATCTCCTTCAGCAGGTGGGGAAGGTCCTGCCGACCGAGGCACATAGCCTTCAGATGGAGCTTCGTGCCCCCTCCTCCTGCCTCCCCAAAGAGGCTCTGCTCTCCTGCCCACCCAAATGGGGACAGTGTTGGCTGCGGCATTTCCTCCCTCTTTTGTGAAGCCACGTGCTCTTTCCAAACAGCTCGTGCTCCACTAAAGGCATGTGCACGGCTCCCTAGAAATCCAGGGTCTGCATGCTTGCCTGTCTTACAGTCTAAATATCCTAGTAGGGGCAGCTCTTACCTTTAAGGCAGTGGTAAGGACTTGTATAAACAGTGTTAAAATCTTTGTCATTCTGTCTTAGAAATAATGTGTAGAGGTGATAATACAATAGGGAGAACAACAAGAGAATATACTGTACAGAATGAGAAAAGTTTAGATTATTCACTATGCAAATAATACAAGAAAAAAAATATTTAGTTGTTGCACATTAGAAACAAACAAACAAACAAGAAATTAGCCATTATCTTGTAGAAGGCCTGGTAACATTCTCCCATGCACTGCTTTCACACTCAGCTGAAGTTGCTATTCTTTAGCACATTTAACTGTTAATAAAAACAATGGCTAGGGAAAGTTCTTACTTACTGTGGATACAGGTAAATGCCTAGTTGGAGCAGATGGTTAAATCTCTTGTGCTGGTAGGGATCACTGACTTCAGATAAGCCTTGCTCTTTCTTCTTCCTGTCTCTTCCTGAATTAACTTAAATTCACTCCAGTCTGAAACAATATTAAAAACATAGGATGATACATAGGTAATTACAAGTGTTTCCTGATTCATTACCAAATCTAAGCTGAGAATAACATTTTTTTGACAAGTAAAGACATTTTTAATACTTTTTTGAGACTGGCTAGATCAGAACAGGATTGGATGTAAAATACACAGCATGACATATGCCATTTCAAGGTAAGAAGCCTGCTATGTGCATTGGCCCGAGAACGGTGATGCTAAACAAGTAGGGCAGGGCAGGCAGTGTCAGTGCATGCACTCTTCTAAGTTAATAATTTCCTAAAGCTGCAAAATTCTCACTAGCAACATGGGATGCATGGTGGTGGTCTGTGAGCCAGAAAGCATGAGAACTTCTCCACAAAGTGGAATTCAACATTATAAAACATGGAAATGTATTGCATTCAAGGACTTTCTTTTCCAATAAAGAAGTGATACGCTGTTTCAAACAGTCAGAGTTGCTGCAGGAAATCTAAGTTTGAATGTTTTTATATATCACTGGCCATAAATTGTGTCACAACTTTGATACCATATTAACACAGCTGTATTTAGCAGATAGAGTGCATTGGTACTACTAGTGGTTTTCATTCTTGCAAAGAATTATCTCAGTGGATATGTGCATGTAGGTCTCTGTAGAACCGAGACCATACAGTTTTATTGTTGTGAGATATAATGAAATAGAGTTATTTTTTCCTTTATCAAAACATAGCTCACTAACACAAATTATTTTTAATGAGCTTGATTTTTTTTAGAGGCTTTTTAGCACACTATCAGTGTACTACCTAGATGACTTTTGTCAGCAATCCAGGATTAACTGAAGATCCTTCAGGTAATGATGTCCAAATAAGATAATACCAAATATGAAAAGGAAAAGTCGTACTAATTGTTCGCTACAATTATGACTTGCTCTGAAATACGACCATGTCAGAGGAGGAGTGGAACAAATGAAACTCAGTGAGGTCATGACATGTGCTAAGTGTGAGACCAAGACATGAGCACTTTGATTACGTAGGTGGTGAGGAATAGTCTGTTGGAACAGGGACAGCTCACCTTATCTTGGAAGAGGAAAAATTATGCTTGCATTGAATTACTTCTCTGAAATCTCTGAGATGATGTGTCTTGTTAGCATCCCTCCCTTTGCAGTGAACTAGTTAATTCAATTGCGGAGATAATTTTTGCCAATTGTTCCTTATTTATGTCTCCCATACTTCTGTTTTCATTTCAGAGGGGTGCTCCGCAGCTGCTGCCGGTGGTGAACCAGCATAAAGCTCCACAACATCAACACCAGCTTTAGGATCCAGTGCCCCCAGGCCTCCCAGTATATTGGTGGTGTTGGGATAACCACCTTGTGATGGCAGCCGCTCTGGTGGTGCCCACTCCCTTCCAGAAGCACACCTCATACCAACCCCCCTGCCACCCCTTTTCTTATTACTGCTTCTGCTGTGCTCTACAGGTATTTGCTTCTGCCTGAGACTTAAGGGTGGGAAAAGCATTTGCTTTTGATGTACCTCCAAGGGGTAGTCATGCCTAACTGTGCGGTGTCTGGAGCCGTGAAGGCAGTGGTTACTTTCTGCAGTCCTCATTCCTTCTGCAGCTTTTCTTCTCTTGGATTAGTCAGAGCATCTGAATGAGGATTTTTCCTTTTCCATTACTGGAGTTTCCCACCCTCCTTCACATTTATTTTATTAGATCTTCTTGTTTTTCAGCTGAAAAGTAACTAGTTCCCTGTTTCCTTGTCTCTCTCTGCTCTGGAGTATTTGGTGCTTGTGTGTCCTTTCCCCATCCTTCTCCCCTTTTTCTCTGGTGTAATACAATGTTTAATTTTGTTTCTTATTCATGGGCCTCTTTATATGTCCTCTGATAGTCTCATACCTGTTTTTAATTGGTCTTTGTGCCATGTTGATCATGTTTTAGACTTAATTTAATCTCTGTCCTTGAAACACCAGACCAATTAATGTGGAATATGCTTTCATATTTTTCCAGGCTAAATAATTTTGCTCTAAATGAGCCAGGGGTTTGCAGGCTATGGTGCTGACAGCTGCTTTTGTCCTTGCCTTCAGTCTCCCTCAACTGTAGTTTCAATATAAGGATTTTCTAGGATGGCCCCAAACCCTGAATCACCTACAAAAATCGTCTTGATTTTTAAATTATCATTCCAAGAATGCTATTATTTGTGGCTTTTTAGCTTTCAGCAATTATTCCTTTTACGCCAACCTCTTTGGAGTGAGATCATCAAAATGTTTTGCACGGGATTAAATTGAAGGTTATGTCACTTAAAAAAAAAATAAATTTGTTTGCAGTTTTCAACATGTGTCCTCTGACTGTGTTCCCTTTGGAGATGGTAAGAGCACACCATCACAAACCAAATGGCAAGGCCCTTGCCATGATAGCACTTGGTACTCACGTTGGAGTGGATGTTGCTGTGACTGGGCATGTATTTGTTTCCCTCACACAAGGCACATGCAAGTCTTGGGCAAACCTCTGTTCTTCATTTCACCCTTTCCCTCTGTTATGTGGTAGGAAAGTGTGTAGGCTCTGTGCTTAGTGTGGAAACTGAGAAGGCAGCAGCAGAAAGAGGATTTTCATACAGGGTAGCACAGTAGTGTGTGTGTGTGTGTGTGTGTGATCCTGTAAGAGATCTTTACAGAGCTAAATGCTATATGTAAAAATAATATGATAGTGTTGCAAGTCCAGAATCTCTCCATTCTAGACAAACTGTCATGCACAGGCTTAATTTTCTGATAACTCAAAGTCTTGGGAAGAAAGCTGTGCATCTCCTGTTTTAACTGCAACAACTTTCCCTGGTTCGTGCAGAAACCCATGAAACCATCAGAAATGTACTCCCCGTTGTAATTGCATCCCAGTCTGATGTTTTAAGTGCATGCCCATCGCTCCTGGCAAAGGTGGAGCAAGAATTTGTGTAGGAGAACCCCGCAAAGAATACTAGGATGCAGAAAGGACCCATTTTCTTCCAGCCAATGTTTCTAGACTTCATCTAACTCACTACATTATCCTAGAACTTACCTGTCGGAGACTATGTTTGCACATGTCAGACACTGGCCTTTTTATTCACTGAATTATGGATATTTTTATGTGTATAGGTATGATGTATAATTTTTTAAAAGTATCATGCTATGTTAATGACACTGACATTTAAATAATCACTTAAGATGTAGATGTACATAGTATCTTTTTTCCCCAAAAGCTTACAGGTTGGTATCACTTGCCAACAAAATATTTGCCTGTGGCCTTACTGAGAAAATTTTTATGACTGTTTCACCACCCTGCCACGCTATAACCATAAAATTATTTGTTCTAAGAACCATTAGCTTGAAAGAGTAAGACAAAGCCTAGGGTGAGCTCTCTTGGCTGTATTATGGGATACCAGTAATGTAACCAGGGAAAGTAGGAAGTGTTCAGGACTTAATCCTAGTAGAAGACAGGCTAAGTCTAAGCAGAAGAAATGTGGATACGGTAAGAGATGATTAAGGTGCTTAGCCTTTCTGTTATAAATCATCAAGCTTTGTGTGTGATTGTCTTTCTATAAATCATAAAGCAATTTATCTTAGCCTTGTAAGCAAATGATTTTTGCAGGCATTTTGCAAGCATTTGCACAAAAAAAAATACAGGACTGATAGTAAAGGCTTAGCCTTCCTTGTGATAAATAGCTTAGCTATGAAAAGATAATTATTTTCATGACAATGTACTTGGATAAATAACATAGATTAGAACAAGAACTAACAGGAGCTAATAATGAGAATAAGAATGTTATTTTTCCCAATTGAGTTATTCAAGGATGAGTCCTTTATCCCAGCTGTCTGATTTTGGATTCTGGATGGTGCTGACTGAAGGGAGGGACAAAACCATTCTGCTTTCAGACTATAAAAACATATGTGAAAGCTGAAACTCTCTCTACTTGCCAGTGCAGGTATATAAGCATCTTGATGGTTTGAAGATTACTTGGAGAGTTCAGGGAACTACTATGTAAAATTAAAGTAAATATAAAAGGCTAGTATGAAAGGCCTCTGTGGAGACTGGTGAGGAGTTCTCTGGTCAGTAACTGTTCTTGCTTCCCATGGTAGGCACCCCTCCACCTGTGTTTTCCTCCTCATTCTTTGCTGGGTCCGTGGATCTCAAGTAGATGTGGACATAATCAAATTCAGCCACTACAGTACTGTGGGATCTAATTCTCAAAAGGAGGTAACATTGCCTGTAATCTACAATTGTCTCTACTGCAATTGAATTTCAAATCACCCAGAGGAGGCCTTGGAAACTATTAAAAGAATTTTCCAGAAGGATTACTTCATTGGATTAACTTTGAAGTTGCTCATTAGTGGCAACAATGTCTTTTTTGTTCCACCAGCAAGAGTGCCAGCCTGAGTGAGGACTGCCCAACCGACACATCACGACTGGGGAAGTTATTTAAGTTTTCACTTCATGCATAAGTTTTCATCTAGTATTTGATTCAGATTCTTCTTGAAGACAACAGTCTCATTCCATTGCAAAGTATCATTATTAAATGTAACTAAATTTAAAGTTCTGCTTTGATTTATGCCAGCATTTATTATCTTCTTAGGCAGCACAAGGGATTCGTTATCTTCTCTACTTTCCACCCCACAGCAAAGTGAAGTTATACGGGCATTAGCCACGAGGTGGCAATACAGGAGCTTGAGATGCTAAATTTTGCCAGTATTCGTAGCCTTCACTCAGGTTAGACTTTAGGGTATTAGCTAAGTAAATATATACTTGCAGTGTTACTGCAGACTTTCACTCTGTTTCCCAGTACATAATATGTGCTCCACAATACATAATTGACTTCATGTAAAAGTCAAGGAAGGCTAAGCTGATTTTCTGGATCAATAATTTATGCCTTTTATGTTGCTAATAGTTTATATCTGTATTTAAGCGGCTCAGTAGTCAATAAGAGGTGTTATGCTGGGAACTCAGCTGCTGTTAAAAGCAAAATGTCTCAGGAAGGGGGATGCACTGGCAACATACAGCTGTCTCGCTGTGAGTCCTCTCCTGGCTTTAACTCCTGACCTTTCTGAGGTCCAAAGGAACCTGTACAGTTTGTACATGTGGATTTCCCAGAGAGCTGATTGCTTCACTACATTGAAGTCTGCTTCTGTCGTCTAGGTTTTAGATTCACTTCTCAGCATGGCTGATGCTTGTTTTCCTGCATTATAAGACCATTCAACAGCGAATCAAAAGTCATATCAGGTGGAAATAGTCGATTTCTTCAGATTTTTTCATCCTTTCTTGTAATTAAAAGTATTTGTAGTGTTTGCAGGCAGAGGGAGGGTAGTAATAACTCTGTTTTCTACACTTACGTTCAAGGACTAGTTTTCCACCCACTGTAATGGAGAAAGAATTTTAAGATATTTCCTATTTTGATGTTCCTTCTTTCGGTAGAAGTCAAAGCTACAGCTTTTCAGAAGGTTGGTTTTTTGCTTGTTTGTTTGGTTTGTTTTTTTCATTCATATAAGATAGATTAAAACAATTCTAGCATAAGAAACTGACTGTGGACTTGGCAAATGTCTCATGTCACTATATTCACCACAATATTTATTTGAACATGGGGAAATTATTATGGACACACATTTTGTTATTTCACACAAAAACGATGACAGCCTGCTGCTGTATTACTCTTGATGTGGGACCAGTTTTCCTCTGAGCACTTTATGGGAAAGCTTATTTTCAATCAGATGATACATTGTGAAGTCAGCATGTTAGCAAAACATGCAAGTTTGTGGTTTAGTAGATAAATAGCAGTGTAAAGAGGAGAACACAATTGGAAGCCTTGAAAAAGTAAGTAACTTTTGAGATGTGAAATTCTATCAGCAGGATTTGAGATGAAGTTCTGCCGGTGAGCTGGGCATTCAGGCTGCCCGATCTGCTGTGGGCACGCGTGCTGAGACTGCCACGTAATTCGAATAACATCCAGCTGCTTCTGCAAGCCCATCCATGGCCTGTGCCAGATCCAACGCCTCTCCAGGCCAGGCGCATTGGCACATGCGTGCCCCTATCCTCTCAGAATTCAAGCTTCACAATTTCTAAGGCTCAGAGGAAAGAGTTGGCTAATCCCTCTGCACAATACTGACCACAGGATTTAACAGTGTAACGCAAATGGGGACTTGTATTTAGTGGAGGCACCTGGGCTGTGGTGTATCTCTAACCCTATCTGTTAACGTCCAGCTGCCTGCTCAGACAGTTGATAAACTTTGTCTTCAGGGCTGATAACAGCATATTTCTTCTGGGAAAATGCGCATGATCCCTCAAGCTGCTTCTGTTTCTGGAGATTGTTTGCATGCACGCATCAGCTTTCTTGTTTGCATACTGCACAGCCTGCAGCCACACAAACCTCAGGCTGTGCTCTTGGAAGGCTACACAAAATAAGCTTTAAAAATTTGGCTGGTGTTTGAAGAACTGAAAGTGAGCTTTGGGACATGATTTTTGAGGACCTGGGTAGCTACTGCTTTTTCCCTTACAGCTTTCTCCAGTTGCATTCACCAGCTCGTGGGTGAGGTGTTAGACATAAACCCCAATGTGAGCCATTTCTCAGAGGTCATGTGTAACTGGCTGTACGAGCAGATAGATGGCTAACTCAATTCAGTGTTTATTATAATTGATAAGATATTATTTCTGTCTGCCTAGATTATTCTGTAGTGTCAAATGAAGAGGATGATTTCACACTTTTATTAATCCATGATTTTTGGACATTACCCTGACAACTGTGACTGTACAGAATAGCTTGTATGCCTGGGAAGGGAGAATTAAAAAGGGAATAGAGGAGCAGAATATGACTACTAGCCTGAAAACACAGTGCTAAGAAGAGAGACTACACCTCATATATTTGTCTTCCAGAAAAACAGAAGCCATTCTTGGCAAATGCCCAGTGTTCTGCACTGTAAATTCTCCTCTGTGAAGGAGCATTTTTAGTGTTCTGCTTCCTGTAGCAGCTACCTTTTTCTTCCCTAAATTTTGGTGCTTATTAACATGAGTAGGATATGAAAAAGACAGAGAAGAGGAAAGATTCTAAGCATTCAGAGGCAGCCACAGAAAGCGTTATTGAAATATTTCTGCTTATCTTGCCAGAAACAACCCAGAAAATCTTCCTGGAATCTCTAAGATCTTCCTGGACTGTACCAAAGTGTTTCAGTGGGGCTTCGGATGGGGCTTGAGGCTGTGGGAGCGAAGTGCTTTCTGGGCTCTATTCAGAGCAGCAAATTTAGTTCTACCTGTGTTCCTCCAGACTTCTGTCCTTCTGTTCTGCATCTCCTGAGCTGGGAATCAGCTTTCAATGAATTCAGTAGATACGTTTTAATTGACCTTAAGTAGCAATATCCAAATAAACCCTACTGAGTCTTAGCTTGTGTTTATCTGATATCAGAAGATGTTGTGCTGCTTTGACTTGATACATCAAAACATTCAGTGAGATGGGGTGAGAATATCTCGCTTAAGATACAGCATAGATGATAAAATATTTCTTGTTCCTTCCGACTCCCTTTTCCCTTCCTCACTTTTACACCTCAAAATGTGGTTTTCAAACTCTTAAGCAAACTAGCATTTTCAAACTGAGTAAACTTTAATTATCAGTAGCATGTCTCCATATTTCCATGAGACACCTGGAAAATTTTGCAGAACTTGGCATTTGTATGTAACATGATGATGCTGTGTCTTCTCTTACCATGTAGTTTGTTTTTCTTGTGTGTAACTTGACATAGATACTGAACGTTTGCTGTATTGCACATTCCTGTTTCTGATTTAAGGTATTCAGTATATATGTAAACCAAGGAGCAGGAACCTGGTGACTACCTAAGCAAGTGATGAAATACGATGTCCCCTGATGTAGACAATAGTGTCAACTTTCATTCCAGGTTGGTGGTTATTTTCCTCATAATGCATCATGTATATAAATAGCTTGATGTTCCCAGATGATTAATTTGGTGGGTTTATAGACTGAAAGCTAATAATTTACATTCCTGCTCCACTTCTGGAAGGGAGATGCTTGCTCTTTCTTTCCAGGAATGGTTAGTCAATGCACTCTATTCAGGCTATTCATACCCTGTGTATTTCTAGGTGATTAGGGGAAATTATAGAGTGGGATTCTACCTGAAATCTTTTAGGCCTGTGGGAGTTCCCCCAACATGTCACAGACTTCTCCACATATATGATAAGGCAAGCTGCAAATACTGATAAAAGATAGAGAAAAATGTTAATTTTTCACAATGGACAGGAATTGCCAACTGGAATCCCTTATGGAACTACATTAAGCACAGTGCTGTTTGAAATACCTATAAACAATGTGAAAAAGCAGGTGGTTAGTGAATGGTTGATGATGAGGAGATTATATCAGCTCCCAAAGACATTTCAGGTTGCCCTAATCTAATCACGTTTAGAGATTTGCTGCGTATCGAGGTGCTATTGTATCTAATCTGGCTTGCCAGACATCATGGAGATATGAGGGCTGAATGGAATTCAGGAGGAGAAACCTTAACATTAATGTTTCTGCTCTGTTTGTAAGAAAAAAATCTTTGTTTCAAAAGCAGGATCAACTAAGAGGAAAACCATTTGTTCCTTTTGTTACCAGAAATGCTTTGTTACAAGGCCCAGCTACAAACAGGGAAAATAAAGGCAGTCTGTGCCCCAATGCATTTACAGTTTAAATACAAAGTGAAACAGTAGTTGCTACAAACAGACACAGAATATGAAGAAACAATGGGAAATGATGGACAGTCATATTCTAAATTGCAGCATGACAGGAAATATATTTAGGCTAATGAATATAAATGTATCTTTGCAGTTTCATTTTTATTTGGAGAGGCATGTCAGTGTTTTGCAATAATAGTCCAAGAAGTAGATGAGGGTTTTGCACAATGCAGGAGGCTTTTTAGGTACAGATGCAATGTCTAGCTGCTCTTATCAGCTGAGGCTTAAGAAATGCTTTAAAATCCTCTTGGGCATATGTGTGTTTATGACAGAAAGCTCAAGCATGGGAAAACAGATACCAGTGAAAATTTTTTTTCTATCCTTCCAATAAAATTAAGTCTTATATAATGAATGGGCTTGCAGTAGTGCATAAATCTCCTCCAGCAGAAAAAATGGCAAAAGGTATGAACCAGGGACATCTTAAACGCCACCCTTGGGGGATTTAGGTACCATGTGGGAAGAAGGTGCTTCTGTCACTGGATGGAATAGATAGATCTGCTCTCTCCCGGAGATCAGCCCCTGTGTTGGGTCTTTCTCTCTAAACACAGATGTTGGAGTCACCAGCTGTTTCCCTTATACCTAAAATTCCATTAACTACAGTTTTCACCTAGAATGTAGACATGAGGCTCAAGTTGCTCAGATGAGGGATCAAATAGGTATTTGGAGCATCTGCTCCAAAGCACACTGGGCTTGTAGATGAATCCAGGGGCTGTGCGGATGGTGTGTTGTATTCTGCTTGTCTAATGCAAGGTCTGGGAGCCGCCTGGTATCACGGGTAGAGAGATGCCTAGCCTTTCTCTCCTGAGTTAGGCACTGTGACTCTGAGTGTTGTCATGGTTTTGATGTTTCTAGATTTGCTAGGGAAGATCTTCATGTGTTGGGAAGTTTCAATAGTAAAAGTCCGTTGTACAGCCAGAGGACTTTGGTATGTCCAGGGATGGAAGCAACTGAGCAGTGAATTTGCAGAAATAAAAAGGAGACCCATGTAGCTAAGTAACACTCAGGAGTTAAGGTCTCACAACAGATAATTCTGTGTGTGCCTCCTACTTTTAGGAGCCTTTCTGGCCCCTGAGGGCACTACCAGCCCTCACTGCCCTCCCCTGGGGCTCTCCACCCTAATTGAGGTCCAGGACCCTGTTTCAGCACAGCCCTGACACCTGCCCTGGCTAAATTACAGACGTGCCCCTGCCCAGCCCAGTTTCCAGCCCCATCTCCTTTTGCTCCTGATGGGACCCCCTGGTCCTGGCTCACCCCTTGATGTGCCCTGTGGGACTGAGCCCCTTGATGAGGTCCGTTGAGTTGGGGGGTTGCCCTCACCCCCCTGATTGTCCCTTCTTCTGGGGCGGCTTCACAGGTGGCTCCCCCAAGCACTGAGCAGCCTGAATGTGGCATTTCGGGGCATGCGTAGGAAAGGCAGGTCCATCAGTGAAACATACAATGTCGAGAGATGCTGGATGTCTCAGAAGGTGCATTTTATTTTCCAGGTTGCCTGAAAAGTGCCTACCTTTATCTGCAGCCCTTGGCATGAGCCTCTTCCTAAATCTCACTCCTAGCCCTTAAGATGCAGCCATTTCTTACCTGTCTGAAGCTAATCACAAGATCAGCTTCATTGCAGCTGGGGTTGTTAACACTGCAAGGACACATCAGCACTTCTGCATGATACTGGTAAAAATCGATAGCCCAGAACCATGATGTTTTTAAGAAGCAGTGGGTTTTGCTGGCTGTGAGCTGCACTGAGTGTCTGGGGGAAGTGTCTGTTGACCCAGAAGCCTTGTTTTAGCTGCGAAGTTATGATGTTGGCCGGATCAAGCCAGCAGAGACTGAAGAGCAGCTAGAAATACCAGCTCCTCCGTGATGATTCAACCCAAGCCATAACGCCTCCCGTCAATGCAAGGAATGAACTCCTGGAGGCGATGGCTGCTAAAGAGCGTTAGGTCAGCTCAATATGCGCTCTCATTACCAGCTGAAAGTCTGGCCATGGTCCCACATGTCCCCAGAGCTGTAACGTGGTGGGGTTTGGCCCATTATTTGCCCTCCTTTTGCCAATCCAGCACTGTGCAGCAGCTGTAGACTGGGAGATGTCCATGGAACCCGAAGCGGCTCGTGATGTGGGTAATGGAGACTGAAAGATTTCCTTAATCTGTTGAAACAGACCTGACAATGGACAATCATCCTTATTTCTGTAGGACTCTAGTGACATGAAAACCAGGCAAACAATGGCCCTGTGTATCCCTGTCTGCAGTTGCTTAATTATCCTTGCAAAGGAGGGTGACAGCTCCTCAGTATAATGTGTATGTTAGCATTATGGCCTACTATAGGGTATTGTTAGCTGTTTACATTGCTTAACTTTAACGTTAAACAAGACAAACTGTTTCAGAGCCCAGGATAACTCCTGGCTGCCAAACAGAAGGGAAGAAGTCCAGGTGCAGCTGTGTAAGCACTAATTTTTTTTTATTTTTTTTTTTTCTGTGAACCTCAAATAACCCTGAGGAATTTGTTATTCGAACTTTACCATGAGCACACAAACAAAAATGTTTTCTATAAATAACAGTTTCATTAACAGTGGTAGGTAAAGGAACCTCTTGCATATGTGGCTTTGATATTGTTGTTATGCATCACCAGTGGATCATTTTTAACATTTACTAGCTATAACAATATAATATTTTAGGCTCTATCTGTACACATATGTGTGAAAGTTGTTTTTTTAAAAAGTGTATATAAAAATAAACATATACACATGCACACACATATACATAAATACAACCCTGTAGCCCATTTAAAATACACCAAAGCTGATATCAGGAAGGAAAAGCAAAGCATGGGGAGATTAACCCCACTGCTGGAGAATTTCCAAGCTGGCTAAAACCAGTGCAGCTGGTTCTTTACTATGTGTCTTCCAAAGAACAGGATTATGGCCTGCTGACATTTGTTTGGTCAAATGTATTTGAGTAAAGAGGAAGAGCACAGGTAACTTCAGAAACCAACTTAAAAAACCAAACCAAAACAAAACTAAAAAACTCAGAAGCATAGTGCCTGCACTCATCACAGGCAGCTTTGGCAGATGGTACAATGGTCCTTTAAGGACTACAGAAAGCTTGGTAATCTGGAGCAACTGCTAATTACCTCCAAAATATGTTGAGATATTTACTAGGGACTGACAAATGTTTTAAGTCCACCTTTTCATTTACTGTGACTAGTTGCTTTTGGTTCTTTGGAGCTCTCCACCCCATATCTCTGGTCAGAACAGTCTCAGAAAAGCCTCTTTTCCCAACTACAAGAAATGGAGATGTTCAGAGTCACGTGCTCTCCATAAAGTATTGTTTCAGCTTAAATTGATGACAAGTCCTGGGAACACACAAGGTTGGAGCTGGGGAATGGAAAGAGTGCAGAAGAGCCAAGTCAGGTGGGGAAAAGAAGCTGGGGAAAAGATACTTCAGAGAAACTTTCTTTACCTGAGAGATTTAAGAAAGGCGGTCTTTGTCCCATCAGGATCTCTTCAGCCTTTTGTCAAAATAGCATTTCTTTTGTGTGGCTACTCTACTATGGTTAAAAAAACCCTGAAAACCAAAGGGAAACCTTTCTGTTCACTGTCATCCCTTGACTGGCTGCCTATGTCAGATAACGTTTGTGTTGCAGGGTAAATAAAGATCCCCCTGCTTTCTTCTTGAAGCCAAATTTCAGTGGCTTTGAATTTGAATGACAGCATTGATTTGAATGACAGGTATCAAAGCAGAATCAAAGAATACATTGATAAACGATCAGAAGAAAAGGGATTTAAGTACAGTCATTCAAAGTTAAGTGGTAAATCCATTAAATGCAATCAGAATTACTAGACTGTAGATCAGTCACAAAAGCTTCAGTGACACACCTGCTCAAGATGCCATGCAGCAGCTACTGGGACAGAGTACCTCCTCAGAAAGGTAGGCTGCTGTTAGCTGTGAGTTGTGCCTGTTCCGCATGTGCTACATGATACAGATGTTTTATCACAGTTACATTTCTACTTCGTTTATTTTGTCTGAAGCAGGTAAGTCACTGTATTTTGCAGGCAGCATTTTTTTTTTTATAAGAGTGTATGTTAACGGTTGAAAACCTTTTTGCTTATTTGTATTCCACTTGCTCTTTCCAGTTTACAAAGAGGTTTCCATGTCAGCTTCTTCCCTTCAGATCATTTAATATTTTTGTTTGCTGCCCGCTACACAGTAGCGCGGCCCTTGTATCTTTTAGTGCTTACCTAAAGGACAGTGAGGACGAAGCGCAGATACTGGGGAGGAAAAAAAGCTGGCTTGCCAGTCAGCTGTACTTTGGGGTGGAAAAAGACTTAGGGCGTGGAGGGTTTTGCTGGAGAAATGAAGACGTCGGTTCACCTGGCTAGCCATTACATGCAAGAAGCAGGAGCAGCGCAGGTCCAGGACTGCTGGAGAGCCCCCACGCTGCTGGCAGACACCCAGGGCACGATTGCAGCCCAAGCAGTTGCCCTGGTTGGGCTGAGACCCTTCAGGGCTTGCCAGAGGCTCCTGCATCTGGGCAGGTCCTCCGTGGCCTGGGATGTGGCCACCCTAATCCTTCCCACCGCGGGGTCCCCCGTCCTTGCGTCCTTGCCGTCCACCTGTCCTGCTGCTCCTGCCATCCCAGACGTGCAGCTGGGGGCAAGGGCTCTGCGGTCCTGGGAGGCTGGGTGGCCAGCTCTGGCAAAGGCAGAGCTTCAGCCTGGCTTTGGGAATACCACGTGCTGCAGAAACAAAGGGCCAAGTGCATTTTTAATGTTTTCTAAGTTGTTTTTTTTTTTTTTTTTTTTTTTTTTTTTCCCCTCCCTTAATAGTGGAGTTGTACCAACAGTTAATTTAGCTTTGGCAAGTATAATTTCTGCGTTTATAATGGGTTTCCTTTGTGCTGATTATCTTAATCTTTATTTGGTTGCTTAATATTACCTGATCTGTTGCACTGTGATGGATGATTCATCTTTACCAGTTGTGCTATTAAGCAGTTCCTACAAAGTATGAATTCAAAAGTCTGCACTTTCCGTTCTCCCTCGATAGAAAGCCTGGGCACATGTTGCATTTCATTTCTAATTACATACGTTAAGGTGACTTATGTGCTATTACTCAAAATAAATTGCTCTTTCATGTAAGTTCAGCATATGAATGGCCAGTTATAATTATACCAAGTTGAAAGAGAATTTAGTACTTCTGTGCCTAGTTCAAAATAATTCTGTCTTTTATAATAGAATCAGGTCAGCAATTTTCCATTGTTTCTCTGTTCAATGTGGCCATTCTGAAAGAATTATTTCCTTTGTAGATTTGAGCTAAAAATTTGAGGGGTATGTGAATAGCAATGACAGAGGCAGAGGAAAGGTGATCCCTTCTACTTTGCCATCTCCAATTTCCATATCCCTTCAAAGGGAGCAGCCACTGCGTGACTCACTGCACTGTCACTTCAGTTCATTTCACTTCTGTGAAACCTAAACCCTAACCCTAACCTAAAATATGTGTTGGTATTTATCACAGGAAGACACCACTCCAGTGTCTTAGCTGCTCTCTGGAGTTACATAAACCAGAGTTGTATAGACTTTGGGGTAGGGGGAGAAAGGGAGGATGCACGCTCTGTTTTCAGTCACTTAAAGATCCTGTGGATGTTCCTGGGATTGTTTTGGTGATAAATACCAATCCTCTGCCACATTGGAATGTACAGACAGTGCTCTGCTGGAGCAAATCAAGCGTCTGCTTTTAATGCAAACATAGGATTTTTTAAATGAGAGGACTAAACACATTCCTGGTATCAGACCTTTACTTCAAGGGGTTTGGTTATTTTGGTTAATCTGTAGCTAGCACACATATTGTGCTGGATGGAATTTGCTATCAGCCATAGTTACGGGTATCTCCAAGGCTGTATGGAGCCTTGAGGCTCTTCGACATTCTCAGTTCTGCTGTCGGGCTGCCTATTTTACAAGAACGTGTGTATGTTTGCTCTGCTTTGGTTTTAATTATTGGTGGTAAATATGCTTCAGGAGTGAAATATGTTTTGTCAGGAGAAATCTGGAAGTGCTTTCTCAGGAGAAAAATAATTAGAAAGGTTAATGCAATCCACTCTGTAAAAGACTTTAAACTCATTTGCTTGGAGATGTGAAGCAGATGCTTTGTTCACAAAACTATATTAAATTAGCCCGGGGGGGGGTCCCATTACGGTTTCTCAAGTACAGCAAAAATGGCAAATTAAATATATATCAATTTTAAATATTGAATATAAAGTTGGCTTTCAAATGCGTACGGTGCCCCATGCAAACCACAGTCATTTTACTGCATGCTTTGTTTCACACAGAACTTAAGAGAGTGAAAATTGGAATTGTAGCTTTTCTGTATTAAAACGATAGATCTCCTTGGATAGGCTGTGTAGGAATGTGGTTTTAACAGGATGGCAGAATTAATACTGAAAGCCCTGACCTGCAGGTCAGTTCCTTGCAACAAACGGAGACCAACTTTGGGAACAATTTCTTATTGACGTAAACAGACAGAGCCAATGGGTTGCCTCTGGACAGCAAGGACTTGCTCATTTTTTCTAAAGGGGTTTTCAGGACAGGTTTTATGTCCATACAGGGTTGTAAAATGCCTCATCCTGCTCTTTTGGGGCTTTCAAAAGACCTGTGCTGGGCCATGACAAGCTGAAGTGTGCTGGGATTCCAGCCCAGCAGCAATCTCTCTCTTGTTTGATATTGCCAGGGCAGTACACCAGCTTCTATCAAGTTTTGCTCTGGCACAGCGATAGTAACACTCACCTGACATCTGTGACTCTCACTCAACGCTTGCTTGTGCCTATCTGGCTAAAATTTTTTCTGCAGTTCAAACATGCAGGCTTCCTCGCAGGATGTTATAACCCAGATGTTTCAACCAGAAGAGGAAGAGGATAGCCCTTAATGGAAAAAACTTTTTGATTAAATATTTCAAAGCTAGGTAAATCTGTTGTTGGGCTGCACATAGAAACAGTCTTAATCTCCCGACAGTTTTAGAGACGTTGGTTGTGCAGATCATATTTTCTCCTGTGATCAGAAAGGAAACAGATTTTACAGTACAAAAAACCTTGTTCAGGTATTGGTGCAAGCGTGCCTCGAACCTGTTGTGACCCCACTGTCAGGGCTAATGTGGGATGAATTGCTGGAGTAAGAGATGCAAAAAAATAATTAAAATGGGAAATTCTGAGTTCTGTGAATTTCCTCCCTTTGAGGTCAGCAGTTCCATCTGTCATTTCAGCTACAGTTTGTTATCGCTGCAAATAATTTTTCACTACTGAAAGCATAGCTATCTTTCTGCTGGGATTAAGGAAGAAATTTGCAAGGAACAGAGGTAACTTTGGGGCTAAGAGAAGCTGTTTCTCAAGAAAGCACTTGAGAGGAATTAATACTGCTCAATGTCTTGATTGTTGCTTGAGCCAAGATCTCATATGTTTTCTCAGGCTGATGGGACAGCAATATAAAACTTCTGCATTTTATTCCCTTGTTCTGTATGCTCAAATTTATTACTTCCTTTTGTCTGGCTAAACCCAAAGACATATGATACAGGAAAAGGTACTTAGCATAAATACAGAAATGCAGTTCAGTCTGAGGCACAGAGAAAACAACTGGAGAGGCAGATTTCTTAATGGAATGTGAGGTTTTCATTTTATCGCTTCACTTCTTCCCAGGTCATCTGTCCAGGTGACCTCCATGAGTAATATTCTTTAAGCACAATAAATGCATTCCTCTCAGATATGCTGGTGAAGGGCCCAGCCCCAAGCTCTTCTCTCACAACTGTGAATTGCTAATAAAGCAGCTGCCCAGTAGCCTCCCATTGCTTCCTGCTTGTGTTTTTGTTTTGTTTTGTTTTTTTTTTTGTTTGTTTGTTTTTTTACAGCATTCCTGACATCTGAAATGTGATTTATCTTTTGTATCTATGCAGCTGAAGTCATTAGAGCACTTGCTCTGGGTAACGATGCCCTTCCCAGTAACTCTGTTTGGCTACCCCTTTCCATGGTTTGAGCCCAAGCAAATTGCCTCAGTTTGGGAGAGAGGAAAGCCCATCTCCCCAGCCTCCATCATCTTCTCTCCCTTCTCCTCCAATCTCTCCCCCATGGGAAATTGGATTCCTCCTCTATAAACTTCATGTGGGGGACCCAGCCATGGCCTGCCTGGCTAAAGGGCCTTCTGCTCAAGTCATGCTCGCTGTTATTATTTCCTTCTTTTGACTGGCATTTTACTCTCCTCAAAATCAGTTTACATACCCCATATTAACCAAAATATCCCCAAATTCTGTGTAACTGAAAGGAAAGGTGGCCTGCGCCGTTAATTTATCATCTTATTCAATAAGTCCTGGGGAAGGGAATCTTGCCCTAAAGAGTTGCTATCTTTCTAGAATTAATCAGAAAGTTTCAGAAGCCAGTTTCTTGCCTTCTAGGACATTTTCCATCTGGTTTGGTGCCGGTATCCTGAGTCTACATTGGAAAATCTAATGAAGTCCAGCTCAGCCTGTTCACACACAATCATTCACAAAAAGACATTAAAAATGGAAGAAACAGCAGGCTTGAACCAGTCTGCTGAATTTGAAATTACAATGTCAAGGTGTTTTCCAGGCACCTGGCATAAGACAAAACTGAAAAAAAACCCAGAACCAAACCAAACCAAAACCACACTCCTCAAAAACCAACAGAAAAAAGCAAAAGACAAGATGTTAACAGGGCTCATACCACTGAAGTGCTCTGGCTGGGGCACCTCCCTAGGCTGCGTGTGGCCATAAACTACTGTCCATCTGAGTCACTGAGGAGTTCACGGCTGCCAGACCAGTGTCTTTTCTTGGGTCTTCAGGCTCCCACAGTGCAGCCAGGTTGTCTTCACCTGAGCTAAAAGGCACCCTCCAGCAAAGAGAGCTGTTGGCTTCAGTTAACTTACCTGTCGTATGTGAACCTGGAATTGCCATCTTCCTGGTCCCGTACTGCTCTTCGTCATCCTGCTTTTATTTCCCGATCTCTCCTATCCCAGTCTCTCTTTTTTACCCTGTATTGGTTTTCATGGGCAAAATATCTCTTACAGAACTGCTACAAGGCACTAAAATCATGCATTTGAAAGCTGGTATGTGGAAGGGAGTTTGTGGTTAAACTGCTTTTACTTCCTCAGCAATAATATTGAAAAGCGAATAGAGTGCCAGGGTCAAAAGTGTCTTTTTCAGGCTTAATTCCTTCCTCTCTTCATTTGTATGTGCTTGTTTTGTAGGAAACAGGAGCATGTTCCAACAGCACCAGCTCTGGCCCCAACAGTTTTTTCTCATTCCCCACAAAGTTTCAAATGCTCAATGCTGTCTGAAAGGGCTGTCAAACTGTCACAGAGGAGTTTCACTTATCAGAGGTGTTGTATAATGAAAAAGAATAAGAGTATTTGGTTAAGAGTGCCCATTAGGCTGAATGTATTTTTTTCCTTTTTCTATTTTTAAAATAATAGTTTCACAGTTGGAATAGGGGTACTTGCACACGAAACTGCAGACAATACTTCTTACCTTTTGATCAGTAAACACTGATTTTATTGTCATAATTCCTCTTGTTTTACTTGGCTGCCTTCTTATCAGAATCAGAGGCCCTATGAGATCCCCAGACTATACTCTTACTTTGTTATGTGATAACCTGTCAGGGTTTATTTCCTAAATATTTTTCAAGTTGCATCCACACCCTAAATGCCTTTAATATTTTGATTCTGTTATGTCAAGGCTTCTAACCTTGATGTCAAAATGCTCTTGGGTCCAGCTCATATTCAATAAAACTGCCTTATGTGGCTACATGTCCTCTTGCAAAACTCCTGGAAAAGTGATGTGTTGGCGATTAGGAAAGCACACGAGTCCACCCTACTGAAGAAACTAGGACTCATTCAGGGAAGGGTGGGGTTAGTGCTACTTTGTTAACCAAAGGTTTTCATGAGAAGCAAGCTGGTACCTCTGGAAATTTGCTATTCAGCACCACAGAAATTCTGATTAATTGCTCTGAGCAAATTGCTCCTGGCAGTGTTATGCTACACCTTCACCAGAAAGGCTCACTGGAACGGGACCCAGACTGCCCAGTCTCTCTTGCTAGCACCCTGGAAGCATTTAGGCTGGCTTTGTTTTGCTTTGTTACCTTGGGCCTACATATTTATAGCACCAACTGTGAAAGAGAGGTTGTCTGGTTCTGTTACGCTGCATCATGGAGGGACACGCTGGTATGTGCTTTGTGGGCTTCTGGAGTACACGAGCTGCAGAGGTTTAACTGGGGGGGGTCTCCTAACCCTGAGGTCTCTGAGGTCACCGGGTAGGTTTATGCATCTCTGGTCATTTTTAGTTTTTCTTGTAAATCTTAATTGAAACCTTTCTCAGGGTTTCTGAACCGGTGGTTTCTTACTTGACGCTGCTGAGATTTGGTCTGTAAGAGAAATCGCCCTGCTTTCCCTTCCAGGGCAAACGGGTTAATATTGTCGGGGATCTGTTCTGCAGTGGTGGCGTGGGACCGCGTGCCCAGCAAGGAGGGGAATTTAATGCAGGGTTGAGCGGTGTCGGGGGTGCAGAACTGCTTGTGTTGGAACCGGCGGGGCGGAGCAGAGGGGCACGCACTGTGCCTGGCGCGCTGGGGAGGGGGTGCCGCAGCCCCGGCTCCCCAGGCTGGCTTGGGGGGTGCCCCCTTTGGTCATCCCCCCCGCTCCTTGAAGCGCCTGTCACGTCCTTTAGGGCTCTGAATTCACGGGGATGCGTTGATTTCTTATACATAAAGCTGTGGCTGCAGTAAAGCACTGGAGAGACCTTCAGTGGAAATTACATGCGAAAAAACAGAGTAATCCCATTTAAATCAAACCCGAGGATGGGTGTGGTTTCCTGTCTAGAGTTCAGCCGGCCAGCTGTAAACGAAATAGCTCCGACAGCCTTTTGTTCCTACGAGTAATCACACATCCCTCATCAAATGTAGATACGCTGTGGTTTGCAGTGCTAAATCCCAGCCATAGGCAAACGATTCAGGGGAGTGACGTTGTGTCAGTCAATTCCCCGCTTGGTAGATATGGCACAGAGCTAAAGTATAAATATGACTCCACCCCGTGCTTTTAACTCCACTGCGCTCAGGCAGCCGTGGGGCAAGGAGAAAGCCTTCCTGAGCATTGGCCCTTGGAAACCTGCACCCCGTATTCCCATCCCACATCTGGAATGACTGACACTTGCACAGCTGGGGCAGGCTCCCCTTGGGTGCTTTTTCTGTTTTCTTCCTCTAAGGCTTGACCGAGAAGACTGAGGGAGTAGCAGGGAAATGTGGTAGCACTAGTTAGTGGTATTTTGGGCACCAGAGCTGCAGCTTTTCTCCTGATCGGCAGGTATAGGTGAGGGGAAAACACACAGCCTGATACATAACTCTTTCTTTTAATAAAGATCCAGATTTTGGTCCCTGTTTCTCCACATAAATTATCTCAGTGAGTCCTGGCAGTAGCTAATGAGGTCCCTCCTTGAGAAGGTCGGCTTTTGACTTGGGCATGTCTACTTTGCTCAAGCCTTAAAATACTCTTAGCTCCTCCCCTAAATCACGTTGACTTTTGTGGGATGACTGATCTGACCAGGGACTACCACTGCATGGCTCACCTGTGGCTGAGATGCTGTACCCTCTTGGAGGTCTGACGCTGCAACTTTTCACCACGCAAGTCCTCATCTAATCCAGAGGAGGAGCTTGCTTTGGCCAGTGGTTCAGAACCAAGGCTTTAAGTTACCAAGGAATATTCAAACAGCTTAGGTTTGTGAGTTGCACATAATACATGCTACTACAGCTCTTCCAAGATTAATGAAATAATGGGTTATGATATGCATCTTTATGGTTTGTTTAGTGGTCGTGTTCCAGACTCAGTGGGCAATCTAAGAGAATGCTTCCTGAAATTAATTACTTTTGGGGCAATTAACGTCATCCATGATCATGAAACAATGCAAGCAACAAGGCTTCTGGTTTTTCTCATCTCCCTAGGGAGGAAGTACAGGTCTGGGACCTGAGTCAAATAGCTTCAAGCGAGAGGAGACTTGAAAAGGATGACTCCTCTTGTCCTCTGAAGGAAAGAGCAAGGATGAAACTCTTTCCAGACTCTAACATGTAAGGTTATGACCCACTTTCCTGGCTCGCTGCATGAACAGGGCATGATGGTGTGGTATGACAGGCATGCATGCAAACATTAAGATACTGTTTTCCTGGAGTGCTTCTCTTCTAATTAGCTAACACGGGGGTTCACAGGACCTGGCTCACTCTGTTGTTCCTTGAAAGCCCTGACCTGCTGGTGTGGCACCACAAACTGGCCAGCGATGAGGCTGGCTGGAGACCTGTGACAGGACTCAGGGGCCTCACAGAAAGGCATGAAATAATAGCAAGAAAGAGGAGAGCTAAGAGATTTGGTTACTGTCACTGTGGTCTTGATTCCTCCTGAGAACTGCAGCAAGAGTCTTCCCCCTCTGATGAGTAAGATGCCTGTCAGATCATGTGTATCAGAGTGATAGCCCCGGTTGGTGACACGCCAGATTGAAATGTGCTGGGATGTCTGCAGCCAGAGCCTCAGCCTGCCCCTGGCCATGCATGCCTGCCCTGGCCTACTGCCACACATGCCTGACACCCTGGCAAGCTGTCTGGAGAGCTACACGGGCTCAAAGGAGCCACAGCAAGTAAGGTGGAAAACAGAGAACGAGGCATCAGATAAATGCTGGAGTTGATGCAAGACAAGACGGAGGGAAAGTATAGTCATGAGGGAGGAAAAGCAACCGTTTAAGTTGGTTTAAACTATTGTAAAACCACATTCTGAGCCAGCAATGACATCCAGATCGGAGCACAGGATGTCCCTGTCTTGTATGATGCTCTTGTGGCTCTCTGCCTTTACTTTGTTGTCCACAGTAAATGTCCTTCAGTGCAAGCTTTGGGTTTCTAAATGATCCATAAAAGTGCTGAATGATCATGTGTTGAATAACCTCACTAAGGAAGCGTTGCAAATGCTTGCCACTTGCAACTAGCTGAAAACTAGTCAGAAACCGAATCAGACTGGAGGGGCATTCTTTACAAAGAGAGTCAAAGTACAATTAACTGATGGTTCATAATACCTTAAGGCATTCACTCTTTGGTTTCACCCATTTATTTTTTCTCTTTCAGTTCAATTCAAAGTCGATTAAATCTCACTTTAAATCATAGGACGTCTTATTGCTTGATACCAGTCTTCTTTTTTTGAGCTTGTGTGGAGATACAATGGTGACGGCAAATCAGGGAGTCTGTTCTCCTACTGTTGCTTCAGCTTAATTTCAATGGGAGAAGCATTTTTCAAATTTAAGTGACAGAAGGTGTTGTGAGATGACCTAGTAAATCCTTAGCAGGCACTCTCAGTCTCTCTCCTTATTTATTGTCGGAATGGAGTTTCATATGTCATAACACAGATTAAGTTGGTTTGACTGGTCTATACATTCCTGGCCTGCCTTTTACCCTCTCTAATGATAAGTGTTATGCTTAACGTCCTGCGGTCCTTTTGAACATCGCCACTTCTGCTGTAGGTAATTGGTTATCTCCAGAGATTATTTCAGTCTAAGTATTGTAGTATATGTTTTACTAGACCCTAACAACTGCAATATATATTTTATTGGATTAGTGATTAACTTGTTTTCTGTCCAATCTCCTTGTTTCATCTGTCTCCTTTATTTTAGCAAGATTTTGCATATAGCTCAAGGGTCTTCTTACAGTACTGCCTGACCTATGTGAAAAGTTGAAAATGAGCTTAGGCATTTGACTTGGCCAATTCTGATACTGTACTGAGACTGACAAGGAAGCAGTTAGGCCACTGAAATTAATACCATTCAAACTTCTTAGATGGCTACATAGCTGGTCATGCTACAGGCCTTGCTGGAATAATTTTCTTCATTTGTCCCTTTAGTTTAGAACTGGAAAAGCATATAGAGCAGAGCTGAAATGAAAGTATGAGGAATGATTTTATTAGCATAAACACCAAGGTGAGAATTCCTTGTGAAAGGAAACATACTATCCTAAGAAGAAATCTGAGCAGATCTCAGCTTCTGCAAAATAATTTCTGCAGTTATAAAACTATAGAGCTGAAATACAAAATGTTGTGCTCTGTCTGAAATTCTGGTCATTTTAATTAAGCTGTCTTCTTCCATTCTGGCCAAACTAGAAATGTAGTTTTCTTGAATTCTTAGAAGATGTTTTCAGTATTGTCATTAAAGGAGCTACATTTGCACAAAGCCTTAAATACTCCGAGCAAGAACTGGGAGCTGTTTGCAGTCAGGATCTCCAGACAGTTCTTAAAAAAACCCAGTTGGATCCTGTCCTCCCTGGCAGACAGATCTGCCTGGCTTCGTCTTCCCAGGGAAGAGCAGCGCAGTGGCAGCCCTGGCGGGTAGTGAAACGCTGCACTGATGCTTCAGTGACAGCCCCGGGTGCAGATTTCTGTCCTGAGCCTGCCTGTGAAGACAGTGTTGCTTTCAGGCAACCTCCCCACCAAACATACACGCACGCATGCGCTCGCACACGTACACACACACATGCCTCGTGGGAGAGCTGTTGTTAGCTGCCTGGAGAGCCAGAGGGTTGCTCTGACACGCTGACACATCTCCAGTGTAGCCAGCATAAAATTAGTTTCCTCCTGGA
Organism: Tyto alba; assembly: GCF_018691265.1. NCBI lineage: Eukaryota > Metazoa > Chordata > Aves > Strigiformes > Tytonidae > Tyto > Tyto alba. The sequence goes on from NW_024881295.1 coordinate 19,008,382, forward strand.
AATGTTCAAAACTGGCCTAGATGAGCAGTAGCTTCTTCAACATTTCACATGTTAAAAGAACCCATTTTCTTGTATGTTTTTCCTGGTTCTGGCAGAAATATATTTTGGAAGGTTATACTTTCATGTACGATTGTTATTATCATCATTATGAGAAGGGTATTCTGAAACGCAAAGGGTTTGCTTCTAACAAGGGGTTCCTTGCTCAGACTGGGCTAGAAAAACCAGCTGTTCCAGTTTACCTGAGCTGTTAGTGATAAACAGGGTCCAGTTGTTTTTCTATATTTGTATTTCTTTAGGTGCCAAGTGAATTTGCGGGGATGGTAGGCAGATAAGTCGCTGCTGCTTTTGTCCATGCAGAGTGCTTTTAAAAGTAATATTGTAAATATGCCACGTTCTCACTTTCCTACGGTTAACTTTTGGCATGGGACTTCACTTCGTGGTTGTAAATGCACTGCAGACATGTTTTAATGGCACTGTTCAAAATGCAGCAGAAGTTTATATGTAAACTTGGCACCTAAATGCCTCCTTCCAGGATTGTGGAGATGAGTTGCCAAAATAAGTTCACTTCAGCATTTATCTGTACATCTGGCCCTCTCTTGGCATGGGATAGCCCTGTGCAGTGTGAAATGAAGTTACAACTTCAGCATAACGTTGAAATGTAATAAATTAAAGCCTCTAGCTAAATGAAACTTGTAATTGGTACGTCACTTTCAAGTGAGAGAATGGCTCAGGCAGGTTCAGCATTCTGCCCGAATTGCATAACTGCTGTAATTATCCTGTGTGGTTTTTAATACTGCTGAGAAAAAGAAAGCGTGCTAATTTTAAGAACTGCAGTGTTCTGCCAATATACAGCTGGCATCTAGGCATTTCAACCAGAGGAAGTGTTTGTGAGCAGCAGGGCAGGGTCAAAAATTGCTATTGCCGACACAGGCTGAGTACTGTGAATTCTTGTGGACATAGACATTAAACTGTTGCTAAGATTGTAATTTTATTTCAAGATTAAACTCTTCCTCTCTGTTCTAATGCAGAGCATATGCTGGAAATGTGATAGGACAGACTGAAAAATGTAATTTTACTGCTGGTCCTTCATAACTTTCAATAATTGACTTTTTTTCCCTTATTCCTGAAGACATTCTTCTTATAACCAATGTACATAAATTTGTATAGACACACACAAACACACACATCTATATATAGAGAGACACTGGAATTTGGTGTGCCGGAATAGATTTCACACCTTTTTAGAAACAACCTCGGTGATATGAAAGATCTCTTGGCAAAAGGGTGCCCTTGAGCTAGCATATTGCATGAGGAAGCTCCTACAATAGATATGTGTGGGAATTGCTGAATACATTTAATATACATTTGTCTGTCAGAAACAAGAAATCTAAAAAAATAAGAATTTGATAGTTATTTGACCTTGAGGATGGAATAATACCCAACCAACCCCTGAACCTACTGTGCTTATAGCAGTTTGAATGTTCACAAATGCAGGTAGTGCTGCTTGGAGCACTGATGCTCTTTGATATTGAGTTTCTTTAATATCTGTTGAAAGTAATTTACCAAGAAAGAACAAAAGAAAGCACTTTATCTGAAGCAGGTTCTTGCAATTCATGTCAATATACATATAATCAACGTTTCCAAGAAATAAACTGCACTCGTGCATTGTGCATCTGCCAGTTGCCACCTTTGAAAGGCAGCACAGCACTTCTGAGCTTCACCCTCTTGCAAGTGTCTTCAAGTATTTGGTGGCCAAAGTCAGATCAGGGAGATAGAAATCACCAAAATTACAGTCCATCCAAACTATAAAAAAGTGGTGTTAAATGGCAGATTTATCCATGTCCTTGTGGCCTTTCTGATCTCTGGAAAAATTTCTCTAGGTCTTTGGTCAGATACCTGAGATATACACTTGTGTAATTTTCCTAATCTTTGAGGTTGAGTCTGGGCTGCAGGACTGTCTGCATCAAGCTGTTTTATACAGCTGGGTTCAGGCATGTTGAGCTGTAGTATGGATGGGTGGATTACTTATACGCTTGGAAAATCTATGATTTATTTTTTTAACAGTAAGAAAAAACTGTATGTTTTGAAAAAACTACTAAACCGATACATTTCTGTCTTAGATAATGCCTGCCCATTCTATAACTGTAAGTTATGCAGACCTTTCCTTTCTTATTTCTCTCAGCCAGGATGGAAAGTTGCTTGTTGCTTTATGTTTGGGAGGGCTCCACAGTGTCCATCGCGGCTACAGGACATCAGTAAAGAGCAGCTTCCTTCCAAAGAGATGTATCTACTGAAACCAGAGAGGACTAGTGAAAAAAAAAAAAAAAAAAAAAAAAAAAAAAAAAAAAGCGGTAGGTTTTCAAGTTAGTATACAGTCATATAACTGTGTGCTTTTTAATTAAAAGATTTGATTGATATCACTTACTGCCTCCAGCTCTACAAGGATAAGTGAGTATTGCCAGGAATGGTGATTGTTTTGTTTCTAAACTGTTACACTGCTCTGAAACCCTGAGTTGCTATATATATTCGCAATGCCCTGAAGAACATCACTGGTAGTATCTTTGATCTTTTTTTTTTTTTTTTTTTTTGTGGCATATAGCCCTGTATATTCGTTTCACATACATGAGGGCTCTTAGCAGAAACAGAAAATTTCACTTGCTGCAACAATAGTCCTTTCAATGAGCTTTTTCAAAGCATTAAAAGGCAACATCAACAACAACAAACTACCACACTTTGCTGAGGAAGTGGCATGGATTGTCACTGGAAAGTAACCCGAGGTGGATATTTTAGGGTAGATTGGAGCTATGTCCCTATGTGTTTGAGACTGCAAAGGTGAGGTTAATCCACCCACTGCTCTTCTGGATGATGCCAGAGAAGACTGGTTGTTTTGAAGGGCACCTAATTCCTAACAGATTTTACTGGTGCCAAGAGCCTTTCATTGATCTGACAGGTGAACAACAATAAATAGATTACCTTTGGGTGCAGGAATCCAGTAACTCTTCAAGAACAGGTAAGACTTGTTGGACTTTTCCTGCGGTACGTTCTGAACCACAGCACATATACAGAGAATGGAGTTTAAGCACAGTGTTCAGGTCATTTCCTCTGTACTTTTGTATATGCAGCGGCTTAGATACACAATACTAAAGGGTAGTTCTGTTCCCAAGTGGCATTATATGATTTTTTCTTAAAGTGCCTACATGTATTAGGAATAAAAATTCCAAATTCTGTATGCAACTTGTGATGTCAACTAGGCTTCTTAAGGCCTCAAACTTCTTGAAAGGAAGACTCCAGGGTAAAGTTTTCCTATATGATGAGTTCTTTGGTGGTTCCTAAACCACTTACCTCCACTTACTCAATTACCTTATATCTGGACTCTGTGCTTGGGCTCTGCAGGGTAGCATGCATCTCTTGTGAAGGACAGGACTAACTCCTCTATTAGTAATTACTGTTGACTAGTTCATATATCTTCACAGAACTGTAACTGAGACTGGTCAGCACAGCATAATTGCTGAGACATGGGGTTTTTAACAGACATCACTTAAATTTTATATCAACTAAGAAAGCAGCACAGGATTTATCTTGTGAACAAACTACTGCCAACATCATTACTGCTGTTAGAATAGCAGATTAGTGTAGCATTCTGCTGTGGAGGCATAAGAAGTGAATTATTCCAGTACGAAGTTCTTTCATATGTTTTTTTGGGCTGTTCCCTCCTGAGCTATGATATCTATTCATCCCTTTTGCTTTGTTCAGCATCTACTAAGTGACAGATGCAGTACAAACTTTACCCATCTATTAACCTCTACCCACAGGCCTAGGTATTTTCCCATTCCTCTTACATAAGTAGGAACTAGGTTTCTAAATATGTTTAAAAATATAGGCTCATTCTCTACAGGCACTTCTTTAACCCATTGCTTGTTTATACATAGGTTCCCAGGTGAGCTAGCATCTCTAACTCACAGCTGTTGAAAAAAAAAAAAAGCATCAAAATAAATCTGATCTCTAAGTTGTTACATTAATTACAAAAGAGGCTCCAAAATTTCAAACTAAGAAGACTTCTACAGTACATTATTATCCTTCTCCCCTTTCTTCCCTGATTTTAATCTGTAAGAAAAAAAAAAAAAAAAAATGAACGCCCATAAACCAAAATGAATCTATACATCCTAGACTTAGTGGTTTAACTAAAGATAACCTCTAATATTTTTACCTACTGAACATGGTAATTAACATTAATGTGATAAATGTAATGAGAAGAACAAGTGCCACAGTATGCAAACATTTGCAATGAGGGCCCAAGGTCTGAATCCCTCTGGAAACCATCTATTGATTATAGCTAGTGAAAACAGCAAACGAACAAGGTTAGGTTTCCTCCTTATCTGAGAGATTTTTCACAATTGACTGTGCTGGTCATTCATCAGCTAGGCAAGACTCAGTCCTTTAAGAGACCGGACTACTTCTTGATGTGGGGCTAACATATAAGCTTCTGATTAGTGAGCTGATTAAAGGAATTTCCAAAGCTGGCCCAGTCTGACTGATGGTGACTATTACAGCTGTAATGTGAGAGTTATACTGAAAGGGGAGGACCAAAGGATAAAAGCATGAGGAAGGAAGCTGTCAGCATTGTGAAAAATCAAAGCTCAAGCAACAGTACAGTAGATTCTGAAAATAGATATGGGGAAGCTCTTGCGTAGTGATGGTTTTAAGACTCATTTCAGGTAAGTCTGTAAGTGAGTGGGTTTTCTTCCTAATGTATTTTTCCTTTCAGGTAAGGGTTGTATGAAATTTCATGGAGGCCGAACTGTTGGCTTGATTAGAACACAACACAGTAGTACAGAAACATTCAAAAACTGAAAAACTGTCTGCTTTGATGTGAAACTAATATTTGTGCTAGGGAATATGAAAAGGATTTTCTTTATGCTGCTAGAAGGTCAAAACATCTTGTTCTACTGCCACTGACCAAACCAAGTAATACTAACGTTAGTTGGAACAAATGTTGCTCCGACCTTGTAGCTAAGCAGGGCTACATGGAATTTGAATCCCCAAATAGTGGTTGAAACTGACTTCAACTAGAAAATATTTTCTAGACTTCAGCTAAAGTTAGCTCAAATAATTTCTCTTTTTATCTAGGTTTGTTATTCTTTCACTTTATGCCAAGAAGTTTTTAAAATCCTGTAGAAATTATATGATATTAAAGGGGAGCAAACACAAAATCACCACTGAAATGTCATCTGATGTCAGCAACTGTCTTGGTTGCACTGAAAATGTCACCATTTGCACCGTCCGCAGAATAGGAGATAACTGAGTTACCATGTTGTTGTTTCTAGCCAAGTCTTCCAAAGCAGTAAGCGTGGAGCATCTCTGACCTCTCTGGGTGGCCATTTCTAGCATGGCATCGCTGTCCTGGCAAGCAAATTTTTTCCTAACGCCCAACCTGAATCTCTCAAACCTCAACATGATGCTGTTGCTCTGTTGCCCCTTGCTTTACTGCCACTGTGACAAGTTTGGTTCTATCATCCAAGCCCATGTCCTTCAACCTCTTCTTACAGCTTGTGTGCCCTAGGTTTCTCACCACCTCGGTAGCTCTCTGCTGGATCCTCTCCAGCTTCTTGGCAACCCTCTTCTTGAACTGGGAGGGTTCAAGTCACAGCACTCCATTGCAATATTACTCCCTGCCAAACAGGAGTAACAACTTCCCTCGGTCTGCCGGCCATGCTTCTCCTAACATAACTCATTTCACTTTGTTTCCACTGTAACTCCCAGGTCCTTTTCAGCAGGTCACCTGCTTAGCTGGGCAGTCCCAGCTGGCACTGATGGCTGGGGTTATTCCACCGCCCAGTGCAGAGATTTTCACTTTTTGAACACCGAGACCTTTGTTGGCCCAGTGCTTGAGTCTGTATGTCAAGATGAGAGTGTCCCTGTGGTAGATCCTAACACAGCTCAGTCTTGTTTCCACTTCTGAGGAAGGTCAAAGTATCCCTAGGAAAATTGATTTTGCAAAACTTATAGCCTGTTTCCCTTGAATAATATTCATATCCAAGCCTGAAGTACTTTTTACAATTTTTCACTTATTGTTCGTAATACTCCTGGATGGCAAAATCAGTAGTATCTCCACTAGTAAGCCCTGACTGAATCCCCTGTCTAGTGCAGGCGGCAGCAGCAGCAGTGTGGCTGTGAGAGCAGCACGCTTGTGTTTTTCAGAGACCAGTGAGAATACAGATTGAAAGAAATGGAATGTTTTTTCTGGACAGAGACATGTTGATTTGGTGTACGTGGAAGAGCTGACCACCTGTAATGATACATGCATAATGTATAACGTACATGAAAACAGGGATAGATGCTGTACCCAAATATGCCCGTTTGTGGGACACCAATGAAAGAACAGCATGGCAAAGCTCCTGAGCTCCTAAAACTAGTTGTGTTTAAAGCCAAACATTTAAAAATTACAGGACAATGAACATGAGGATTTTTAAATAGTCTAAATAATGTGTTGCTTTACTACTAGGGGAAAAAAAAAAAAAAAGTTAAAGCTTCAGTTACAGAAAGCTTTTAACAGAACTTGAAAATCCAAGGTATGGTGATTTAATTTTTTTTACAACCTGAGGTTTTACCACATTGTTGTTTAGACCAAACTACAAGCTTGATTTTCCAGAACTACCCCTCCTGCACCTCCAGAAGCCCTCTGATTAGAAATCTGTTTATGGGGACAGGTGTCTCATATAAGGAGCCTTTAAAATAAGACTCCAAACAGACTTTATACTATGAAATGTCTATAGTGGATGCTGTTATCAGTCAGGTGCAAAAAACTAGGTACTGTACAACACAGGTGTGAAAAAGCTGTTGTATCTCCCTACCTGCAAATTATGAGGGTCAGAGCTATACAGGGAAGGGTTCACAGTTTTTAAAAAGTCATAATGGGAAGAAGAAAATGGCAAGTGATGCAGTATGGGGATTGTCTGCTAAATTCAGCCGTGGGTGAAAGCCAGTGACAGTTAAGTGAGCTGGCATCGAGAGGGAATATGAGCATGCCGGGCTTTTAAATACAACTTTACACAGAAATGCTGGAGCTGAGATATTCCTACAAACCATCACCTCAGACATGATGGTACGGTTTCTGAGAAGTATGTTTGGGGAAATACAGGTCTCTAACAACTAGCACAATATGACTGAAGGTGCTTTCCATCAAAGCTCTTAGGGGAGTAATAAACAGGCGTAAGACACTGGCCATGGCTCTCTTGTCCCTTCAGAAATTACCATGCCTGTGAACAAAGTTTCAGTGAGCTGGGCTGCACCTCCTGATATATCCCTTTTCAGTGAAATGGCAGGTTGGAAAGCAAACCTGAGAGACTCTGAAACTACTTACTACTGACAGTGAGCTATCCCTTATTTGAAGGGTATCCCTTACTGGGCCTACGTTCTTAAATTCCCTCTGGAATCCCTGGAGGTTTCAGTTCTTTGTGTATAGAGGTACTGCAAAACACCGGGGTGTGTGTGTGCATGGGGCTTTCCTGCACTGTTATAACCTTAACCCTCCCCACCTGGGGAGAGCTTGTAGGCCTGTGAGCAGCTATTGTATTAACACAGCTACTGTTGCAATGAAGAAGGACCCAAACAGATGTAACTCACTTTGTTTTGGCAAGAAAATCCTCAAGTCGCACTTGCTACATCCTTTGTTGCAGGACCCTCCCTTACCTCCATCCTGTGCTGAATTTTCCGTGTTTGGGAATGGGGTCTGGGTTTTATGGATGTAATCAATACATTTTTCTGACTTCACTGCTAAATTTAGAGGAGATGGAACCGACTGTGCTGTGGGAGCAGAGACGGGACTGATGGATTATTTCTGGTCTCAACTTTGTCAGCGAGATGTCACCTTTGGAGATTGTCTGCTAAGCCAGAGCAAAAATGATTTGTGCTTTGTAGCATGTGGGCAGCTTTCAGCAAGCCTGTTGTACTAAGGCCTTCCCAAAAAAACATTAATTGATTTATCTTGGAACGAGTAGGGGAAGAACCATATTTTGCTTAGTTTAGAAGCAGAGTTATTGTTACGGTGCAGGAAGAGAAAAAATGTTGGGAAGATCTTCACAGAAACCTTCATTTTCTTTTTCCTCCTCGCCTTCCTCCTCTTGCCCTGAAAAAGCTATTGTTAAATGATATGAATATAAAAATTAAACTGTCCCCCTCCAATAAAGATGCCTCTGCTTAAAGGACAACAGCAGAAGTCAAAGTAAACTACGGGCTGTTTGCTGTCCTTTTTTTGAAGACAGCAAGTAATGCTGAGCTTTTGCTTGCAGCCAGAGCTAAACATCCTGGGGACTGACTGAGGTGAAGGAAAGAAACCTTGCCAGTGATGCTATTAACATTCAGGAGAGTGTCTTCTTGCCCAAACCACAGGGTCATGAGCATTTAACAAGAATTTAATGTTTAATGAGAATTTGGTTAAAAGATTTCTCTGGCGTGAGATGTTACACTGACTTTTAATCCTTTTTATTCAGCTGTGTGTCTACGGAGAAAAAAATTGTAGCCAAGGCTCTGCAACCAGTCTGCACAAGAGGAAACAGTGACAGAGCAAAATATACATCTGCTGCATGTAGTTGGTGTGAATGCGTGAGAGATCAGGGACCATTGTCCGGGGCTACACCTTATTTACCTTCATTTTCTTTCCTGGCTGGGAATCAACTTCTTGCTGTTTGCTGACTTTAATGGAGAACCTGAGAGCAGACATGCACTTTCCAAGGCTTTTGCCAACCGTAGGTAACATGACTGCTCGATCGACGCTGCTAAGTGCATTTTTCCCAAGAAGCGGGTGCCCACGGGACGGGTGGAAAGCAGCCCTTTGCCTCCACGCTGCTCAGAGCCCTGCCAGGCTGTGCCCACTCCAAACTTGTTCGAGCAATCCTCACCAAAGCATCCATCCTACAGGCGACCTGCCTGCTCTGTAAAGCCTCCCCGTGGGCTTCCCCACTGCGTGGTGTCCTGCGTGGCACTGGTACAGCGGGCACCGGGGGGGGAGCCCGCCCGACGTGCAGCATCTGGCTAGCTGGGAGCATCGCTTTTGCTGTGGCAGGGGGGAGGAAAAAAGGGGGCTATGCCCGGCCGTAGGCAGAGGGGCAGAGCCTCGCGTGGGCCAGGGATGGGCCAAGGGTGGTTGCCATCAGCTGGGCAGCTCTCTGGCCCCGCGGGGATAGCGGGCATACGCAGCGACAGAGCATCCACCATGTGCCTGTCATGTTGTCGTCGAAGTCACGGGGCGAAACTTGCACGCGGACCAGTAAATGTTCCTCCAAAGCTGCTCAAGTGCTGTGCTGCAATGGACTGGGCTGGGGGGGTGCTGGGCTGTTAGTATTTTTTCTCTCTCCGAGTCAGAACAGGAGGATTTGAAAGCACTTTTCCATTGAAAAATGCACAAAATGGCAACAGTGGGGCCCAAATTTTAAATCTACATATAAACACCTTCTTAGATCAGGCCACCTCAGGTTCTTATGCTTCTTCTCTCTATTTTTTTTTTTTAATGCAAATTTAACAAATCTACATCTGTAGCCACTGCAGTAGGTGTGAACGTGAGGTTGCCTGTAAAATGCAGGTCCATGTCTTTCAGGTGTACAAAATACCACTTCTTTTATAGGTGAGCATATTATAGACTACAGAATTCATTGTGCCCTACTGACTACCCATAATTACCTTCACAATAACTTAATTACAACCTTGAGGACAGGTAATGGTGAATCTGTCCACCTGTGTTCGTAACAGTAGAAAATAACTGATGTAATCAGGGAGGAAGTCCTTGGTGGACAGGTAATCCACGCTGTGTGCTCAGAAGGCACAGCACTGGGCAGGCTGCTGGCTCACAGATGTGGCTGTATAAGACCCAAGTGCCAGAGGCTTCCCCCAGCTCAGGGTGCACGACCTCAGAAACCTGCAAAACAAAACGCCTTAGCAATGCCCAGCCCTTAAAGCTTGGCAATCACCACTCCAGCTTCTTGTTCGCTCCACTTACAAGTTGGGAAGGGAGTTGCATGCAACTCTCTCAGGGTTTGCAGTGAAGGTCTCTTGAGATGAGTCCTCCTTGCTGGAGGCACTGGGAGTGCCTCTGACCCGGCATCCAGATGGTCTTCCTTCCCGCCAAATGAATTTCAGAGCTTCTGAAATTTCGCCTTTCTTTTCCATACCGCTTCCTTGGCCTTTCTCACATTCATAGTTTGCCCACCTCATGCTTTTTTTGCCAGGCTAGCACTTTCTGCCTGACCTTGCCTGGTGACACTTCTCACTGGAGATTTGGCATCCCTCACATTAACGGAGAGAAGCCAGCTCCCTTCCCTTCTCCCCATGCTCCGTCTTTCCCGCTCCCTCCTCAGTGAACCGCTCTAGCACTCACACCTAGTTCCACCACCTCCGCTCCAGTCTTTCACACCAGAAGACAGTTTTTCCTCCATTTCTTTGTGTCATTTAAGTTGCACCAAAACTTTTGCAGTAGCACCCACAGGAACATTACTGCTACCCAAAGCATCAGCTTTTGACTTCCATGTTTTAGGTATTTTCAGGTTGAGTAGTAGTATCATTAACAAAAAAAAAAAAAAAGTAAAATAAAAAAAAAATGTACAGCAATGCTGCTTGCAAATACTACTTTGTTGATTCTCCTTTTCATCAGCATATATATCATCAGGCCTGGGTTTCTTGTTGCAGCCTCTCTTTATTTTAAAAACTCTAATCTTTGTCCATATGCTTTTAAAACAGCAAGTACGATCCTATTAATAAAATATTATTTCAAGGCTATATGCATCGTGCATTTAGAGCAGATTTTTTCCTACCGTCAGGAAAGAAGAAACTTCTTAAGGATCCTTATTTTAATTTTCAAAAAGGCAGAATAAAATTCCAGTAATCCCAGTTTTCATTTTAAGCACGTAGCATGAGCCAGCTAACACACCTAATCCAGCGTGCTAGCCATCAGAGAGAGCAGCCAGCCCACGTGGCCGCCCCGTCCCTCCTCAGGGATAAAGGCTGTCTGTGAAAGCCTCCATTGTTCTCCCTGCAGCATCCTGCGTGTTACTGCGTTGTAACTGCAAAGCAATTGCAGGGGTAGCCACAGCACAAACACACTGCACAGCCCGCCCCAATTATGCTGCCAAGCAACATTTTTATTACAAAGGGGAAGTTTTATGATGAAAAAGCGTATTTCCTCTTTACGCTATTTCCTCACTTTTAGTTAACAGCTTTTCTTCTACAAAGTCTGTTTCAGTCTCAGTTGAGGATCACTAATACTTCATGCCACAATCCAAGGTTCTCCAGCCTTAAAAAGTTGCATGAGGTTTAAACTCATGCACAGTTTTTAATTGGGTTATGCCTAATGACCAGTGTTTTGAGTTAAAACTCAAGTGTGGTCATGTATCCTGAGGTGTAGTGTGCTTTCCAGGCAGAGTTCAACACTGATACTAAAACATTACTGATTTATTTTGTTGTTATTCCAAGCCAAACACAGATATTCTGGCTGGATCCCATTATTTTATGACCTTCATGGGCTTCAGAAAGTTCACGGGCAGCAGCTAAAAAAGACCGTTCATAATTTTTCTGTGTTCACCCAGTGGCTCAGGCTTGGCTATTTCAATTTCTGGTGAACGCAGAGCTAAGACATATCTTTGAGGGTCAAACAATGCCCTTAAATCTGTCCACAACTGAGAGAGACCTGAAATCTCTTAAGTTACAGGGGCTCCCAGATGCCTGAATACATCTGAGGCGGCAGCGATGTTCTTCTGAGCCCCCAAAAGCAAGAGCAGGGTGGGGACTTCTGAGGCCAGCACCCTGCAAGGTGTGAGTGGTGGCAGCTTGGCTCATGGTCCTGTAGCTGATTACAGCGTAGAGACTGCAAAATGCAGAAGGCCTTACGCGATTTTGGAGGGAATACGTGGTCGGCATGGTTGATGAGCATCACTGTTGATGAGAAGTGTATTTGCAGCTGGTGTCCCTGTTCCCTTTCCTGCTGTGACCAAGGGCATAGGCATGTTCAGAAGGTCCCGACACCCTGGGGGGATTTGCAGTATTGGCTCTAAACTGTGGCTGCTAAGGATGTGTAAAGCAAAGGCGTGATTCCTCTTTTTTATGTCTCTGGATATTTAGGCTGGTCTGAGAGATCACTCTCGCTAAGAGTAACGGCATACAAATAAGGGGCTGGGAGATTAGGTTGAATAATGGAAAAATTCGTAACAAATATTAAGTTCCTAAGCTTCAGTTATTTACAGTCATGCTGGACACAGCACTGTAGGATCCAGCGGAACAAAGGACGTGAGTAAACTGGATCCTGAGTGGATAATACCTCTAATGTGTGTAACAAAATGTTTTAGGCTCTGAACACATGAAGTAAGATAAAATGGGTTTATTTCCTCATCATATGCAAACCTATTAAAATGTCCAAAGTATGACTGTAGAGAATGGCAAAACCCCAATCTATGCACACTATCTACAAGAAAGCCCTTTTCTGTCTTTGGTATATTTGAGCAAATCTCCCTGCTAGGTTTTCAACAGACAGATGCTGTGCAACATCTAAAACAATATTCTAGGTGCAAACTCACATGGTTATATTAACATCTGATTCTTTAAGCCTTGCCCTTGATGCACTGTGATGTTGGGCTCAAATGTGCATTTTCTCCAGTCTGATTTCTGCTTGCTGTTTCCAGATCTTTGTCTCCTATCAGATGATGCCTTAAGGTCACGTTATCTTCCCCATGGGCTGGGTCTACAGTATGAGTCAGGAATGTAAACCGAGGTTTTAATCAGTAGCAATTAAAGTAAAAGAATGGAAGAGCAGCTGCTGGAGTTGAAATAATTTAGGAAACATCAGTCTCATCACTTTGCATAGCTTGTGCATGATTCACGCGGTGAACGTGCTCATTAGGCTGTCGTGAGCCACCTCCCCAAGAGGGCTGTGAAGTGATACTGTTCGGCTTTTTGGCCCTGAACCCTAAAGACAGGAAAATAACACTTCTGGCAAGCTGGAGCCTAAGAGCTAAACCTCGTAACAAGGAAACCAGCATCCTGAGATGTCCTCAGCTTTAGCTGGTTGCCTTTCGAGGATGTCCTGTCTGGTGAAAGGGCTGTGATTGTTTTACCATGGCTCGTGATGGTGCCAGTTCAGCCCTCACCTGCAGTTTTGTATGGGCCCAGAAGGGAGGGCTGAACCCTTCTTAATAGATAGCATGTTCCTACTCAAAAGGAAAACCCCACAAAAAAAGCCAAGTATCCTAAACCCTGCGTTCGTGCGCAATATAACGCAGTGTTCTACATTGTTTAATTATATTTTGCAAGGGAGGGAGAAGAAACAGCGCTAACATTTAGGAGCAATGTCAACAGAAAAAAAGGTGGGAGGATGAAATGAGTAGAAGCGTGACTAATTCTTTGGCACTGAATTAATGCCTAGATTCTGTGATATCTACTACAATATTATCCATAGCAATTGTTTCCACGAAAACAATTCAGTGAAAGGTGGTTGTACTGGGTTGTGGTTAAGACACTATCTCAAGGTAGGAGGACCTGGGGTCAGTTCCTTGTTCAGCCAAAGACTTTTTGGATGCTACCCAGTATGTTTAAATTCAAGGTGTCAAAGCTCCTCTCTGTCAAAGAGCAAGTGGGGAGGTTATATTTCCCCAGTCCACGATTATGGTGGGGATGATTCTGTCTGAGATCTGGTGGTGGTGATATGGCCTACGGTAAAGTTTATGGCAAAGACCAGTTAAAGGGAGGCGAGGGCAAAGGGTGCCAGGTGCTTTGATAGGTCAGCAATACTGGGCAAAGAAAGTTGTAACACAACTTGTAAGTAGAAACAAATTATTTGCAGGAGCACTCTGATGCCAACAGGAGCATTACAAAGCTTGCCTTCAGTAACAGTTGTAGAAAAGTCTAAGTCTCTGTAACTAGATTTAATTTCAAAATGAATTTGCCCCTTTAAAGGAAGGACTAAGGCTTGAAAATACATTTGCTGCATCCCAGCGAGTATGTTCACTAATAACAACAAAGACCAAAGACAGATTTTTTGCATTAGAGAGAACACTTTATTATTCCCCTAACATTCTTTGCTTTCTTTGGAGTCCTGCTGAAATGTTTTTGATTGCATACAAGTAGGAGATCAGTTGTAATAAGGTGTGTCCTTGTTTCTCATCCTGTTTTTAGCTTTCAGTTGTTGCCAGGTCTGACATAGTTCTTCGTGACTTCTGAACACTGCTTTGATTTTAAAGGGACACTATCATAGAATCATTTATGTTGGAAAAGACCATTAAGATCAACAAATCAATGGAAACAACACAAGAAGTTTGCATCCCTTTCTTAAGGACATCTTACTGGGAGATAGACGTATTAAGTAGGGCATTTAAAAATGCCCAGCATTGCTGGGTTGTTTTTTTGTTTTTGTTTGTTTTTTTTTTTTTTTTTTAAATTGCATGCATTTCACAAAACTAAACCAAGGCTTGAGTATTTCTAAAAGCCCCCTTCCTGATCTTAAACTGCAGTTCTTTCCTGTGCTACTCTGTATTTAAGCTTACTCTTTGTTTATTAATTTTGCCTACCACTACTTTTTGGGTAGTAAAAGTAGACTTGTCCAGGTTGCCTGGTGTTTATTCATTAATGTCATATGCAGTGCTACTTGGGTTAACAAGTTAGAAGAAAAAGTTAGATTTTAATTGTCTGTTTTCTATCATATATTAAAAAATTATAAACCCAATTTACTCAGCATGTGGTGCTGTAGTTTCCCTTCCCCTATGTTGTTTTTGGACACGGAGTATTTTGAAAACGACCTCTTAAAAAAAAAAAAAAAAAAAAAGTATTTTTAAAACCTCTTACTGGAATGCATTTGATTGGAGTTATTCAAAGCAAATGCGGAGGACTAACAGACCTATGAAAATGATCTGTTATGGGAAAGCAGGGCTGTTTGCTTACCTCCCCAGGACATGCTCTGTTCTGCATGCATGTGTGGGGCTTCCTGGGAACCCTGGCTGAACTACATGCATCTACCAGCAGAATTTAGCCCCCCCGAATCCAGAACTATGTTTGGACACCGTGCAATGTCAATCTGCTGATGGCAAGTTTCTGGTAGGAGCTAGACCTTTGGCCAGGAGTGTTGAAATTGAGAGACCTGCTGATCTCTGTGAGGTCCCTACTCGAAGGACTGTGTGTCCCCGCCTGGGTAAGAACAGCTGTAATAGCTCCTGGGCCAGCAGTGCAGCACGGGGGTACAGGGCGGGCTCCCCTCGTGCAGGAAGGCTTGTAAATACATGTGTCAAAGGCTTGGTTGTCATAAATGTAGTTTAGCTCCCCTGATTTCAGAAGAGTAATGCCAGATCATGTCAGCTGATAATCCAATTCACAAAGTCCTATCGGTTTAACGGACAATTTAACTACTGGCTTGTTGAGAGAAATCTCACTTACTAAAGGTATCAGAGGTTTTTTTTTAGTACTGATTTTCTCTCTCTGAGGATCATATAATAGGAATAGCCTTTAGCTGCTTAGGAATTTTTCTCCTCTTGTTACCTATTCCCACATGTGCAGACATAGTCCTTCAGTTATCACATTGCACTTAATTGCTGTAGGGAGGATGATGATTTCAAGTAAGAGAGTATGAAGCAGGATCAGATTAATTCCTTAAGCAGCACGGAGCACAACGTCTTGTGTGTGTGTATCTATTACTTCAAAAATAAAGGCAAGACTCCACTCCCTTTAATATATATAGATTATCAATAACATTGTTTTGAAAATGCAATTTTCTTACAATAATCACTGTATCACCAGCAAATAACTCTCCCAACAACTAGCAAAGAATGATGGGTCTAAGTTCAGCCCAAAGTGTCTGAAACATAGTGGTCCTAGTTAAAAACCTTTCTGGACACAGTTATAAACTCCAACAGCCACGTGAAGGAGGATGAGAGGAGCAAGGGCTGATAAGACCTGTGTAAAATCAGTTTTATTGCTGTTGCTGATGAAATCTCAAAGGAAAGAGTCTTAAGAATCAGTGAGCACATGAATACAAGCAATACAAAAATAATCATTTTAACTTCATTGGTGCTTTTATAATGCGGGTAGTGAAACAGCTTCTTGTGTATACTCACAGAGTCTGGAGATTCTTATTTAGCATGTGGGAAGAAACAAAAAGGTGAAAAACTACTATGTCCTGAGCAGTGCACTTGATGCTTACCCACTGTAGAAATCTACCTGTATGAAACAGTCTGAAAAGAATTTGCTGTCAATCAGCATTTCACACCTCTCTGTACGCCTGTTAGATTAAAGGCAGTCATCTGCAGCTCTGACTAGTGGTAAACCCGGATGAAACTTCACCTCAGACATCCCGAAGAATCCATCTTTGGTTATTCTTATATTGATATATACAGTGACAACAAGGTGATTAGGATTAAAAACACAAACCAGCTACCCTCTGGTCACTCAAGTCTTATACAAAATCAGCCTCTTTTTTCTGAAATACTTCCTGGCTCATGATGGCAACACCAACCACGTGAAGATAGTTATGTTAACTGACGTACGATCTCATTTGTGTCCAGTGGTGTTATGCTCTGATTCAATCTTTTAGTGAGTTATAGGCTTTTGTGGTCCGGGTATTGATGAAATCTGCCTTCTTAAAGTCAGCCTTTGGAATGAAAGAAACAGAATAAATCATTATCTTCGGTGCCAATTCTAGGAGGGAAGGGTGGGTTCAGCTGCCTAAAATCTAGATATGGAGCTGTGGTAGGGGGCTAGGCAGAGTCCTCTACAGTCAACAGAGACAGAACAGGCATCTCCCAGGAGTGACTGTTCAGTCTAAGATAGGTGAGATGAACAGTTGGAGTTGCCTGACTCTCTCCACTGACTGTATGGGGACCCTGTTCTAGCTCAGCTCCACAGACTCCTCTTAGGTGACTGATGTCAGCTGAGATTAACCCTGTCTGAACAAAGAGTACAGGGCAATGGCAAAACCACTTAGGATTTTATCACTCTCATTTGATCAAGTGATTTCTGTTGCTTCTTAGACTGACTTCAAAAATGTCTAGGCATCAGGTGGCCTGCAGTTTTCAGCGCCATATCTGGTAGCTCTAGGGGACCTGATTTACACAGGAACAGCAAGTAATCAGCATTTTTCTGAAACTCAGATCTGACAAATGTGTCTTACAGGCATACCCAAAGTACCAGTGACTTCAGAAAATTCATGCCATCAGGGATATTGCTGTACTGTAAAGTCAGGAATGTAGTTGCAAAAAAAACAGAGACAACAAAATCCAGTTAGAGTTTATATAGGTACAGCACCCTTATTCTTGAACACAGATTTTTGGTTTGTGGGGCAGTATACTGCTGAGCGTGATTCGAGACTGTTAGAGGATACCACACTGAGTAAATTTTTTTGAGCAAATTTCAGCAAAAAATCTCCAAGAATAGACAAGCTGATTAATAAATGCTAAAGGCTAGAGCTTAAAAAAATGGCATAGTTTTAGGCTATATGGAATTTTAGGTGACAGAAATTCTGAACAGCAAGAAAACAAGGAATGAGAACAGTTTGAAATGCAGGTTGAAGGTATTTAGGTTGAAGCCAACTCAGCTGTGTGTTGAAAAAGCAGTCACAGAGCTTCCAAACGAGAGAAAGAAACTGGTTTGTTGGCTGATTCATGCTGGTCATTTTTTGTTTGATTTTGACCGCGGCGGTAAACGTTTGCCAACACCTTTCCCAGGTCTTAGCTTTTTGTCTGAATATAACTAACACCTGGGCTGCCAGAGCATACGAACAACAAGGAGAACAAAACTGCTCTGGTTCTAAAGCAGGAAGCTGCCTCGCCCCCCCCTTTGCTTTTGCTGGCACCTGAGGCCCTCTGTGTAAGGCTGGTTCAGTCAGTGGTGGAGGGGCACCTACACCACATCGCTTCTTACCATCTGACACTCCCGGCGGGCAGCAGCAACGCTCTTCATAAACTTTACCAGTGGATTATAAAACCACAGAGGGAGAGAATATGAATACAGATGAGCAAAAATTAAGGGCATGCATTACTTGTGCAGGATTATGGACAATGAATAGAAACAGCAAATTCAGAGACCACTTGAAATCCTACCATAGGTTGTTTCTTAACAGTGCAGAAGCGCCAAGGGCCCCAGAGGACAAATGAGAGGGTTCTAGGTCTAAAAGGACAGATTACATGTCTTTGCTGTAGCCCAGATCTTACCTTTTTGTAAGCGCTGTGGAGATCGGTATGTGACCACAAGGAGTAGAGGAGGACTGAAGCAGCCCTACTAGCTTTGCTGAACATGTTACTGCAATTTTGCAAAAAGAATAATAAAACATGTTTAAATTCCTACTTCATAATCGTGGCGCATGCGCAGGCTTCAGCAAACGGAACCTCGTAGCATTTGTTCTGTCTCTCTTTCCTCCTAAATGCCGTTTTACTGCTCTTTAGGTATTCTAGCAGGCTTCACTATGTCCTGACTACCGACACAAATGAAACATACCTCCCTGCTTCACTCATTCCTCAAAATTAGGGAGAAAATAAGTACTTTATAGCCTTCGTATTAGAGCAGCTATCATACTATTCATTTTCAGCTGAGGAAAACACACCTCAGCATAACAAGCATTTGAAAGGATCTTTACAGCAGGTAAAATCTCTGGTTAGTTAGTTAGGATTTGAACTATTCAGGGGCTCATGAGGCCTCCTTTATTGAGATGAATTTCCTCTTTTATTTTGTAAAAAGAAAGGCAAGCAGAATAATTATTCATATTCATAAATCGTTAATTCTCTTTGGAGTAAATATTGGTTGCATGTGATTACATATTAGAGAATGATTAAAGGAATTTCAAATCCATTATCTAAAATGCCACTTTATAAACCATTTTTACGTATAGTTCTGTAAGTTCTATAAAATGGATCCCTGCTTTTTACTTCTAAAGATTATCAGGGCTGTGTTACAAGGAACAGGAAAGACAGAAGCTTTTTGGGGACAGATAAGATCTGCTGGTCAGCCACTATACATGTCAGAACACAGATCATGTTGTGCAGTTACCTTCTGAGGAGTTATTTAAAATGCTGGAACATAGCAAATTTAGCTGCGGATGGAACAGTTATTAATTAGAGGAGATTTTTTTGTATTTCCCAATATGTGCAATTCTATTCACGTCACAGTCACTTGTTTAAGCTGCACGGTACCTTGAGATGCAGTGTTTTTTCCCCCCAAGTGGCAGTTTGCAGTTTCTTTCTTCCCAAGGGAGAGCAGAAGGGAGAGGGGAAGGCTTCTCAACCATCTTACCTGTCATTCATGCTGATGGCAATAATCTTCGGTAGGCCATCAGCACTCAGGAGGAGCCGTGCATTGTGTGAACTGCTCTGTGTCAAATTGTACAAGGTGTAGCAGATGGACGCTGTGGTTTCACAGCCAATATCAGACCCTGGGACAGACTCGGGAAGTATCGAGACCAAATCAGGCAAAACTTCCCTAGCTACAAGTTGGAAAAGAGACAAGCAATTCCATTACTAACAGGTGCAGATTTATCGAGGGGACCTACAAGACCTTTTTCTTCCAATTATCACTTATCGGGGTGCTGTGTGCTCCCACAACAGAGCCATGGTTTCACACTTGCATTACATCCCCACGATTTAGGTTAAGCTGCGTCCTCACTAAATTGGACAGTATGTATTTTGCCTCATACACACTACATTAATACCTCAGGGGCTGTCATGAGGCCACTAGGCACGTGCTAGTAGCAAGCTGCCACTTCCCAAGGAACCCTGTGTGTCTTATAGGTAATCACGGGTAGAGTGATATACAGCAACCTGAGACAGGGTGACTACAGCCCAGATGTTGGTGTGTCTTGGTTTGGGCTGAAATAGAGTTAATATTCCTTTTCAGGGACTAGATGAGTGCTGTGTTTCGGATTTAGCTTTGGGTTTGGCATGAGAAGAATGCTGATAGCACACTGATGTTTTCAGCTGGTACCGAGACTTCAAGGACTCCTCATGTCCTGCCCGTGGGCAAGGGCACAGGGAGCAGGGAGGGAGCACGGCCAGAGCACCAGACCCAAACTGGCCAATGAAATATTCCACATCATGGAACGTCATGCTCACTGTATAGAGGAGGGGTGGTGGGGAAGGGGCTCTCTCTCTCGCTTCCAGAATTGCGATTGCAGGATCTTGGTATCTGGGGGTCGCTGGCCGGGAACGGGCTGGAGATTGGTTAACGGGTGGTGAGCATTACGCTGTGCATTGTTTAGATATTTTCTTTTTGTTTTCCCCCCATCATCGTCATTGTTCTCGTTTTATTGCCATTATCAAACTGTTCCTATCTCAGCCTGCGAGTCTCCCTTCACCCCTCTGATCCCCTCGCCCATTCCCAGGTGGGGAGGGGGAAGGGAGGGTGATTAGCTGCGGGGGTTGGCTGCCGACCAGGCTCAAACCACGACATGGTGCTGCACTTGTCAGTGGTCGTCTAGCAGGAGGTGCACACAGGCAACCTGCTGAGCCAGTACGTAAGCTATTTATTTAAGAACATCATGCTCTGAAGTCCACCCCTACTCAAGAAACACCTCATCACTTTCACCCCACTGGATGCCACCCTAGCAGCCAACCAAACCACGAACGACAGCTCTGGGCAGCAGCTGAGTCCCACTGTACACCGTGAGACCTGTGCCGTGTGGGCCAGAGCTGACAGAGAGAATTACAGCAGTCTGCAAGAGCTTGTAGCCAGCTGCCCCCACTGTAAGGAGCAGCACTGGGCAACAGTTTGGGGCATTTGGGGCCATTCTCCCCTCCCTACCCAGCATTTCACTTGGACAGAGCACTTTGCTCTCGGTGAGTTCTTTTCATTCTTCCAGACGGGGGTGTGATGGGTGGTCCATGTACACTGAAATTAAACTACACCCGATTTAGAAAAGGACCTTTAAAACTGAAAGAACCACCTGCTACATTAAGTATCAGTCAAAACAATTATGACAGACTTGATAGGCTGGGTTTTTTTCATCCATTGGTAAATGAAGGAAGGTGATTATCAGAAAGTACATTTGGAGTATTCTGAAAATGCCAGTTCAGAGAAAATGCTATTTTTTCAAGTAAAATAGGAAATTTTCTGCTGCTTTTGAATCATTTTACTTTTAGAGATGTTTTATATTAAATTTGTCTCGATTTGATATCAAGTGTTCATTTTGCTTGATAAATATAGACACTTTTATCTAGGAAGTAGTATGCCCTTCCAAATGTTTTCCTTTGGCCAAAATTATTTGGAGAATTTGACCTAAAATCACACGTTTTCTGTCAATTGAAAAGAACAGCTTTTCAAGGAGAAAAGGGTCACCTGAAATTCCTCCAGTTCTCTCTATCATGCGTAAAGCAAGAAAATGACTGTGAACATGCAAGAGGAAGCACCTTTCTCCAAAGCTTCATGCTATTCTGTCTTTCCCACGTTTTTTCATAAATTGTTTTTCCTGATGAAATCCTAATTTCTTCTCAGTTTAATTCCTACTCTTTCTGGGGGATTCACCACTTGTAATTTTTACCACCATATGGATTATCCCTTTGAAATCAGCCCAACAACATGTTATAATATTTTCATTAATAGGGAATGTTCTCTAAGGATTAAACAGTGCCCAGGAGACTGTTATGCACAATTCTGGAGGTTAATCTGCCCTACGAACCAGCTGTATGCCTGAAATTTCCCCTTCACCCTTTGGTGGGAACATAGAAAAGGACAACAAATGATGTGAATTCATTTTATCCTATCAGTAGGAAAATAAAATTCAAATATATATATAAAATTTAAATGAGAATACTCAGAATAGAAATGGCTACTGATGTGAAAATAATTATAACATTTTAGAAATAAGGTTCTCTAAAAAGACTGAACCATTTTTTCTATAGCATATTCTAGCTTCCATTCTCAAAAAACTTATGCAGGAAAACAGTGTGAGCTGCAAGCCTCCAAAGCTTTCTGTCTAAAAGAAGAAAATACAATCTTTGCTAGAAGAATTAGAGTAGAGATGTTCTATGATTTCTCGCAAAGGATTACATAGCTGTGGCAGCACAGAACTTGGCACTCACCTTCCTTTACTCCATTTAAAGCAGAAGAAAAGCCCACTCTCCAAATCTGTGTAGATTTTACTTTCATTATGTATTTTTTTAAAGTAAAATCAGTGCGAGTATCTGATGAGTAATACACCATTTAGGGAAAACTTGAAGTTAGAGTCTCTTAGGCAAAATGACTGCAAGTATCTGACCTAAAAATCTCCTAAATTCACATATCAGTATTTCTGTGCATTTCTTTTTTTAAAGAAGGAAACTTTAAGGTAAAGAGAGCAGATAAAGTAAGTCCATGAGACAAAGTTAGTCTTTTCTCACCTATATCACTTTGGAGTGAGGTGTTTCGAGACAAGTTCCTGAGCAGTGAGACTGCTGTCTTCTTTACTGTCGGGTGGCTTACGTGCAGCATAGTTCGAATACTTGGAAGGCCATTTGCCTTCTGAACAACAGCCCGGGCCACCGCAAATGGCATCTGTTATAAGGCATGTGGCAATAGTGTGTCATTACCATGAATAGCCTCATAAAAAAACGCACCAGGTTCTCTACATCAATTTAAGCACGTTTAAAATAGTTTAAATCCAGAGCTACATGTGAGCTGAAACAGAAGAGGAAGCTGATATAAACGAAGTTTCAAGCCCTCTTTCTCCCCACATGCTCTTTGGCCAGTTCCTCAGACAGAGGTCATTAGTTTTTTCACCACAAAAGTGATCTGTGGTTGTGTCAGAGCCTTCCTTTCCCCATGGGACTGATTATGTTCCACAAAACCACTTTTTTGGTGCTTTTAACATCTACTCATCCCTCATTGTGCAAAGAATTAGCAAATTCCACATATGGAGGTGTACACAGAGAGAGAACAAGCAGTACCCATGTTTGTCAAGCAAGAAACAGCTGCACTGCTGGTTATGGCTTTCCCCTCAATGTTCTTTGATTTCCTTGATCGTGCCTGTGAACCAGTGACTCGTCAGGGCTTACGTGGGCTCAGTGTAGTGGGCGTGTGGCACTGCAGCCCTAAACTTCAGGCATTCACATTAAGAACTAAACGACAAGAAAAAGAAAAAAGCTGACTTACTGGTCCAGTGCCAGCTGTGAGGTTCTGAAGAGCTCCCAGGGATGCTTCCTGGGTATAGTTTCTGGTACTCTTTGCTATTAAGGAGAGATATATCCTAATCAGTGTGGAATGCCACAGCGATTCAACACCTCTGGGATTGCTCTTTTCCTCAGGTAGTGGGGTGTCCTGCTGCTTCTAAACATGTAAACAGATCAAGCCTTTAGAAACAGTGACCTTACATGACTTAATGCATCACAAGTTAAACTAGCCATTTTGTAACTCTTTATAACCATGATTATTTGCAGTCTGTCAAGTCGTAAACTAAACTGACAACATGTGAAGTTTCAATATTTAATTATACTGGCCACTCCATCCAAAAAGAGGAGATAGGTATGGAAGAAGCTGCTTCTCATCTCTCAGCAACTGACACTAAGGGCCAAGCCCAAGGAGAAACAGAAATGGCCAGCTAGAGTTCTACTGTGGATGGAATGGGAGAAGGCAGGACACAGTCCAGCAAAAGTAAGACATGGGGAAGGGTCATCTATCCTTTTCCCTCACTTTTGCCCTCCCCTAATACCTGCTTTCCTTCCAACAAATCTCAGTTGCCAGAATATTTGTGATCTGTACCACATGGTATCAAAAGAAGAAGTCCTGAGATAGCCCAAAAGTCAGCAAGTCATGGAAGTGGCAAGTCACCTTGTGCTGGTTTCACTGGTGAAACCATCACAACGCCCATTCATTGGTAGGGCACTTGCACAATTGCTCTACATGGTACAGATACCATGTAGAGTCATCAGAGGGGATGAAACTGAGTGGCAGTATTCCTCAACTAATGAAACAATGAATACTTACGTCTTTTTCATCATCATCATCTGAACAAGATAATGGGTGTA
Source organism: Tyto alba (assembly GCF_018691265.1). Classification (NCBI taxonomy): domain Eukaryota; kingdom Metazoa; phylum Chordata; class Aves; order Strigiformes; family Tytonidae; genus Tyto; species Tyto alba. The sequence goes on from NW_024881295.1 coordinate 19,032,327, forward strand.
AGAAAAGGGTATCAATAAATTTACATTTTGTGGGGCAAGTAAATGTCACACTACCAAATACATCAATAACAGATTGTTAAGTAGATTACAGCCTTATTCTGCAGAAGTTGCTACAACTGATTAACAAAACAAGAGGTAACTAAATATGTACTTTACCTCTTTTACTTTTCTGCTCCGTGTTCCAAAGCACCCCGGTGTTTTATCATTGCTAGAAATGTTTCTTCTTTGCATGTATATGCTCTGGGCATAGCTCTCAGGGAGCTCTATCTCTAGCTGGTAGGAAAGATTGTGAAGAATGCACACACAGTTCTCTGTGGCCTAAAATAACAAAAGAATAGAAATCTTGAAAGCTTTGGCATGCGTTGAAGTGACATGTATGGACATGAGAAGAGCTTTCATTTTTGGATCTTCAACATCTAACTGCAGAGCTTCTAACGGCTTACAGAAGAGCTAGTCTTCATGCCAGTGATCCACAAGACTGCATTTTCACTGTTAAATTAAACATGCCCTGGGATGTTCCTGAGCACCGAGGCCAACTGGCACACAGGGCTTGCATTTGGAGCAGGGTGCATGCCTGTTGGAAATGGTCCTGGGACATTATAATTCCTGAATTGTGCCTGGGAATTGTTTGGGCGAGTGCTACTTGGCACAGACCAGAAGTGTGCCAAGGAAGATTTAAGAACCTTAGGGTAAAGATGATCATGTACACACCTCGCCCTCGCGTCAGCAAAAGGAATTCTTTGTATCTTTCCTAAGAAGAAAGCACTTTTCTTTGGTGGAATACTTTTTCAAAATCAGATGTACCTTTCTGGGCATGGCTAAGGTCAGATCTACAATTTCTGAGTAATGGATCTAGTGGCAAATAGCTTTATGACCAGTTCTTCCTTTTTTGAATGTAAAAAAGGAATGAGTGGTTTTAAGACAAAATGCAGCAGGGAGCTATTGGCACAAGTGTAAAGTGCTGGATTCTCCCTGAAGGTAATGGCACTGAATATGGGGAGATGGAGAAGCTCAAGTAACTAATCCTAGAATAGAGCTATAAATGTGCAGTAATTACCACTACGCAGCACAAGTTATAGCAGGCACACTAGAAGTGCCTCACGGGCTGAGGACTAACCTTCTCCTAAGTGGTGGCTGGTCTTCTCACCCAGCTTCACCCAGCTAAAAGACAAGCATCTAGTCTAAGCAATGTTCAGTCAATGGTGGGAGGAAGAGAATGAGAGTAACTGGCTTCTGGAGGTGTCCGTGTCCTTGTAGTTACTTATACTGCTTAGGCAGCAAGTATAGCTTCTATAGAACTTAATAAAATGAATCCCATTCTACATGATGCAAGCTCCTTAATTACTCTGCCACCCAAAAGGGATTTAGGTTCTTCATTTCCTAAGGGATACATAGCACTAAATATACAGGAGAGTAACCAGATTAATTTTTTAAGCTTCCTAACCAGCAAGGGCCCTGGGACAACTAAAATCACAGTATCTGACTCTTTAGGTGTTTCAATATTTCTGAAAGTTATGACTTTATGTCACTTTTTTTTAAAAAAAGACATGTTTCTAGCTCTCTCTGGTGATTCTGAAAATGTTTTCCCAGTGCTAAGGTATGTTATTCTTTTAGATTGCAGGATAAAAATACTTCAGAAAACTTCTTACTGGACTTTCATCTTTGGTAACAGTTCTAAAAGCTTTGGAAATAAGTTTGGCAGTTACATCACAAATGTTTCTAAACACTGGTTTCTAAATACCCCCCAAAAAAATTCTCTTAGCAATTTCCCCTGGGAAAAGACCTTTCATCTCAAAGAATACCTTGTCATTAGGCTTGTGGTCTGCAATAGTTCCTTGAATATAATACACGAGGGAATCAATCAAGCCGTCGCATTCTCTCATCTTTTTCCTTCCTTCTGGGCCAGCAGAGCTCATGTTTCTGTGCAGGAAGGAATACGTTGGTGAGAAGAGATTTAGTCAAAGATATCTCCCTGTGCCTCTCTGACAAACTTTTCCATCTAAATCTTAAAGATACTCAAGTTAAGGTTGACTGCTTCCTTTCTTCAGAGCTGTAAGATAATCCGAGCCTCTGCGAAGTGAAACTTTCACTTTGGTGCACCCCCAGACAAAAAAAAAATACTCCAGAAAAACAAACTGTTGTGTTTGGATGGATAAGGTAAGACCTGACTCAAATCTTCATTTCAAAGTTGAATTAATCCTTTTTAAATAATCAAACAAACTGGACTTTTTTTTCATGATTCCATTTTTAGTTATATTTTTAGTATTTAGGACAGTAGCTATGTCAAAATATCAGAGGAAAGATACCTGTAAAAATTTCCAGGCGCACAAACGTCCTTTAGCATTTACCTACACCAAACCAGTTCTTGATCCAAAATGGTCCATCAACTGACATATGTTCTGCGAGTTTTTAGCAACATGTGGACATTAATGTGTAAAGGTAACTGCTGTCAGCTCTGGGGCCAAATCCACACGGCACCTCATGTGCTTGGGGAAGTGCTCGGGGGGGGGTTAGTGGGCAGGGGGGGAGGCGAAGGCAGCCCAGCTGGTGGGTCGGAGCGACAGCCCGGCCCCGTCGCTGGGCGAGGGGGTGAATCGTGACAGGGCTGCCGCTGCTAGACCAGCAGTGTGAGACCAGGAAGAGGGAAAAATAAGCCGTGCTCAGCTGATCCCCAGCTTCCCAGGGAAGCTGCTGGCATCTAAGCAGAAAAAAAAAAGCTGAAGCCACTCGAAGCTGCTCAGTCAGAGGGAAATGCCAGATGCCTTCTGCTGTTCCACCACAGTGGCTCAGACACTGCTCTGCCGTTTTCTGCTTCCTCCAGACCCGAAGGAAGCCAGTGTTCGCCTGGCTTTCCAATAACATTTTCTGTGCTTTGTGGTAAACCAAGTACAACTTGAAAATGAATTATGAAACTGGTTTAAAAACTCTTGAAAAGCCAAACATACACTTGCTGCTTGAAGTTTGGCCCTAAATAAGCTATCGATTTCCAGCGAAGTAACGGCATTTACAATTTTGGGGTATAATTATTTTTACAACTGAACAAACTCTGAATTATGGAATGCTGGGATTATAAACCTAGGCCTCATTATTTTGGACTCACGCAGCTCTGCTGGACAAAAGGCTGCATGCAGTACCACATTCCAGCGTCTTTGTTTGAAATAACATTAAATATAACCCAATCTTAGCATCCATCACAAACAGAGAGGGATGTGTTCCTTTAGATAGTTTCAGGGTGCTTATTTTGCATGCTTACTTTACCTACTGGAAAGTACAATGGTTTAAAATTTTATTAATGACAAAGCCAGTAAGGTACAGCTTTAAACTTTCCTGTGGCTTATGACTGTAAAATGAAAGTGGCGTTGTATATACTGTCGATGCAGTTCTGTTTTTTTTCCCCGAGGAAGTGCATATTCAGATTAAATACTAAGGCACTGTAATTATAGGTTTACTTTAGGTCATGCTGATAACAATATCCCTATTTATGAGTTCGTTTATTCTCGCATGGTATTATACATCACAGAATCAATATTCAGATTGCCCGACATGGCCTACTATAGACATCACTTTGGAAATTAATTTTACCTATATATGTCACATTCGAGGCTTGTCACCCTTTCATATGTTTATGGTTATGCTGACAGTAATGTACACATTACAGCCCTTCTAGCACATAGCAAAAATAGTTTCTGAGGCACACAGACTAAAAATACTGTTAAACGATAAGTGTGGAATTTCCCCCACCAAAGACACATCAGCTGATACAGTGTTTAGTTTTGTCACGGTACGTTATTCTAAAAATCCCTGAACTTTTGACAACTGCGATCATACTGAATAGCTGTGCGAGGAGAGGACATCACCTGCCCTTGCTGTCTAGCGCGAATATAGTGGGGCACATCATAGCTTTATAGTTCAGGAGGCAGAGAAGAGCCTGAATCAGAGGCACTGTCCAGTTCTACAAAGGAAATTAATTACTGAACTCTGTTTTGCTAAGAAGATGATGCTGAGCTGTTCATCCAGTTACAAACAGCAGTGTGTGTCTGTGTGTGTCTGTACACGTACGGCCACTCCACTCTCCACCTCTCCCTGTTTCCTTATCACCACAATGTGGACTGGGAAGGGAAGAGCTCCTGCTCTCCCACTCGCCCAATTACAGTTATAACTACCTTACTCTGAGTAGGATCAGAGTGGGTTTGAAGGCAGAGAAAAACATATTTCAGGAAAAACCTCAGTTGACAGTTTAAGTTTGTGTGCTAATTGAAGCTTAAGAAATTCCAGGACATAAAAATTTTATTAGATTGGGAAAAAATAAATGTTTCTGAGAAGTGTCATAGATACATAAATTAAAAGAGAATAATAATTTTGAAACAAAGGCAACATTTTGCTTACAAAATTGCAAAACTCACTTCATCTTGGCTTCCCAAAATTTGAGGTTCCTGACAACTGGCACGCCTCATTCTGAGCTCAGGAGTTTGACTCTTTTGTAGTAGAGCTCCCAGAGGCCTTGAAATACTCAGTGCTTGGGCGATTACCATGGTTGGGCTGGCCCAGTGTTGTGGCTTGTGGCAACCACCATGGTGAGACTTCAGGGCTACTTAGAAATCTTCAAGTCTGCTGTGCAAGTTTGTTTTACTTAGAAGTATACCAAGACAAATACATCCATGGAAAAAAGGATCAGCTAGAGTCAAGATCGAGTCTTCCTATAGGAAAACTCTTCTGCTACCCGATTTCTGATATCTTTACCCTGCATTGGTATGGAATGGTTGGGAGAACTCAGCCTTAGGGAGATGGCAGCTTGTAGGGATCCTCTCTTTTGAATCATGTTTTGGAACCATCTAACTACTAAAAATCTCTGACTTCTGGCATGCTTAAATATGTTAATCCTGGTGACGTGCCCAAACTATACCACATGCTAATGTGGATGCACTGTACCTATCTGAGTCCCTTGTTTAGCTCATCCCGTATTTGCTGCTTCTGTTCTCTCTTGCCCACACGTACAGCGTAACTATAGCTGTAACTGAAATAGCTGTTTGCCCAAGTTCCTGTGGCGTTTGTGGAGGATCAGATAATTCCTTACTGAGAAATTTTGTTCTGATACAGAGAAGTGAGGTAAATACAAAGAAATGTAACATTGTAAAATCGAGTGTGATTTTGAAAGAAACAAAGTGATAATGTAAGTTCAGTTAGATTGCAAATGGCACCAAATGAAAGGGATACTCCCTTTAAACCAGCACTGAGTCACACGCTGGCCAACTATGTTGGAAAAGGTTTTTGCACTGCTGTGAATGATCCACACGACTGATAAGAAGAGGGCTTTTGCTCCTGGGACTCATTCTGCTTAAACTGGTAATTTGAATTTAACTCAATTACATGATAACAATTTCCTGAAGTAGTTCGGGAAATTCTATTCCCTTCATGCCTTACACAGTTCAAAAATGCAACAGGGAGGGAAAGGTATCCAGGGATCTACTTAGTAACTACAGGCGTCAGCCTGCAAGCTGCTTGCTGGAAATAACAAAATTCCTTTCAGGAATTGGGGTAGCAGATAAACTGAAGAGGAGGCAAGAGATGATAAGAATGGATGGAAATAAACCTCAAGGAATGGCAATGCTATGCAAGAAGCCTTGGTTCAAAGACTTGTTATCATCACTCATTTCTTTTACGTTCTCTCTTAGAAGCTTCCATTATGAAATTGGGCTGCCATTACACTTTTCAACATACAGTGAGAGCTTTGGCTTCACTTCCCTCCAGTGCAAGTGGAAGTAGGCGCTTATGCAGCCTCCTGGCCCGAAGTGCAAAGATACTTCTTCCTCCAACTACAGCTTTCCACCGTCCTTGTGGGTCACTATCTATTTCACAATGAGCTTAAGAGGGAGCTGGGACAGACAAAGCATGAAATATAATAATGAAAAAGGAAGTGTTACTTCTACTTTGCTGGCTGAGGAGCCAAGAACAAAGACGTTATCTGACTCTTCTGGAGACAGTTGTCTAGAAATTTTTCAAGAATTAGGACACATAGGGCTACAGGATTCTCCAGTTACAGAGCAATCAAAATGGAGGACCCTGTCATGAACCACAGCAGCTGAGATTGCTAGCTCCAATACTTAAAGGAAATGTTTTGCAGGAGGAAATGTGACCACTAAACATAAATTTTGGAAAGTTCGGCATTGCAGAATTTTGGGAACAGGAATTTCAAGTCAAAAATGGAACAAGATCATTATCAGCTTTCAAGATATAATACAGACAGTCTTCTACTAAGCCTTCCATTTAATCAGAAGAAAAGTCATGCCAGAAATTCACTTATGTATATAAATACTATTCAAATCCATATATTCTGCTTGCTGTTGGCATCTTACCCTTTCAGACTCAAAAGAGTATGGAGGAGGCGGCCAAGTATCTTGAAGATTTCTACCCATTGGTATTGGAACTGGAGACAGAACTATTATGTGTAGGAGTTTCAGGCCAAGAAAAAGTGATTGCCTCTAAAATCCAAAAAGACTTGTCTGCAAAAGTCTGTGATACTCCTCTAGATAGTTTAATACACCAATTTTGCTCATTCAGTTTGTTGTCAGGCAACCAGTGAAGTCTTTCAATTTGGCTTACTCTGCCTGTTCAGGGCACAGTGCTTTTTATCATATTTCAGGACTGAACAAATACCATTACTTATTCTAACTGCTAATGCAGAATCGTGTGGTGCACACAGCTTCTTTTTATGTTAAGTTTTGTGACCTGCAATTTCTATAAAACTGCCAGAAGCAAAGCTTTAAGACAAATTACAGACCTAGAGAATGGGATTAACAAATCCTTCTAACATCAGACTTCCTTATCAGTGACTGCATACACTGACACAGGCAGCAGAGATTCTGGACTACACAATACTTCTGGCAATAACTCCTTAGCAGAATGGGGAGTGTTCTGGTCATTCACTCATCCCAGTGTTAGTATCTGCAATATTATCTACTAGATGTGGGTTCACTTCTCCTCCTGAAATTCTTCAAAAAAAGAGGATGAAGAGAGCTTTAATTTATTCGCTGGTAACTGTGTGGCACAGGGCATAGGCTCATGTCAGATGATAGCGTTAGATTTGGACTGTGGGTGTCCCTTTCAGTCAATAGGTGTATGTAAATTTTTGAAAAGAAGTTCTGGCATTCTCCTATAACTAAAGTATTGTATTATGCATAATGTATTGCACTTCAAAGTACTATTCTTAGCACTGAAATAGAAGCTGCAGGCTATAGACTTTATCAACACGCACAACAAACATGTTAGTATTACAAAAGGGAAGACTAATTACAGACTTATATTCTGGCAAATATATATGGTCTTTAAACATCTTCAATAGTAACATCATTCCCTCAGTGCAGTTTTTTTATTTTGTGGTGTGCTCTACTTTTAGTTTTTGGGATTTCTATGTGAGACTTTTTTTTTTTTTTTTTTTAAATTAATACATAAGGAAGGAATACTTCTAGTGACCTAATCTGGAAGGTGTGTTAATTTCCAATAGAGAGATGCAAACTGATTAATCAAAAATCTTGGCTATTTGGTCTGTACAAATATAGTAAGCCTCATTAAAAACTATTCTCTGCTAGAAAGTCCATTGGCAACCCTGCAGATCAACATTACCTGTGAATTCTCAAGCCCTTCTTGTTCTAATTATAATTCTCAGTGTTCAAGCTCTTAAAAATGAGAAGGACTAGAATACGGACATCACATTTTTTAAATAGGTAATGTATCCTTGAGCATCTAGATAGAGGCAGTATGAGATACTTCTCGTTAAGGCTGCAGAGCTAAGTGCAGCTCCTGAGCAGCCCCACTCACTGACTTTCTGTGCAGAGTAAGTTATGTTCAGAATCTACTTTTATTTAATTTAAAACAACTCAGCTACTGTTCCACCTTACTTGTCACACAACAAGTCGTGTGAAATTGCTGCTACAAGCTCAGAAAGAGTAATACCATGCTAAAACTGAGAATGATCCTGTGCCCCCGTTGGGTGGCTCATAGGGAAGAGAGAGTTCCAGAGTCCTGGCGCAGGAGAGGAGCAGGTCGTGCCAGCACAGGGCAGCACACCCAGCTGCCAGACTGGTTTCTGTACAAATGCAGCTTGGGCTAACTAATACAAAAAAAAGACAACCTGCTTCATTTCATAGACAACACCACTTGCGTTAGCTAATGTTTCCTTGTATTTGCTTCTGAGCCATCAGGGTAAGTAAAAGTTAATTATTACTTAGAGATGAAGTCAATTAGTAGTTAGTGGACTGACAGGAGTTCCTGCAGAAAAAGGTGCTTTATTGTTGAGTATTTTGTATAGCTAACAATTCATTTGTCTTCTGAAACCACATGAGTCAGATAGAGAGCTGTTTACACAGTAAAAATTAATGCAGTATAGATACAACTACTTTGCTATAGGATATGTTTGCTGGGCAGCTTCCCAGCCTCTAAATTTCAAACTTAATTCCTTGTACTTCACTAAGCAGAGTTTAAAACTCAAGCCATGCCTTTGCACTCATACATTACTCATTAAATATTCCAAACTATGTCCCTTCATGTGTTTTTGAATGTGTAAACAAAAGACATGCATCTCTGATACTCGTATTTACTTAACGTACAATGACTTTGAACTCACAAACACAAAGGGCTGCAGTTTTATGAACTGTTATTTTTAAAGGTGTTTTTATTAAAGATGTGATTTTTATACTTCAGTCATTTAGGGCTGTGACACCTTTGGTGTCTCTGTAGTAGCTGCTACTGTGTTCATGGGACTATTAGCTGATTGCAGTAGCAAATGCACAACTGTAGATCTACTCATCCATCCCATGGCTGCAGCCTGACCTCAATTTACTTGAACTGATGCAAAAAGTTGGACAGGGCTTACTTTGGTTTAAAAAAAATGGCTTTTTCCTAATTTAGGTTAAGTCATTTTCTAATCAGTTTAGCTATAGATTATGATATATCAAAGCAAGCATCTTTGTCAGCAGCTGAAAACTGAACACTTCTCTGCTTCTACATACCATGTCTCCTTTCCAAGTCAGCTATTTAGACAAGAAGTGATTATGGCTTGAGATTAACTCTAGGTATTTAACCAAAGGGTCCTTGGAGATGCTACTGAATGTAACTATTAGTTGTGGTTTACATACCAAATAGTAAAAAAGAGTGACTTGGTCACTGCTGAGCATGTTCTGCTTACTACCCAGGCTCCTGTACCTGGTTAAGCTGGTAGGACTCAGCAGGTATTACAGCAGATGAGCAGAACTTACCCAGCACAAATGGCAGAAAACACTGTGGTCCCATTAATACCTAATATTGTTATAGATGAAGATGACTTGCTTGATCTCTTGAAAGAAAATTCCAGGTACACAAGCACATCAGTTGTCCCACTGATGGACCTATGACACCAGGACTAATCCTTCAAACATGTTAGTCTTCCAGTAGCCCAAACGGCACTTACAGGGCCATACACCAGTAAAGTGCAAAGGGAAGAAATTGTGTGAGAAAGCTGACAACTTTGTGGTTCTTATGGGAAATGCTAACACTCCTGGGTGTCTGAGCCTGAGAATGCTCAAAGGAACTGCCCACAATGGGTTATCCACCACAAACAGCATTACCACTGATTGAATAAAACATACATGACAACAAATTTCCGTTGAGGATACCCGGTGATATGTGAATATAGTGAATCTTCTTTACTATTCATAGGGGACTAACTTCTTGTTTACATAGAATCAAATTCTCTAAGTGGAGGCATGTAATGATAAAAATCCTATTACTGCCTATAACTGTATTTTGCTCCAGCACAACTAAGAAATTGTGTTTCAAAGAAATAAACCTTACTGCATTACCTACTATAGTCTAGGACTTCTCATGGGCTTTTGCACTGTTACTCATCATAAATATGTTCTGCCAGTCAGAAATATAGATACAAACTCAAGCTATGTATAAGAGTCTTAATTATTTTGAGTTTGTAGAGTTGGCATATTTTTATGTGATTCCAGTGGATAGTCACTTCATATGCTTCATAAATTTTAGAAATTAAAATTAATCAGGAATTGTTTATGAAAAAGGTATTAACAAAGTGATTACAAACAATACTTATACGGGTTGAGGAACTTCACATACTATGAAAGTGTCCCTCTTGTATTCGTATCATCAGATTGTACAACTTTAGACCTAGGCTTTAATGGTCCCCATGCTATACATCCACTGGTCTCCCCAGATGGTGCACAAGACAGTCCATTGGGGTGTGGGAAAGAAATATTTTTGTACCATTAATAAATACAATTTAAAAAATTAAAATAATGTTTATTTAATCTTTATATCATCCTTTTAAATTTGGTTTTATGTATGCTTTCTAATGTACATAATGCGTTAGCACAATAGTACACATATATAATTTATAAATAAATAAATATACATATAGTGAGGGAGAGTTCTCAAAAATTTTTTACTGGTACAAGTGTATGATCAAAAACATTTGGAGACCACTGCACTAGAGCCTTAAAATAACTTTAAAAGGCTCACACAAGTTTAAAGTATCTTTTAAGTTACTGTTAGCCTTTCTCTAGTGCAAATTTATAACACCACTCCTACAACCACTTAAAAAAGCTCTGTTTTCACTACTATCATCATCAGTCAGGAGCTAATACCATACATCCTACCAACAACTGTTATTCAGTGAAGGATCTCTTTGACTTCAATGCAACTATGCACTGCAACCAAGCCTCTGATTATTACCTTCTGTTATGGATACAGTCTGTGGAGTACCCACCAAATGAATATATAGGAGCCTTATAAAGCAAGCTGTTTTCACTGTATTGAGCAGTAATTCTTCTGGTCTGATACACGAGGCATTTCAAAATATGACCTGCATGCAAACTCTTCTCTTGGAGCCATCAAAGTTCAAAGCAAGAAAGCAAATTAAGCGTGCAAGCCTGTTTTATCACCACTATTGTTTTGGGTACCTGTAGACTGAATGCTCACCTCAAACATCCTGTGGCATTGTAGAAGATATCAGGGTCAGGTAAAATACTTGACTTTGGGTAATCTCGATCTGGCCAGCCCGAGTAAGGGATGAGAACAGCTTCGGTCAGTGTCTGCAGGGCTTCTCTAATCAACAGGTGCTTCAGCTGGTCATTGGAGGACAAATTCCACAACAAACCTGCAATATCCAAAATAAAATCAGAGTGGCAAAAAGATTCCCCCACAGTTTGAAAGATCTAATCTCAAGCTCCTTGAAGTTAATGAGTGAAGGAGCCTGCCTGGCACTTGATACCCTGACTAGGAGGAGCAGGTGGTGGTAAGAGTTCATCAGCCATGATCTGAGGACATAGAAATGAGGCAAAAAAAGGGGCACAATTACCCATGTAATTAAAGTCACAACTCTACATAGTCTAATACCCGACTGAGAAGCGCGGTTTTCCATGGCTCTGCATGTGCACCGACTATCTGCAGCAATCATCTTCTCCATTACTGAAGTAACACAAGCTAAACAGAGCTAACAACGCCGACGCCAGCCATCACTCTCCACACTTCCAGGCAGGAATGCATCCCTTCCAGATGCATGGCAGGACTAGTTGCACTTCCAAGTACCAAGTAAAGACCAATGAGCGGGAGAATAAACTTGCATGCAAAGGGGTAGATGGGAGGTACAGAGAGTGAGTTTACAGGTCTTTGAAAATCTGCTGGAAGAGAGGAGATGCCCATTACCAAGTTTCTGTAACACTTAGGAGCGAAATTCCTCATAGGAGGGAAAGCTGTTAAACACTGGTTGGCTGTTACAGTCCAGACATTTGTCACTAAACAAATCATTAAGTCTTCTTACAATCTCCAAACACCAAAACAAATCTCAAATATAATCTTGTATAATTGATTAGCTTTGCTTATGTTCTATTCCAACAGATGACAATTCTCTTTAAAGTATTCTTCCCCTGGAAAAAGACACATATTTCCGCTTTTCACTACAAAGCCATTCATTGTTTCCCCAATTTGCTGCTCAAACTTTCACAGATCTCCTCCTCCAAACGCTGGCAGAGTATTAGTGAATGTTCCTTTCATCAGTTCACAACAAAAAAATTGCTTCTTTTGTACCTCCTTACACTTTGAATTTAATTTCAGCTATTGTGAGCAATAGTAAAATCAAAACAAAAGCCAGCCAGAAGTAGCCCATTCCCTCTTCTGGGATCCGCTCTTCAACCTCTGAATTAGGGGATAAAAGGAAGAATCTACTTTCCTGAAGGATAAGAAAGGCTTATAGGAAATCAGACATGCAGTACAAAGGGCACTGGTAAGGGAAGCAGGTTAAGACAGAATGGCACAAATGCAAGGGCACAAGGACAGAATATCATATTAAAAGGAACAAGTGCATTCTGAATTATAGACAGATACCTACAATAGAGTTGTGAGAACAGAATTTGAGATGCTGCTTGCACTATAAATGTTCCAACAAAAATCCTACCTTTACCCACAGACACTGTCTCACTGGGCTCAGACAGATTCTCTCAGTGGCTTTCTGGCTATGGATGAGTTTGTTCACATTAGAAAATGTCTTTAGGAGTGGTTTCTTTACTTGCAGCTATGCTATAATATATTCATAGGGGCATAGTTTTCCCTTAGATGGTTATTTAGGAAAATGGGTGGGGTGTCCTTTTAAATTTATATCTGTTTTATTGACAGTTCAGTTTGTGCTGTAATCCTCCCTGCAGGAAAAATTTTATTTCATTTCTTAGATTTATGCTACGTGATAACAAGATCAAGAGGTTAGATACTCCCTGGAGGCTCATCTGGCTTACCTTCAAAAGCTAATCTTTTTTTTTTTTTTTTTTTTTACAGGCCACAGCCATTTTACTTTCTGTTCCTCAGTATGATCTCCAAATACTACAAAATGTCATTCTTGTCTTGGTTGCTGCATTGTCTCCGAGTGACATCCTCTCCTACTATTCAGGAGTAACCTCATTCCTTCCCTAAGAGATTTGCAAGAAGTTTGTCTGTATGTCAAAGGACAGCCCCTATGGTTCCTTCACTTGTATCGATGATTGTATGAAGCTAACAAATTCTGCCAATGTGATCTTGAAGAGGTCTCATTCCCTCTAAGAAGTGATCATACAAGCACAGAAAACGCACAGAGAAACTGGGCAACTATTTCCTGCGCAGGGCCATTACATAAACTGGTCCACGGCAGCTTTCAAGCCACTGTCATAAGCACAAAGCTACCTGGGGGCGGGGGGGAGGTACTGGCTTGGTGCTTTTTGTGTGATGTCCTGGGCTGCACAGGCTGTGAGGCAGGACACAGCACTTGCTCCAGTCAGCATTTATACACTTTCATTGCTTTCAGCCTTTTCACAGTATGATACAAGGCATATTCATGACTATGCTCAGACTGTATTCCTCAGCCTAGGTCTTGAAGAAAATACAGGCCATTGAAATACTCTTTGAGAATATATGATATGGCTTAATATTAGGCAAGCATTTGTCTGTATTAACATGGTTGGTACCAATAAGCTGGTGACCTTAAAGATAAGATTCTAAGGCTGAGATGTACTTATGTGCACAAATATTAGATCGTCTTTCTGACAGGTAAAGTTTAACTTCTTTCTCTCCAACAACTTCCTTATCTTCATGTATTTTTGTCAGGTGAAGTGCTTTGCTACCATGTTTCCTACATAGCAGTAGAAACAGAAAACTTTCCTCTCCTGAGCTTAGAAGTATTTATTAATGAGTATCACATGTTTTCAATTCTTGGCCAGGAGTCTTTCACCAGTGCAGTGTGGTATTATCAGGTACCAAGATTATTTTGCTAATCTCCTATGGGGGAAGACATTCAGCTAATTATATCACACATTTGGAAGTCCCTAACTTACAGTCAAAGTAGGTCAGCAATAAGTATCATGTGGAAAGACAGACGGACTTCTCAGGCTGACCAGGTGGAAGCCCCTAGGTTCTGTGTTTACCCTTTTCCCAGAAGTGTCACAACATTGCATTGTGATTGCATGCATAGCTCTGATATTCCACCAGCCCTGTAGGGAAGCCAAAGGCGATGTAAGAGAAGAAACAAAACCTGTAGGTGAGCCATCAGTCAGACAGGGAAACTGTTGCTCAGCAGGGTTTAACTTTTGGTAGAAAGACACTCAGAGGTTTGCATTGTGCTTGGAAAAGCCTTATGTTGCAGCCCTTCTTGAGCTACACAGTCAATCTGTGCAGGACAATAATTCCTAGATATTGCTGTATATGCCAGTCTCATCCAGAAGCACTGACCTTAGTAAGAAAATGCTTAACAGTGACTGTCTACCTTGTGTCTGCAGCCCACTTCTTGCCTGCCTTAGAAGTGTGGGCTGGGAAAGAAAGTGGCATGAAGCGAAGTTAATATTCTCATAGAAATTCATTCAACCAGGCTGCCCTTTGCCCTGTAGGCTCCTTGCATCTTGCTAGGGAGCTGGAAGAATTGCTCAAGCAATGACAAAAAGTATGTCCTAGTACCATTTTCACCAAGGCACCCAGTGTACTTCCTCCTGACTGCACATTTAGTCTTGAACAAGGTGAGAAATACTTATCTCTTGGTGTACTTTTAAAGCCATCCCTTGCAACTGATAGGCATGAAAGTATATGAGAATATTTTGCTTTACACAAACTACAACATCCTGCTCAATATTGTTTAAATATTTTGTTGGTGTCTTGTATGTTTTATAAGTAAATATTCATGTTAAATGACAGCAGTAATCGCAGAAAGAAGGTGCCCCTTCATCCATATTCACACCGGTGAAAGGGAAGACAGCAACAGTCACATTAACCATATGAGTTATCCTACACAAACAGTCAAAGCTTTTGTCAGAAATTATGAAGTTGCTAGCAAGAAAAGAGCATTAGCTTTCTGGCCATTGTACCACCATTTTCACTGCTTCCCTCACTGGTGTGTAATAGCAGTGAGAGACAACACACTATACAATAAGTTACTAAGTGACCCAATTCTGCATCTGATGAATGTGAAAACCTTTAAAACATTTTAATATTGCAGAGCTGCAGAACTCAGCCAAAAGAGCCAACAATACAAAGCTTTGTTCTCCAGCTTAGAGAGCACAGTATTTCAAATACTTAAAAGAATGCAGAATTACAGAAGGTCTCAACATGCCTTCGCTTCAAGGCAGGGCTGCTTGACACCTTCTGTATCTTCTGCACTGTAATTGTAATAGCTCGTGCTCCTGGTATCTTTAAAGATCACTTGAAGTAAATCCCCATTCATTTATGCATAATGTTTCCTTCCATTTATAAATTACAAGCCTGTTCTTCCTTTGCATGCTAACCAGAAAGGCTGTGGGTCACAAGCAATTGACTTCCTGGAGACAAACTATGGTCAAACAGAAATGCAAGGACCAAGTGGTGGGTATTTCTTCACTGACTGCTGCAAAGCCAACAAGGCAGTAACTACAGGTTTCTTTGTGAGTAATGGTGGACACTTCCTCCTACCATTTCTTCTGCTACATTGACGTACAACAAGAGGTGTAATATGGGGTTTCTGATCCAAAGGGCTTTTCCTTCAAAATTGCAATGGGCTCTATTAATTTTTAACAGTTCATTCTCAAGGACACTGGAAATAAAAGGATGAGAACACAAGCCCTGCAAAGACTGAATCCAGAATGTAGGTCACTCCACTGATGGTGCTGTATGATCTTTATAGCCAAATAGGTGTCCTGCAGGAATTCTCTTCCCTGCACACGTAAAGGAAGCAAGCTGTTGCTGTGGCAGAGTTTTTTGCTCATCACAGATCTCAGAAGACAAGACTCAACTGCAAAGAGCTAGGAGTGAGAGAGCTCAGAGTAGAAATTCAGGGCAGTAGGGTTTGTGGGGAGTGGGAAAACCACTTTCTATCCGCAGCACCTGACAGGTCTGGGGGGCAGTCTGACAAGGAGCTCGCAGTATGCACTGGCAGCGTAGTGTCAGAAAGTGAGGGCTGAGCTGCTGCATAAGCAGTGGGCATTAATTATGGACCCAGGCACCTCTAGGACTGCTCTGATCACTGCTTAGCAAAACGGTTCTTCAGAATTTGCTACTTGTAGCCTCACATTTTTTTTTTTCTGGAATATCTAGGATTTTAAGCTTCCTGCAAATAGACTCATGCCATTTCTGGAGAAGCTTTAAGTGGGGAAGTTGCAGTTCCTGGTCTCTTCTTACTGTCTTAAAGACTGGCCTTCAGTAAGGACCTTGGAATTTCAGCCTATGGGAAGAGCTAAGAACAGGTGACAATGTTCCTGTATTCAGGCACTAAACATTGGCCTACATAAACAATCAGGCACCTCCCAGGGAAAGCTTGTGCGCTACTTAAAGCACTTCATGCTTGACTGCACAGAAAACACTACCTGTTATTTGCTTTTTAGTCTCTACATCCCTAGTGTGGCGGAGGAGACGGAGCAAGAGTGGGATCCCTTTCTGCTCTGACACTTCCAGTTTGTTGTCATTGTCCTCAAACACCAAGTTTCTCAGAGCACCACATGCTGCCCGCTGAATGTCCTCGTTCTGAATGTCAAGAAGCTGCAAAAGTTTGGGGATACCACCAAGTGAGAAAACCTGTGTGAGAAACAAAACACAGCAGAGAATAGTTAGATACTGTAAATGCCAAACTCCACCCTCCCCCTCAGCAAACCCTAAAAGAGTCATAGGGACTTTTTTCATTTGCTCCTATTTGAAGGACTTGAAACACAGATCATTAATCATTTGGACATGACTGTTAACTTCTGGGCTTTCATACGAGGCACAGTTAAAAACTACAACTAACGGAGGCATCATATTTTAATAATTAATGTAAGAGAATGAAACTAAGTCTCTTCCAGCTTTGCTGCAGATTTGTACTCTCTGACAAGACATTTAATTGCTCTGTATTTTAGCTTCTGTGTTGGTGAAATGGATGTTTAAGATTTAACTCTGGAACATTTATAAACTGCTTTGAGATTTCTGGATGTAAAATGTTCCTGATATGCCAAGTTTGTTTTTTTTCCTCCGCAGCCAGCCCGATGGAAAGACAGTATTTTTTCTCTGTTAAGCTCTGTGCATGCATTGAAAGGGTATTAAATAAGAATACATTATACTTCATATTTCTTATCTGTGGCATACTGAGAGAAAAACAGTAAACTAGTAAACTTCAAAATGTAGATCATTAAACCCTGTAAGCTAGTTAACTACTGAACCACCCATATTTAACGCAGACTATTCTTCAGTGTCCAATTCTTTAGAAAATGAAGTTTTGGCTCCAAATGAATGAAGAATTAAGATGATGTTATTTTACAGCAGCTGTACGGAAACAAATTGTTTCCAAGTTCTACATGTTGTGGCAATGATGAATCCCATACGAGCTATGATGTGGCACAAGCAAGCTTTGGCTCATTTAGGAATGAGTTTATTATGGAAAAAAAAGTTACATGCACATGCAATTGAGGACCATTTCCACCAGCATGTCAAAATGCCATATGGTTTTGTGGACAAACTCATTCTTGTGTAGAATCAACAGCATGTGAAAGACTTAGAAATCTGATACACTGTTTTGAGTAGTCCAGAGTCTAATGATAAAAAGAACTCAATACGACTGACAGGTGTTGGAAACATGAAGAAATGAAATGTAACAAAGCCTTTGCTCTTCATGCCCTGGCACACTACCCTGCCTGCCAGCCTTTCCTCTGATTCAGTTGTACAAAAGGCACAGTTTCTTGCTACTGCACTGCTGACCTGATTCCCCCTGCATTCATTCAGCAATCATCTAGATGCTAGCAGAATAAAATACAGAAATATATATCTTGAGATAAGTGGAGCATAGAACTTGCTGAAGGCACATCGACTTATTATATTACAGTAGATAAGCCCTTTTGACACCAATACTGTAGCTGGTTGGTTTTTTAAAACACTTACACAGACTTTCTGTTGGTAATTTTAAGGGATTTATAGCTTTTGTAAAAGAAGTTTGCTATTTGGACCTAATGTGCAGAGGAGAATTTACAAAAGCTATTGATTGGTCTTTCTAAATTTTCATCAGTAGACAAAATACACTAAAATATTGTAAAAGACCACCAGTTCACAATAAAAAGAAAAACCGCTAGACCCACAGGCTATCAAGTATTGGGGAACAAAGCATCAGGAGACAAAGAAAAGGTATGCAGACTGAAAGGCTAAAATAGGGAAACAAGACGATGCCTATGTGAACAAGTCTGATGGGCACCAAACAGAAAAACAGCTACAATATGTGGGATTGACAGGAAAATAGAAGGAGGCTTCAGGCTGACTGCTCCAATTTGAACTTTTTTACTCATCCACTTGTTTTTCTGGGAAACTGCCCGAGAGAGGTTTGAATAATAAAACACCTTCAAACATTCAATTCTGAAGCTCTGTCCTCAGACTGAAGTTAAGTCTCATAATTGTACTGGTGGTTTTTTTCCAAAACAGACTTTGATCTACCGTGAAGCAAGTTAAAACTATCAAAGGACTGAGTGATGACTGGCTGTCACTGAACTGGACTGCATATACATGAGTATGGAATTAAGGCTGAGATTATGTATGAATAATAATGAGCATATTACAAAACAAAGCAGGTGTAAGGATTTTTTTTTAAACGGTTGAAATAAACAACCAGCTTACACATTAATGTACTGAACTGTTCAGCAAGAGAGTCATAATTGCCTTTGATAGAGAAATTTAAAGAAAAGGAAGAAGAGAATGTTTTTAATATACCCTTTCAAAAAACCTGTAAGAGACTTAGCTAGTCTCTTGTAAGAGATTTAACAAATCTGGTTAATCCAAACAATGTATTAATGCATTTGTGCAGTCCTA
The DNA here is from genome assembly GCF_018691265.1 of Tyto alba. Taxonomy (NCBI): domain Eukaryota; kingdom Metazoa; phylum Chordata; class Aves; order Strigiformes; family Tytonidae; genus Tyto; species Tyto alba. The sequence goes on from NW_024881295.1 coordinate 19,051,119, forward strand.
GCAAACCCTGAAGTTTGGATAAGTTCACGCTGTACTCCTACAGTTTTCTTTGCTGGGATATTTCTGTACCAACAGTGTAAGCATGGCAATCAAAAATGAGAGAAAGGAGCAATTACGCTGACAAAAATTTCAGCCTCTATGACTTACAAAGGCTGAAGGAACTATGTTTGTTTGGTCTGAAAAAGAGCGAACTAAGTGGGTATACGCTTAGCAGCCTTAACATACATGAAAAAACATTATCAAGAGGATAGAAAGATAGATATTTTTCTCCATATTCATCAAGATAAGATAGAAACTAATCAACTCAGTCTGCAAAAGAAAGGTTAAAATTATACTTTAGGAATAACTGGCAAGGGTAGTAAAGCTCTTTGCCTGCTTGCAGGAGCTTGTGGGATCCTAATCAAAGGGATTTTAAAAAAATTAGTAATAAACATCTGTAATTACAGGTGGTTTGGGTGAATTTCTACCCTACATTTCTATGTCTCCTATGACAAAATGCTAAAGTTGAAATTTTTCCTAGCATAAACCAGCGCCATTCCAGAAATTCAAAAGAATCTGCAGCAAAAAGAATCAGCATATTTTAGGGAAAATATTCAACATCAGTATCCTACAAGGTTTCTTGGAGTGTCTTTTTTTTTTTTTTTTTGTCATGTTGGCAGACAGTGCCATACGGTATAGCAAGCTATTTTCTCTACCTGATTGTAACTGGCATAAAAATACTTACTTTTCTTCTGGCATCTGCTTTCTGGAAGCACTCATGCTGTATGAAAGTCACTGCAGCAAGAATCCTAGGTGTGGACTGTGTATTTTCACTCTTCAGTATGTTCACTGCACGTTCCAGAGTCATCTCCCCTTCCGGGCTCCTTATAAGTATAGACAGGAAATATAGTGAAGCAGGACTTCAGAAAAATCATAATTTAGCCTCTGAAATGTCTTGTCATACTAGGATTTTTGTATCTTTCAAGTAACTTCAGCTTTTCTTAGAAAATTATTCCTTTTCCAGTAGCAGAAAGTATTATAAAAGCTTTTAGGGATACTAATATTCTGGGGGAAGAGAAAATCATAAATGGAAGCATTGCAACAAGAGGTTCTGGACAAAGCAAGTCATGCTTCAAATTATAAAAACAAAATGGAAACATCTGTGGATTAAGGACTAGGATCCAAAGAAGGCCATAAGTAAATTGGAGTGTTTTTTACTGATCAAGAAGATACCTTGATGCTTTTATCAGTAATGTGATAATTGACTTTTTTATATTTGTTTTCATGACTTTCTTCAGTTTCTCAGTTCCCACGCTACATATATGCAGGGCTCAGTACCTGCTTTTTTCTATTATTTTATAGAAGTTGTTTTAGGTTGAAATAGATGGGCAAAGCCTTTTTTCAGGTGGGACAAAATATAAGCAAAATTAATTAAATTGAGTAGGTACAGTGCCTGTGGTAGGATTAAAAACGTGCATGGCTATTTTCCTCCCAACTTCTAGCATGATTGCTTGAACGGTAATTGTGTTAGACAACCATATAAAAAATTGGAAAGAGAGGTCACCAGACCCATTTTTTTTTCCCCAGTAAATGGAATATAAACCAATTCATGGCACAATCAGGTGCATTAGTTCTGGGACAGGTGGTTATGTTCTCCAGCCTTTTTATTTACTTTTTGTTTCAAATATTCTCCACCTGGAGAAAAAAAAAAAAGGTGTGGGGGGTAAGTGGACAAAACCATAACTATTTTTTTTTTTTTCAACCCAAATAATTTTGTAGAACCAGATCCCAGGCTGCTCAGACAGGGATGAGAGGGCAGTCTGTGAACCACAGTGAAACAAGTAGTCATTGGCAGTAACTCCCTACTTCAGGGCTACCAGAATCAGAATGTGATTATGTGCATCTAAAATTAGAAATTTTGACACATTCACCTTTTATGTTGCAATAGGTGTCTGGGAAATAAACTGGCTGAAGCTGAAATGTTGATTTTTTTTTTTTTTTCTTTTAACTAAGCAGAAATATTAAATCATAAACAATGTTCAGAAAAGTCAAATATAAAATGTTTTGATACTGAGAAAAGAAACATTTCTAAAGCATGTGCTTGTAGACTGCACCAGGAGTCACTCAGTTCTTCAGTTCTGAGGCAGTCTGAATAATGGACTGGCAGGAGAGAAAGAGCCTGGAAGTCCAGGCTTGCCCAGAATGGGCTGTGGAGGAGCAAGGTAGACAAAACAAGTAGAAATCAGGCAGATCTCTCATAGGAAATCTTGCTGCAAACGCACTGAAATCCAACTCTTTTCCCCAAAATATTTATGATGAACTCATGATCTCTGAGACAAAAATGGATTTTTCTGGAATTTTTCCTGCCAGCTACACTGTACATCAACATCTGCTGCTTGCTTTTGCTAAGGGAAAAGACAATTAGCATGGCTGCAAGGACAGCAAGGAAATGAACAATAGTTTTGATGCACCTGTTGCAAATGAAATTATACTCTCGTACCCTGAGGTTTTCACCTGCCTTTATATTTTCCTTTGGTATAAAACGTCATTTCTTGTCTACTCCCCTCCTTTGAGTTAGTGTTTTGAGCAAATACACTGCATATATAGGTGTTGAGGCGTGCCTTTGCAAGACAAGGATGAAATGGATGGTGTGTTGAGGATGTCAATGGAGAGGTTAAAACAAAGTGAAATTGTATCTATGGTTAGTATCTCTAGTGCCCTGGGCTGTGGTCTGGCAAAGTTTACAGCTTCCAGATTTTCAGAGTCTACTTCAGCCTGGATTAAAAACAAAGTAGCTACTAAGTTACTCTAAATTGCAAGTCGGACGTACTGATCAGAAACCTACTTACAGATCTTGAACAATGAGTAATGGAAAAAAGCCAGATCGTATTTCTTCTAACTCTCTTCTAAGTGGAACAGAAAAACAGGCTTTTCAAGCTTGGGTTTTAGTCAGGTTTCTTAAATCAACAAGGGTTTTGTGACCTTATTATATATGTGCATGTGTGAGCATGCCGACCTGCTCGTTAGTCACTGCAAGAACTTTGGAGCCCTTTGACCAAATTCAGTCACCTTCTACAGAGTGTCAGACATCTCCAGCGTATTAAATCGTGAGTCATTTCAGTGACTAACAGCGGAGGACTCTATCCATGCACTTCTCAAGGTCAAGATTGCTGCATGGGCTGATCCCTCATGGGACACCAGAGAACTGACGTGGGAACCCAGCCTCGGGATGGCAAGGATGTCCCAGAACAGTAAAGGTCCATCGGTAGTTGTTGCCAGGCTGAGATAAACAGATGTACAGACAGAGACCAAATTTCTGAGTGCTGGGTGTGTAAACCTTCATTAACACTGAGAGCAGCCCACCATTCACCAGTTACCCCTTCATGACTGATACTCCTTCATGTGCAGCACCCAAAATCTTTCTCTCTTGTTGCGCACTGCCGAACTAGGTTTGTTCTTCGTTGGATAAAAGCAACAATCACTACCATTTTATCTGACAGTAATAAAGGATGCAATGTAATTTTTGGCCCTCAATGGTATTCACAAAGTTGCAGCGCCCTAACTCTTGTCAAACCAGAATTTGATCCAATGATTCCATCCTACTCTCAAAACGTTTACAGGCAAACTTAATAGCCACGTGGCTGATTAGCATGTGTAATGACAACAAACAAATGGACATTCAGGAAGTGGTTGTTAAACTGAACAATGATTTGAGAAGTTCTGACTTCACCTTAATTGCCAGAATATAACATTTTTGAGATATATACACTGTGCTGTCTAATCATTTTGTGACAGCTCTCTGCACATTCAAAGGTCAGACTCTGTAAGCAGCTGTTTCTCAGACGGGTTGAATCTCTCTCTTTTCTAAGCTCTTGATATGAGGATGCTTTTAACTGCTTCACTTTACCAGAAGATACAGAGGATAACATCCCTACACTCTGATTTTTCTACTTGGATTTCATAGCGTGAGCTAATTCTTCAACAAAAAGTTTGAAAATGCTTTTTTACACATTTCAAATACTACACACAGCTAGTCCACTACTTCTCTTTAACCTTACACAACGTTAAAGACACTCTTTAACCCTTTTACACCCTCTTAATTAACACTGGAAACACCTAAATTGTGATTTGCACAAAAAAGTACAAATTTCTAGAAAAATCAAATTACTCAGAAAACAGGCTTATCTTTTTTCCCCTCTTCCATTACTAAGGGAGCAACAGGTAAGGGAGCAATATATCAGATAATGCAACCTTAAAATCAAAGAGAATGGGAAATGACAAGAAATGTGAAAGTTTCTACTAACTTATTGAACTGAGAAGTCTTGTCAGAAGAAATTATTGTACTACTGGTGGAATGATGGACTTACGTGAAGTATCTCTGATTTGACAGCAGATATTTCTTAATTCTACAGATGTACTTAATTCTACATTAAACTGTGCAGTAGCCAGATGTGGATGAACCAGAATGAACTACGACCAAAACAGGACTTCTGCATCAAGCCCTTCCAGTGGCAAGAATTAGGAGGGGAGTTATTAAATGGGTAATTTAGAGGTCTGAAAACAGTAATAGTGCATGTGGATACCATGAACACTTTATTACATATGTATGTGTAACAAATACTGGCTTCAGTGAGCTAAAATGGGTATAGCTTCTTCCTCATAATTTAAGAATTTACAGGTGCAAATCTTTTGTGGAATTGTATCTTACATGTTGCTTTTTACCAGCCTCTTCACTAATATAAGCTATTATATTTTACAGAGACTTTTTAAAACTTTGGGTAGAATAAAGAGCCACTCACTCCCCCCAAAACCTAGCTATGAAACTGAAGTAGAATCTAGAATATTTGAAAAATCTAAACAAGATACATACAAGTAAATTAAATAGAAGTACTGAGATAAATGAAATCTGTAAACATCTGCGAAAGGAACTTTAGAGGTTTTCACATCACTTCCAATTGTTTTCCTCTGTAATTCCCAGCAAAAGCTGAACTTAAAAACTGGCACTTAGGGAATTATGCTGTCAAAAAGATTTCTATTAGGTCACAAATCTTCCACTTGAGTTCAGCATGGTCTCAAGCAAGCCAGCTGCACAATGACTGAAGATAGATGTTTACATCTGCAGGTATGAAAAACACTTTGGTTGATGTTTGTGAAGGCAGACAACCAGACTCTAGTGTCTGCACCTGCAAAAGCAGAACCAAAATTGCTTCTACACAAAATTAAATATCAAATTTTCTGGCTGTGGCTCTGAAATGCACTCAAGAATGTGCTTAAAGTTAAGTAAATGATTAAGCCAATGAGATATATGCCTCTTTGTAAATTGTCTTACTGAGAATGAAGTCCTCCCAGCTACCTATTTTCAAAATTACTACTCTCAACTCTTTAGCTGTTGTGAGCTCTCAGCTTTTTTTTTTTTCTAGACTTACTTGCTGTAAAAACTGAATACTTAAAAGTCACATCATTAATACCATTTCTCTTAACTCCTGCATCACCCAGATACGAAAATTTCAATCCACATCAGATGTGGGCACAAGACCGTATATGTTTGTAAATCTAGTCACAACACACAACACGTAGTTGATGACACAAAATGCCTCATCTGTACATAGCAGTGATATCAGATCATCATCACCAAACACAGTAGCAAATTGAGAAACAATAAAAGAAAGGTGGCCACTGGAAAAGTGAACTTAACAACTACACAGCTGTGGAAAAAGAGACATTTCTTAGTAACACTGTTGTAAAACACACTATGATTAACTTAAATAAGAAACCTTGGGATCCTATTTGGATTATGAAACAACAGAAACCACAGTAAACAGTGTAAGTAACCATCTCTTATTTACCGAGTGGTTTGCTCTGTTCATTGAACCTTAGGAGCTCTGGAAACATTCAGAATTATTCTAAAATGAACAAATATTCACTCCTGGGCAGAACTGATAAATTTTCCCATCTGGAAATGGAATTGATTTTAGACATTCTGAAACATTCTCTGGAAGGGAATTTCAGCAGGGAAAAAGAAGTAATTTAAAAAAACCAACCAAACAAACAAAAAAAAACCAAACAAACAAAAAAAACCAAACCCCAGTGCTTCAATTTTAAACAATTTTCCTGAAGTCTAGGGGCAGCTTTGGGAATTTCTGCTATGGAGCAAACAGGGGTTCAAATTAAGATAGCATCCTCAGAACATGTAGGATCTAATTGCAGTGAGAAGCTCTGGGATGCTGAGATTCAGAGCAGTTTATGTTTGTTCTAGGGATGGATGGTGCTAGAGAGCCAAGAGAAATTTCTGCCTGTGTTTTAACTGAAGTTTATTAAAATTAAAAAGTTGCCTTGAAGCCATTAAGGATTTTTAACTGGAAATTGTCAATCTGCCAAAAGCTGCTTCACTGGTAGACTTCTGACTTACTCTCATGAGAAACTGTGATGAAATCATCCAGTCTCGTATCAGCACATAATTTGCCAATACATTACTGTGTGTTGTGACTTAGGTTGTAAATTACTCGGTGACTACATGTCTCCCTATAAAATTGATTATCTCTTGGCCAAAGGGAGTCCTAAACCTGAGCAGGAGGTGCAGACCCTGCAGTATGTACATTTTTCTCCCTTTCCTCTGTTGCATTGGAAGTGGATTTTTAAAAGCAGATCTACTTTCTGCATCCCCTGTGCTGACATTTCACACACTGTGTTGGCTGCTGGACCACAAGCTGTCGGTTTACTTTCTCTTTTTAAACAAACAGGTTCCTTTCAGCTGTGACACCCCAGAACCAAAGTGGGTCCTGCACTGTGCTTACCCTAGCTGAGATCCATTGATGGTGACTTGTTCGCTCTGTAGGAAACCATTTCTCCCTGCTGCTGCCACAGCAGCTGTCAGTGGCATCCTCTTCCCGTCTGTTTCTGCAGTGACACTGGCTACTGAAGCTGGCTGGGAAGCTTCCCTCCTGGTCTGTGTGCTTCTGAAAGTCGTTTGGTACCAGCTGGGCCTTAGAGATTGCCTGTTCTGAGACCCCAAACAGGAAGCAACTGGTGATCGCACTTGTCCCATCGCGCTGCCCGAGGTCAGGTAGTTCTCTTTCTCCAAAAGGTTGGTCATACTGCGACTGTTGCCTGCCTGATGGTACAGAGGTACAGTGGAGCTGGGGTAGACACTATCAAGGATGGCATCATTAATAGCCCCCATGTGGGAGTGTCTTTTAAAGGAGCATCCCCGGTTCACTGAATCACGAAGAGTGTAACCAACAATCTCAGACCGAGCATATCTTGGTGGGACAGTCCCACTGGATCTCCTGCTATCTCCATGCCTCACGGAGAATCGAGCTGAAACCCCTCCATCATAGTGAAAATCATTGGACACATACGCCAATCTTTCAGGACTTTGCTGGGGTGAAACCTCTAGTCTCTTCAGAGGCTGCCTCTGAGCTCTCTCTTCCATTGCCTTGTAAGTAACCCTCGTCGCCCAGCCGTTTGTATAAGAGGACGGTGAGGCCACCTGTTCAAGGGTGCATAAAGGAACAGGAGTCACAGTAAGATCATGGCATTTAGGACTAGTAGCAAAGAAACCAAACCAAAAAAGTAAAGATAAAAATTCCAAGGTCTGCTGTCAGAATCAGAAAACAAAACGCGGACATCACCAAAATTGTGTGTTAAATGGGATTCTGCAACACTTCTTTGCATCTGCTTAATGGAGGCACAAAGAAGTACAGTCTAAACACTAGGAGACAAAGTCTAACCATCTAGTCTTCTGTCATTAACTCAAAATAGGTACGTAAGTCAATTATGCCTGGTAGCAAACAGTCTGCTTGTTAATGGAGATTTTAGTCTCAGTTTGAAATTCCTTGGGAATTAACACCCACATCTGCTACTAAAATTAAATTCAAGGTTGTCCAATAGACAGAAGAAAATTAATCAGTCAGATATTAAAATATTACACTAAAGTGTCTGCATATTGCTGTTAACCTGGTTAACATAAGTTTATTTAGCCCTTCTGTTCACTCTGTCATAGAATCTAGTAAAAAGAGATTGTCCCTTCCCTGTTAGTCTAACCTCTTAAAAATGAAGGAGATTACATAACATTCCAAGGAAACCAAAATGACCATTTCACCATCTCAATGGCTTCCCCGATTTTACAATTGCAATTTCAGATTATTTTTATTTTTCTGTCCCTAATGGGCATGGACAGTAATGGATCATCATCTTGCTTTACCATTTTCTCTTTTTTAAACTCACCAAACACACTTCCTCCAACCTTTCTCTGCAGGATGTGTCTTCAATACTCTTACTGTTTAGGTGTCATCTGGGGCCTCTTCATTTTTTCTATTTTTCTCATGCTCTAAATTGGACATCATGCTCTATTCAAGACCTTTCAGAACTAAATCAGCTTGGGAGACTATCTGGTCTTGAAATAGAGGTGCCATGGCCACATTTTTTAAAATCAGTAAGCATAGCAGCATCCAGACGTAAATCAAAGCCCCATATATTTAATTTCCATGTTGTATTAAAGTTTTGTAATATTAAAAGCATTTTTTAAGGTAAACTGATAAGCTTACACAAGTTATTAATTGAAGGGATAGTGCTTAGCAGATAGTTGCCCGACTGAAATCCCGTAATATCACCACTGAGGAGTAACTGAGGGTGATAATCGACTCACAAAAGCAGTAAAGGTTGCTGAAACTATTAGGCTGAGGCAAGGATCATTGGATTCTGTTTATTCTACTGAAGCTATGCAAGGATATATTTATCTTTTGTTTGGCGATAAGGAAAATAATGCTTTTGTGAAATACTAGACCTTGTGGCTTTTTCTGGCTTTCACACAGGACAAATAGTCTCTCTCTTTTATTTTTAATTATTATTTTTCCCCCCTGTCTGGAAAACTGTGGTATTTTCTTGTGGTTCCTGTGTCACCTTCAGTTTTCCTCTGGTTGCTCTCTTCTAGAAAGAAGGGGTTCACATCAAATATTATGGACTGGATGACAAGTGAGAACAGAGGATAGGAGGACAGAAAGGGAAATGTATTTAAGTAAATGGTTCTAACTCTCCCTGTACAGAGCCAGAGCTGCTTCATTAACTGGCCAGAATCTATTTCCTCTAATGAAAATAAGTCATTCTTGAGTAATCTAAACTCAAGAAAGAATTGGCCTCTCTGTATACAGTTATTTATTAAATAAATATTTCTGTTCTCAAGCTGAATTGCTTTCAGTTTACTAATGTTGATCACGCAGTGTTGCTATTGAGCTATGTGTTGATTTCCAAGTCATATGGTTGCTCTCTCAAATATGTTCATAGCAGTTACAAGCTGTGTCACAAACCCTGCAGAAAACCAATTATTTATCTTAGCATTCAGGCCATGAACCCAAGAAAAGTTGGTCAAAGTAACAAGAGGATTTATGATGAGACACTTTGAAAACATCATTGTATTGCAAGGACTGTACCACTGAAATTCTTGTAATGATAAAACAGGTTACAACAGCATTATTTTCAATGATAAGGAACACTCCACCCGTCCTCCTGAAACTAATGCAATCTGTTTTCCTGTGGTTTTGGATGCTTAATTCCCTAACCTCTTTCACTACCTTCCCAGCTCCCACCCGTGTCACTGGTTACCCCGTGGGATGGCTGGATGTCCTCTCGCAAAATCCAGCTGCTGGGCTAGGTGAGCAGCACCGTGGCCTTTGCCTGCTTTGGGCTGCTGCTGACTGACCTGGTGGGACAGATAAAGATCTGATTCGTCACAGCCTTTGCCTTAGTGGGGTGCTAACGTTGTTTTTCCTTTTCTGCCCTGATGCCAACTGTCCCAAACCCAACAGAATTGCAAAAAGCCTGTCTGTACAGCTGAGTTAAATTTAGCCATCGTCTCAGAAATCACTGGAAGGAGGGGAAAAACTAACAGACCTCAGTTGCAAAAACCTCATTTTCTAGAAATCAGGCTTTAAAAAGCAAACAAGGAAGCAAGCAAACCTTGAAACACCATCTACATGCTATTATTTGTGGTAACAAAATGAATAAACTATGCATGTGATATATTTATTTCTATTAATTTTCTCTTTCTCACCTGGTTTGACTGGTAATATGAGAAACCATAGGGAGTTCTTGGTGCAAAATCATTTTCAGTAATCCCCATGTTATAGACACGCTCTGGAACGCTGGATGCACGGTGCAAACCGCCTGTAACCAAAGCCTTAATATCAGTAAGATTTTAACAAAAAATTATATTGTTATAAAGGACAATTTACAGGACTAGGGAAATGTCCCAGTCTTCACTGCCATTAATATACATAAGATGAAAATCAAACAGGAAAATGATGGAAAGATCTTTGCATTTGGTGTATCACATTCAAATCATGGCTAAGCAAAGCTTTCTGAAAATACAAGCCATTTTTCCAGTTTCCTATTTATTTTACTTAAGATATATTTTTAACTTTTAGAAGTCTTGTTCATGCAGCTATTTAATGAAAAGGGTTTTAACAAAGCAAGCTGGTATTTTAAATATCCTACATGATGACAAATGATAAAGTACTGAGAAAAGGTATCACCAGACAGCTACTAAGAATACTTATTTTCCACTGTAACCACTTTGAATATATATGCATGGTTTACATTAGAGGCTGACTATAATATGCACAGTACACAAGAAATTAAAATATTGAAGCTGTAGACTGTAGATGAGAAACATGGGTTGATGTGTATACCTCTGTTATTGTGCACCCTAGAGATGCAATTTTCACAATGTACCACTGTAAACAAATAGCATACACTGAGTATAGACTGTTTATTTCATAGTTGTCTACCTCAACCGCTGATGTTTCTTCTCCCTTAGGTGCTAGATTTATGATAATATATTGGAGTAAGTAATACTCCGCTAATCTTCTCAGTGCTTCACCCAAGGAGCATGAAAAGTCCATGAACAAATTATATGGCTTATGGAGGCCCGTGGCATATGATGCTGTAAAGTAGGGTTGTTTAATGACACTTCAAATCTGCACCTGAAAGGTTCACTAATCCTACAAATAATGTAGAAGATCCACAGTATATCTGCTCTGATTCTTCTTTCCCATGACCCAGCTTTCAAAATAGAACAGTGCATTGTGTTTATTTCTTTGATTAAAACTGTATTATTCTATTAATTAAAACCAAACAAATATAGAAATGAAAAACTTCAGGCTGTTTCTTTTTCACTGATACAATGCATTGTCAGTGAAAAAGTGCTTCTATTAATAATTTTTTTTTTAAAGCAACAGATATTGCTGATTTTCTAATTAATAGAAATTAATAGATTAATACTAATTATTCAGGAGATTCCGACATTCCTATGAAAATCTGCATATAGGAATATAAATAACACAGGTTTAAAGAGGTGAAACAGAAGTTGAAAGCAAGATATACCTCAAATTAGTCATAAATGGGGCCAGGGTGTGCTGCAGAAGTTTAGGCTGAACAGGTAACAGTGGTCAATAAAGTTGACTGGCCATGAATTTTCAAAATAGCAGATATTACCTGAGATACTACAGAAAAGAAATCTAAAGAACCAATCATTAACTTGGTCAAACTGCCGAAGCCTCCACTTCTAAAAATAGTAGGAGTCATATGCCGACGCGAATTCAGGAGCCCAAAACATGCAGGCAACTGCCTGCTGGGATTTTTGAAAGCTCCCGGTGTACGTGTGCCAAATAGTTGAGGCTTTCAGTTCATGCCGTTAGACTCTGATCTTCCTCAGGTGCACATGGGCATCCCTAGGAACTTCAGCACACCTGTATCTTTGATCCTTAGTGCCCGTAGTTAGTAAAGGGCTCAACAAGGATAAAAATAAACAAGTAACTCACGTAACAAGAATAATTTATGAATGATTCTCACTAACACATAGCTTCCCGGATAAGCCCAAATTTGTGTATAATATAATATAGTATAATACAGTACAATATAATAGCAGACTGTAATAATTTGAGGCCTAACTGAATCATACTTTGCAGTTATTTTGCTTATTTAATCATACTTTCCAATTCTTTTATTTTGGCCATGCGAGGCAGATTTAAACACGTATTAGGTGATTTGTTAAGACACATTCACAGCAACTTTGCATCATGAGAGCGGAATGATGCAGCTTGGTTAAACTCATGATTTGGATCATAATAATTCCTTTGCGACATTACAAGATTACCATAGCCCAAGGGCTATCCAGATACATGAGAAAACTGTAAGAAGACACTGTTGTTTTATACTGTAAAAAATTCCTGCCAATCCAAAATCGAAAATCCACGAATTCATATAAATCTCTCATTAGTGTGATAAAATTCATGTATCAATGTATTATTTCAGATACCCAACAAGTCTCCATCTTAGCCTATCACCTGTGCTTGCCTATTAAAGATTCACTTTATTCACTGATGCATATTAAAGTACTTTCATATAATAAGTCTTTAAATACATTTACATATATAAGTCTTTTTTCATATAATAAGTCTTTAAATACATATACATTTCTGTTTCTCTGTAGTTAGCATTTTTTGTCGAGTTTACTTAGCGAGAAATTATTCTGTTATTTATCTACTTAGGGCATAGAGATCATCTAAGCAAGTATTTTGTGCATGTTTTATGTAACTCTAAACTTTCTGTCTTTACTAAGCAAATAAATAAAAAAAAAGAGGATAAATCAAAAATAACACAGCTGTCCATGAACTAGTTGAGGATAAACTACATACCTAAAAGTTCTCTCTTTGCAAAAGCAAAATACAGTCAATGAGAAATAGTAACATTCAGTTATCTTCAAGCAGTCCTCTCTTTTTAACCTCCAGTCTTCCTATGAAACTATCCATCAGTAAACATTTTTCAGAGATAAACACAGTATAGGCTAGCTTATGGAATTTCATTTTGCATTTACAGTATCTCCTGCTTGCTCTTACCACATCAGTAAATTATTTTGCCAGGATTTTACCTGTAGATTTATCAGGTAGACATAAAATGTATGTCTTTTTACTTTGTGCTGTTTACTTGTGTGAAAAGCCAGTGTGCTAAAGGACAAAGTGGTAACTGAAATGCTGTGTCTTTCCATTAGTTATGAGACGCAGAATAAGTGATCTGATCAAAACCTGCCTCTGTCAGCAAGGTTTCCTTCAGCTTCTTTTCACCATTCTAAAAAAATCTATGTGTCTTTACCACCCCTCAGATTTGCTCGGTATTACATATATTCAGAAACCATTAGGCAGCCCTTATACACTCAGTGCACTGGTTTAAAAGAAAAATAAAGAAAAAAGAAGCCACAATTTTTTTTTTTTTTAATTATATTATGGGTACATTTACTGTTAGGATTAATTTACTCACAAAAACTCTCTCTTCAGAGAATATGCACAGAATTCAGATACTCATCCATAGGGGACAAATGCTATTTAAGAGGCCATAGGACACCACACTTGATTTCCAGCAGCCAGTCAAGAAAAGGATGGGTTTCCTACAGGCCCTGTGTTGTGTCTGTCAACCCATGAGGACATTTTGGAAAACTCGGGCATCTCAGACAGCAGCAGACACCCATGTGTGGGCAAGTGAGCGGGACTGTTTATCACAGCCTCCCCTCTCCCCTGTCAATATGAACTAAAGCAGCTCAGGAACACTTCAGATGTGGTCAGGGGAGAAGGAAAACAACCTCTCACTCTTCTCCGTGCCTGAAAAAAAAGCTGTACAAAAATCACCCGATATCACAACAGTTATGACAAAATTTTGAGACCTGAAAAAATAATAACACTATCAGGAGGGAAACTATACAGATGACTGAGCAAAAATCCCATCTGTTTTCACAGAGGCTCTTCTCGAGGCCCCTTTGTTCCCCTGGACGTGACAGCTCCAACATCTCCAAAGGCCTTGGAAGTTCCTCCCCAGCAATCCCTGCCTACGGCTGCAGACAGATCAATCTCCTGTTTGCTTGGCTTTCAAAAGCAACAATGACAAGACGCATGTCTAAGATAGACGATATATGAAAAAGACACTTATCCTCCATTAAGGAGTGAGGTGTATCAAATTCCCCTTAAATCATGCACAGTGTTAACTCTCAGTTGTGAGTCTTTTTCAGCGCTTTTGTATTTGAATGGTTACCATGAAAGTCAAGTCTTGGCTTTAAAACCCCTCACTGCAGGCAGCAAGGTAGCTGTACCCTGTACGCAGAAGTCTATTAAGGACTACAATATTTTTACACATCTGGAGTGCCCACCTGCTGAGTATCCATTGTCCACTCTTGCTCACCGCAGGTGGGTGATTATATCCTCAACAGAGACTCCCAAGTGTTCCTGAACTCTCAGTTTTTAATCCTTTTTTATACTCCACCACTCACGATGGACTGAGATGGCATTTAAAAATGGCATATCAAAAACTTCACTGAATCACCTCATCTAGAGATCAAAGAGCCTTCTTTTTGATCATGTTCCTTCATCACTCTGCCAGCACAAGCCTGGTCCCAAAGGAGCTTTTCAAACATCTTTTACTTCGTGCTGATCAGTACATTTACACAAGTACTGAAATTTAAGAAAAAGATTTCTTCTGGCTCAGGAAGCAGAGAGAGGAATTTAATGAAACCAACAAAAAGTGGTAGTCACCAACAAGGAAATTTTTTCTACTTCCTTTTCCCTCAAAGTTATAAACAGAAAACTACTATGAAGCAGTTAACGTGGTCAGAATTCTGCAAAACAGAAGGATAAGGATAGAAAACTCCCCCAAGACCCTAAGAGCAAGTTTAACAAAAAATACTACTAGGAATTTTAGAAATGAAGAAACATGAAGAATAAACAAAGCTCTGATTGTAGCCATCTCGTATGTGATGCTGTTGATTTGGAAATCACCAAGTTTTAATTTTGTTTTTTATAAACACATTGTGTTTATAAAACTCTGTGTTAGAGAAAGAATCTCTACACAGACAGCAGTTCATCAGGCCTCTTGTTTTTCTATGTTATATTACTCAATTCTGCCCTCATTTTTACCATGGAACTAAAAAGGATGTACAGGATATACAAGAAAGAAGACTTTAGTTCAGGGATTATACTAAAGAAACATAAATAACACAAATGGATTTAAAAAGCCAATCAAAACCCAAATGGAACAAGATGAGAGGCAAGTGGACTCATAAACAGAACAAAGTTTAATATACTCCTGAAGTGTACATAAAATATTCAAGTGTTGCATCATATCTGAGCTGAAAACCACCAGTCATTAAGGTATATGACTCTGAACACCATTTCTCTGATAAGTCTGAACCATCTACCATTCCGTTTCCATCCTTAAATAGCAGACAGAAATTTGATACAGCTGCTTTAGTTCAAAATTTTTAAGGGTAGTGTAATCTTTAATTTAAAAAGGTTCGGCAACTGACAAAGTAGAAAAGTTGCAGCTGTTGTTAAACTATTGCTTGAAAAACTATTAACCATGTTTGACAATGTCTTGAAAAGAGTTGAGGCAGTATGTAACTTCAATCATTTGGCCGGTGGAATCCTCAAACCTGAGGATGACCTGAATTTCTAGTTTAGAAAGAAGAAATACACCCACAAAAAGGGAGGAAAAGGCCGTGAAACAGCAAACAATGTGGGGGTAGAATGCAAAAATATGTTTTTTGATTTAAAGGTAATGCTGAAGGCTAAGCAGACACCTTTAATTTGAAACTCTAAGGAGAAATTATGCTGCCTGACAGAGTACTTCTTGCAGCCTCAAAGCTTCCAGTACAGTCAGTGGAAAATGGGTGTGCACAGATGTTACTGGGTAAGACCTTTACTACCACTGGTTTTTCATACCCAGTGGTTATGTGCTTGGCTAATTTTAGACACGTATGTGAATGCTCTGGTTAGGTATGTGCTAAGTACCTTGCTGAACAGAGTCTGAAACACTCTAACAGATAGGACACTTATATCACAGAGGCCTGCTCCCGTGCCTTCTAAATCTTTGTATTATCTTCCCAGCAACTGCAAACAGTATAGGACGCTTGGTGAATGTTTCTAAAAAACTGTTATAATTCAGAGAAAGTGAGGGGTTTTTTTTCATGTAAAAGAGTGCATATTTTAAAAAAGTCCCCTACCTGTAAGAATGCAAATGTTTCTCAAAGCACAGTCAAATTTTGAGCAAGTCTATATAGAAGGAACACTGGGATACACATGCATATATACATATATTCTTAAGGAATGCCAACATGTTGCATAAATAATAGGCATTTCATTCACATTATACACATTTAAGATATAGATAGGTATACACATACATTATATATATATATATGTGCATGTGTGTATAAACACATGGAATACATTCCAGTTCCATTTATTTTTTCTAAATTTTGCAGTGGGACTAAAAAAATATATGGTGAGTTGGGCACAAGAATACACCTGAAAGAAGAAAAGTTCATTTTATGCACTAACAATACACATAACAGACATTGTCATTTGCCACTCCTGATCCTGAAGCTTAAAGTTTTGGTGTCTCAGAAATGCAAAGGGCTCAAATATTTGACCTTCAGAAAAGCAAAGCAAACCAAGACAACCATCCCCAAATCTATCAGGTCTGTTAATGTATTCCAGAGAAGTTAAGATGAGTTAGGAGGATGGGAACTTTTTCTTCATAGTGTTTTATGCATGGTTTAGAGACCCGATCTCAGGTTCACGACATCATATCATTTATTAACTACTGCTTAAAGGGTTTTTCCCAGGCTTTCTGTTGAAAGAAAAATAAACTAAGTTACTCTAAAAGTGTTTAGAAACCTTATTCAAACGAGAGCAGCCAAGGCCTTGCATGTGTAGCTGCACATTGCACAGCTGTGTGTACCTGTTTATGCGACTTGTGTACCTGATTTTTCTAAGCGGAGTATCTCTGCATCTGCATTGTATGCATTCTTTGCCCCGAGGCATTTTTTTACATAGAAGCCAGATGAAGTACAAGGAAACGTTTCTCTGCCTGACAAGATAGATGAGCAAAGTATAGTTATAAAGACCTTCGGCTCACAGCTTTCTGCAAATGAAACGTGATGGCTTCTTTAATGACAACTGAGCAACAGGATACATAGCCTTAAGTCAGTCATATCTTCCTATTTAAAAACTGGATTCAAGTTTTCATGGTAAGCGTTACTTTTTAAATTATTATTTATTTATTGTTAATTTACTTCGAAAACAACACATCTCTTCGCCACTAACACTCAAGACTAAACCTCTGGTTTAGTCAGCTTGCCTTTAACCCTCCGCACCTCACAAAGTCACCCCGCGGGTGCCCGGTGCTGTGCTGGGACCCCGCTTTGGGGCAAAAGGCACGATGGTTGCAGACCTTACTGACAGACCCGGCCTTCTGGCTACAAGACCTCAGAAGCAAGGATAGATTGACGTCAACTTGTACCATGCACGTCAGAGCGCAGGGTAAATAATGTCTGGTAGAGTTATCGTTCCATGCTTCCTATTCACGCCTTTCTTAGAGTTACTTTTCCAAACCTCCTTCTAGATTTTTAAAAATGTATTTTGAGGTGAAACAAGGAAAAATATTTCCTACGTTTCTTGACGGTTTATTTTGCAGTCAGGGCCAGTGGGTAAACCTAAGGTGTTAACACAAGCACAGTAAGCGGCTGCTGGACTAGGAGAATTTCGGCTCGACCCTTCCTTCCCTCGGGCGGGGGTGAGGGGGGAGCAGCCCCCGCCACTCACCCGAGGCACGGCGCTCGGGAGGGAGAAACTTCTGACTCACTTGGGTGGGAAAAAAAAAAAAAAAGAAGAAGCGACAGAGCCACGATTTTTTGGCCAAACCCGGGCAGCCCGCGCCTCCCCGCGCCGCGGGAGCCGCAGCCGCGGCTGTGGCCGCCCGGGTCCCGCCCGGGGCCGCCGTCCCGGAGCCCCTTCCCGAGCTCCCGCCGCTGCCGAGGGGCGCAGGGCCGGGCCCGGGGCTGGCACTCACCGTTGTGCAGCGAGCCCCGGTTCTTCCTGGCCAGCGTCTGCTGGACCTGCCGGTGGATCCGCAGCGCCTTCTCCTCCCCGGCCCGGCCGCCCGAGAGCTTGAGCCTGGCCTCGGAGGGCAGCGCCAGGCTGGAGCTGTCCAGCTCCCCCAGGATCTGCTGGCCCAGCACGGTGCGGATGTAGCCCTGCTCGGCGGCGGGGCCGCGGCCGGCCATGGGCACAGCCGGGCGCCGCTCCGCTCCCACAACCTGTTGAGCCGCCGCCGCCTCCTCCTCCTCCTCCTCCCCCTCAGCGCCGGGGCTCAGCCGCCGAGGGCCGGGCCGGGCCCAGCACCGCCCCCGGTTCTGCCCCGCCCGCCGCGCAGGTGCCAGGCACGGCCCGCGCGCCACCGCCCCGCTCCGCCCGCCTCAGGGCCGCGCCGGGCCGGGCCGGGCCGGGCCGGGCCGGGCCGCCCCCTCCCCTCCCTCTTCCCTTCCCGCTCTTCCCCTTCCCACCGGCATGAAGGGCCCGGAGCAGCGGCCCGACCCCCCCTCCCCACCCCGCCGGGGTGTCCCGGGGCAGCGGGGCCGGGGCTGAGCCGCCGTGTGTGTGTTTCCCGCCCCCCCCCCCGCGCGGAAACAGGCACACGCACGAGTTTTAAACACACACACAGTCCTTGCGCGTCGTCGTCCCCCCTTATGGAGACCTCGCGTTCTGTCATGTATTTAAGATAATTCTGTATTTTACACCTATCCGAGCTGCGTGCTCGCGGCCTGTAAAAGGCGAAACTGCTTTAAGTAGAGCGGTCCCTGCTGCCAAGGTCAAACTTCCAGGCGGGATTGTTTGGGGCGGGGGGAGGGCTGGTCTGGGAGGTTCTCTCGTGTTTTTCTGTTTTTTTTTTGTTTTTTTTTTTTTGTTTGTTTGTTTGTTTGTTTGTTTGTTTTTCTGTTTTTTTTTTTTTTTTTTGTTGTTTTTTGTTTGTTTTGTTTTGGTTTGTTTGTTTGTTTGTTTTGGTTGGTTGTTTGGTTGTTTTTTTTTTTTTTTTCCAAGTTGTCCTGAGGATTTGCGGAGAGATGGGTTGCAGCCGCCGCCCCTCCGTTCCGTTGCGAAAAGGCGGCGTGAGAACCGCGCGATTAAAGGTTGAGACAACCCCGAGTGTGTCTGTGCCCCTGCGCGGCCGCGGGGAGTGCGCGCCGTGGGGCGGCTGAGGTGCTCCCACGATCGCGGGACACGGCTTGGAGCGGCTGCTCAAACGAACACTCTGCTCACGGTGGGTTAAAAGCAGGAGGAGAAGGGGAACGTACAGTGTCTTGCAGAAAGAAAAATGCAGGCTTTAGAAACAGCAGGAGGTGATCCAGAGTTGCACAATTAAAAAAAAAAAAAAAAAGAAAAAACAAACAAACAAAACACAAAAACCCAAAACAAACAAAAAAAACCCAAAACAACAAAACAAACCACCGCCAGACTAAATGTAGGTGTTTTAACAGAAAAGCTAATGTTTCTTAAAAGCAAAAGAAAATTAATGTGGATTTTAACTTCATTTGTTTCCATTTCAGAGACACGCTGGAACTCAAAATGAGCTGGTATAGCTTGTTTTTTACCAGAACTTCAGACAGGGATGAGGGTACAGGATGGTAGGGGAGAAACTGGGGTGATCCTTGTCTTAGGGTATACCGTAACATCAGAGACTGGGCCATCTTCTTTATTCTCAGAAAACTCAGGATGAGGGAGGGAACTGGCTCCGTGTTGAGAAGCCCAGAATCCTTTGGCCCCTGATTTACTCTTTGTCTTTTCCATTTTTTTCTGGAAGAGGGGGGAGGGAGGTCTGGCCTTTCTCCTCACTTGGTCTGGCTAATGTCTTCCCCTTTTGTTCCAATGTGGCATATCACAGGAGAGGTCACGTTAATGGCTGCGTAAGATATGTGAGAATAGTTTCACTGGTTAAGAGAAATGGAGTGACACACTCCTTCCTTAAAAATGGGGAAAGGTTATGTATGGGAGCAGAAAGGTTAGAGATAAGCTTTGGGGTACCAGCTGGGAAAGAGGAGCAGGAATTTGTGGAGAGGAGGAGGTTGGAAGTATGTGGCAGAACTAGGGTGAGCCAGGGAAAAATGTAACAGAAAAGTGGAAGGATAAAAAAAAAATGAAAGAATGGGCAGGATAAAGGAGGAAAAACAATGGGGAAGTCACATCACAGCTGAGAAGGAATGTAAACTATGTTAGAGCCTTTTGCTGACATACAGACAGTCACGAAAGCATTTCCAGTAAACAATAGATACTACATCCTTGGCATGTATGAGTGAGGACTACCGACGAGATTAGAAAATAGTCTAAAAAATGTGAAACATTTCCTCCCCTCCTCCTTTTCCCAGCCCTCTTCTCCATTCCTGAACTCCAGCACAAACATGAATTCTGGATAGTTTTTATAGTTGAAACCAGTTTGGCTTCATGCACAAAATACACCTGAAATGGATTCAGGATTTAGAGAACACTCTTGCAGTGTGTGTCCTCAGATGCCTCTGACACCACGTATAGGTTTACAAGCTCTTGGCACATTGGCATTGCCTCTGTTGGAACAAAAGTTAAATTTTTATTAACTTTATTTTGCAAGTATGTACATTTATTGTGTATATTTGTGCTTGTGAGATCCATGGCAAAAGAAATGGCAGTTTGCTCTGGGCTTTAAAATCTTTAATGAGATTTCTGAGATAGGTTTCTCTCCTTGTAACCAGGAATGCTGACTGGAAAATTTGGGGGACTGGGGGAGGAGAGAGAGAAAGAATTTTGCCTGCCCAGCAATTCAGACAATACTTAGCCAAGATCTGAAATAAAAATGAATTAAGTTTTTTTCTCACCTGAAGAAAATAACTCGTGTAACTGATTGCCCCATCAACAGAAATTCCTTGAAGTTGATTTATTTTGTATTAATACCTCCTCTTGACTGAACTGCAAAAAAACCCCTGAGTCTTTCAGGAGGGAAATACTTTACCAGTGCCGTTTGCAGATTCAAAACAACATAGCTGGGATTATTCCTGAATGGATGGCAACTTGTGATGGATGATTGCTCATTAGATTTTTGAAAAACAGATTTAATTATGATGCATATAGTCAAGTGACTAAGGGTTGAGGAATCACATATAAAAACATTGCTTTCTGTCCAGTGTCTGATGGAGTCAAGCAGATCAGAAAACCAGATATTTCCTTATAAGATTTATTTCTTATTCTGACCAGATGTGCTTGGCCTAAACCATGTAACCTTTCCTGATCAGAACTCCTCCCCCAGTAACACTTACATTAAAGTTGTGGTTGGTCCTTTCACTCTTCTTTTCCTTCCCCCCACCCCAATCTCTGTGTTAGGATTTAAGGAACAAGCTGGGTTTGTACCCTGAAAACAGATTATTTTCAGCTGCAGGAACCTTCAAGGAAACAGGTGTAAGTATGAACATCCAGGTGTTTGGTTTAAATGTGAAACAGTTCAACAACAAGGGTTTCATTTTAAACCTGCACAATGTTATTCTTATGTGTTTCTCCAGGACCACCTGGAAAACCAGGTGCCATGTGTTTGTTTTGTTTGGTTGGTTTGGTTTTTTGGTTGTTGTTTGTTTGGTTGGGTTTTGTTTGGGTTTTCTTGGGTTGGTTGGTTGGTTGTGGGGTCTTCTGTTGTTTGTTTGTTTTGTCCTTTTTGTTTGTTTGCTTGGTTTTTTTTTTTTTTTTGTTTGTTTGGTTGGTTGGTTGGTTTGGTTGTTTTTTTTTTTTTTTTTTTTTTTTTGTGTGTGTTATTTCGGATCCCGTGGTTGAAGGTGTTCTATGAAAGTGCGGGTTAGTCAGGACTAGCCGGGCCGTTCCTTCCCCCGCCCGCCTGGTCCCGGTCCCTGCGAGGGGACACACCGCCCCCCGCCGTCCCCTGCCCGCAACCGCAGCGCCCAGCCGGCCCCTCTCGCTGCTCCTGGGGGGGACGCTTGCAAAAGCAGGCTTGGAGAGTACCCAGGAAGGAGTTAACTCCATGCTTAAAAACCCAAGATCGGTATTTTGCTACAATTTTGTTAGAGGAGGTAGACTTAAAGTTCAATCCGTCTGTCTTTTGCACCAGGCACTTGTATCCCGTGCTTTCTTACAGTTACATACCCATATCTTTCACCCCAGCATCATTTTTGGAAGCAGAGAAACAGAAAATCATCTATTGTGTCCTGTAGGCTAATTTAAAATAAAGATTTTCTTTCAGAGACGCCTAAGGAAAAAGTACTACTTTTGCATTGGTAAAATAAGTTAGCAGTTCTCTGCCTGACAGAGATGTAGCAATAAAAGCAGTTAAGAGTCATAACTGCTTCTCTCTACCTGACCTAGACAGAGTTCAAGGGAGTGGCAAATTGCCCTAGGAAAGAAAATCACACATACACACACACACACACTGATGACAGTCATCCTCACTGGAACATCACACACCTTCATTCACTTTGACCAGGTGAGTGTGCAACTGCTGGTTCGGGAAGTCCAGGCCATAGCCTAGAGCTGACTAAGCATCCTGACTTGAGAAATGTCATACCAAAACTGCCAAATGGCCATGGGCTTTGCTTTATGACTCCAGCGAGCCAAGGGCTGCAGGAATTCAGGACGGTCCCGAAGCTGCAAATACCAGCGGCTCCTCCGGCTTTCTTGTTGTGTAGCAGAACAGGACTAACTTGCATCCCGACCTGGGTGATAAAGCAATGTTCATCATCCCTCAATTTGTTTCTTCCTGCAGCTGGAGCTTTTGGTTATCTAGCCCACCTACACCAGGGTGGCAGCTGATGGTGACTGATGTCATAGCCCTCAGGTGAAACCTCTGCTCCAGCCACAGACTGTTGAGCAATTTTACACGCTGTCACAGCCACACGGAGCTTGATCTGACAAGAATGGAATGATACTGCTAGAGACCTGCTGGAGATCTACATCGGGGTGCATTCAACCAGGGGGTGTTTTTGGATGCTATGCCCAGCGCAAGTTGTGGGGTTGGATCGTACTGTGATATATGAAGTAGATAGAGCAGTCTCCAAGAGAAAGCAGGAGGGGGGGTTGTGTCTGTGTGACTGCCCTTGTGTACGATGACATCTGTCCTTCTTTGTGATGCTCTAAAAAGGGTTTTGATGCAGTGGAAGAGACAGCAGGAACGGCGAGATAAGGTTTTTAAGAGGCCTGACTGTGAATCACGCCTGTGGAGATTCCCCAGTGGGATCCAGACCTGCTTTACTTGTTGGTGGGCTCCTCTTCACACTGTGGGTAAGGGAGAGCTTGGTTGCACAGCTCCATTGGGAAGGTATTTTTCAGCGTGCAAGAGCGGAGGAGAAAGGGTTAGTCTAGATTTTCCATCTCCCTGCAGATCTTGTGTGTCCGGCAGGACCGGCTGCACCCTGTGAACTGGAGGGGGGAGGCAGCAAGTTTTGGGGGAAGGTGGTAAAGCCCGTTCTGTCCTAGTCAGTCTTGTGGATAACATTCCCTCGACTGCTTCCTTGTTACACAGTTTACCATAGCTGGCTCAGGGCTTGCTAGCAAAGCAGGCAAAACTGAGCAGCAGGGAAGCATAGGTAAAGTTGGTAATGCTGCATTTGTGCATTGATAAAGTAACAGCATGGCCTGTCTGTGTACCGGACTGTTTGCTCCCTGAGTACCTGCTGCCCTGGGCAATACCTGCCTGTGCCTAAGGCTTGCTCTCTTGCCCTCATTTCTCCTCTTTCCAGGTCCCTGTGCTCTGTTTTACCCTACCATTCCTAGTCTCTCTCTTTAGTAATGGAGTGTAAATACTTTAAAAGTGTGATCTTTTTTTTCTTTCTTATTCTTTTTAAGCTCAGAAATGCACATAAGCAGTTATTAGAACAAACGTTGTGCTCTGCATTTGTCAGTTCTTGAGTCATCTGGGCACTGGGGAGACAGCCAGGAAAGATCTAGGAAGACATATTCAAATGGTCTTATCAGATGCTATGCTAAAAAGAGCAACAATGTAATGTGACTTGTTTGCAAGGTTTGGAATGAAAGGAATGAAGCAGACCTAATTTCAGTAAACTGCAATCACTGCTTTGAGTAACACACTCACTCAGTTGTCTCAGGCATGGTTGTTTTTCCTTGCATTAGCATTTTGGTCACTGTAGTAAAAGAACATGTTGTATATGTAGGTGGAGGTATAAATACACTTAAACTGTTGACACAGGAGCACAACACCAGTGTTTATTGGAGTTACTGCATCCAGTATCATCTAGAGGCTCTGAATTTTATCAGGGCCCTCTCTTGTTAGGGAATGCCTGGGAGAGATTTTTGTCTTCACCTTATGGTGCAAGTAAACAGTACATTCAAATGACTGATATCTCATCTTTAGACACAAGCCAGGGATGGAGGAATTAAGTGCTATTCCTGAAGAAATGTGGTAAGCCAGAAGTTGAAATCCATTTTTTATTTTTTGGCTCCTCATTTTGAGATGTGTGAGATGTAGCTATTGAGGACAATGACAGAGGAACATTTTAAAACACTTTTTTTCTAGTGTTAGTAGAAAGGTTTTTATTGGTTTTATTTACCCCATCAAAGCATCTTTTGAGATAAAACTAATATTTTATGGATTTTTTTTTTTTTTTTAAATAAAGGTCTGTCAACACTCCTCGTCCAGGCAAAAATGAAATTTCTAGTTTCATTAAAATATCCTAATTTCTTTTCCTATTATATTTAGTGAAGTTGTAGAAAGCAGGGATAAAGGGACTCAAGGAGGACAACTACTCATTTCTTGCTGTAAGGTAGGATTAACTATATCTAAAATATCACAGATATCTATCTAATTGGCTTTTAATATGTTATCTAATGCATGATGGGAGTCTATTTCTATATCGTACTGTTCTTCCACAACCTGAGGATGAACACATGAAAGATCTGTTATAACAGACATGCATCTGCATAATGCCAGAGTAACGCATCCAAATCAGTCACCATAAACAAATGACAGAATGCACTAAAACATACAGGAGATTAAGCTGGAAGAAAAACCGAAGTGTACATGCATATTCATTTTGGGTTGGATCTTTAGCTCTCTTTAACAGCTTTGTGCACAAAGCAGTCACAAAGCTGTCTGGCCTGTTTCCTTGGGAAAGGAAAATCTCAGAGAGGCTCCAACTGCCAGAGTAGTTTATAAGCAATCTGTGTGTAAGACCAGGAGGTCCAGCTGGCCAGCAAGAGCTGCTGTGGAGAGCCGCTCTATGAACACAGTGATTTCCCAATGGACTTTTCTTTTTTCTTTTTTCTTCCTTTCTTTTTTTTTTTTTTTTTAGGAAAATCAGACTGATTAACTCTTTATGGACATATTTTTGGTAGTAATTTGCCACGGTTAAGCTGGGTCAGGAAAAGTACAGTCCAACCTGATTCTGGTTCAAAATAAATTCAACCAGTTCTGCAGCATAAATAGCTGCTTTGTTTCCTCTACTCTTTGACTTTTATAACTCTTTCTCTTTTTTAGGTTTTGTTGTTAGCATAGACAGTGGTGGGCATAACACAGTGAAAAAGTTCATATTCTAGGCATTTTCAGCACAGTTTAGGGACTGACATAAGAACAAAAAAATGTCTGTCCAAAGATCTGGGTAGCCTACTACACTGTCATGGTGGCCAACAGTGAATGCCTAGTATAAAACCAGCACAAAGATGGCATAGCACTCCTGCAGGTTACAGCAATGTGCAGCTCAAGGGTATCTTTAGTCAGAGAGAGTACCTTTGTGTTTAATTGTCTTTAATGATTTTCCCCCATGAATTTGAATAATGTCTTTTTGCATTTTGCATTGCACTTTTGTAATGGGTTATACAGCTTAAATATAGGGTATGAGAAGATATATTCCCTTCTGTGTTTTTTGAATGTGCTAGATGATAATTTCACTTGATGTCATCTATTTTTGGTATTGTGAAGAAAAAGAGAATAAGTGGTTCTTATTCATCCTCTCTGTGCTACTTATTATACAGTTCACTATTATGTTCCTCTGCAATTGGTCTTCCAGGCTGAAAAGTCCTCACCTTTTAGCCACTCCTTTCACGCAAATTGTTACAGACTGTAGATTATCTTTACCAGCCTTCACTTTTCTAGCTCGCCTCTACCATTTTTAAGACAGGATGCCAGAACTGCACACAGTATTTAAGGTGCTGAGGCACCTTGGATTTATGCAGTGTTATATTCATGATTTCCCAATTTATTCTTTTATCTGCACCTCATGATTCCCTTATGTTCAGTTAGCTTTTTTGATTGCTTCTAAGCTGATGTTTCAAAGTCAAACACTAGTGCAGGGGATCCTCTGTTTGGCCTTCATGCTGCCTGCAAGGATGTTGAATATAAACATGTTTTAGTTACTATTACAGAGTTAGTCCTTGATAGGAACATTGTGACACAAGCCAAAAATACCACTGGGAAGAGAGTCGAAACCCAACTTTCCTTTGAATTGCCTGAGTAACTTATCCATGAAACACTTATGTACAGTGTCTAAAAATACCCGAGTGTGACATTTATATCTACATAGGAGTAATTAAATTCTCCTATTATTATGGTATTTCCAGTCCTGGCAGACTCTCTGAATCTGTTTTTTTCCCTAGCTTGTCACTATTGTTAATTATCCTTATCTTGACCTGATTGGTGGTAATGTATACACTTTGCCTTAAGAGTTGCTTTTAAATATTTTGCCTGACACTTCTGTGTGAGATCTGAGATTTGCAATTGGACATCCAGACACTGCTACAGTTTTGGTGCTCTCACAAGGTGTCTATGATGCTGTAGAATACACATCAGCTTTAATGAAAAAGGCCAAATGTGTAAACACACACACAAACACATAGTTTTAATTTGTGAAAAAGAGCCATAGGTCAAAAGGAACTAAACCAAAATATTCAAGAGAACCACACTCCTTACCTGTAGAGAGCAAACAGTGGAAGAAATCCAAAGTTGAGTTGCTTGCTTTGTTCCAAAGACTGCAAAATGTTTTACATGTATTCATGAACTAAATTTGACAACGTCACCAAAACAGAATATTTGGCAACTAGTTCCCTACCTACAGCCATCTGCAAAATGAAATGAAACTTTGGGGATTTTTCTACAAACATGCTCTAGCTGTGGCGTGAGCACTTTTATGTCCTCCCTACCCTTTGCTCCTTTGTAGCATAATAAATTCATGTATATTTATCAGTACCACAGCATCTGCCATCTGTTAATCCAGGTGCTAGATCTAAACAGCAGAAGTTCTCTGTGCCAGTAGATTGTTCCTTGCTATGTCTCTGAAGTTAAGTATCATTTT
The DNA here is from genome assembly GCF_018691265.1 of Tyto alba. Classification (NCBI taxonomy): domain Eukaryota; kingdom Metazoa; phylum Chordata; class Aves; order Strigiformes; family Tytonidae; genus Tyto; species Tyto alba. The sequence goes on from NW_024881295.1 coordinate 19,078,243, forward strand.
AATATTAACAGGAGACTTAGATGTTGCTTCCTTTGCCAGTTTGTGAAATCTTTTAGGTAAATTATAGAAATGCATGCCTTCCCATTCTGGCCTCTGTAGCATCCTGTTTCATTCTTAGTTTAATGAAAATTGTAACTATAGGAATTTCCTTCTCTTGTACACTTTAGATTGCTCTCATATACTGTGCCAGCAGTCACTGGATTTCATTCCTCATTGTCAACTCTAGACAATAACTCCGAATGGGGTAATGGGATAAAGCACTTCCTGAAAATCTGAAGTTATCCAGCTAAATATCTCCCTGATGTGAAGCCACTGGCAGTAATGGAGATACAGCAAGAATGAATATTGTCTTGGCATCCACTGAATCTGTTTCATTTGGTTTTGGCAATATGTTTAGGATTTTTTTTTTTTTAAATGAATCAGTCTCTCCATAATCTGAATCTAGGCTGGCTATTCTTATTCAAGTTGTACTTTTACTGACATTGATGAAACTCAATCGATCCCTAGATATGCTGTTGATGATAATTTATTTCCTACTGCTGCAAAAAGCCAGTATCTCAATAGGCAATTTAAGCTGGAATATTCATTGAAGAGCAGTCTAAGCAGACAAGGACATTTTTTGTCTAGGTCTTAACTTTGTGCAGTCCCTTCTTCCAGCTAAGTGGTCTGCCAGTTCTTGGGAATGCAGTGCCAGTAATTTAACTGCCAAGAGCACTGTGGGCATCTTCTGTTACTGACAGGCCTCTTGCTAGCCTCTCTAAAAGCCCTGCTGAAAGTTTTCCTCACTACACCAGGAATCATGTGCAACCAAGGATTGGAATTTCTTTCCCAAACTCTGATTTTTAACATGGAGAGAACACTAAAGGCTTCCAGTTATTAAATCAACATCGCATTTAGAATATAAAATAAGTCAGGGCATGACATTTGTTTAAGACATTTTTATAGTTAAAACAGATGAAATATAATAAATCTCCCTCCTGCCCACTCTGATCCTTGCAGATTTCTCCTTGTCCATCAACTGTCGTTGAACAAACCCATACAGCATCTGCTGGGCTGCTAAGGAAACGTCTGTCTCAGGGTACTGTTTCATGCCACATCTCACATGGTTTGCCACTGAAACGGTAGTTCCCACTTATTCCCTTGTATTTTCAACTAAATGCTTCTGCTTTTTCCTTTGTGTTGAGCGTAGCAGTAGTTTGGCCACAGTGTAAGAAGGCTTACATTGCTGCTGCTGCGAACTAGAAATTTCTTTTGTTAGTTTTCTGGGTTAGTTTTCTGTGAGATTGGCAGATGAAGGAGCAGGATCAAATCTTCTGGCAGTGGCAGGCACGTAACTTGGAGCTGTATGGCTAAGGGTCTGCTCCCTCTTGCAGGCTGCTCCTCAATTCTCTTGGGAGTCTCTCAGTCCATGGTGCCTTCATGCCTTTTTTTTTTTCTCTTTCTCCCTCCCTCTAGAGAGTTCAGTATAACTCAGAGTGCAGTAGCCCAGATGAGATGGACCTTGCTCTCTGTCAAGATGCCAAACATAAGAGAATACACAATCTTGGAAGCAAATTAAGAATTTCATTAAAAATATATAGGCATACATATATGTAAAATGCATACATGTAATTTTATGCATTTTACATGAAAAAGATGATGAAAATTAGTGTCTGTGTAGAAACCGCACAGTTGGAAAACATGCATGAGTTACTTTCCATTAGCTTTCCTCTCACTACTGGGATCCATCACCAACAGCTTGTTTATTCCCTTCTGCCCCGAGTAATTTAGCTCCTCTCTTCTCCATCATAGGGAGATGCCTGGAAAAAGTCTCTCTCTTTACAGGATGTATGTTATATTCCACAGCTCTGAATCAAGATCTTGGCAATATTTCAGATCAATAAAGTTGAATATTCTTTATATAGGTCACTGGTGCTGTATCAGCTTTCTAGGATTGTTTTTGTCTCTGCTTCCTCTCCTACCCCATTGTGCAAGCTGCTCTGAGTTTTTTGAACTACTGTTCAGTGCTAGGCTGTGTACTGCTATGAGGTATGGCGGTGGGTTACTAATGGGTGATGCAACTTCTCTTTTTGTGTATGAGCACACACAGGTAGGCAGAGATAGGCACGGACTAATGCTCTTACTCTTCTATCCGGGGGAGTTCACTGGAGGGGAAGAAACTCCGGATTTCTTGTCTACACATAGCAATGGAACAGGACTGCAAATGGGAGACATCGAGCTTTTAATCAATTGCAATTCCTTATGGACAAAAGACTGAAGAACAAATAATTTCTGAAGTGAAGGGCATAGATTTTTACATCATTAGTTATATGTGGGACCAAGGAATGTATGTTTTACCCAAACCAGCATAGAAGTTTAGCCTTTTTTTATTAACATATTCCCCAAAGTGTAGCAGTATAGAGCTCATTGTGGTATCTTCTCATGGAGTGTTGTTTGCATGGGGGGTGGGGGGACAAAAATGTCTTGGATTGCTGCTTGATGTCCTGGTGTCCTGATCATTTGGTAGAGAATTTGGCCACAGGAAAACATGGCTGGTCACTATAATGTTTAGTTTTATGTGGCCACACTTCCTTCCTCTAAAAACCAAGGAGGGGGAGTGAAAAGCTGGGACTACTGTGCTTTGCATCCTTGTATGAGCTGGGATTTGGCCAGGCCACAGTCCGTGTCAGCCTAATAAACACTCTGGAGTCCATCAGTTCAGAAATAGCCACAATAAGTCAGTCTGCCAGACAGGGCAGTGAAAAGCTGCGTGACAGCTTCGAGCTTGCCAGTTAGAAAATGGAGAGAATAGAAATCTCTGGGAGATCTTCTGCTTCACTTTGCCTGAAGCCATACAGGTCTTGAATCCTGAGCTCCAGTCCAGGACTTTAACCCTTCTGCTGGCAGTTTGTTTGTTCTAATTAGGAATTTCCTTGAGTCCTTGAGCCATTTCTGTTGTATTTATCATCAAATAGCTCCTTATCTTGTAGCAGTAATGCTGTTCAGCCAGGTAAGAGAATCTTCTATTCCTATTTTTGGCTCTTCCAGAAGGAAAAGCACTTGAGAAGATAAATAGTATCTTCTATTTTATAAAGGGTAGGTATAAATTCTTACAGGCCTCAGCGTGAAATAAATTTGATTAACAAAAAGAAGGAATATATGCATCAAACACTGAGTATTTTGCTTAAACACAACGACAGTTGTCAAACAGGTCTTGTCTGTGTTATTTTTCAAAAACTGGTATATAATTTCTGACATTATTTCTTGGTGATTACTGTACATGGAAGAAAAGTATGACTGCACTTGTCAGCCACTTTTCCTACACAGTGATATTCCTTTTCAGAAATTATACAACCTTGTAGCCTACTGAGAAGTAAATTAAAAAGCACTGAGATTTATTCCCTGAATTGAATCTCCAATTAAAGTTACAATTGCTCAAAGTATTGTTTATTTTCATTTTACAAACTTAGAAACAGGCTACTTAGAATATGGGTAATGGCATTTTTTATGGTGTTATAAGAAAATGTGCTTATATAATACTTGACTTCAAAATCGCATGGAAACATTGCAATTAAGTTCTGTGAGACCCACTATACTCTTTAGTTCATTATGTTTCTTTATATGCAGATTAGAGATCTTATTCTCCTTCCCCACTTACATATAATTCCACTCAGGCATTTGGAGCTGCACTGCTATAATACTGTTGTCAAAAGAAACAGCAGCAAAATGTGAGTGGAGACTGAATACCTGGTGAAATTTCTGCTGCTGATGAAGCTGAAACCTGCAGAAGCAATCATCAGGCATGGCAGACATGGCAGAAAGAGAAGAACTGACTCGTGGTCAGCACTGTCTAGTCTTTCAATCAACAGCAGCCGTCATGCTCTTGATGAGACAGAAGAGAACCAGATTGAGAAGAGTACATCTGAGGGTTAAAAGTCATCACCAAAAGATCAGTCAATAGGAATTTATTGCTTTGTTGTGAGGAGTATGTTTCATGACATCTGAAGTCCAACTGAAGTAAATGCAGGAGGTGATACAGGGCTACCAGAATAAAAGTAAGAGCCAAGGTAAGCACAGGGGATGACTTCGAAGTTACTGGGTGGAATCCCTGTGGAAATAGCTCATCAGAACAAAGAAAGGTTCTGTATATTTAGGGATATCTTAGGGGATGCCCACTGAGAGCTAAAGACAAGAGATATTGAGGTAGTCCTCAGAAAGGAAGAAGAAAAAAGATAGCACCATTATTGCTATCAGTGATGGTGAGCGTTCAAGGGACTTTGCAGTTCCATATGTTCTGGAAGGGGACAGTTTTACTCTGATGTCCTCTTTTCAGCTGAGAAGCATGTCAGCTTCTTGACTTCAAATGGCTTGCCTGGAGCAATGTGGAATCTGCTTCCAGCATGATGGGGAAAGAGTGACATTTTCTGTTCTCATCAAGAGGAGAGAAGCTAGGAAAGAAAGAAGAAAGAATAAGAAAAAGAGATAGGAAGAAGTGTTAGCTTTCGTTCATGCTGAAAATAGAGACTTCACATACTGTGTAATAATAGCAAGAAAATATTTGAACTTGAGGTTGAGTCAATCTGCTCCAAATTTTTATGAACTTTGAATTGTGCCTCTATATTGTTAGTGCCTCTTTAATGGAAAAAAAAAACCCCAAAAGATTGGAAATCTAGACAAGTTGAATGTTATAATAGGCATAGTAATGAGACTATAAATATACTAAACTGTTGTAATAAACATAAATCTGAAAATGTAAAATAAGTTTTTGAGAGCAAAAATATGTTGTGATATCATAAAATGTCTCATTAAAAATTTAAATACTTTATTTTCAGATTTCCGCTTCTATACTTTTTTAATGAGACAAATAATAAAGAGAAATGACAATTTCTGGTTGGTCACACAGGCCACTAAAAGTTTTAAGGAAGTTATTTTATATAAGAAAGAATGAGGGGTGGATTGAAGCTAGCACACTATAAACTGAAATGGAGATTCATAAAATACCAATGAATTTGCAATTTTCATATCCATCGTATTATATTCTCCAGAAACGGAAGGTTGTATTGTGGGGTCTTCTTTCCTGCTGAGGCCGAATTGATACAGACAAAATTTCCATAAGGAATTGCAGGTTCACCTGTTGATATATGCTATAGAGTTGAGGCCTAACGAACATATAGATTGCAGTATCCTTTCAGTATGACATGGAAATAAAATAAGTCATTTACACTCAGATATTGTAAGCCATCCAGGAGCTTACAGGTCTAGAAAGGGATTTTTGCATAAGTACAACACTTTGAGAGAAACAAGGATAAAATATGATGTCTATTAAGTAATGACTGGGTATTGCGACCTGGAGGCCACTGAAGGTGAAAAGATTGCTGCATGATTTATTTTGAGCAGCAATGCCATCTTTTTTTTTCTTACATTGAAGTAGCAGTGGTAAGTCATGGCTGAAATAAAGACATTTATTGCATATCAAATGAAATGATAGATTGAAAGATGTGAACTTTAACTATGACCATCAGGAGAGCTTTTAGCTTTAAATTTAGCCTCCACGAGATGCATCTGAGATGAGGTAATCATGAATGGTTTAAAAATCTCTCACAAAGGTAGATGGCTTCTACAGAGACAAATGAAAGGGTCACCTTGGTTGTTCATCTATCAGAGGTGTTTCAGTTCACAGAAATAACCTGTACTGTGTCAGAGGCAAGCTAAACTGAGCTAAATCAGTGGTACCTTTCAAGACTGAAAGGTACTATCTTGCCTGAAATATTGATGCAAAATATGGAAAACCCCAAGTCAAATAATTAAATAAATCCTCAAAATGATCCTCAAGTAGGCTTCTTTTGATGCAAACACTAGATAGTAAAGCAGACATAAGAATATATAGAAATTAGCAACATTATCGTTACCAAGTGTTTGTGTTACAGGGCTGGAGACAAGCTAAAGTGACAGCAAGGTAGAGGGTGGGGGTCAGCCTTCATTCTTGCTTTAAATCAGTTTAGGTTAGGAGTCACTGAAGTAAAAAGAGACTATAGCCCTTGAAATCAGAGGAACTACTGCATTTTTGTCAAGCATATTTAAGGAGAATCAAACTAAGTCACTGCACAGAGATTTCAAATCCATGCTAGTAGTGTTATACACAGAGTTCTTCCTCAGGACTTTCTGCTCTGCTGCTCTTTGTTCTTCCTACACAGTGTCTGCATGATTTTCCCCACTCTTTTGGGTCTTTATAAAATATGGGACTTCTTCTCTGGGAGTTGCTGACTATCTAGGTTTTATCAGATTTTACCCCTCTCCAGTCTGTACAAAATCTACGAGGATGGCATTCCCCTGAACTTCCCAGAAAAGCAACACAGGAAAGCAAGTTCTTGCAGGCTGTTGAGCATTTAATTCTCTGCTTTGTGTGTACAATGTGGGTCACATGAATATCGCATCGTTTGCATGTGACTCTTCCGTCTTTGCAGGTCTGTATTCTATCACAAGGCTAGGGTGCAGCGATTTTTGGTGGTTTTATTTTGTAAGAGGAAGACCGGCAGGGATGAGAAGCTCCGCAGGGAGCAGCAGAGCGACTGAGACTGTGAGGAATGGCTGTTTGGGCACATGTGTTAGTGCTTATTAGCCGTGCATATGCCATCTGCTGAAGGAAAAGAAGCAACAGGGGACCAGTCACGCTGAGTGGGAAAGATGTGAGAGCAGCGCTATGGCTGGCCTAGCTGGCTCAGCTGAGATGGAAAAAGAGACGAGCAGGGTGGAAGTGCAGAGGGAGAGGAGGAGGAGGCAGCCCGGCTCTGTGAACACGAAAATGCTTGTCAGCTTCTGGTGTTTGTTTTTTCTGACTTTCTTACTGAGGACTAATTGCTGAAATAAGGCAAGAGTGCTCACTTTGTTAGGACTGGAGACAGTGCTCACTGGATTTCACTTCTCCCCTTTCTTGAGACTTTTCTATGAAACTGTTGGAATCACTGAAATCGCTACATCTAATCACAGGAGACAGATAACATCACTGAAAGGTCCTTTGACCTGGGAATCAGTGCCTGGCATAAAAGTTCTCAAATCATTGACAGACAATGTAAATTAGACCTTGACGCTAAAATTCAAAGGACTACAAGAAAAGAACACCATGATTATAAATTCAAGGATTTTGAGTTAAATAAATGCCAGAACTAAGACACACATAGAATATGTACAATTCTAGCCTGGCCAACACAAATCTGGTAATAAATAACTTAAAGAAAAATTTGCAATGGGAAGGTTCAGAGTAAAGAATTAGGGACAGAGGTACTTTTCAGCTGTAAGAGGCAAACGAGCAAACAATGGAAGGAGAAACAGCATAGGATAGTGAATGACTATTCCAAAATATTGCAGAATGACTCAGATGATGTTTAAATGCTTGTTGATATGATAAGAACTTTAGATTTTGATCAGTACATACAACTGACGGAACCTTACATGAACTTGACTGCATTAAGCTGAATTTTCAAATTTACTCAAATGAATGGTTGTCTGATCTCAGCAATAAACTCCAGCTTCTTTAGGAATTAAGACTTTAATACTGTGACATTAGTCTTACAAGTACATTCTTATTCCCCAAATAAAACTGGAGAGAAGGAAAAGGAATTACAATATGAAGGAATTGGAATTGAAGAATTAAAATGGCTTTGCCAGAAAATGTTGAGTATGAACATTCTGTGTGTATTTTCCATGTTACCTGGAGGTAACCAAGTACCCCAGAAGTTCTTCTCAATATCTATCTTGGCCATCAACTAGAAAGTATAAATCACAAAACTGATCTTACTCCTATGGATAATGATTGACCTTCTCTGTAATCTCACAACATTTTTTGTAATGGAATATAAAACAGAGACACAATTCTGTATTGTTACGTGTGAAATCTTAGAAAAGCTGTTTCAAAACAGTGTGAAGAGAAGTCTCAATATTGTATGTAGCATTTACTAGGAGCAGTGGTAAAAGGAGGTATTTTTATCACATTCCTTCTGTCTAGCAGCATTCTTAACTCTTTCATTTTGCTGTTCTACATAGTTCTGCTTTGGCTGGCTAGTAATATTAGCTGAAATAGCCCCTTTTCTGTTGTCAGCTACGCTTTCATGTTCTGATTTATAGTGCTTTAGACTATCTACTGCCTGATGCCTGCTTTAGCTGATTTTTCAGTTGTGTAACCCACAGTAACATCAGGAGAGTCTGAAGGAGCGTTGATATTTTTTGCAAATAAAGAGGGAGGTCAGGGTACTTTAATTACTTGGCAATATAGAAGCCATCAGCATATGTCATTTCTGAAGATTTGTAGGGCTTAAAACATTGACTGTTTAGGATTTTCTTTTGATATCAGACAAACAACTGCTTGATTTTCTTCCAACAACATGCCCCATCATTTTGAATGACAGTTGAATCCTACATTTTTTTAAAGACAGCAAGAGAAATATGTTATTTCTCTTTCAAATTCATTTTGCTAACAAAAGCATAGAAAGATGGCTCTTTGCAAGGAATGAACTAAAAAATTAAGGGACTGCTGCAGCCCACCTTTTCTTTTTTTTTTTTTTTTTTTTTTTTAACAACTGCTTTGAATATGCACAGTGGTGCATACTCTGTAAAGGCTTTTATGCTCATAGAACAGGGAGTGTTTTTTGTCTCAGTGCTGAGTCACATACCTAAGTGATGAGCATAAAGAAATTTGAGAGGGCAGAAAAACAGATACCTTATGAAGTTAGGCTATTCCTACCATATACTCTTTTTATACCCTTTTTTTTTTGGTGGAGTTTACTCTAGATCTCATTTCCTAGGTTAAATTAGGTCTTTCTGAAGCCATCTTCATATTATTTTTTGTTTTATTTTCTTGTTCTAGGTGTTTCAAGCCTACACAGGAACATTTCTATTGAGAAAGCTAAATTGTGCTGTATGAAAAAAACAAACCAAAGCATAAAGCTGATTTAAACACCAATTTAGTCTCATGCTCAAAGATTATTAAACTATCATCTGACAATCACAGATATGCTAACTGCCCTGCAGCTGACAAAAGGCATTTTACAAGTATTATGTGGTATGTAGAAGCTAGTATCAATTCATATGTTGCCTAGTTATAATTTTTAATCGTGTTCAGAATTATTTAATTAACTTTGTAGTTGTCAAGTAAAAAGAAGTGAAGCATACAATCCAAAATCATGCCAATCAAAAATCTCAGTTAGCTGTAACAGACTTTGGCTCACACATGTACTGCTATGGTTGTCAACAAAACTGTAGTTACAAAAAAAAAGATTAAAAGGAGGATCCTGGAGAAGCCTGTGGGGAGAGGGAGATGATGTTAAGATTGCTAGGCAGATAACTGATGTCACTAAACTTGCAAATAGTTATGTCAAAAATATAATTCAATGTGTGTCATGTAGAAGGAAAACCAATATACTCCTAAGGAAAGGAAAACAGCTTTTCAGGTAAATACTGGTCTGTATAGTGAACATGGCACAAAAAGTGCTCTGGAAGAAGTGGTATATGGTCATGGTCTCTGTACAACCCTTTTCAGTCTTCCTTTTTTTCCATTAAAGGTTTGAGGTCAGTTAAATATTGCCATGTGCTATCATCCAAGGGTATGGTGAAAAAAAGTAAAATGCAGTTAGGAAAGGCAATATAGGTATTGTTGAGGTTCAAAAGTCAGTCACAGCTCTTCTGCCATAGGCTTCCAGAAAAGGATACTACAGAATCTGCATCTTATATCTGGGGTAAAACAAGGAGATGGCCAAGGCTGAAGAAAGGCCTTTCACTTCTGTTATTGATGCTGACCCAGGAATTGGAAGTCTGTTCCTTCATGTGTCCTCCAAGCTGTGGTGACTTTTACAAGGCAAGAGAAAGGGGAAATCAAAACTGTCTAGAGCTGACAATTTAAGGAATTTATAATACCTGTTAAAATCCCAGTGCTGGCCTCTCAGGGGCTGGAATTTATTGCTCTGTTGCATTAGGCTGTTTGTGTGAGATAAGATGAGGCCATGAGGCCAATTTTTAATTGACCAGGGTAATTTTCACAAATCATTGTAAGTGACCTTTATTCTCAGCCTAAGCAGAGACTAAAAATGCAATGGACCATCACAGCTTTATTTGCACTCTTTTCTTTGGAACCCAAATCCTCTAAACCTTGGTTAAGACAGATGATAAAATTGTAATGTTGGACTATCTTATACTTCAGTTCCATCTACCACACCATTTCTGTGATAATGCAGGGGTCCTATTCTTAAAAGCACCTAGTTGTCTGAATTAGAAAAATTCAGAATATAAAATTTCAATGATAAAGTAAATCCAGCCTCACGTTGCCTCAAAGTATTACCTAATACCAGGTGTGATACATTTTCTTAAATGCACTTATCCTCACCTGAGTAAGAAAAACAGAGCTGAACAAATCTCCCTGGAGTTCAACAGTACAACTTGCAAACTGACCTAGTGCTCTTTTGTAAGGCAGTGAAGTGCAGTCTGGACAGACATTTTATCAAGCCTTCCTTTGGTTTGTGCCAAGTCAGTATGAACATGGTCTTTCGGCATATTCCCGAACTACTTCTGTTCTTCATTTCACTATGGATTTTATTTTTCAGGAGTGACCTACAAGTAGCTGCCTGCTCCATCAACAAGATACAGACTAATATAAAGGAAAAAGGATCCCTGGGTTGGTCACCCTCACGCCACACTCCTCCAGCTGGGAGTATTGAGAGTGGGGCATCCTCACCTTGTGCATTTGGACGTGCTGGTTTGAGATGTCCACGGGGCAGGAGAAATACTTGCTTGAGTCCCTGACAGAAGGAAAGTCCCCCAGCTGAGCACATGATAGTGTTGGAAGGTGCTCCCAGAGGAATATGGCTTGCATGGGTGTGTTTATGTCCGAGCAATGCTTCCATGTGTGGCCAGAGCTGAGGAGACTTTATGGTGACACCGGAACTCAGCTGAAACACCAATGTGGCAAAGGCATGTAGGTGTTGCACACTTTGCCAAAACATCCTTTATACTAAAGTAACTGGCTAAGACTGCCCTGAAGTCATAACCTTTGGCACCAGGAAAGGGACTTGGGGGCCAGAATAGCTTTGCACGATGGGGGTTGCCATATACAACTGGGAGGGACTTTGGTGTCCTCTCTCAATTGGGCAGCAAGGAGTGGGAAAATGCCTGGGTGGCACCCACCCTGCCTTGAGCACAGCTGAGGGCCTAGAAGCCAATTCACACCCCCCCCCTGCTCCAGCCCCAAGTGCAGCAAAATCCTCCCCGCCCACTCGAGGAGTGGGGAGAAGGTGGCACCACAGATCCCGTTGGTCTTCGCTGAGCCTGTGTGAGGAGTCTCTGAAACAGGCCCTGGCGCTGCCGCTTTTGTCACTCAGTGGTGTCTCAGTGGAATCTGATGCAAGAATATTGTGAGGGTGAGCATCCGCTGGGACAGGCTGCCCAGAGATGCTGCGGGCATCCCGTCCTCGGAGGTACGCAAAACCCCGGAGGTGAGCTGCTCTAGCTGACCTTGCTCTGGGCGGGAGGTCGCACTAGATGATCTCCCGAGGCCCCTTCCAACCTCAGCTATTCGGTGAGCCTGTGATTCTGACAGACCGGGTATCTGCATTCCCAAATCAAATTCCGAAGTGTAATTGGAATAAGATTGTCTAATCTCAAGATATAACTTGCCTGCAATTTAACTTCTGACCCGCCTCTTCAAGGTATGGGCAAATGCATATAGTAATTATAATGGAAAAAAATTTCTGTCTGTAACAAATCATAGATCACAAACACTCTTACTATTGCAGAAACTCAATTAAATATATACATTTTAAGGGAAAATAGATGAAGTAAGTACCTAATAACAGAAAAGAAGGTGCCATCAGGTGACTCTGATGCAGTGCCATTCTTGATTATGTTTACTAAGATTTGTTTACTAAACTGGTCTACCTGTTTTCTTCTCACCTAATTAAAATTAATTACAAGAGGAATAATTATGTTTGCAGTCAGAACTGCTACACTGAGCAGATTATTTACTTGAGCTCTAATTTTACAGCTGCATCTGATTTTGCAGTATTAGGTTTTAATATGTGGATGCTCATCGTCCTTCTTGTATAGTTTCTAAAATGAAATTACTTATGTTGTGTGTAATTACTGAGACTTTCAAGAGCTGTTTTGATCAAGAGTGAGATAATTTGCCACTTTACCATGGCAAGATGGAATTTAAGCTGAGGAGCTAGCTGTGTGTAAATACACATTTATCTTAAGTTACTGTTTTTTCTCCGAATACTATTAGAATAATCCTTTTATAAACATAGATATGTACCACTGGCTTATGCTGGGCACATACAGAAATATCCGTTCAGCTGAGAAATAGTACATTTATAATTTGAACAGGGTATAAACATATTGAAATCAGTGGGCATGGGTTCAGTATCTTTCACATAAGGAAATCGGTCTCTCATTTTAATACAACTGTTTGTTTTTGTTTATTTATGAATGCATATTATTTATTTTATTAAAAATGTTATCTGTTTAAAAATATAATCTGGTTGGCCTAAATGAAACAGGTGCAGCACCTTATCCAGAAAATACAAATAGGTGTTTCTATCTCAGTAAAATATACATTTTCATCTTATAATCAAGGTGATATATAGAAATTAAAAGCAGTAAAGAATTGTAAAAAAATCTGCTAATATACACATCAGCCTCAACCTGCAACATGAGACTGACATCAGAGTTGATGCCTAAGTGGATGGAGTTGTGTTTTTAAAATTGCTCTGGTGAAAAGGAAAAGAACAGCGCAAGTGTTGGATCAGCTGATGAGGGGCTAACAGCACAACAACGCTCAGGGGAAGAGCACAGCTGGGGCTACTCTTCTCTCCCCATACATTCCTCGTTCATTCTAGTTAAGAGACAAAATGTACACTAGGATTACTTTATTAAGAAGTAATACAATAATTTAAAGAACAAATTGGCCAGTGTCTACTGTGCACCAGTGATGAAATTAATGGAACATAGCCACTGAGAACAGAAACTGAACTTTATCTTTATTATCCAGGGGGTAGTGGCTCTATAAACCAATAACATCTGAATAGGACTAACCTATTCAGAAACAGCAATTGGCCTGAGAACGAAATAAAATAATCAACTTTCAAAAGTGAGATCCAGTGTAGTATATTTATTCCAAATTGCTAAACTAATTCTCTGCGAAAGTTCTGTAACTGAAATACCCATTGTCTAGATTTATTTATAAATTATATTCCTGCAAGCTTATTAGATATGCAGGAGTGTTTTGCTTATCCTCATTGTGGTAGCTCCTTTATATCTAGGATAAAATGCACAGCAATTTGCTCATGTAAGATGAAATAGGTTGTTAAAAACTGAAACAATATAATGGATGTACCATATTGTTTACTTGTGGGTTTGTTTTGGTTTGGTTTTGGCTTTTTTTTTTTTGTATATTTTAATATCTAGGTAATGTTGCAATGCAATATAAAAAAATCTAACGAGGGTAATGAGAAACTCAGACAAATATTTCTCCTTGATTGAATTTTCTGATTATCTTATACAACCAGAACACACTAGGCTCTTTAAAAATGTGATGCACAGCAAGACATGGAGCACTGGAAGTGTAGCAGTGATACTGCATATATACCATTCATTAAAAAGGACCCCAAAGGAATACATAATTAAAAATGCAGAATTGTTTAAGATTTCTTTAATGGTATTAACACCATTTTGTTTTCTTTGATGAATGCCCTACTGTCCTAAGAATGCTCCAAGCATTTTTAAATCATGTGGGGGCAAAATGAAGAGAGCAACTATGTTGAATAAACATTTTAATCTATAGAATTTTGATAATAAGGTAAACAAGTATTTAATGTCATTATTTAGGTATACACCTAAGAAATACTACTTATTCAGTATTTAAGTAAGAGGCTTATGTTCCTTTCCCTGAGGAAAAAAAAAAAGGGAAAATATTAACTAAAGTCAGCATCATCCATTTGTAAATCTTTTTTGAGGCTCTCCAAATACACAGTCTATTTGTTTGCTTTTTTTTTTTTTTTTTTTTTTTAAACAGGAAAGAAGGAAAAAAGAGAGCATGTTTTCAAGGGAACTTTCTGATTTATTCTTCTTGAGCTATTTGGCTTAATATCTGTTGAATGGGTGCCCTTCTTTAATGGGAAATATTCTGAACTGGAGATTCCTGAATCACTCTGTTTCTTCATGAGTTTCTTCAAATCTCCTTGACCCTCCCCTAGAAAATGTGAAAACATCATCCTTTAGTAATGTTTCTAGACCAATCTTTTCAAATAAAGGGAGAAATAGCTCCATGGAAATAAATTCAGCAAGGGATTCTGCTGAGATTTCACTGAGAGTCTAATGCCTAGATTTTTTAATCTCAAAGATTTTGGTAGTAGCTTTTTGTCTAACTGTTGTATTTTCTTGATTGCCTCAAAAATGTAACTAATTCATAACCAAATAAGGCATGGCTTACTTCCGTAGGGGATTTTTAGTATGTTAAGTGAAAAGTTATGGAGACCTTACATTCCACAGGAGGGAGCCTCTCTCCCACTCAGCTTGGAGCAGGACTTTAGTATAGGATCTTTCTCCCTCTTGAAATCTGTATAAAAGACAGTGCCCTGTACAGAAAATTAGAGCATATTGGAGTAACTTCTACAAAAAAAACGACACCACTCCCCTACCCCTTTTTTATTTATAAATGAAACTTTGGGATTAACAAAAATTATGCCATTGAAATATTTGAGATATTTCTAACAAAACACTCATGTGATTTTCAAAGAAACCATCCAAATTTTAATCTTCCTGTCAATTTTGCATGGAAAACTGGTTTTTATTTTCATAAACTAATAGTTTGATAACAAGTTGAAATAGGTTTAAAATATACATTTTCAGAAACAAGAAGCTGTTTTGGAATCATGCAAAATGGAAGGGACTTTGAAAATCTTCATACATGGCTTTTATAGAATAATTTTTAAACTCAGAAACCTTCCTTGCTGAAAAGAATAGATATTTATCTGTACACATTAAAGGAGTACTGTCTGAGCTAAGTGTTATACAAGTGCACAGGATGTGTTTGTTATACTGACGGAGATTGTGGCAGCCCTGGAAAGCGCACATGCATTTGGAAGGTTGAACCTAAATCGACTGCTTGTCCTGCAGGCTGCTCTGAAGCAGGAAATTAAACTTACAAAGGAAGGAGCTTAACTAGTTAGGGCACTCAGGAAACAGGGAGAAGATTAAATTAAATCTTAATAAAGACAGGTGGCAGCAGCCTCCCCACCAAATTACCAGCTGTGCTTTGTTCTACCCACAGGACAGGACACTAGACTTCAGATGGCTCGTTCTGGCAGCCCCAATTCAGGCTCTTCATTTCTATTGCACGGACATTTATTTGAACATTCTCAAGTGCTTTGCATTTCCTTCACCAATAAACCTCTAGAGAGCTTTGAGTGCAGCAAACAGATTTTGGATTACCCCTTGGGGGTGCTTCAGGACTCTGACAGACCTGTGGGTTTTTAAGAGTACATTCAACTGCTGTTGTCTCCAGTGGTTTCCCCCTTTCTCTTTTACATATTTCAGCTCCTGGATCCTGCTAGCTGCTTGCAGGTGATCTCAGCACAACCACCCATGAAGCATAGTAAATAGGATTCATATCCCCACCTGGTACCCACCTGAATGAGTCCTTAGCTGTGTAAGAAGTTATTTGTGAAAGAAATAGCTCTCTCTGATTGTGTGAGTTTTTGTCAATCACAAATGCAAGTTCATGAACACCGTCACTGACCATAGTGGCCAAACGCACGATGCCTGCATCTTCTGCAGCACTGGGCAGTTTAAGCACAGCCAACAAACGACAGCTTTCTTCCAAATGACAGGAACATCAGTGTCATCATGCTAATCCAAATGATGAGGGATGCTACGTATTCCCTGCTGTCCTGAGTCACATGTTTTAACAGAATAATTATAGATTACGGGGTGACCTAGCTGGATACTGTGTTTCTGACAGGTAGCGGTGACATAATGTGATGTTGAGCTAACTGCAAAATATCCTCCTTTAAGGGATTGACTTGATATCAGTATTTCAAATGCAGTCTGGATAATCACAGCTTGCTGAGTCTTCCTGAAACTCCAAGGAGCCCTCAGGGAGCTGATCTGCCTAGACCAGGTGTACCAGTACGGAGGTCAGGCAGGCCACAGTTTTGTAACCCAAGACAGACACGAGACCATGGGCTCAGGTCCAGTGAAGAAGGAGTGGTCTAGAAGCCATCTGAACCTCTAAAACATGACAGCTGTGCCTGTCTTATCAATATGCCCAAATACTTGCGCCAGCGTGGCCACAAACTTCTTCCTCAGCTGCCTAAAGTATTGCCTTGCCTGCCCCATTTCTTAGTAATCTGGTCTGGTCCTCTGTCTGCTGGGACTTTAACTGATAGCACCACCAAACCAGACTGAGCTCCATGCCAAAACCATTCCCAAAGGAGTCCTTTTCTAGCTCCTTTTCACACAGTTATGGTCAGTATCTCTATGGCCTGTCTTAACCTGAGATCCTGTTCTTGCCAGAACTATGTTCCTCAAGAAATTCTTCCCAGTCTCTGGTGCAATGCTGTGTAACTCTTCCCACCAGGAACACTAAAGGACTGTAGGTCTCCTCAGGTGTTCCCACAGAAAGAAAAAGGCAAATTTCTCTGGGCTTCTTAGCAGATGCAGACACTAAGCAATGCAAAAAAAAAAGTCTACATGACTAAAGACATCTACATCTCAAGATGTCAAGCAGCTTTGATTTAAATGTCATATAGTATATTTGCAGAT
Organism: Tyto alba; assembly: GCF_018691265.1. Classification (NCBI taxonomy): domain Eukaryota; kingdom Metazoa; phylum Chordata; class Aves; order Strigiformes; family Tytonidae; genus Tyto; species Tyto alba. The sequence continues at coordinate 19,095,025 of NW_024881295.1, forward strand.
TTATTGTATGTGAAATCTTACAGAGGAGTAATGATGTCTGCTCACTTTTAACATAATCTGGGTATTCTCAGTGCTAAGTGAAGCTTCGAGAAGCTTCTCACAGGGGCTGCCCCTATAGCCCCCTCCCCTGCTACCAAAAAACCCCACCACTCACCCAAACCTAGGACAGTGATGATAATCCCATCATAACTTTAACTCTTGCAGATTCAAAATACTTACGCTTTTATATTATACAGACAAATGCCATGTATACAAATATGATACTTTGGAAACTTTACACATTTACAGACATCTGTGGACTTCAATGGGGTCACATTTCCTTTCCTGTTGAAATGCACTAACACAAAATAATCCTTAAAGGTATTACTTAAAGTGTCTCACTGCAGCAGGAAGCCCTAAGGGAGAAAATCTAATATCTAACAAATGGTAAGTGAAATGTCATATTATTTTGTGGACATTTAAAAAAAAAAAATATATTTTTTTACATTCCAGTAAACTTTGAGGTACATAAACCATTTAAGAGAAACCAGTAAACAAGCACCAGATGCAAAATAATCTAAATTGTTTCAAATGTTTTGGCTGGATTGTGGAGAGCCTGTTCTGTGTGGCAGTACACAACACCTCAAAATGGAAGCTGTGGGATAGAGACAAGGGTGGAGCCATCAGAGGGCAAAAACTGGAGAACAGGAAGATGCTTATGAGTTATGTTTAGAAAGGACCCAGCTAATACATAAATAAAGACCTAAGTCCACTGCTGCACTAATGAAAGCAACGCGATTGTTCCCAGAGCTGCTTGGACATCCTCAGCTCTGAGCATGAACGAAAGAGGAGCACCACAGCTTGCCTCTGTCTCGCTCTGACATGGTTAGCCCATTTTTATGGAAATCTGTGCTGTGGGTTTGAGCCAAAATACCTCTTTTGTAAAAGCCTGTGAGTTGCTGTGGACCTCACAGATACTTCCCTGCGTTCCCTACAGAATAAGGAATGGATGGCTCTTGTCCCTAGAGCACTCAGATTTCCCCAAGAATGAAGAACTCCACCTTAGGAGCATTCCCAAGGAGCAATCTCATAAAAACTCTGTCTGAGATCCTTTCTCTTCTTTTCAGCATGTGTTATCTCTGTATCAGGGATATGGAGAAAGTAATTCAAAGAGGTTAAGTGCCCTGGCAGAGACTGTAAGGCAGATCGGTGCTGGAACGCAGATGATCACACACATATTCCTGTAAGCTGTTTCAGCTGAAGTCACTATCTCACAGGTCTTTTAAAGATTTAATAATGTTTTTCAGAAGCCATCTAAATATTGAAAGTGAAAGAGATGCTGCTGCTGCATATTTTATGAGATATTTTTCAACTATGGTGATAAAATTTTAAATGCTATTTCATCTTTTTTTTTCCTAGAACCACTGACACAGTAATTGTTTTACAGCAATCTTAGACTCAGGATCCATTTAATAATGTGGGGAAGAGAATATAACATATGAGAGAAGTAGCAACTGAATACTGTTTGTTTCTCATTGGAAATTTCCCTGGAGGGCCATATGTAGAAGAAGGGTTTTAACCCTTTATATTTTTGCATGTTAACTCCAGTCAGAAATTTAACAGTATATGCTTAAAACATATATATTAGAAAGTAATATCTGAGCACACACTAAGACCTGTTATTTTTACTGTTCCATTGTTTCCTTTTCAGTCTTTAAAGACTGGATCAAACTGAAATATTTTAGCCAAATGCCCCTGCCTTCCTCAGTTGAAACTAATGGTGAGAGATACATCAAAATAGCAGTTCTTTTTTTTTTTTTTTTTTCAGGGGAAAACTCAATGGGCAGAGTTTTGCAGAATACAAATACCTCTGATTAAGTCATCTCTTTCCCTAACTCCATTTAATATCATCAACTATTCCTGCTCTCTTCTTCTTACCTCTCTTCAGTTTCATTCTGCAAAATAACCTGCAACACTTCCTTAATAGTAAAGACTGAGCAAACCCTTTCCACACCCCTCTGTTCTTACCTAAACTCAAATTTGTTATATCTATAGCAAGCTAAGAATTTGAATGAGATTGTTTTATAGTCTTACATTTGCTATTAACAGGCCTGTGCCATATATTATCCCTTAATTTGTTTTCTACCATTTTCCATAACATTAGGAGAGACCCTAAAATGAGTTAAGAAGTCAGGGGACCAATCAACAGTGCTTCTGAAATGGACAGATTTATTGCAAACAGCAGTGGGGTCTGCTTGAAATAGAAATACTTAAGGGCCCAATTTATACCGCAAAACCAAACAACTTCCATTGTATTTTTTAACAGATCATTAGGAAAATTGAGATGTTATTGCTTTAAAAAGGAAAGAGAATGACTGCTACTGAAACAGAAATCATTATGTCTTGGTTTCAACTGAAATAAATTATGTTATTAACAGATTCATGGGCTGACTGCATTCATCAGTCAGATGAATTGACAACATGAGCTTCTTCTATAATGTATAGGTGGTTTGGAAAATCTGAATGGCAGGTTAAAATTAACCATGGAAAAAACTACATGGTTATTTAGAGATCTGAGACAAATTTTCTTAGTAACTGTGTAAAGAGCAATACAGTGAAGCCAGCTAACATAGGAAACTCTTATTTATGTTTCCACGTTGATTTGATTTTTTAAACACAGAAATGTGTTAATAACTGTATAGATCATCTAAATTAGTTTAATTGCAACCTAATTAGTTTCAAAATGATAATAAAACCAAAATAAAAGCACTCTCCCCATACTTCCCATTTTATTTAATGGAATCATATTTTGCATACTGATTAACCTGATAAAATTATTAGTCTTACTTTTGAACTAAATGTGTTCACTTGCAGAGGTGCTTGTGAAGCAGAGGCTTAAGCACACACAGGTTCTGACCTTGTATCCTATTTTATTACAATAACTGTAACTGACATTTCAGCTTTTCTGTGTATACTATATAGCTAACCATGAGTAAAATTAAATCCCTGTATTGTCACCAAATCTGTCTCTCAAAAGCAAAATACACATGGAATGATTAAAATAAAACCAAAATCTAACATAAATTGGGAGTTATCAAAGGAACATAAACTTGCTGTTTAGAAGTACAAACCTATTTCTGATTAACAATGTTTTCGTTATTGGTGAGCTGTGCTTACACAGCATCAAGGCCTTTTCTGCTCCTCACACTGTCCTGGCAGCGAGTAGGCACAAGAACTGAGTGGCCCTTAGCTGTCTACCAGGGTTAAACCAGGATGGAGAGGACTGATTTAACTGCATGGAAATACAGAGGATGTTCTAAAGGTTTTGAAGCTGATGGCAAAATCTAAGAGCAGTAAAAGGGTTAAGGGGCTCATTATAGTCAATTTGATATAGTGTCAGTGAAAAGTAATGGAACGGTGTCATAACAAATTTAAGCTAAAGTAGTATAATTAAGGTCAATCAATATGAATTTATGAACAACTGATCTCATGTGGCTGAATTAATTTTGTATCTTTGATGATGACTTATTTCATAAAAATAATTGTGTCTGTGTCCTATACGTGGGCTCCTGCAGGGTTTAACCTGGTTAGATCAAGGAACATGAATAATAAAAAATCAGTATATCACATATCAGCTGGTTGCCCAAGTCAGAGATATCAAACTGAAATTGTAAATGGAGAATTTTCTCCTGTGGACACAGTGAGTCCTTGGAATGATAAGCTTTTGAGGAAATCTGAAAACACTGTTGCTTTATTTTTTGACAATTAAAAATTCCAGGGGGTCTTTTAAAGATAAAGCAGGCAAACATCCAATACAAAGCAATTTCAGCCACTTCATAATCAAACAAGTCCATTCAAACAACATAGTCACACATAAAACCACATTCTGGAAACAGAATGGGGATTTGTGCTCTAATAACGATTTCTAAAAACAGACTTCTTGGCTCTGTCCCATTCTTTATCTGGCAGTAAGAGAAAGCATTTTGGGATCTCAGATTCTTATTTCAGCTTAAATAGAAATAAAATACATGTGGGTGGGTGTGAAGAACCCATAATGTGTAAGCTGCTTACTAGGAATACACTGATTTATGAGGAAGGAAATACTTTAGTAGCTGTGATTTATTTCCCATTTTAGATACTTATATGCCTGGTGCAGAAGTTAACTGGATGTACGCATTAAACACCTTTGATTCAAAAGGGCAGCAGCCTAGTGCTGTGTACCTAGTATTTACGGACCCAGTGACTGCAAACACAAATTGTGTATCTCTGCTGAATCTAGATGTAATATGTTTAACATTTTTCTAACTCGCTTGCTCACTCAGATTCAATTAATGCAAGGGACCCTATTCAGAATATACCGGAACCCTCTGGATTTGTGGTTGCAGGAACTTGTTCACCTGGAGCAAAATAGAGGGATGTTTACTATGGGGCAACATCCAAGATAAAGCAGTGGGAGTTCTGGGCATATTAAGGTGCTTAAGATGACTAGGTTTCTGAATCTGAAATTAGTAGGTTTCTGCCCAACTCTGACATCTGTGGGTGCCTGTATTTCTGTTTATGTCCTTCCTGATATAAGAGCTTCCTTGGCCACAGTGGTCATGGTGGGAATCTTAGTGTCTACCATATGAACTGTCCCCCTAGACTGACTTTATGATTGCTGGAAAGAAACAGATGCTTGCACTCATTCTCAGGTACATGTCTAAAATGAGACACCTGAGACACTGTTTATACATTCTTGTTTCTCTCTGCTGACTATAAGGGACATCAATAAAAATGAAGATATAAGCCTTGTAGATGGCTGAAGTCAGCAAGATGAAAGGTACACTGGTAGGTGATTTCCAAGCAAAGCACAGCCAGCTTCCAGATACACCGGAGAGCCACACTCAAAACCCCTGATGGCCCAGGCTGCCTGATGTGTTAAAATATTGGGCTTCTTACAGAAAATGTTTGTAGCTGCTTAGGAAAAAGCAACAGGAAGAAAAGAAAACCAATGACATCTATGACAATTAAGAGGAGGACACGCTACCCTGAAAGAGATTATAGTGTGCTCAGTTTTAAACAGATGAATAATTAGATTCCTCTTCAGTAATGTACTGAAGCACACATTTAGCAGTAACATCAGCATTGGCCAATGCACTGTAAGACAATTTGCATGAAGTACCTTAAGTACTTTGCTAAATCATGGCCACAGGGCAAGAGACAATTCCCACTTTACATACTGTGCTGCTAATAGCTTTTCTGGTCTCTGTAATGGAGTTCTAAGGGCACAAAAGACAATTAAATTAAAAAAAAATAATAACAAAGCACTTAGTGCTGCAGTATTGTGTCTTCCCATGATGGAATTCCTGTAAAAGAGCAGCTAATCAGTTTATCTACTTCCAGGAAAAAAGATCTTTTCAGAACAAAAACAAAACCCAAGCCCACAAAAAGCCCAGATGACAAGTTTGTCTAGTCACTATGTAGAACTACATGAGTAGTTTACAGCTGGACAAAATAAGGCACTGTCACACTCACTTTTTAAATGGTAGTATAGTTGTAGAAGAGATGTTATTTAAAGGCAAGTAAAGCATAAGGAGCTAGTTAAATAGATGAGACTCTTTTGTCTCTTGCCCCATTACCACTAGGTTAACCATTCATCATAAGGTGAAGAAGATATATTGACCTTGCCGAAGCCCATGGGCAGATTGCCATTGATTGCAACAGTACGACAGCATAAAGTTGTATCTCATAAATATTTCTGAGCAAAAAATGACAAGAAGATTAATGACAGACTATATCAGAGACTGAGTAGATTTCTATCCTACTTACTCCACTCAAAGACTATTTTCTGTAATGTAAATGTTATTTGTTAGAAAAGGACGATAGCTTTTAACTACTGCAGAGACATATTACTATGTCGATTTTATTATAAAGCTGTTATTTTTGACCCTCTTAATATTACCATTGGTATTACCATTTAAGGGGTACCATAAACATAAATCTGTAAGTAAGGTCATAAAAGTTGTGCCTGAGCTAAATTGAGTGTTCTCTCAGTGTAAGAAAATGCAGTGAACACTATTAAAACCAGGCAATGACAATGCAAATAAAACAGAAACACTGCTCTATACACGATACACCCCAACAACCATGTGTATAATGATTTAAAACAAGCCTGACTATGTCTAATAAAGTGTAAAGGTGGATGTGTTCTTCCTGGTTCTTGCCTTAAATATCTAGTTTTAAATTACTTTCAGTGCTGGATCAATTTTTTTCCAACGACACTGTAAAGCTAGGCAGCAGCCTCAGTACCTCCAGCAGCTCATCCTCCCGGGCAGCCAGGTCAGCTGTCGGTCAGTGAAGCTTTTCTTATCTTGCCTTTTCCTGCAGTCCCCTGTGCCTAGTCCTGCTACAGATATTGAGCAAAACTTTGGCCTCGTGCCACTATCAGGGAAAGGAAAATACACATAGTAAGCCAGTGAGAGGTTAAATAACAGCCAAAGCAAAATCCAGTTTCAGGCATTTATTTTTCAAGGCTTTTCATTAGGGCTTATTTTTGTGTTTACCATCCAGAAAATAAATACATCTTTGGAATGACCAAACAATCATTTCCCTGATGTAACCAGCCCAGCTGGGAGAGGGTGTGCATTTGTTTTTCACTTCTCTTTGATCCATCTTGCTCTTCCCTTTAGAAGCCCACCTTAAATAGTCAAGAAACATGAATGGCTTGTTAGCCCTGTTATGACTGTTCCTCTCATCTGTCACTGGTGCTAATACAGTATGACAGTGTCCTCTTAAAGTTTAACTAGACTATGTATGGATAGTTTCATTATCAATGAGGAATATATTATTATGAGTGATTATATTATTGCATCATGTGTGTACTATCTAACGTATGTTTTCCAGTAAAGCTTTTTTTTTTTTGGCATTACTATCAATTGCCTTCATGGCAAATGCATCTTCGTTGTTATGTTATAGTTGTGCAGGCACCACGGGGCATGAAATAGGTTTCTGAGGTGTTTGGGAACTCCCTGGAGGAACTGTTCTTTCTGTAGTCATTTTATGTCACATCTTAAAATTGTTCAAACTAGAAGTCTCAATGCTCCGTGTCTCAGTGTGAAGCTGACTCATCCCCTTTTACAGTAGTCTAACAGTCTTTCCAGCCTTAAAGAACCTTCTTTTTGTACAGAAGAACTAAACGATACTCAGTCCCATTCCTTGAACAAACATTTGTTTTATAAAGCTTATCTGGAGGTTAGATGTTGTTTTGAGGTAGTTTCTAGAAGCTGTTTAGGGGCTGCAGTGCTAGAAATAGTCTGGATTAAGTTGGATTAATGGGCTGAGTGCAGGTGAGACATTCAAAGTCACAGTATAGCAAAAATCATCATCAGAATTTTGGTTGTGTGTAGAGTAATATGTCTGTACAAGTAATCTGGCTTTCAAATCTTATAGATTTAATCTTAAATTCTAGTTTGTATTAAAAATGTCAGCTGAATTTTACTGGTATGCTGGAAACATTTAATCTTACTCTTTTATCACTGAGAACACATTGCAGGTGATTTAGAGCTTAGTTAGCTTCCAGGAATTGCTTTATGTGGCTGAAAATTATTGGCCGTATTCAGTCAGCCTCTAAATCTAGTGTTTCTGACAGGCTGGATCTTGAAAGCTCCTAATTCAATGCCTTTCACCCTGTGAATTGCTTTGTCCACCTACATAGGTGCAATTTAGGCCTTTAAAATATTCGCCTTTCTTCTTTCAAACCAGAAAGAGAAAAAGAAAAACGTGGTCTCTATAAATAGCACTTTCTTGTAATCTGTGCATCCACCATGAATAATTGTGTCCATGTAGTGGTACAAAGGATGCACTTGTAGATCTTCAAAAGAAGTTTCTCCAAGAGGACTGAGAGGGCTAAGACAGATGAAAGCAGGAGGAAAAAAAAAAAAAAAAAAAAAAAGGCTTTCTGCTCTAGTTCTACAGAGATTACCAAGAAAAGATGATAATAGTTTCTCAGAATCTGGTATGGGATGAAATGAGTTTCTGCTAATACAAGTCTCCTGAAGCAAAGTTTCTAGAGAATCGTGGCCCATCACAGCTGATCACTAATATAGAGCTGGTTTGGCAGTCACTGCTCAGTGGAGTTTGTGTGTGTGAAGGGGACAGAGGCAGCATCAGCTCTATCGAGTGGCTTGTAGTGTGGTGTGGCTCACAGAGACATTGTCCACTCCTGGAAACAGAAGCAGAACTTCACAGTGTTACCAAGATACCTGAAAATGAAAATATTTTATTTATGTTAGAAAGCATGGTTTAGATGGGATATCCGTTTCCCAGATCATTTGGATAGCACTGTGTAAAGTAAGCTCAGTTGCAAGCAAAATCTCTTAACAGTATGGAAAATCACATGGGCAGCACTTTACTCCTAATTTTATAAGATTTTTCAGATGAGCTTGTATTATTAATAACGGGACGCTTTTTGTTTGTTTGTGGTTTTTTTTAGTAGTTTGTTTTTGTTGTTGTTGGGTTTTTTTTAAGAAAATTTCTCCTTGCATAGATAAATCTGGGAAAAAAAAAAAACAAGGAAGCAGGCTGCTAGATGTCAGATAAGGAGAAGCAGAGGGTGACTGAGTCATCTTCCAGAGTTTGTCCTTACACAACCTCCAAAATGCTTCCAGTTTTTTCAGGAAAGGACCATGAAGATGTGACTGCTCGGAAAGAGGGAAGTATTATAAATCCCAAGCAAAATATTTTGTAACTTCTATGAAAAATGAAAAAAGGATATTTTCATTAAAAAATGGCTTTGTTCACTTATGATCCAGTTGTAAAATTAGATATACACTGGCAAATCTTCACTCAAGGGAAGAAAGTCACCAGCTTCATTATGTGACCTGGTTTAATTGCCAAGAGAAACCAGGTGGAACTGGAGCTATGTAACTTCTTTGGGCTTTCTCCTTTCCCAGCCAGCTTGGCTGTGCTGCAGGGACAGTAAATTATTGGAAAACAATCTAGGTGAGCTTGTGCTAGAAGGAACACTTCTGGCTAATCTCTTTTGGACTATGGAGAATGATAGAAAAGGCAGGATTTTGACTCAAGAACAGAGCAGATCACTGCAAAAATACCCTTTAGCAGGTACTTGGAAAGAAATAAGGGGTTTATGGTGGGTGTTCCTTGTTTCTGCTTCTTTCTAGTGGCCAGATTACAGAACCTCATTTTCTGTTAATTACATTCAGCATAAGTGTCTAACTGAAGACCTGGTACTGTAACAAATCTGAGAAATTGAGAAGAATGCACATTTCTTCCTTTTATATCTAGTGAGAGAAGAAGCAAAAAAAGTGAAGACAAAAATGTAGAAGATGTGGGGGAACGTAAGACAAGTTTTAAATAAAAGTAGATTCTGATCTTCCAATCGATGAAGGGAGAAGAATTTGATTCAATGGGTATATTGGTGTGAGCCACTTTATTATACCAGCATGGCTCAAACCAAAATGAATTGATCCAGAACTGAAGGCTTCCAAAGTTAAATATCACTTTCATAGGGATTTTACTTTGTTCAGTAAGCAGAAGTAATTGCGAGTTTACGGCCTAGGAGCCATGTTCGTTGCCAAATCACTGTGGCTAGGGCTTGCATGTGAAATACATTTTTCATAGTCACTCCACCAGCAGCAAACTCCTTCCACTTTGAATTCCCCTGTTTGACACTGGTCAAACAAAGTGTAATTCACAAGTCAACACATACAGTACAAAGGGATCTAATTAATGAGGAGATGGCAAAAGGAACTACCAGGATTGTAGATGCTTAAACAAGTAACTTTTTGTGTACACTTAATGCTGAGATGTGTAACAAAGGATTTTTAATATCTGCTTCTTGCTAAGTATGAGCAATTTCAACCACAGTATGTCAGGGGCCCACTCTCTTCACTGTGAATTACAGAATGCAATATAACATGCTATTCCCTCTTGCTGCCTGCTTGCAATTAACTTTAATTATTTAGGATCACTGAAGAAATACATTTCATGTGAATCATGGCTGTTCATTTGTTAAACTGCAGTGGGATATAGTAGCCCAAATGAAGACCCCTTTTTCTCTGGACAGGCCAGGAAAGCATAGATTTAAAATTCATTGAGGTTGGAGGTACATTGTCCATTGATTCCAGCGTGTGCTGAATTAAAATAAAACTGTGGAAGTTAGGCACCCAATTTGGGAACTTTTGCAAATCTCATTTGGCATCTGCCTGCATCTTTAAATGTCAGGTACTGTTGTAAATGTGATTGCCAGTGAACTGGCCAAAATAACATGGGTAAAACGTAGGGTACCGAGTCTCAGTTCCTTTGTATTCAGGCTAGTCTTCTCCTTTAATACATGCAGATTTGCAGCACATATGTACTGATATAGCCAGAAATTTAAGATATTAAAAAAAAAATCCTGCTTTAATCAGTCCTTGCTGTAGTTGGACAGGAGGTATGTTAGAATTTTTTGGTGATTAAAGTGTCATGATATCATGTAATTTTTCAGGCATGGAAGGTTTGCATTGCCTTGGCAACAGGTAGCTCTCAATTGGTTTCAGTGGAGTAAATGACTTCTTAATTTTCAGTTGGGTTGCTGCTGACAGTATGATTTAAAATCTTCTTCATGACTACACAGCTGAATGTGAAAGTAGATGATGTCACTTAAAATAAGTCTGCAAAAGGACACCCATATAAGCCTTGGATTAAATAATTTGAGATAATTCTCCCTTTGGTTGTGATCGGTACAATATGAAATCTGTCACTGTGGTGAGAAGGAAAGAGATGCTGCCGAATATTCTGCAGAAATGCTTTATGTGCTATATCCAGCATGCAAGTTTGTTTGGGACTATATTAGGAGGGATCTTGCTCATGTTTTCTTTTTTAATTTCAACAGCAAAACAAAATGCTATACTTGCTAGATCTGCATAACTCTGCGAGAGACAAGAAACAGCCAGTAGCTAACATACAAGAAAACAACAAATGTGAGGCTGTCTAGCTTGCCCCTAGCAGGCTTTGCACTGTCCAACTGATCCTGAGCATCCAGGCAACGAACATACCTAGGAGCCTTTGGTAATAGATAAGGGAACAAACAAGCTGTGTGCTCAGCTCCCGAGGTTAATGAACAGATATAGTGGCTGTTCTGCTGTGAGCAGGAGATGTTTGCTCTGTGTGCAGGTGTGCGGCTGTGGAAGTTGAGGTTATAAACCAGCTGTTGTAAACCGACCTTGGCTAGCTAATTTAGTTAAATTAGTTTCCCTACTGCCACGCTCTTGCCAGTGGAGTGCTGTATGTCAATCCCCTTGAGCCCCTTTCTACCTGAAATGATCTGCCATGAGGAAATGTGTGCAGCCCTTCATGGTAAGACGTTGTGGGTAACCAGGAGGGGTAGGAAAGCAGTGGGCATACAAATCGTGCGTGGGAATGCAATACTCCACAATGTCTGTTCTGGGAGGGTGGTGGCCCCAAAACTAGTAATGCTTAGAGGAAAGCAACAACGGTGAAGATTGCCTACAATGACCATTTGCAGGATGAAACAGTGACCAGGGGACTCCTGAGGCGTTTTTTTTTTTTTTTGAGAAAAAGAGGCAGGTTGAATTGTAACAGAAGCATGACAATTTGTAACAAAAGGAACAGACCTCGATGTGAGAAGTGGTACCAAATCACCAGTCAACTCGAAACCGTGTTTGGCACAAGAAGTCTCCCCAGCAGCACCATGACTTCCTTCTGCGCCTGATGGAGCATCCTCACCGTTGGATGCTGTGAGTAGCCTGTCCCCATCGTATTGGGTGCAGCAGGCAGGGACTCACACCTGGAGTATGCATATGTGACCTTGTGGGGTGACTTCTTGCTGGAGTGAGGACGGGTGGGTTGTAGGGAGCAGCCTGGGCAGGTGTAGTGCTGGAGCACCCAAACTCACAGAAAAGCACATGGGTGCCCATAACCGCACGTCCTGTGAGGGAGGCTGGGGGACTCCACGAGTGTTTAACTGTGTGGATATGGGGGGAGGGGGGAATGGGATTTTATCATTTTCTGAGATTAACTCTAGGAAGTTGTTTAGAAAATGTAAGGAGTTTACTGACACTATCAAAGTGTCCAGTATTCTAGTTTATCTGTTGTACTGCTGATATTAATATACGTATATGAATGTATAGATTACTCACTGCTGGTTATTTTTATGTTGTCAATAAATAAAAATTTCATTAAATCATGTGAGTGGAATAGTTTTTTCCCCGTGACAACTCACCTTCTAAATATGAAAATTCAGAAATAAAATATAAATAAAAATAGAGAATAGAAATAGGTCTAAGAAGCATACAAGCTGACTTCCAGAGAAAACACCACTAATACCACTCAGTTAACAAAATTCCATGAGAATAAAGGAAAAAAAAAACAAGGAGAAAACCATGGTATTCTGTACAACAGTGATGGAAAATCACAATCTTATTTCATATTTACAACAAACATAAATGGCTAATACATTAAAGTCCAGTCCTAAACTCGGGACATGGATCTCTCTCCCTTGCCCACAAAAATACCTGAATGATGAATTAGTGATAAAAGACAAAACAGAACAGAGTCAGCTTTAAATGAGTAATTTCTGTTTGAATAAGTCTATAGACTCCACACTATAATTGTTGTACAATATTTTTTGCACAACTTTTTTAAAGTTACGTGTATTCAAAATATTCTCTTGGTATTCAAAGGAATTTTTCAGGTTTAAAACTATTTCCAGTTACTCTCTGAAAAAGCAATTAGGCAAAACTTAAATTGCATTAAATCTATCTCAGGTTAAATTATCACAGTTCCTTGCTAAGTTAATTATTTATGCACTGTACCTTGTAAATTAATTAAATTAGAAGGCAGTATATGAGAGAACTTATTACCTCTTTTTCTGAAGTGTGGTTTTGAATATACTGTAACTATTTTATTGTGTAAGAACAATAAAATATACATTGTTTTCTTTATAAAATGCTTTGTAAGCTGAATTACTTGGAATGGTCATAAAACACAATGGATTAATAGTAGTAAGGCTTATACCTCTAATCACTTGAGATCTTATTTCCTAGCACAGAGATACACGTTATATCACCATATGCCTTAAACATTGGCTTTAGGAAGCGCTATTGCTCTTTATGATTTAGAATTAATTGCCTTAGATTCAGGAGCCAGACTTTGAGAGCTATTTAGTTATTCGAGTTGGATTCACATCCAGTGGGATTCACAAAAGTGCTGAATTGTTTTACTTTCCTAACTTTTCTGTGTAATCTTTAAAAATCCTAATGGATACTTCTCCGCAGATTTAATGATGTAGATAATAAGCATATTAAAAAGTTTAAGTACTTTTCCTGTAATGCATATCCATAGTTTAACTTCAGTTGGCCCTATTCAACTTTGTATGCTATAGACTTTTACAAAACAATAAGTAAAAGAAATAATATTTTGGATAACAAGTGTCCTAGAACAGAAAGGTATATTTTACTACTGAAATTATCTTAAAATAGACAAATCCATAAAATGATATTCACTTTTTTTTTTTTTTTTAATTTATACACTTTTGTTCACACCTCAAATATGTACATGCTGCTGTTCCAATTTGGCAAAGCACTTAAGCACATGTTTAACCTTCAGAGCACTCTTTGAGATCTAATTAGAGTATAATGCCATCAGAAGTAAACTTCTAGCATAATCAGCTGAATCAGGAATTAAGGCCAGACCAAATTTTACTGGTTAGATGGCAGCTCTACTCTCCTGTATCTTTCCCAAAGACTGCCCAGGTAAAGGTACTCGGGACAAAAACACCTTATCAGCATCTCTACGTTGGGCCACTGAAATGATTTCAGGGGGGTATTGAGCACATCCGCATCAAACTTGGGATAACTTCTCCTTGACCTTGTCATTTGCTCCTTATGACACATCTGGGAAAGTGCAGTACACAGACAAATGATCCAGCCTAGAATACTGCCTGAGATATACTGTGTATTTAGCCTGATAAGAAAGTTTCAAGGAAAAGAAAAGATAAACCATGTGGAACTTTGTGTTCCCTAGGGGGTCTTTTATCCCAAATCTGGCAAGCCACAGGCACTATCTACCTCCTTGGAGTGTATAATAGAGGGAGAGTTTCCTTACTCCCTCTTTCTTAGAGGATTTATACCTGGGTCAGGCTTGGAATAAATACTGCTCAAAAGTGCTAAATACCAGGTGGCTAGAAATTAGTTCCTTTCCCAGCTTTTGTGTCCAGCTTTCAAGATAGGGAAGTGGATTGACCTTGCAAGGACTTTCTCCACAGCAGTGAAAGAGGGGATAAGGCACGTGCCACGTTAATTACTCAGAACATTTGGCCAACTGCATGGGAACAAGATGCAACCTGAGCAAAACTGATGGAACCCAAGGGAGCTCAAGCTTGTGAGGGAGGCACCGGGCTGGATCACGTCAGTGCCACTCTGCTTGGCACCACCAGAGTGGGGACTGTCCCTGGATTTGACTTTGGCACCGCACGTGGTCTTTCTTAATCCGAGTTCTGGCTGGCAGTCCTCTGTGAGGACACCACCTCCAAGCTGACTGTGCCACGGCATTACACAAGGGGAGAGGATGTGGGAGGTCTGGTGCTGGGGATGTTTGGGCTGCCTCGTGGGAGAGGTTTTGGGGGACTGAGGCAGCTGAAAACAGCGGTCCGGGTCTTCTGGAGCACCTGAGGTTGTCCGCAAAGGGTATCCTAAGGATCCTCCCTTTATAGGCTTCTCCGTTGGTTTTCCAATTCAGATGCTTTTCTAGCACACTGGGCTTGTTCCTGAGGCTGGACAGAAAGGAGATGTGACTGGAGGGCAATGCTGCACATACTGTAAGAGCCTAGACCACTTACAGCCAACCTGCATTTTATCTCGTCTAATATGCCCATGTGTGTTTATGGTAACAAGTCAGCAAATAACCTGCGTGGATCAAGATCTCCTGGAAAGGACTAAGCCTCTGGGATGTGACTCGGTGAGTCTGATGCTCTGTCATCAGTAATAGCATGTCACCTGGAGAGTGCAGCACCTCAGAAAAGGTCCTTTGATTTTCACAGATGAAGAAGAAAGAAAAAATCCAGACTTTCAGTTGTTACACACTAATCCATTTAGCATTCATTTACACTGTCATTATAGACCTGTTGTCAGTCAGAAGTTGGGATCTAGAGGGATTAATTCCGTATAGAAGAGGGAACGTTTGATGGAGTCAAGCACTGCATGCAGCTTTGCACTGTTACAAAGAGCAGACATGGAGTCCTGCTTCCTGCTGTGTTCAGAAAAAAACAAAACTGTTCACACGCTTACACTTTCAAGGCTTTGACAACAGTTTTGTTCAAAAGCTTTCCCCTTCTTATTTTGCTTGTTGTGAGAGCAGCCCGGGCTTTCTGTTGCCTCTGTTGCCTTCATTAGCTATCACACTGACTGACAGGTACAGGGAACTCTCTCTACTCAGATAAACCCTTCAGGAGTCTCTATTTTGGATTTTAGCTGTTATTGTGTCAGCTAATTAGAGCAGGCTCAGCCCCATGTGAAAAGCGTTATGGTAGAAGCAAAGTGGATTTCAAGAGAAAGAAAGTGAGCAGGAGGGTTAGGAGAAGGAAGGGGATGGTCTAACACCTGCAACCACCCTATGCTGATGCTTTTTTGTCCTGTTTTGAACTGTTTCTGATACTACTTGGTTCTAGAAGAAGAACTTATTTTTTTTTCTTCTTTTTAACAGTCAAAAGTAAGATTGTCTGTTACACTTAGCACTTTCAGTGCTGTTTGTCTCAAGCTGTAAAGCTACCTCATATTCTATAAACACATTTCTTCATAATTGTTTTTTTCTTTTGCTCTCATCTCTGTTAATCAACTGCTTCTTACATAACATATACTGTAATGAAAATACATGACACAGGCTGCTGCAAGCAACAGATCATGAACCCTTTGGACCACTCATTTTGCACTTGCCAGTCAAGAAGCATTTTGCTTAAATAATGTGCATTGTGTTCATTCTCCCTTCAATTAGAGTAACCAGGTAAGGTAATTGGGCACCTAGCAAATGTGGCAGCTGCAGGCAGTAATCATAGCTCCAGCACCGGCTCCCATGGCAACTGATGTGTTTACATTCACAAAAGTACACAACATTTTCTTCCTTTACACAATAGAGAAAAAAAAGGCTTTAGAGCTGCAAGGAAAGAGCGGGGGGGTGGGGGGGTTTACAAGGATAAAGGTTTAAGCAAGTGGTTGGGAGAAACAGTGTTTGTTCTTTGCAGTGGAAACTTAGAGGATAATGGGTTGTTATCAGACAACAATTAAGCATCTTCACCTCCTGAACTCAGCCTGTCATCCCCTTTAAACTAAACTGCCCAAGAGAAAGAGGCAGGAGGGATTCCAGTGGTCCAACACTGTTTCTGCAGATGTGACACCAGTGTGGCTTCAGAGGTACCATCCTTATAGAATGCTTTGCAATGACTATTTTGAATGAAGTTATAAAATATTCCTTCAAAGATACCATGGAAAAAATGTTGTCACTACCAGCTTTGCCTGAGAAGTTGTATGAGGGTTGAGATATGCCTATTTGTGTGTTGCCAAGTGTTAGAGAGAGGGGTGGGTGTTTAGGGCCTGAGCTATGTGTATACAGGGAAATTACAGGACCTTTTACCCTTCCTTGTCTTCCCAAGAACTCGGCATCTTCTGCTTCTCCTGCAGTGGACGCAAGGCAGCCAATACCTAAGCACTGCTTTCTTTTTCCTGCCTACACATACTCTAAATTTAAATGGAAGCATGACTTGACCATGCTGGCAACTTAGGTCGAAGGTATGTCTGATCATGTGGGTGGGTTAGTGTCGTGGCTTAAGCCTTGTCGGCAGCCAAACACCACACAGCCACTCACTCCCCCTTCCCTTCTGGCACTGAGAAGGGACAGAGAGCCAGGCTTGGGGTTTGAGATAGGACTGGGATGGGGAAAAATCACCCTTTATGGTCATGAGCAAAAGGCAGACTTGTTAAGGGAAGAAAAAAAGAACGTACATTTATTACAGACACTAAAACACGTAACAGAGTAGGACAGTGAGAAGCATTGCCACATCTTGAGAACACCTTCCCCCCACCCCTCCCTTCTTCCCGGGCTCAGCTCTGCTCCCGATATCTCTACCTCCTCCCCCAGTGGCGCAGGGGCAGGGAATGGGCGGTGCAGTCAGTGCTGCCGCTTCTGCCATCTGCGGTGGGGGGGTCTTCTGGAGCTTCTTCCCCTGATCCATCGTGGTCCCCCTCTCACAGGAGACAGTCCTCCACAAACTTTCTCTGATGTGAGTCCCTCCCACAAGCTTCAGCATTTCCTTACACTGCTCTGTTGTGGGTCACTAACTTTCTCCAACTGGATTCCCTCCCACAGCTGCAGCCCTTCCCGAGCTGCTCCGGCGTGGGACACCCCCGCATGCTGCAATCCTCCCAGTGCTGAATTACAGAAGTGAGGCTGCCTTTTCTCTCAAGACCCCGGCCTTCTTCAGGCACAGCACCTTGATCAACCAGGTGAAACACAGGCCATAAATCAATGTCTGCTCCACCATAGATCTCCATGGGTGGCAGGGGAGGCTGCCCTGCCATCTCACCACAGGATACAGGGGGGTCTCTGCTCTGGCACACCTCCCCCCTCCTTTCTTCCTCTGTTCCTCCACTGACCTTGGTGTTCACACAGCTGCCCCAACTCCTCCTCACCAGTCCCACTGCACGTCACCACGTCCCTTCTTAAATACGTTATCGCAGAGGCGCAGCTGATGGGCTCAGGTTTGGTGCAGAGGTGGAGCTGACTTGGAGCTGGGGGAGCTTTGAGAGGCTTCTCACAGGGGGCCACCCCTATAGCCCCCTCCCTTGCTACCAAAAAACCCCACCAGTCACTCAAAGCCAGGACAGTTAGGAGAAAACAAGTACAAAACAAGCACAGCTGAAATTGCAGGAAAACTGCTCAAATGTAGTAGAATTTACCTTGCTTAAATTCTCAGGTGGAAAATGTGGGCATAAGACAGCTTTAAGCTTGAGAGATATTTCTGTCAGATGTTTTGAAAAAACGATGCTCTGAATGAACTTCCAATGAAAACACAAATAAGTATTAAAAAATACCAGTCCTGTATTTATTAGACTTCTCTGTTCATTCGGGGAGCTGTTCATCCTAATGAACACTTGTTCCTCTGGACTGTGGCTCTTGGTTGACTCAGAACAGATTCCACTCATTAGACCAACATACCTTGAACAAATAATTTATAGACATTTCCTCATTCACAAATTTCTGGACTGATGCAATAAGCAGTTAAGACTCATCCGATGTTCTGTAATGAGCTGTGAATCCTCAAAGGAAAAATTGAAACAGTGCAGCTTAAACTGAATACATGTTCTCCTCATTACCATGCATTGCTCAAGCCTAGAGAATTATGCATTTGACAGTTGGACTAAATTTGTCAGTTCTGAACCAGGACAGGTGACTGAACTAAAGGTCATGGTCTGTTTATGGCTATGGGTAACCCCAGAGTTATAAAAGATGAAGACACTTTAGGATTTCCAAGGTCTGCATCCTCAACTGATAAAGGAGGAGGAAAGGATAAATCATCTCCATGTATCTACCTGGTAGCAGGGTTATGAAGTAAGATGTTAAAATTTTCCTGTTTAAGACTGTGATTTATGAATTAAGCCCTGGTATTGCAATGAGATCCCCCTACGCATATGCAAATTCAGTTACGCCAGTGAGTCTGTGCTAGGGTATTGGGCTCTGTCTGCAGAGATTTCATTGTCAGGCTGTGTTTTAAATTTTCTGATTTATTTATTCAGATAAAAAGTTCTATTATGGTCAAACAGATGGAGTACCTCAATAGGATTAAGCACATCAGGATTTCATTCTACAGAAATTACCCCTGGATCTGCCACTCTTCTTCTAGGTAACCTGGTGCACGCTTTTTTGCTTCTCTGCCTCTTTCTCATTTCCCTGTGTGTGAAATGCCACCAGTCTATCTAGTATTGTTTAAGAAAACTATGTATACTGTAAAAGTGTTTGACTTTTTTTGCCCAAATCATCTGTAATTTTGAGATTATCATGATAAAAATTGAGCTCAATTTTAGATATAATTTCTGTTATTGAAGGTGCTTTGCTGCAGCCCTTTAGAAGAGCTGTGACAGACTTGGCTTAGTGATTGCTCATAAAGTGTCAGTTAAATAGAAGTTACATTAAATTAAAATTTTAGATGTGCTACCCTATGTAAAAGTAATAGAAGATGTTAATAGAGCTATCAAAAGATTTCCTTTATGTTTTAATCACTTTGTAAAAAGATTATTCTGGTGCAATTTTTAAAAAGAAACATTCACTTTGAGTAGATTCAGTTATTTCTGCTCACTTGAAATACACTATTTCAGTGCAGTCTCAGTGGGAATAACGTCACTGCACAAAGGGGTATGAAACTCTTTTATGTTATTGAGGGGGACTGAGTCAGTTACCTTACATAGGCAAAGACTTAAGATGGGCCAAAAAAAATTTATTAGTTCCTGATACATGGTGGACATTAGAGTAATCTGAAAAAAGGCCTTAGAAACTACATCAAAACTTTAAACATTTTGCAAATGGTATGGTTTACCAGTTACATTTTAGAGCAGAATAATTGTGATAATTCAAAAAAGTCTTCTTCCAACATTTTCTAGGAAAAAATTTCCTTATAATTTATTTTCCAAGGAAAAGTATTCTAAAGCAATTAATCAAAGTAAAGAAAAGTCAACAATGGAAAATATTGCTTGACGATGCATTTCCTTGTTTTGAATTTCACTTTTGAATCAATAGTACGTCACATTTTAAAATGTTTTATGAAAAAAAAACCTCTGCCAAAATGATTTATGGTTTATTCTTCAATTTATTGGCCACTTATTGTAGTGTAATACAGGCTACAGAAATAAAGCATAGTGGAGCATTATGCTTTTTGGTAACTGTTTAGAGGCAGTTTCTATATAATCTACCAAAATCTGAAAAAAGTTTTTTGGAAGGAGTCAGTCCTGTAAATAGTATTAGATGATGATCTTTGTGTACCTTTTTTGAGGAGTACAGTCTCTGCCTGACCAGAGGTGCAAGCTACTGCCGAAGCATGCTCAACAACATACACTGAAGGTTCCATAAAATGATCAAATAAAGCATGAAGTCGACCAGTGAAAAAAAAAAGTATTTGTAGTATAGCTCTTCCATCAGAACTTACTTCGTTTATTGAAATTCATACTGGATTTTTGTGACTTTTCAGGATCTCCTTTTTCATGATAGGTATCATTTATAAACCTGTGTCAACAGAGAGCACCACTGTGGGAGAAGAACTCCATAAGAAAAATGAAAAGCTTAAATCCAGTGACACTTGCATGGGTGTCTTGCCAACCGTATGACCCTGACCTTTTTCCTTCCAGCCCGAGTTCAGTTACTGTAAGTATATTGAATCTTACAGGACATTTGTGTCATTCCTGAGTCGGATTAGCAATACAGACAGCCCAGCAACTGGTGCATCCCTAATTATGTAGTAATTGAATCATGCATCAAGATCCTGTGATATCAGTGCTCAGTATAATACCCGTTGACATCATCCTGATCGTTTAAATGACAAAAAGTGTAGCTGCTAAGAAAGCAATACGATTTCCCTACTGTGACTCTGGTCGATACTCTCACGGATGAGTTAAACCTTTAAGCAGAGCCCGAGGAAGGGGCAGAAGCGCTGAGCCCGGCTGGCCCTGGGGCCCCCGCCTGCCCGCTGCCCCCTGAACCGGTCGCTACTGGGGGCAGCGGGAGCTGCACAACCCTTCTGCCCACACAGGGCACCCATGGACCTGCCCTGACCTGCTCGGGCAAGGGAAAGAATGGGTTTATTTAAGGTAAAGGAAAAAAAACAAAACAAAACAACCAGCCTTTCTTTCCCCTTTCTCCAGAAGCTGCAGCCTGAGCATTTATTTATGCTTGTGTGAGATTCAAAGGTCTTATCAATAGTTTAGCAATATTACTGTAGGCAGGCTAATGGGATTCAAGTTTAATTAAGGGTTGTATTTAATTTGGTTTGCTTATTATCACTTAAAAAAAAAACCAAAACAAAAAACAAAGAACCTAAAGCAGCCATCCGTTAAATATGTTCCTATTGAAAGTGGCATTTGCCCTATGTCTGGAAAAGACAGAACTTTACAATCCTGAACTGTGGCTTTCTGAGTAGCTGCTGGGAATGACCTTTCCAAAGCCTTGTATCTCTGTTGCATCCTGAAGTTTCCTTCCTTTTCTTACCTTTGAAAGGCTGTTCCACCTCAGGATAAGTCAGTGTACGTCTCTGCTATGGTCATAAACCTGTGGGCCTATTACATAGCTCCCCTTTTGACCTTTTCCTGTAAGGTTGCCCTGGAACTGTGTACAATAAGACCTCAATAAGTCTCAGGAGACCAGAAATAAGTGGAAAAAGATGTTTAGAGAAACAGGGAGAGGTGGCAAGAGCATAGCAGCTCTGTTGGGTGTCTCCATCCCTGGTGAAGGGCCTCAGCAGGTCCCGGGGTGCAGCTGGGTTGCTCTGCCATAGCCCTAACGTACCCTGCTTGGGGTCCTCCAGCAGCAACAACCCCTCAGCACCCCACTAGTGAAGTCTTTTTGTCACTCGTCCAGTGATTGGAAATTTGTTACTGGAATCTACTCTTTGTCATGCCTTTGAACATGAGGTAAGGCAATACTGTCACAGCCCATAACTTTCCCAGTAAGTGCCCCAAACTAGTTGGTGGAAGAGAAAAAAGGGGTGATGCCATCAAGGAGCGACTGTGCCTGGTAGCGTCTGAGTGACAGGGCACCGAAGTGCACCGTGAGCATCCAGCTCTGAGCTCCCCCATCACTCAGCAGATTTGGACCTTAGTCATGGAGTCAGGCTGCTGGCTCCTGCGGGCTAGGACACAAAACTGTGTATTTTCCTGCCTGGGGAGGTCCTTTTGCTGTGCAGGGGGTTCAGGATGCTCCTTGCTCATCAGCATGTAGCTCGGCCTCTGGTTTTGATTATGTAGAATGAGTGACCTTTCTGGTGGGGTAGTTACTTGCTGGCAAGGTCACGAGAAGGTGGGCACGCTCTCTTGATGAGTTCCCGAAGGGGCTAATTGTATACTGGGCTGCAGAAGATTGAAATAAGGGGCTGAGGTGCACCTTCCTTTATATTGCTTTATGGCATATCAACCAACGGAGCGGGGTCACTGGTGCTCACCCCAGTGGGACATGACCCCCTCTGGAGCCATCAGGGGCACGCTGGACAATGTAGTCATGGTTCCAGAGGGGCTCTGCTGGTGGTGCTGTAGGGGAGGTTACTGTCAACTGTTTTAGGGAAATATTGTGAATTTATATGTACCCTTTCTTGGCATATGCAGCAGGTTAAGCGCACGTATTTGTGACAGGAATTCGAACTGCTAGCTCTATAAAGAATCCACAATGTTTTCTGTAGAGAAGTCCTATTCAAAGTCCCACATACAATATTCCTGAGATAGTGGGTATCCTGTGTGGCTTGGTTAACATTTGGAACTTGTTTTCTGAGGGAAAGTCATTCCACAGGGTAGAGCCAATGTCACTGTTATTTGCTGATGCACAGAGGGACCCGCAAGCACCGTTGAGGTTAATTAATCATGCAAGCACTGTGGTCTCTGCTTCACGCTACATGGTGGAAAAATTAAAAAGAGACTGAGACAGTGACCAGAGCACACAGAAGGAACAACTCAGCTCTCCAGAGGAGAAAAAAAAAAAATCTCTGGAAATGCGGCAAACAATCTGTGGGCCATAGGTGCTAGGAAGAAGTTTAATTTCTAATGAGATTAGTGAATGACTTTCAGTCAACTTGGATCAGCAGAGGACAGAACTTTTAATAAAAATATTTGAGAAATTCTGGACTTTCTACTGAAGAGGAATGTATATAAGGTACAGAAAAGAGAATAGAGTTGAATAAGAATTTCTGATTGATCTAAGACAGAAAATGTCTAGCGAAGTTAACTGAACTGACATTAAAACCAAAACCACTCAGCTTTTAGAAACCCTATACAAACACCCAAAGAAAGGGAAGTCCAGCAAATGTAAGAAGAAAACCCACAGAAAACACCTGCATGTGGAAAAGCAGAAAGAATTTAATCACTTTTCAGGAGTATATAAATGCCATCATGCAGTGTTCAGTGTCAGGATGATCAGCTTTCTTGAAATCACAACCCCCCAAGTTTTTAAGGTAGCTTTCCAGGAAACTATTTCCTTTAGCACTTCTTATGTATTTATCTTAAACGCATCCTTTTCTTATCCTCAATGTACAATTCAGTTATAAAGCATCAGTTTACTTCACTATATATTTATTTGAAAGAAAAGCTGCTCGGAAAATCTTTATTGTGTGCAATTGTAATAAATTTTAATTTAAAATTCTGACTAAACAGAACTAGTATTTACCAAGTTTCTGCAACCTACCCAAATCTATTACATTACAAACAATATTGTTTTGACTGCTGTTAAGATGGGATCAGATATAACCAGTGTCACACTCCTTAAGAAATAGAGAGAACTGGCATTTTAAGATAACATGAGACTATTTCCTAATACATGGTGCATCTGACACTGTATATTCTTGCTCATACATTCTGCATCAAGCTTTTTATCTTATCTCAACCTTTTAAAGATGCTTACATTCCTGAATAATCAGCATATCTGTGGAGACACTGAAAGTTAAGAATTTAGTCAAATTTCATGTTAAAGAGGTATCGTGTTCACATCAAAACGTTAGGTCATTTCAGAGGTAATGTGTACTAAATAAGTTATTTTTTTCTGCTTAGATGCTATGTGTTTTCTGTAAAAGTTAGATTTATGGTCAGACAGCAGTCCTTCAGTGAATGCATTGTTCTGAGCCTGAGCATACACAAAATGTTTGTTTTAATTTTCTAGCTACTTAAATATATTTTCACACATTCCAATATTATTCAGTAACTCAAAGCATTTTTGCCCTTTTCATTGTCACTGTCTTTAAAGAACCTAAAAATGACAGCTAGGGAATCCTCACCATAAGGAAAAAAGTAACTTGTAACAACTAGAGAGCACTTTACAATACTTACAATGTCAGGGAAAAGAGATAACCGACTTGTAAGGATGTGTCTCCATGATCCATATATTAATGCTAACAGAAACCAATATTTTTGGTCATTCTGAACTTCTGGAGCAAATGAGGAAAAATGATTGCAAATTTCTGAATACAGTCTTCAAGATATGGTGGAAATTGAGCTATGGTTCACTTTGTCTTAAATAGCATATCATACTGGCAATCAACAGGAATAAAATATTAGTTCTCCCCTTTCTTTAAACCACATAGGTGCTTTTTTTTTTTTTTTTTTTTTTTTACATTATCATCTGTAAATCATGCTAGATTATTGATTTTCAAACCATTTATACTTTTTTTCACTTTCAGACAGCCTTAATGCAGATTAACTCCCACGTTAAAAGTAATCAAGCAAATAATGGATTTTGCTACTTTTAACTGTATAGTTACAAAAAAATTATTGGGAACATTTTGCAATTTTTATGCTTTGAAGCATCAAAATGCAAAAGAAAGGCTCTTTCTAGTCAAGCTTTTTTTTTTTTTATTGTAGTGAGCTAGTGTTTTATTGGAAAAACATGAAGGTTTTGTCTTACTGGAATGTATCATCTCATGAGGGTGAATTTCAGACAACAGAGCAATTTAATTTGCTGTCAAAGTGTCCTATATGAAGGATTATATACTTTTTTTTTTTCCTCTGTAGAAGCCAATGTATTTTCCATATTTTGACAGTTAACAAAAAAAAGTCTTAAGAGTTTCATTCCTAGAAGTAATGTTAACATTATTTTATGAGATACTCTGTTTGCAACCTAACATTTGGCAATTCACAAGGACTGCAAAGCTTTCTCTGCATACAACATAGTCTTATGATAATACTATTGCTAACTTTGGTGCTCTGGCCAAAATCACATCTTCATTTGCCCCAGAGGTAAGGGAGCTTGTTTTTTAGGAAATGTGTCTTGACTTCCTGACTAAATATTACTGTTGCAGTTGCTCTCATATTCATGATCCATACAAGCATAAAATTGAACTTGTACATCAGGACCTTACTGGAGGAATAACAAGAACTGCCCACAATTCTGCCTGGAGGGCCCTGGGAACAAATACTTAATTATGAAGGTAGGTTGGAGTTCAGTCCACTAGTCTTAAATTGGTTGATTGCTGCAAAGCAGTCCATTGCTGTATCTATGCAGGTGACTATCTGGGAGTTCCTTGACCACCCAGGGAATGAAGAAATTAAGTGGCGTGGATGTACACATGGGTGCAGCCCTGATACCCCATAACACCACAATAGAATGTCACAATGGCAACTCACTTCTAACTTAAGTCCCATAGCTCTTGCCACAAAGTCACTGCTGGATTTCTACCTGGAGGGGCAAAATTTCCAATGCCTGTTCTTTCCTTGAAGTGTGTGGTAAGTCTTGCTGGCCTTAGTGGGAGGTAGTAGAAAACATACCCACCTAAAATGTCTTTACTCAAGTCACGGGGTAACTCACACTGTCAAGAAGGGGACTGCATCCTATCTGAGGTCGGGGTGACTGGGGAAGAAAGTTCTCCAATAGGTTAGTTCCTCTTTAATTAGTTGCTGCCCACTTGCTTAGTGACAGCATTTTAGAGACGGTTCCAGACAAATGTAAATAATCAAGCCAATGTCCTGCAGACAGATATTTATTTGAACTTTCATCTCTTAATCTATATAACATGCTTTAAATCTCACTGCAGGCTATTAGTAGACATAGAGATGACGCTTAAACTAGAATAAACCAAAACTGGATGGCTTAAGAAAATTGTTGTTTTTGCAGACAAGGCAGGGACTCAATGGCTTTTGACACTGATCACCTTCCCTGTGGTTAAAAATAATCCCTAAAAGGAAGGGCACATAGATGTGAGAAATGTAGGAGCCTATCTTGGTTTCACTACTACTGTACCTATTTGAAAGGATGTGGAAAATTATTAACCAGCCATCCTGAAATTACTTGGAGAGGTATAAATGAGCAGAAACATCCCTTTTTCTCAAGCTGTAGCAGAATATTTGTACTCCATGAACAAAACGAGAATGGGTGAGAGACCTTCATAATGATGTGAACTGACCACTGTTAACCTTGTACTTCCTTAGCATTTTACTGTCCCTTTCTCCAGCTCTTCTTTGCAGACTTTGGACTTTCAGGGACAAGAATCAGCTTCAATGTGTTAAGTTCTTAGTGCCATGATGCCTGAGCAGGGCTGTGGGTTTTTTCACTATTTTTTCACTGTGAGTATAGTTAACCACAGGAACAGGTTGACCAGGGAGCTTGTGGGATCTCTGTCCTTGCAGGTTTTCAGGATACGACTGCAAAACTGTAGTTGATGGCTGTGCTCTAAGTTCAATGCTGCTTTCTGCAGAAAATTGTTAGTACTTTAGCTTCACTTTTTTTTTTTTTTTTTTTTGCATTTCCCTTCCACTTCTTGTGTTCTTGTTCCAGCTTTGGCTGGAAATCCCAGCCTGATTGCATTGCTATTACAGAGCTGGATTTTGCCTTGTGTTTATAATGGAACTCTATGATAGATGCACAATTACAGCCAGATTTATCAGAAATACAAAGAAATCTGTCACCAAATTTACACCTTCCTGGATTCTTTTTTAATACCTTGAGCAGTACTTCCTATCATAAGATGAGAACACTGTGTGAGGGACTGTGTCTTTGCGATGCCAGTGAAGGAGCTGCAAGACTTCCTATGATTGTCAGAGCAGAACGCTGGGGCTGTTCAGGGCTCCTACAACACTTAAAAATGCTATTTTTGCTCTATTTTACCTCATAAAAATGTCCCTGTTACTGGTGCCATGAACAAGATAGGGCACAAAAGGGGCCATTTGGCACTGACTGAGTATGAGGGCTGTCTCAGACTTGTTTTTTCCATCTCAGAAAGGCACTTCTGACTCTAAGTTGCTCATATTAAGCACAGCTACTTTCCAGTTGGTCCCTTGGCTTTTATTATCCATTACTCCAGCCCTAATAGTTCTTGCCAGCCTTTTATTTTGAGAGACTGCATTGCTTGGATACTAATACTGTATTTCTTTTGAATTTAATCTGCCAAAATGGGACAAAGCTGATTTCTTGAGTACAATTTCTTTCTCAGGCCAAGGACATTAAGCCTTTACAACAAGCTGTATATGTTACAAACATTTTAGAGATTGTAATTTTGTTATGGGGAAGGGACATAAAACAGTCAGGTTTGAAATATTTACAGCTGAAGGGAGTGCAGAATGAGTAATCAGCTTTCCGTCAGTATTGGGTATAAGATCAAATTTTAGAGATGTTAATGGGAACCTTTATGGTGCTTGAAAATTTCCTACCACTTTCTGAAGCAGGACTTCTCCTTCCATCTTTGTGTTCTTTCACATTTCCCAGGTGTAAATGACTTATGTATGGCCAAATAAATTCTGAGTTAAATTACATCCAATGCTGCACTGGGGTATATTTCTCAATGCTTCCTATCTGTCACCTTTAAATTTATAACAATTTTTTCTAACCATTTGGGAACTGAAACTTTCTGTTCTTGGCATGTTTCTTAGAGGCTTTCTGGAAAGTTTGATCAAAAAAATATTTGTTTGCTTTTGAGAATGAAATGTAAAAGTAAGTTGTTTTTCTCAATTATTTTGACCAGCAGTGGTTCTTCAAGTATTAAGATAAGAAATGTGAAGTTTAAGAGGGTCAAGCTAGCAGTTTCTTTCATTCTTGCTGTGCAAATCCATCCAAAGTTGTCGATAATCACCATTTGCAGAGAGATAACATGACTGTATTATATGTAATTCTTCATCTTGCTTAGTCTATTGAAACATCTTTTAATACGTTCATCTGAATAGTGGCAAAATGGATTTTCCTTTTACAGTGCCATCTTTTCCTTATCAGAATAATTTTTACTTTAAGGAAGGACTGTTGTGTAGAAGACAAGAAGAAAATCTATTATTCTCACATCATGAATGTAACATCTGTATCTGTGATATTTAAGTGTACTTATCCTTACACTTGTAGTTCTGGCTGAAATGTATTATTTATTCAAATGCTTCTGGAAGCTAAACATACAGATGAGCCAGAATAGACAGAACTATTCCTTGAAAAACATATAGACATCAATTCTCTATGATAAGCAAATTTTACAGTTATTGCAATGATCTATCATTATTATTGTTGCTAATGAAACACCCAGATCTCATTAAGTCTTCAGAGTAGCCATTTAATAAAATATTGTATAGCATTTCATTATTGCAAAACTGTTTAGACCCTCAGAGACAACTGGTAGATAATCAATAAGTATTAGACCAAGAAGATGGCAAGTGTTGTTTTGCTTTGGTTTGTTTTTCTGAATTAATTAATGAATCAAGTTGGATTTTCCATGGACAAAAAAGTGGCCTTGACCAATAAAGCCCATTTAATATCTCTGTCCCTTCTATGTTCTCCACCTATCTGGCATTGATTTATAAGTAGAGCTTGCAGAGAGCTGTTGCTAGGGGACAGAGCTTTTGTAGGTCCCCATTAAAGCAATATTTCTGAAGAAGAAAAGTAATTTACATACTTCAAGTGCAGCCTACAAAAAAAATTTAATCAAGTCCCAATAACTTATAAAAGGGAACAAACATAACCATCTATATAAATAACAGCCCTTATGCCAAAGAGAAAAAAAGGAGCATAGGTCAGACTCTCTTGTCTAGATGCTACTCCTCAGTTCCCGGGGAGATAACCTGAGTGATTTTTTTATTTCAGTAAATTTCATCCCAGTTTATACCTCACAAACAAGATCAGAATACTTGGAATGGATTTGACCTAACATACACATTCATCTACTTTAATTTAACAGAGTAACCCAAGCTGACTAATCTCTGGGGTAAAAGTCATAGAAGGGAAGAAAACCCTGTTAAGACCACCTGTTCTAGTTCCCCAAGTAGTCAAATGTTTTCTGAGTTGTTGCCCTGGAGAAGAGTCTGCCCTACTGAGAAGAACCCCTGTGATGGGACTGTGCTTTTATACCTGGTTAAGTTCCCTAGCTCTTGACTTCCTTTTTTTTTTTTTTTTCCTGTTAACTGTTCCATATATATAAACGCATCTGAAATGTTCCTTTTGTATAGCTTTCTGTCACATCAGTTTCAAAAAAATATGGATAGATGACTATGAATACTCCTCAAATTCTCTTCCTTTCCGGTTTCTAAAAGCTTACTTTTGCAGGACTTAAAGGTTCATTACTTTCTTAAAACATACATTTCATTGATGAGACTGTTTTTCTGTAAGTGTTGCTCAGAATTTATGGCTTTTGCCAGAATTAGCACTGCATTGAGAACAACCTGTTCTCCTTGGCTAGATGACCGTCAAATTGATGTGAAAATGCTCCCCCTTGATAGGATGAATGTATATGGCCACATAAATCATTCCCTGTTTTCTTAAGTGGTTTGAATGAGTATGTGACCAACATTTGTTATGATTCTTCTTCTCTTATTTTGGTACATAATCAGGACAGATTAGATTAAGCCAGCTCCGGTAAACCATATTTTCAGCTAACGGTTGGACAAAGCAATGCTAGTGACTCTAGGCAGCTCCATGTGGCATTAAAACCCCAGAAGAATAAAAAACTATTGGCAGAGGCTGCAATGAAGTCTGCATTGCATTTATAATACATAACAGAATCTGTCTCCGCAAAGGGTTTGTAGAGGGCAAGTGAAATTTATCATGGATTTGTTGTGTGATAGTGTAAGAATAAGTAAAGGCCCCAGGTGGTTTCAGGATCCTATTTTCTTAGGCTGCCTTGCTATGCACATGAATAGGCAGTTCCTTCCCTGTACAGTTTTAATTATAAAACCAAAAGATAAAAGTGGGAAGTGATTTTTGATAAAGCCCACAAAGCAGACCTTTAGCAGAGCTAAAAATTGAACCTAAACTTCCTACATCTTAGGTCAATGACTCAACTATCATCTCTGGAAGAGTGAATGTGCACGACTAATTATTGTTAATTTACTTTTGACATGCTGTTTGGCTGCACTAGAAAGACATGCCCTGCCTGGAATCTGCTCTGAAGCATAAAATCTGGCTGTTTGTTCTGCTTATGGAGAAAGGAGAAAAAAAAAAAATACTGAAACTGAATTTCTGATTTCATCTCTACCTTCTCAGGGGTTTTGTTTTGTCAGAGACTTTTTTCCCCTCTAAACTCTAAATTATAGGTTTAAAAGATGTGTTTTTTTTTTTTTTTTCTTTTAAGACAGCCATCTTTAGAAGAGATTTGTGGGTTAAAGTAACTTGCAGAAGCTAAAGAAAAGTGAAAATGAAGAAATGTTTTTGGGAAAAGGCTATACAGACATCAGTTAAAGACTTAATGTTACTTTTCAGATAAAACAGTATAACTCTAAATTTCTCTGTTAAGACATAGTGGGCATGGTATTGTACACTGTGTATGATTGCTGCTATTTGCCATCAATAACTTGCAATGTCTAATACAAATCTTTTCATATCACTTTCAGAAATAGTTTGAAGGAAAAATGGACCAGTACAAACTCATATTGTCAATTTATAGATCAGTGAATTTAGATCATTACAGCCATAGTAGATGGTGGCAGTGGACTCTTTCTAAGAAGTACACTGTGGGAAAGAGGAGGAAAAAGCATTTCTCCCACAACAAAGCAGACATCAAGCTATTAATCTGAATCAATATAAGCACTTCCAGATCTTATAGATCCCACTATTGCTATTCCAAAATAAATTACAAGATTAACGGTTCATGTTTGTCATGTCTGACACCCAGAGTGTGGTCGTAAATAGCTCTTTTTCAAACTGCAGCCTGTCACACTTGGGGTGCCCCAGGGAATGAAATTGGGCCCAACACTATTTAATATCTTCGTAAGAGATCTGGATGATGGTGTAAAATGTACCCGATGAGGTTTGCTGATGATGCCAAGCTGACTGGGGAAGTGGACACTTCAGAAGGGAGAGCCACCCTTCAGGAAGACCTCTATAGGCTGGAAAGGTGGGCTCTGAAGGACCTTATGAAGTTGAACAAGTGTCAGGTCTTACACCCGGGAAAAGATAATCCAGGAGTGCAGCACAGGCTGGGATCTACCTGGCTGGGGAGCAGCTCTGGGGAAAGGGACCTGGGGAACCTGGTGGACAACAAGCTCAATAGGAGTGACCAGTGTGCTGCTGCATCAAAGCAAGCCAACAGGGTGCTGGGCTCCATCAACGAGGGCATCACCAGCAGAGATAAAGAAGTCATCATCCCACTCAGTGCTTGTCAGGCCACACCTGGAGTAATGTGTTCAGTTTTAGTACCTGCTCTACAAAAAAGATGTGGACAGGCTGGAGAGGGTCCAGAGAAAGGCAACAAAGATGATCAAGGGGCTGGGAAGCCTGCCATGTGAGGAAAAGCTGAGAGAACTGGGTTTGTTCAGCCTTGAGAAGAGAAGGTTTAGGGGAGACCTTATCACCCTGTTCCAGTATTTAAAGGGTGGCTATGAAGAAGATGGAAACTCCCTTTTTGCAAGAAGTCACATGGAAAAGATGAGGGGTAATGGGCACAAGTTACTTCTGGGGAGATTCTGACTGGGCACAAAAGGAAAATTTTTCACCATGAGAACAATCAGCCAATGGAATAATCTCCCCAGGGAAGTGGTGGATTCCCCAACATTGAACACTTTTAAGATTCAGCTAGACAGGGTGCTGGGCTGTCTTGTCTAGACCATGCTTTTGCCAAGAAAGTCTGGACCAGATGATCCTTGAGGTCCCTTCCAACATGGTATTCTCTGATTTTATGTATGTGGCAGCTACCTTCTTTCCCCTACTGCCTGAAGGCCCCAAGGGCATAAACCAGTGCCCACTGCAGACAGCAGGAAGATGTCAGTCTTGGTATCTGTGACCAGGTCATGTCAGCAACAGGCAGAATGACACAGCCATGAGAAAACCCTTCTGGAGAGGAAAGAAATAGGAGGTGGAGGAGTGGGGGGGGAAGAATGAAAACTCAAAAAACCACTACTGAAGTTGTCAGAGGGCATATAGCAGGTGCACAGTAGCTTAAAAGCATGGAACAAGTAAAACCTATGTGTTGGACCCTCACTTTATATTTCCATCATTTCCATCACACTTTCAGGGTGCCCTGCAGCCTGTCTCACTTCATGAGACCCACAGGACATGGAGAAGCACAGGGTCTACAAATAGCTGTTCAGGGTAAGAGGCTGCTCAGGGACTTTTTACCAGCTTCTCTGTTGCTATGTCATCACAAGTGACACTGTCCCTAGCCCTGTTCATGGGGCTGCTCAAATAAACATTCCTAACCAGCTGGGTAAGGAAATGCCTGCTATTTAAACTACTAAAGCCAAGCCAATTCATAAATAAGGGTGAATACGAATGAATTACACAAACATACAGGGATAAAATAAGAAAACTTAAACACTATGAGTTCCAAGTAGCAAGGGACATGACAAGCAACAACAGTTTCAGTGAATACATTAGAAATAAAAGGGAAAATGAGAAAAGAGATTGAACAAGAGGTTCTACAGAGAAAAAAGAATCATTTGCTTTCATCAGAGAAAGGAGAATTGTTTGCTTTCATCTTCATGGAAAAGGTAGATTGTGCTGGATACTTTAACAAATTAATTTTAACAAGGTGTTTGGAATGCAGGCTGGAGTTTAGAAGAGAACAGTTCAGGGAATATTTATGTAAGATTGGTACATTCAATTTCTCAGGGTTTGATGAAATTCACCCCAAGAAATGAGGCAAAGTAATCTCTGAATGATTAGTGATTATCTCTGGGAAGCTGCAGATGGGAGAGATCCTAGAAGACTAGAGAAAAACAAACCTTTTCTATTTTTTTTTTTTAATTATTTTAAGGGGGTCTGTGGAATTATAGATCAAGCAGTCTGGTTTCAGTTCCTGGAAACAATATGGAACAATTTATTGAAGTAATTTGAAGTACATACAAAAGGTAAAGGTTGTAAAAACAGGCAACAAGGAACTGTCAGGAACTGATCAGATCAAATTTGTCTGATTTCCTTCTTTGAGAAGGGTGACAGCCTAGCATAGGAAGGAAAAGGAGTAGATACAGATGTAAATAAACTCATAAAACTTTACACATTTTTCCAACATTAAAATCTCACCAGTTGTGGAAATTATGGCATGCATGTAATTGCCTTCAAGGAGATATATAACTAGTTGAAAACTTTATTATCAATGGATTTTGGGAAAATACTATAAATACTACTGAAAGTTTAGAGAGTTGGACAGAAAACCAAAAGGTTGTGTTTAATTATCTACAGAATCAAAGTTCTGTACCTAAGAGAAAAAAAAGTCAAATTGAACTTTGAAATTGGATATTTTTTCATAAAGAAAGCAAGCACTACAGTGGAAAAAGATATAGTAGGAAAGTAGTTTTTATTTTAGATTTATGAAGAAATGTGTACACAAAACATCTAGTAATGTTCCACACTTAACTCCAGAGAAGCCTTGGAAGATATATTCTTTATTCTGGAAACTACATTTTTAATGTGAAGACAAAGTAAAGAGAATCCAGCAGTGTGAATGATAAAGGATTTAGAAAGCATGACCTATGAGGGAACTGGCTTGCTGAGAGATGGTTGAGGATTACTTGATTATATGTAGTTACAGTATTGATGATCACCAATTGCTTACCAAGGCCATAAAAAAATCAATTAATTTTTCAGCATAGACAATTTTGGGTGAAAAAACTTAGAAAACTTGGGTAGGATGGTGGAGCACAAGATCGGATAACCTGAAGATACTGAGAAAGAAATTTTTAAGATCCAGCTACAGTAAGATCTGTGATTGAGGGCCAAGGCCTATATGATCTTGTTTTGGTGGAGGGAGATTACTTAAGATGATCTCTTGGGTACATTTTGAGTCTAACAACAACATACCAATGCCTGAAAAGAAGTTAGAGAGGATTCATTGCTACTCTTCTGGTAGAACCAATGCTGGAGGACAGGAAAAAGGTCAACCTGAGGACAAGGATATGAGCTTTTGAAATATGGACTCACATTGTTTTATGAAGGATCACAACGATCTGTTTTTAAAGTAAAAGACAGCAGCATTCAGAAATTACTGGGTTTTGCCACTTCCTGTCGTAATTATTTTGTAATCTTTAAAAACTGTTACACAACTAGAGGATATTATGCTTTTATCATGATTTTTAAAAAAGTAATTTGAGGTACCCCATTAAAAAGTTATGAAGACAATCCATCTTAGCCTTTTATTATGATCTTCCACATTAGATTCTGATGTGGTAATTTTCTGGAAATTGGAATAACTAAATTATTTTCTAGGCCTGAGAATTCAAATTCAGAGAGACTGGGTGATAGAGAAGAAGGGGAAAAACAATTTACCCTATATTAGAACCCCAAATCATAAGCTACTGTTTTGTCTAGTCACAAACAAAAAAGCAGTAATGAGCTGAATGTATTAATTCAATTTATATGATTGAATAATCTTTGGCTTTCAAGTTATATGCTTTGTGAAAATCTGAATGTGGATTGTCAAATTGTCCAGCCAGGAAGAAAAAAGCCTTTTGCTTACAATGAACTAATGATCAACTGACAATTTAATTACACAGCAGGGAAATTCTGAGGAGGAAATGGGGTACAGAAGCAAGTCTGCTTTTCCATACTGAAGTTTATTGCTTTGAATTAAATCTGAAGACACAATATATGAACAGAGATCAGGTATCTCACTCCACATGTTCTAAATAGCTTGTTGGATGGATACAGAGAGGGAGACACTGTTAAAATTTGGTCTTAAACTTAACTGAATAGAACTTAACTTCTATACCTGTCACTTGACTCTATAAATCTTTGTACCTATGTTGTCCATTCTAACTATTTTTAGAAACCAATGGCTTTTATTTGCTTTAACCTTTTTTTTTCTGCATTGGCTATGTTAATTTTACATCAGTTGGTTAACAACCCACCATTTCATCTGTATGGCATCTCATTTTTAAAGCTATGGTGCTGGACCAGACTTTCATTGTCTGGGACCTTGCATGTTTCTCTAGGGCATCTGAAGAGTAAGAAGCATCTTCCACTGATCCTCATGATAGATCAGGATAACACAAGAGATAAGAACTATGGTAATCAGCATTGGCTAGGAAAGCTTGGCTGTAAGCAGTAGGGAAGAGAAAAGATGACCTGCATCCTTGGAGTCCCAAGAGAATGTGGAACAATGATAATATGGCCTGGGGAAAAAGAATAAATCACTTTAAATAGGCCATTTAAAATTGTTATCAGTATTTCTCCCAGAGAATGGAAATAAATCATCTCTTCTGTCCTAATATGATTATGAATCACAAATCGAATAAATGCTAGCTAAAATATATGGAGTTTTCTCTCTGAATACAAGGGCATCTGAGGAAAGGAAAAAGGAGATTGTGAGACAAATTCATTTTGTTTCTCAGTAAAGCCACCTGCTGTATCTGACAGTCACAGAGAAAATACTTGTTGATAGCTGATTCCCCAGCTCTTTTCACTTCCAGGATCAGCCTTCTAATTTCCAAACCATTCAGGCACTTTCTCAAACTGCCCAAGGCAAACAGTAATGTCCTTATACCTTCTCCAGTTCATAAAGACATCCTTATTTGGGTTACCAGCTAATTGCTTTGTAAAGTGCATTTGAAAACTGGAATCTGAGTTCTAACTTGGATGTGACGTTCCATGTTAAAATTCCCCACGCACATAAACTTCAAGTTCTGCTTATTCCCTACAATACTGCAGCACCTCAGCAACCCATTGCCTAGAGCTCATGGCTGTGCCACCCAGGCATACAACAGAGTTGTTTCTCTCCCTGCCCAAGGTGCTTGAGCCAAGAAGCATGCTCAGTGTGCACTTCCTAGCTAAGTTGTGTCCAAAGAAAGACCAGAGTAACAAGTGTCTGGTTTACACAGTTAATACATTAACAGTCCTTAGAACAAAAACCAGGAAGTTCCTTCTTAAAAGTGAAAATAATGGGAAAATTATTCATCATATTAATTACTTCAAAGCTCCTCTTGTTTTTTGCTTCACTGATGAGACTTGTGAAGTGACGATTGTAATGGAACCTTTTTTTCAATAGGGAACATCACATTCTCTGTGGCTCTAAGCTCACCTCAAACTCAGTTCATGAAGGTTGCGAAACAGTTATCAGACAAGAGTTTCTGCTTTACGCTAACTTGAACTGGATTTAAACTAGTGACCTACAGAGGGAAGTCTTGCTAAGCTGCTGTTAGTTTTCCTTCTAATGTTTTGTTCCTTCTTCACAAAGAGAGAGGAGCTGAAAATATTTCAAATCAAACATTTAAATATCCTTAGACACAAACACATTCCATTGCCTTTAAAAAGTACACACAGCTTTTTGTATGAAGAGCTTCCTTTGCTTTATAGTTTGGAAAAGGAACATAGAAACACAGTGAACATTAAGCCTTCCTGCAAATCACAATGTTTTTTTCATCATAAAGTACAATGTAGAGACTAAAGTCCATTTCTGCTGAAAATATGCATCACTACATGTCTTGTTAACACTGATAACTTCCAGATGGCACTACTGACTCTCATAGACTGGCTTAGCCATGTCTGGGAATCCATAGCACAAGCTGAAGAAAATGCCTATTAGCACTTGTGATACAGCTGAGAAAGCGTTGTTGTTTGAGCCTACTCAGCAGCTAAATGCCCTGCAGTCGCTCACCCACCATCCCCCCACTTGGGAATGGGGAGGGAATCAGAGGGGCAAAGGGAGACTTGAGGGTTGAGATAAAAACAGTTTAATAACAGTAACAGAACAATACACTGACAGCAGTATCAGCAGGTAATGTACCACACAGCCGCTCACCACCCGCCAACCGACCGACACCTACCTGCTCCCGGCCAGCGATCCCAAACACAAAGGCCCCACAGCAACACTCCCAGAAGCAAGAGCCCTTCCTGGTTTACTCCTGCCTTTATATAGTGAGCACAACATCACATGACATGGACTATCGGCCAATCGGGGCCCAGCCCTCCAGCTGTGCTCCCCCCGCCCCCGCACACAGGTGAGGGCACTGGGACCTGGGGAGCCCCTGGGGTCTCAGGGGGCTGCAGCTCCTCCCGCTGCTGAACCAACGGGAGCTCTAGTCCGGCCCCAACCAGGACAGAAAGATGCTGGGAACATCCAGAAGAAGGATCAGTTCTACACTGTATTCCTTTCCTTGATATTTGTGCTTTTGGCATAGAACTTCAGATTGGATTCAAGCCCCCAAATGTGTTGATAAAACATGAAAGCCTTCTTGAAATCAATTTGGCTAACATGCATAAAACTACTGTAATAAAAAATTAAAAAATGCCCAGTGCTACTGTGTGATCTGAAAATCCAGGATCTTTGTTTAAACTTATTAATTAGACTGCTTCTTCAAATAAAATAACCATCAAGAAGATATTTATCACTGACTGAAAAGTCAAATTTTATAAGGAACATCATCAGAGTATTCCATTCTGTCTTTTCTCTTTGGATTTCTTCATGAGATGTATTAGATTAATATTTGTATTGCCTTTGTCATCATACTGTCCTTACTGACTGTACCCATATTATAGATATTAATAGCATTAGAAAAAAGTTGCATTATTCCTTTAGATACAGGAGAAATTTGCTTCATAGAACTTCTGCAAGTTATTTGTACAATTTGTTTCCATATGATTTATTCCAAGAAGCTGATACAAGGAAATCTCTCTTGAAAACTAAATCAAAATTCCACTTTTCACAGTTGGTTATAGTCAGCTGGCACAACTGTCTAGCTCTTTCCTTTGAACATATAGCACTTTTTGAAGATAAAAAGTTTTGAATATTTTATACTTGAATGCCTCAGGACTTATTATTAGTTACAGCCTGAAGAGGAGTATACCACATACATAAGAAAGAAATTTTTGCCAGATGAATGTAGGGGGCTTACAACGGTGCGAAGTTGCTGTTAGTGAAGAGACAAGTAATGCTACTGGAAAGGTTACAGAGATGGTCAGCAGTAATTACTATGGAAGCCTTGGGAAAATATATCCATGCTTTAAATAGTATTTCAGGCACTGAAGAATTCTATGTACAAAGAAGTTCAATTTAGGAGAATTTTTAAGAGCAAATGAAGTGTTGCTTCCTTTAGGGTAGTCATGTATTAATGAACAGAATGAAGGCAGACTTAAAAGTGATAAGGTGGTTGGGATATTTCTCTGCAATTAGAATATGGGTTCTTAATGGGGAAGAATTAAGTTAGGACCCGAGGAGCTCGTTATCCACTATACTTCTTGCCTACCTTTCTTCAGGCGATAGAAAGAGATCTCTGCAACATCAGCCTGCTGAAATAGGGAATGTCTCAGATGTCAAAGGCCTCAAACCACACTCCTACATTACCACTGGGAAGAGGGAATGGTTGATAACTGGACATCAGATGCATCCTTGGCTTGAGGAGGTATTAGCATGAAAGGACAATCTATGGAATGGAGCCTCTGCAGTAGAAGCAACACCAAAAGCTATTGTTATCCATACAGATGCTACGTGCAGTAGCTAAAAATATATCTAACCTCTATTTGATACTTGTGTGATTTTATAACCAGTGGGTTTACTTTGCATCCTGCCCAATTTAAGCAAGAAAAACAAGTATTTACATGAACTTAGCTAATGAAGACCCTAACATTTTTCTTGGCTGCACACATGTGCTTTGGCTGCATCTTGATGTGGGGAGTCAAAGTCCAGATTCCAGACTAAGTCTTACTAGACTAAGTCACTGGGTAGATGTCAAGTTTTAAAATAATGTCTGAGAGGCAAAAATATTCTTTGAAAAAATAATTCTTGTTGAAAGCACTCTGCAGCTTGGCAAAAATAGCTCTTTTTTTTTGATGAAAATGAACAACTTTTGACTGACACTGTATATACTTAGTCTCTCCATCACCTGTTTTATGTTGAGATCATTCTTAGGTAGGTGACTAAATCATGGCAATTCTCTCACTTGGTGAATGCAAGCTGAGTTTTGCCCCTTTCCCAAGTCTGGCCTGGCTTATAATTTGTGAAGTCTTCACTGGCTACCTCCAGAGTTATATGCTGTTGTTATTTACATTGAACATTGGTATGAAGAATGCCTTCAGCAGAGCAGTGACTTTCGTGTGTTCCTAGACTCAGTCTCCTAACAGAAAGAAACAAAAGACAGGAATGTTTCTCACACTGAAAAAGAAGATAAAATAATTCTCTGTAGTGTTCTGTCCTCTGGTTATGTCTCCCTGAGTGAAGCGGGGTTGACTTCAGTTGAGGGTCTTGTGCAAGATCTGCCTTCAGCAAAGGATATTTCTGCTGGTCTTGCTACTGGAAAAAGCAAGAAACTGAACAGCCTATATGAATGTATCCACAGTTTTGTATTAGTTGTATGCCTATATCCAACTAAATTATTATTTTAAAGTTCTTCAGAATTTCCAGAATGGTCTGGAAAAAAGTTTTTGCAAGGAGACAGTAAATATAAGCAAGTCATTTTAATTAATTGCATTTCTTCATTCTGGGTGAATAATTCTTAGTAAGTATAGCTATAATTTGTGAGAACTACTATGAACATAGTTGCTTTAGTGATCAAAAAAAAAATAGGTAAAGAGCTTCCCTGTCTGATATATTTTCCAAGTTCAAATTCTTAAAATACACTGGAAATAATCCTTATATGCTGAAAATAATCCTTATTATGTTCTCACTGAGCCTAGCAAATTGAATTATATCTGCAAAATATAAATTTACCAGTAACTTCAGGATAGATACCCATTCATTTGAATCAAAAGCTTTTCCAGTCTCAATATTTGTCATTTGGTTATGAGAATCTAGATTTTCAATGTATGGTGTCATGTATAAATACAAATTGTGATGTCATGTGTAAATACAATAAAGATGTGATATGTTTAAATATTAAAATGTTAGACAGAACCAACTCACCCGTATGATTCCAATGGATCAGTTTTGGAAGCAGCCTGAGAAATATCAAAGAATCAATATTGCTAATAACCATCAAGTAAGTAAAACAATGAAGATATTTAAAAAATATATTCGAATGAAGGCAATGACATGGGAGACGTTATGTTGAAAGTGATACTATAGTGGATCATACAGTATGTTTTCCACTAAAGTTCCAGGTTCAACAGGACCCAGGTGTTACAGAGATTGTGAGAGATTTTCACTTTCATCCTCAATAGCTCTACTTCAGATTTGAAGAAAAGTTGTGAGAAGCTTCAAGATCTGTATATAGGGATTGGAAGCAGGAAGCAAGAAGCCTTGGTTCTCTTCCTTGCATTCTCCAATCTTTATGCAGGCTTTTCTCCAGATACTCTGTCTAAAGTGTCTAACAGAACTGCACTTCTTTGAATGCCTTTTAATTTTACTGTTCCTTAGAATCAGTTTGCCAGTTTTCACAGAATCACAGAATGGTTGGGGTTGGAAGGGACCTCTGGAGGTCATCTTTTCCAACCCCTCTGCTCATGCAGAGCCTTGTAGAACAGGTTGCCGTGGACCATGTCCAGATGGCTTTTGAATATTTTCAAGGGTGGAGACTCCACAGTCTCTCTGTGCAACCTGTGCCAGTGCTCAGTCATCCTCACAGTAGAAAAATGTTTTCTGATACTCGGTGGGAATATCCTGTGTTTCAGTTTGTAACCACTGCTTCTTGTCCTGCCAGTGGGCACCACTGAAGAGAGCATGATTCTGCCCTCTTTGTGCCCTCCCATCAGGTACTTGCATGCATTGATAAGATCCCTCTGTGCCTTTTCTTCTTTAGGTTGAACAGTCCCAGCTCTATCAGCCTTTCCTCATAAGAGGGATGCTCCAGTGCCGTAATTGTCTTTGTGGCCCTCCACTGGACTCTTACCACTACACCCACATCTCTCTTGTACTGGGGAGCCCAGGACTGAATACAGTACTCAGCCTCACCTCTGCTGGGTAGAGGGGAAGGATCTCCTTCCTCGACCTGCTGGCAACACTCCTAATGCAGCTCAGAATACTACTAGTTGCCTTTGCCACAAGGCATTGTTGGCTCGTGGTCAACTTGGTGTCCACTAGGACCTCCAGGTCCTTTCCTACAAACATGCTTTTTCAGCTGGTCAGCCACTAGCATATATTGGTGCACGGGGTTGTTCCTCCCCAGGTGTACGGCTTTGCACTCCCCTTGTTGAACTTCATGAGGTTCCTGTCAGCCCAGCAATAACCTGTTGAGGTCCTTCTGGATGGCAACGGGACCCTCTGGCATATCAGCCACTCCTCTCAGTTTTGTGTCATCAGCAAACTTGATGAGGGTACGGTCTGCACCATCATCCAGCTCATTAATGAAGATGGTAAACAGGATGTGTTTATTAATAAAGCAAATAAAAATGTGGTTTTCCTAATCAAGCTATACCTAGGCAAGCAAAGGGTATATATAATCAGGTTATATATGAGGTACTACTATAAGTTTGCTAAGAAAAACAGTGCTAACTTTAGTGTATTTCTTTTTAGTATTCATGAGATGCAATGATGAAACAGTTAAGACAATTTGCTTTTAATTGAACCCCTCTCTCTCCCAAACCAATTTCTGGGCTTGTTCAGAATCACACTGAAGATTTGTTGCTGTACACAGCTGAAGCTCAGGAAAATTTTGGGAATCAAAGATGCTCTGAAATAAAGCTAATTAAATAACTTTTTAATTAATTCTTTTTGATGAGGAATTGGTGTCTCTGGAGCTAGATGGAAGGCATTTTGTCTTGATGTAGACCTTTTTCATGGATTTCAGGAGTAGCTTTAGCTTGCTGGACATGGAATGGTGAAAAATCTGATCCATTATACAGCATGTTTTTTTCTGAAAATTCCTAGCTCTAGCCTTTTCATAAGCAGAAAAGAACAAGGTCGGAATAATAATTGGTAGTTAAACAGCTCTTCCTCTCATTTCTTTAGATTTGTTAATTCAAATTACAGTCTAGATCACAATCTAGGACTCATCCATAGTGAACCAACCCCAGCTAAGTGTCATGGCAAATATAGCCAGATTTTTTTCCTAAAAACTGTTGTGAGGAAATCATTGATTGTATTTAAGTTTTCTGATTCAAAATTTAATTTACCATATTATCTTCAACAGTTTTTAAATGGATCTGTTTTCTTCCAGTAAAAAAGTGCAAACTGTGACTGCACTGTGTTGAAAAAAATACAAAGTTTAAGGAGCAGATCTTTTTTTTGTTTTCTTTTTTTTTTTTTTTTTTTTTGCAGCTGCCAGCTCCAAACTGAGAATCAAATGCCTAAAGAAAAACTTCAGATCTAGTTTGCTCAATTTTCTTTCAAGAGGAGAAAAGAGAACATGTCTAACCATGCACATTTGTCTTCAGATAGCTACATAAACATGTTCATATCCCTTTTCATTGGTTAGACACAAGTTCATTGGAAAGGTCTTTCTGTTATTCAGTGCTTCAGTTTAAGACTTGACAAAAAAAAAGGAAAACATTTTAACAAAAAAACAGAAAATAAAAAAATCCATTGTAAAGGAAAAGTGTATTTCTTTTACTGTATCAATTCAGTTCCACAAGATCAAGCCTTCTACATTGTATCAGAATTCTGTTATGAAATATTTTTAAAAATAATTTTGTGACAATTTCTATTTAATAACTAGTTTGTGGTTGTTTTTCTTTTTTGTTGTTATTGTTGTTGTTGTTGTTTTTAACAGCCTCTTGTAAAGAATCAGTTTCTAATTTTGAAGTATTTATATAGAAATCTTTTGCTTTTTATCCAGGAATATATTGGGTTTTTTTCCGTAATAAACAGAATGAAATCAGTCAAAAGAATGATTCCCTGTAAATTGATCTGATTTCTTCTTGGTTGGTGAGCAGTCTAGTCAAACAAGGAGAGTTAAGTAAACTAGTAGCATCTGTGGTACAACAGTTATATGACATTATGTAAGCTAACAATTCTGAAGTTCAGATGTTTACTCAGGTGGTCTGAATTTGTCAACATAAACTACTGAACTTGTAACTGCATTTTAATAGCAATAGTAGAGAACAGGAAAGTCATTATATATTCTAAAAATATTGGACAGGCCATACAAATAAATTTGTGCAATTAATATTTTATAGCCTTGATTATAAAATTATTTTTCCTCGATTAAACTGATTTACTCATCAATTTTCTTCTGGAGTTATTCTGACTTGATTAATGAAAATGTTTATCTCTGAAGATCCAGCTGTAAACAATCCAAACTCATATTAGAATGGGAAATCTTGTTTTTACCAAGAGATCTAGATATTACTCTTACTTAAGTTGATTAAGGGTTTTTTTTTAAGTGAGTCTGAAAAATGAACCCTCTGCATTATGAAGTCATTTAGCATCTGAATGTGGCTTGAGGTGGCAGATTTGGCACTAAGCAACATTAAATCAGTTATTAAAGAAGATACTGGACCAGATTCTCAGCAAAAGTAAATTGATACAGTAAAACTTGTGCACTAAAATACAAAAATATTTTCAAGGTTGAATATAATGTCATGGACAGTTTCTACTTGTAAACACAAGTGTCAGCTTTCTAACCACAGTGCAAACAGAATAAGAAAACAACTGAGAGAACCTCAGCCATAGAGACAAATGTGGAAACAATTGGAAGAGTAAGTGATCACACAGAGCAAGGGCTAGGAATACATAACTGACCAGGAAATATAGTTTGATAGTTAATTATCTACTCTTCTAAAAACAAACGG
This sequence comes from Tyto alba, assembly GCF_018691265.1. Taxonomy (NCBI): domain Eukaryota; kingdom Metazoa; phylum Chordata; class Aves; order Strigiformes; family Tytonidae; genus Tyto; species Tyto alba. The sequence goes on from NW_024881295.1 coordinate 19,138,720, forward strand.
AGAACAAGAATATATGTACAATTCAGAAATGAAACTTATGAACTGCAGTTGGATTACACCAAACTGCTCAGGTGATCTAGCAACGTCAGCTAACGGGCTTCTTGGAATTATTGGCTCTTCCTTCTACAAACAGGGAAAAAAGAAAGATATTCTTGATAAAAGTCTTTCTTGGCAAGTTCCTATGGTACCCTTTTCCCCAGACATGTTCTTCAGATCTCTGTTCTCTTGCTGTTCTTCCCACTATACTTCAGTATGGGCCATTCTGGTGTAGCTGTGTTTGAGTGATGAGAGAAATCAGTTGAGTTGAAAGTAGTGTGCTTTGTTTTTTGATTAATGTCATATAATTTGCAATTGTAAATTTAATGACATTTTAAATTATTTTCTGAAGCATCTTATCATAGCATTATGTGAAATACATTAAAAAAATTTTGCTGAAACTTCTCTATCTGATAAAAAGTTCAGCATTTCACTGAAAAGAACACTTTTAAAAACATAATATTGTACAGAATGAGCTTACAAATGTCCACTAGAAGACTTAATTAGCAAATGAAATAGAAAATAAATCTAGAATTGCAGACTTGCAGGAAATATAAAGCATCTCTAAAGTTTGCAGTAATGGCCATGGAAGCAAACTATCTTCTCTTATTTAATAAGAGAGTCGTGAAATGCACCAGATCTGCTCCATGAGAACTTTCTATAATAAGCAGCCCCATCTTGGACTACAACCCACCCTCTACTTAAGAACTCAGTGCCTGGATAGAAACAGCAATGAATAAGGCAGTACAATCCATAATTTCCCTTGGTAACACTGGAAAATGGATGAATGCAAACCTGTATCAACAAACCTCATACTTCACATCAACAATAACATACTAGTTAGTCTTTATGGCATCCCCAGATTGCTCACATAGCAGTTGGTTAGATATTTACCAATACCAACTGTACATAATAAACTCTTGGCTGTAATCTACTTCTGACTGATGAAAATAGACTTAAAATAAAATTAAATCAATTATTAATTAAAATAGCCTGCAAATGGTAAACTGTCAGTGCGGCTCAGATTAGGTCTGTGCAAGAGTCCACACAGAGTAGTTTTTTGTGTTCAAAAGTTGTGTTACTGTACTTAGTCATCCCAGGTGTGCTGGCTGGGGGTGATATGTACATGTCAAAAGGAAAAGAATCATAGGGTGGGAAGAGGCAAATTAAAGGAATTTGTGAATTCAGCTTGTTTCCCAGAATCTGAGGTGTGTCTGATGGGATGATAATACCCATAGCATCATGCAGCACAGGAGAGTGTACAGTCCAGCAGGCTTCATTGGAGTTTCAAGACAAGTGGTATAACCTTCCAAAATGCTAAATGCTTAATGTGGGGAGAAAGATATCACGGTGTTAAAATAGTAATTTGGGTTACAGTAGGATACAGACAGTCTATAGAGACAATGCAATCATTAATTGTTAAATCTGCAATGATTAGTTCATCCAAACACAGTAAAAAGTAAATCTTCTTTGTAAGAAAGATCCATTTACCTCTATTTTCCTAGCTGACAAAACAGGAGTATGTTGAAGGTCTTATAGAATTTACTTGAATAATGTATCTGCTAGCAAACATCTGGAAAACTCTTAGTATGTGACATATCGTGTGATGACTTTTATCTGTGTGCTTTATTTGTAAGTTGTGCTATCACACCGGTTTCAAAGCACAGAGCTGATCTGTCAACTTCAAAAGGCTGCTTGCTGGGAGGGATGTAAAACTCTGCTGTGTATTAAACTTTTTATTTGGTTCTCAGAAGTTTACTCCTTTATTTATGCTACTAGAATGGATATTTAACATTTGGCTGTTGTGTGAGTTAATGATACAAAAAGTAGTCATTGACATTTAAGTAGACATAATATGCTCTTACTACCAAGCAGAGAGCCAGAAATGTTTGTGGTTTGTTAATTATATGGAGTGTTCTTGACAGTTTTTAAAACACTAATCTCCTTTCAGAAAGGTTCTATAATTTTTCTTAGTTTATACCCCATTTGTGAGTTGTTTAGCTAAGTTGTGATATTGAATGTCTTGAAATATCAACACCACTATCACATATGTGAAACTTTTATTAAAATTTTTTAGATGTTTTGTAAACTATCTTGATCTACCATAATGGTGCAAACTAGACTCCAGTGATCATATCCATACCTCCAGGCCTGGATCTTTTCCAGATTTGCTAATTAAGCCTGATAAACCCCATGCAGTCAAAGATAGCTGTTAAACTGGCAGATTAACTTTCATGTTGCCTGTTGCATTATCACCACAAAAATAAGAGATGTCCATCAGGAGCATGACAAGCCATCCATTGTGACACAACCCTGTCAGACCACAGGAGAGTTAAAACTCCATGAACTGATGTGAACTGCTTGATTTGGTTTCTTTGGAGCTGCAGTTGTCCAGGGCTAAGCTTTATCATTTTCCCATTTGGGAGAATTGTGAGAATGTGCTTCCATCCCTACTTGAGCTTCTTTTCAGACATTTCTCAGTGGCAGAAAATTTAATCAAGAATACTTTAATGAGCATAGCTATTTGAATATATAGAAAAAATGTAACAACTTATTTTTAATAAGATTGCTTTGCTACTCATCTAACTAAAAATTGACAGACCCTAAGAATGTTTATTTTGAAGATGATACAAAGACTTAGAACTCAAGCTAAGCTTGAAGGAGAGTGGTGCTATTTTTTCAGGTGTGACCTGCCCTAACCTTAGTATTCAGACTAAACATTTGCATGTCCGAATGTTAATTTTACAGATGTATTCTTTCTAACAGTTATAAAACAAACTGTGATGAGACACACTTTAAAATAGTTTTGTACTTAAGCAGACAGCTTGACATTATCAGATACCGAATCTGTATGCTGCAGTTTTGTTGATACTACATCAACACAGAATTGTAAGACTTTATAATTTCTTTTTCTCATACTAGTGATTACTGAGACTAGACTCACAATACACGGTTGTGCAAAACATTTGACTGAGCGCAGCTGCACTTGTGTTTCTTGAAGCCTCAAATCTTCATTTATTTATTGTTTAATCAGATACACTCAAACTCTGAAAAGGAAATGGGCTTGTAATATTATCATGCCTTGAAAATACAGTAGTTCATTACAGAAGAGACAACTGTCAGAGAATATGGATATTTAACTCATTTACTAATCCTACTACCCCATTTCTCCTTCTTACTCGTTATTGTTTTTGTCCATTTTGAAAGTGATGAGTAACTGAATTGTTTCATCCTCTTGGGCTACATTCCTCTACATCGCTCCAAAAACTCCTGGTCTGCTCTGCATCAGTGTCCCTCCTCTTGCCTTTATTTCTTCCTCTAATGTCAGATGTTTTGTGTGTTTAACTTTCCCCCCTCTCATTGAGCTGTTCCTCCCATTTTCTTCTGTGACGCATTTTTCCCACACCAGACTGACCTCTAAATTCAATATAACTCACAGAAGAGTGGTCCACTCAGGTTATCTCCTCTGCAGTGCCCTCACTCTTTGTGCCTAGATCTGCCTGTGTGTCTTCACTCTCCCAACCCCATCATAAAGTAATCCTTTTCCATTCTCTGTAGTTAATTGAAGCTATTTGGGATGTCTGTAGTTCTAAATTTTAATAGAAAGTGAAGAAGGACTGAGCAGGCACAGGAGTTTTGTTTTGCCCTAGAAGTTCATGAACCACAATCCACTACTTGTTTGGTCAGAAATTAGAGAGGAAGGTGAAACTAGATGTTTTTTCATTGCTTTACTTCCCCTATTTATCTTTTTAATGTTTGCAACTGTCACAAAAAAAAATCACAGAGTTCTACTTGGTGATGCCATGAAAACACTATGAAATTTCAGAATGGGCCAGCTGCAGCATTCAGCATTTATCATGGTGCAAAGAGACACCAGGCAGTTGAATGTGAAACATTACCCTAGTCAGCCAAAAGGATGGACGTTGTTTTGTCCTCTGAAAGTCTTCCATTAAGGTCATTTGTCTTTGGCTAGCCTTACTCTAGGGGAATATTAAAAACATACTTTATGTCTGCAAAGACTGACTGCTTTGTATGTAGATGACATATATATTTGTGAAAAATCTAGAGTCACCTTCCCTATAACATTGATGATTCTGTTAAATGAATGGAAGTTAATTTCAAGAGATATGATGAATGATAACAAATGGCAAGTCATGTGTTTATAAAGGTCACACCCAGTTTGACCTATGTTTGCTAAAACTGTAATTCAAATGAACATTCCAAATTTGCTTTATCTATTTATTAAATAAATCAGAGGATAGATGATGAATGCAAGGTAAATGAGGCTTAAAGATTTAACAGATTTATCAGTTCTATATCTTAACTAGAGGAGTTTCTGTAGGTTACTAAAATGACATCTATTCATTTAATTAAACACCTGTCTCAAATGACTCCTTTACAGTTAGCTTAGAATGAGTACTCCATTCATACAGAAGACTTTTTTTGTTTGGAAATCTACAAACTACAAGAAGAAACATAAAAAATGTTCAAACTTGCTATTTCCCCAAATAGTTGTAACGCAACCATTTAATGTGACTCTGAGTTTTTTTTTTTTTTTCTGTTTCTCTATTAATGATACATTATTGATCATTCAAAGGATGTTACAATAAACAATCTCATTGCAGTAGCTGTGAAAAATAAATGCAGTACTGATGAGATGAAAACAACTTCATTTGCTAAAGCAAATGTTAGATTTTGCTTGCAACAGTTGAAAAATTTCCTTCATATCTCAGAGAACAGCAAGCCATGTACCAGGTTAGCTGATCTATTAAAGATTAGTGGCTCAAAATTTTTTCACTTTTTAATTTTTGTCTTGAACACAGGCCTTTTAGTCTTGTGCATTTTTCTCAACTTTCCCTAGTTCTTCCACAATAAAAACACATAGTAGAAACAATTCTTGTATACATGTTTGCTGGGACTGCAACATCCACCTTCCCATGCTCCATCACTCTTCTGTCAATACATTTTTAAGTTTATTCAGGTTTTCCACAACTTGGCTAAATTTGTTACATTTTCTTAAACATTTAGCAAAGAAAACTTAAAAAGTACCAACTGCTGCACAATATTAAGAAGTGAAGTACTGTTAACATTGTATTAGCAGTCTACATAGGGTTATATTAATGTTGTATGTTTGGCTAACATATTTGTTTCATAATAGAATTTTTAGTGTTTATCATAGTATTTCCTAAATTTACCGTTTATTTTGTTAAATAATAAAAAAAAACCAAACAGAAATAACTTCTTGTGTTTTTATTAATACCTAGTAGTTTTCTCATGATTAACCCGTTCTAACAATCTCTGTTTAATGTCAGACAATATCTGTTGCCTTTAAGCCATTTTTAACAACCCAAACACTTTTATATACTTATTGGAATTATGTTGGAGCAGGATACTTCTTAACATGGCAGATGTGCTCTTTGGTATCTGCATTCTTCTAAAATTTCCCAGGGAGTTTTATGAAATACCTTTAATAAAAATTCTTAGCTGGTATTCAGCTGAGCCATGCCAACCTAGCAAATTATTCTTGGGAAGCTGTGTAACAGAAAAGAGAAAGCTTGAATGGCAATGATGTAATTTCCAGCTATTTCCAAAAGAATAATATCTTAGGCTGAACTTACTATATTCAAAACACACACAGTTGGTTGATTACTTTTTCAATGGCAATGGTGGGATTACTCATGCATGACCTGTTGAGAGCAAGAACTCTGTAACAACATTTTTAGATACCAGGAACTGATGGCGTATCATTTTTTTTCTAAATTTGTTGTGCAGGATACACAAGATAGCCTTCAGGTGGGCTGTATGGTTACACTGAGGTTGCTTTGAGGCACAGTCTGTTAGAAGTGAATGGTTACCTGAGACAGCTGAGTATCATCCAGTATTTGAAACCTGTCTGATGTGTAAGATTTTCCTCCAGCAATTCTATAACCTCATCTACTGAAGCAACAGCAAAATCTTACTTGAATCAATACAGCACTACATCCAGATAATATCATCCATAAATTTGATTTGTTTAACTTCAAAATAAGTATCTTTCTAACAGCTGAACAGCTGTTGGTGTGGTGCCTTGTTACATGTCCCTTGAAGTTCGGAAGGTTCTAGCAAGATGCAGAGCCATTCTGTTGCTTTTCCTCATTTCAGAAGATCAGGCTGACAGTAGCAAGTACTGAGAGTAATTATTTGCCTGCTCTGATTCTAGTGCATTTCTCAGTAAGTCTAGCTATTAAAATATAACCTGTGTCTCAGTATTTTGAAAAACTGAGCTTTATATAAGGCAAGTTCTAGGGAAAAGTTAGAAATTTTAATCCCTTTTGCTAAGGGCTATTAAAAAATTACAAAGACTCCCTTTTAGAATTTGTGCTCGTGGAGAGTCCATTTGCATGTGGATTTTGGAGCCCATTTATTTGGTTTTATTCGTCATTCAGAGTGATCCAGTGGCATAGCAACATGTTACATTTCTTCCTTCAGTTGATGGGTGTTTATACAAGTACTTGGAAAAGAACAGAACAAAAACAACTCAGTTTTTCAGTACTGCTTTTATTCATCACAGTTTTTAAAATCAGTTGTTTATGTATCTGTGCCATTGATAATTTAAGACCTAGTTTATGAGTCCCAGTATTTTTATGCTGAGAAAGGATTCTGAAACAGAGGAGTCTATTTTGAAACAGAACAGTATTTCAAGGTACTTGTTTACGTTTATCAAGTTTTCTTATGAACAGGTAGCTGTTGTGAATCTTGGAGATTGTTTATAAACCTGGTTTCAATTATATATGTATAAAAGAAAAGGTTCCCAGGAGAACTTATTGTAGCTTTTCAGTGTATAAAGTATAAAGAGGGCTTATAAGAAAGTTGGAGAGAAATTTTCTGTCAAGGCCTGTAGTGATAGGACAAGGGGCAATGGTTTTAAACTGAAAGAGGGTAGATTTAGATTGAATGTAAGAAAGATATTTTTTACAAGGGTGGCTGCTCAGAAAAGTTGTGGATGCCCCCTCCCTGGAACTGTTCAAAGTCAGGTTGGCTGAGGCTTTGAGGGGGATTGGAACTAGGTGATCTTTAAAGGTCCTTTCCCACCCAAACCATTCTATGATTCTATGATAAAAATACAGAAAACTGAAGTTGGAAGAAAAGGTGGAAAAGGGTGGTATATAACATATATAAAGAAGTTGCATATCAGAAAGGTACAAATAGCATAGCAAAGTCAATTCTGAGGGCATGTCATAATTATAGGCTTATTAAAGTGACTTTCCGTTGGGTCTAAGACCACTGTTTCAAATATTGCCATGGGAAGAGAGACGTTTCCACTGTTAGAACATCTCTTCAAAACATTTTCCCTATTTTTGCTTTGCCAACTGCAGGGGGAAGTCACAAGAGAGACTTGGAAACACTAAGACAGGCTTAAGATTAAAAAAATAACACCAAAATCACCTTTAACTTGGACTGCCAAAGGAAATATCAGGTCCTGTTATCTCACTCCTTAGTAAGTGCCTGGTAGTGCTGGAAAGATGCAGCGAGGCTGGCAGCTGGTAGCTGGACTTGAATTTGGTTGTAACAGCCAGAGAAGAAGGCAATACTCCAGAAGAAATTTATTGTAGCAAAACTGAGTCAAGGGGCGAAGGCAAGATCACAGTTTTTGTTAGTTTATCCAGATGTATATTTGTAATAGTTCAAGGAACTGGAGCTAAGATGAGGAAGCAATTTCAAAGAAAAGAAGTCCATCTTGTATTTTAATAGAGTAAAAATCGGTGTCTACTAAAAACCAGAAATTAGATAATATGGAAAAGATACAGTGGAAAATCAACATAACTGGTAAGAGTTGATGATTGTTAGCTGCATAGGGGCATTATGTCGGCAGATGGGGTGTTGTGTCTTTGATCACAGAAATTAAAGGTGTGCAGGAGCTGGTGTAATCAAGAATTAAAGCAACTATTCAGAAACAGTATTAAAATCCCTTTTGGATACTCTGGACTCAGATGCAGAATGCTAGTGTTATGGTCTTGGCTATCAGCTGCCATACATCGGAACAAGAGGAAAGGATCCAAACCTAAATTTAGGGGCTAAAAGTAAAGAGTCCACACCATTTCTAAAGAAGTAGATTAGGAATGAGGGAATTCTCATAATTATACTTGCATTAGTGTGTTTTAACAACACTATTCTGTTCAAAAAGAAAGGATATCTTTTCTGTGGGGATTAAAGCAGCAGTGTATTTTGGTTTTACAGTAGTCCTGGATGGCTTCCTTTTACTGAACATTGACAACAAAATGGTTAGAGAAAGTTCTATTTGTTCAGTTTATAATCTAAATAGATGTGTGGATAAGACAATGACAAGATTATTATCCGTCTTTAGCAGATGGGACAAACTGATCAACTGACTAGTCCACAATTAATAGGCAGCCTGTGGCAGAGCTTTACCACAAATTGTTTTTCTTCTCTGAGTATCAAGAGAGTGAGTTTGTAAAGAAACTTCAGGCAAACATGGTTGCACTGTGTGGGAGAACAACTTGGTGTGAAAAAAGAGAATTCATAGGCTTAATAAAACATTGGATAGAAAATATGTTTGTGTTTTCTTTTTAGAGGAACGCCAGCATCAGTCCTTGATCAAATGCAGTGATTAACTACGGTGTGTATTCAGAAAAGAGCATTCTGAGCTGGTGTAGGGTAGGCCCAGACAGTTTGCTTGGGAAGAAATATTGAATACATTTGCTTTTGAGTGAAGAAAAGTGAAAAGGTAATGATAAATGCAAATATATTTATTGGGATGAAAGGCCCTAAATGCTGAGTTCTTAAATGCAGTGGGTTTTGACCTTCCAGTGACAACAGGGAAAGAAGAAAGAAAAAAGAATGAAATCTGGAGCAGATATCATCTTGTTATGAACTGTACTCAAAAGTAAAGGTAGAACAACATGAAAGAGACTTGGATTTTAGAATATGAGGAATTAAAATCTTGGAAGAACTATCCTAAGTGAGATGGCATGGGGAACAGTAAGCAAGAGAACAGAAGGAAGAAATATAGAAAACTGGTCTGCAGAAAAAGGTCATGAAAGTGATTATGGTGGTCACTTTGAGACTTTTTATAAATGTACAATGACAAGAAGACAAGGTCTGTTTATGCAGGAGCACATCACGTAGAAGAAAACATATTGCCTATCTTTGCAGGTTTGTTGAGAATTCAAGCTGGAATAATATTATTCTTAGTCCTTCAAATAACAAAGATGCATGAAGTCTAAAGAAAAGAACAAAAGGTATTAACCTGATGGCAGGATGCATAACCAAGTAACTACAACCTTGTTTGGCTAAGTGACTATCACAATGACTATAACATTATAATTGTTCAAAGATATTGTAAAGGCTGAAAGCCTGAAAAAAAAAAGGAGGAATTGCACAGAGTGGTACCACTGATGTAAAAGAAAGTAATGAGAAAATTGGAGGGTGTATTTAGATGGAATTTCCAACTGGAAGATGTTAGGCCAAGCAATGGATTCTCAGACCTGAGGAACTAAAGAAAAAAAAAAAAAAAAAGTAAATAAACTTAATGGAACAGATTCTGATTTTACAGGGAGATACCCAATTTTTACATCTCCTATAGTTTCATTTTAATTATGTGCAAAGTTTCCGGAAAGGTAAATCCTAATAAATACCAGCCTACATTATAGCTTAATATATTCTCCTTCTTCCCTTCACACAAGCTACAGACTGATCTGTATTTCTAGCCAGTTTCTTCATATTTCAAAGCTTCCCCAAGAGTGCATACATCAGCTAGTGTTTCATGACATGTTTTTTGCAGATGTTAGCATATATCTGTACTTCATGCACAACATCCTTCTTCTGCATGCTATCTCTTGTCCTGTCCACATGTTCAAACCAATTCAAATGTTTCCAGTTTGTTCAATACACTCCTACATCTACAAGTAGATGCTTGGCAACAGCTGTTTTGGGGCAAGAAAGCTTTCTACAATTTCAGTCAGCCAGTTGTACTGTGATTTTGTAAATCTTCAGTTGGCGGTCAGTTATCTGTTATATTTGTGATTACTTTTCTAATTCCTGATAGTACAATCCTAGCAAACTCACTTCAGTTATTTAAGGCATCTTGTGATGCACAGTTAACCTTCACTCAGGAAAAATGTAAATCTTCTGTAGATTTACTCTTCCCAAACAGAAGATGCCAATTGTCTAAATACAAATATGTTTGACTGTAATCTTTCTGGGTTGGCCCTACTTTTAGAATTCATGAACTCCTACAGTGTATTACCACAGACACTAGATCTACACATTATTCTCTCCATACTGGTCCTATTTCTGCTTCATTGGCTGGATTCTGAGAGTGGCTGAATACTATCAGATACCAGACTAGATTAATTCTCCTATAGGACTAATTTTAGAGATGAAAGAAACATTAATTCTCCTATAGGACTAATCCTAGAGATGAAAGAAACTCTATTTTTATCAAATTAAATATTCCTGATACAATAAATTTATTTTCAGCTCAAAAAGTGAAATGCAAGCTGCCTACTCAGATAAGCTCATCAGGCCAGGTAGATTAGCCAGCTATTCATGTAGGTCATTAGCAGTACGGGTGGAAGTCCAGTAAGCCATTTTGTTGGCTTTGTCATTACTGTAGATTGTTCCATAGCCTGGTACAAAATGCTCAGCATTATGACAGAGATTTTGTCAGCCTTATAATTTGTTGATATTTTATTATACAGTACAGTTTTGGCAAGGATCCCACAGTAGTTCAAGATGTCATGGGCTGCTGACAGATCTACAGACTCAGAATCATAGCAGACACGTTTATGCAATAGTTCCTGTTAGTGTCTGTACACCCTGCTAAACATCTACCATAACAAAATCTGCCAACAGATAAAATGAAGTTATTGCTTGTTCAGGATATGGAAAGTACATGCAGTTGATCTTGCAAGCACAAAAAGTAGCATATTTTAAATGACTGAGATTGTGAACTGTGAAATTTTACAAATGAAGAAACAATTTTGCTTTGTGAGCTATAACTATATATTGCCCTTTTGTAGAATGAGAAAAAGCTGCCTTGTGATGCACTAAGTAGTTAATCATTGCTTACAATCAAGCTTCATAACATTTCTCTAATGCCTTGAATCTCAGATCTTATCTCCCTTTGCATGCTCTGCATGCCAAGGTGCTGGTGATTTATTTACAAATACAGATCCTTTGAATGAAGAGTCAATAGAAGATCACTCCCTAACTGCCCTACCATGGCAGTACGGAAAGCCAGATTTAATTCTTAACTGTTCCTAGAAAAATCCAATGCTGCTTGTAATGCCAGACACAGCCATAACAGAGTTTGGGCTAGAGATATGAACACTGATCTTTCAGCATATTTGCTGTCTGCAATGTGTACTCTCCTGTACTAGACTGAGAAATTCAATGCCAACTAAGATACTTCTTTCCTGGTGTTATTTGTGGAATGAAGACAATAGGACTCACAGGGAAAGTTTGGATGCCTGTGCTACAGTAAACAACTGTCATGGGCCAGTTAGCCACAGGACTGATTGGCAGGGTAAGAAAATGAAAAAACAAGAAGCTATCCTCTTCATCCCCATGTTTCTGTTGTCCAGAGCACTGAAGGGAGAGCGTCTGAGCTTTACACTGGAGAAAAGGTCCAAAAAGTAGTCTTTCTCATACATTTGAATATGCTCTGCATAACATGGAGGCATCAGCCATAAAGTCTACACTGCAAATCTCTCATGTAGCATATCTGTCTACCATAAACATTATCTCTGATTCCATTAATGAAATCTTATTGATTAGAGAGTAGGATTTCTAAATGAATTCCTGCCTTCCTGAAGACAAAGAATGCAACGCTGCAGTGACTATAAATGTGTATTCCACAGACGAAACATCTGGATCTAGACGGCAAAGAACAGTTGACTTAGTCCTTCTAGTGAGGTGTGGGAAAACAACATCCATATTAATTCTCTTGTTACTGACAAGTCAGCATGAGCTTCAATGATGCTGCCTTATGAATTAATATAACTTTCTTATTCATTTGGATACTGTCATCTATCAAGATACTTTCTTCAGAGTTTACTTTCTGAAACACTGCTGAAAGAAGAAAATACTGAAGGCCATATCAAAATGGAGGTAGATAATGAATAAAGAAGACTTTTTGGAAGAACTTAGCTTTTGCTTCAGATAACTGGGGATACATTTTCATGCTGTAGTAAATTAAAAGGAAGAGCTGGGTTTTGAGACGGCAAAAATGAGCAGCATATTTCCAAACCCTTGAGATACAGTGTCTGAGAAAAATTAGATTTGGATTCAGACTTCCATAAGTTTATAATTTTGGAAAAATAAGACCTAACTAGTGAGATACTACATAGCCTAAGTCAAAAGACATCTGATTGTAACTTTGGCTCAACTGAGTATCATTACTGCCATGTATATATTCTGTGGCCTTGGGCAATTGAGCTTTTCCATGCTTATTTTTTTTCTTTTTTAGTTAAAGGAAAAGACCAGTATGCTTCATTTTGTACAGATTTTTGAAAGAGGAATGAAGCATAGATTAATTATTTCTACATACAGTCTTTGTAAAACGCATATTGTGAAATGAGCTATACAATTGTCATCCAGATAGTAGAACAAAGTGGAAAATCATACTCAGTTCAGTCTTAGATTAGAATTCAAATAACATTATTGAAATTCCTCCTCAGACCTACCTTTAAATACTCTAAAGTCCTGCTTAGTAACAAAAATTTAACTCAGACATGGTTAGGTGTGGAACAATCTGTGTGCTATATTAGGCATAACACGGAGCAATGTAAATAAGCTTCTTTTTTTGTAATCGTATATTCTGAGTTATAGACAGACCATATAAATATTTAATTTTTAGACAAGAATTAAGGTTTACTGTTGTGAAACCCAGTAGCAAAAAGGTTTTGAATTGGAAACATTTCCTGCTATCATTTCAACACTAATAAGGAAGTACCAAGATCCCATTAATATACATTGTTACAGAGCAATTACAAATAGGTTATCTGTGAGGATGAATTTCAATCAACAGTTTCATCAATGTGATGGATATTCTATTAACAGTCTAATTTTCATCTCCCTAGTTTTCCAACAGAATTTACTGCCCTTGCATCATGCACCTGGTTGAAATGAGGTTTCATTTATATTTTCACCACCAATATACCAGCATGATTAAATTTTAAAATAGAAGGAGTATCAGTACAGAAAATCTCTAAGAAACCATTTGATTCAACAAAAGAGACTACAAAGATATCCCTCTTTCCTTTCTCCCTCCCTCCCTTCCTCCCTCCCTCCCGATGGGAGTGACAACAGCAAGGAGCTTTGCAGCAAGTTTTTTAAAAATACTTTGAGGTAAACATATTACAGGCACAACATTATAAATAGTACAGACTTCTTATGAAGTAAGAGATAAATGCAAATTAGTCTATGCAACTGAAAATACAGAAACGTCTTTAAACCTTCAATGCAATGCTGTCCAAAGCAAGGAATTAAATACTGAAGTAACGTGATAAGGTTTGGGGGGATGAGAGTCATATTTTTATCTGTATAAAATCCAGTCTGGCCAGTTCTAGCGTTTCTGTCCAACTTTTCCTAGGCAGCTGAACAAATTTGCATCAGTGAAGTGTAAACAGCAAGCTTATAATGAGAAGAGGTCTATTTTATTTTGTGGTAGAAGGGTGACTAAGAACAAACATGTCTAGGGTGGAGAATGGGACTTGACATGTGGTCTTATTATATGGGTTTGTAGGTGAACATAATAATTGAGAATAGTGATTGATCGTATTTAATTTGCATTATGTTCCTGTGCAGCCTTCAGCACTAATAAACTGTATGCCTGTGCATACATATGTTATAGGAAAACAAACCATGTATGTGAATGACAGCATGGTGAATTAGTCTGCTTAGGAAAGGCAGCAAAGTTTCTAGAAACCAGGTCTATCACCACATTATATGAACTCACAGATGGACAGAAGAGAGGATCTACTGCCAACTGTTGATGCCAGTGCACTGTGCTTATACTGTGCACACAGAGATGTCTTTTGAATTAACCATGGTCTCTTGAAGTTAGACTCTCATTAGGTTTATAACCTATTTACAAAACAATGGCATTGTTTTTGCAATTCTTGGGGGCATTCAGAAAAAATGGACACAGGACAGAAAACACACAGAAGATGCAGAAAAAGCAGTAGACAGGGAAAAGGAGGAGTGAGGGAAATTTGGATCCTGGAGGTTTCCCAATATACAATGCATCTTTTTAAGGCTTCCTCAGAAAACCTGCTACCTGACAGAACTTTGTAATGAGGTGGCATGTTCTGCACATTTATTTGATTATTTTCTTCTCTGTTGCATGGAGCATAGCTGAACTCTGGGATGAATCCAAGTACAGAAGTGAACAATTACATTTTGAAAGTGCTGCTTCTGTAGGATAGCCAGGCAGTCATACACTTAAGGGTAAAACAAATATGAAAAATAATATTCAACACATAGGAAAGAATGATGAGGCTCCCCAGAAGCTGGTTTAGAGTTAATTTGGTCAATTCGAATTATACTCCATTTATTTGCATACATAGGGTTATAAATATATGAATATATTTACAAACAGTAACATAATATTTAAAAACAGTAACATGAATTTAATTTGTAGCAGCTGGCCTATCACATGGTAAAACATAATGCTCAATATAATCCACCTAAGCATCTTGTATTCATGATCTGGTCACGTTAAACACATTTTTATATGATACATTTACCAAGCAATCTAACCCAAATCTTTGTTTTACTGCGAAATTACATGGAATGCATATATTCATGAAAGTTTGTCCATTGACTTATTTCTATTGAAAAGTCTGTTAACCCTCCAAAACCAGTGGTAGTCAGTGATACAAGGATTACCATGACTTAAGTAGATCCAAGTGAAATATTATCAACAATGACACATCTTAAAATTCTAGGCCTTTTTCCTGATTTTATTCTATTTCTTAGTGGATTAAATTTGCTATCAGTTTGTCCAATAGGTTGCATTTTGACGGCTGTAGAGTAGTAGATAGAAATATGTGTTGTTTCCTTAGGTATGTTGATTCAAAGCCTGGAGCACTAATACAAACACAGTCATGGACAGCCCATTTTGTCACAGCTGATACCAGATCATTAACTTCTAGCAAAGGGCAGGAGCCATAACTGGAGGATGTGACATCTTAAATTGCCCAACTGTGATTTAGGAAAAGATATCTGTCACTTTTATATAACTTTTACCATTATTTACTATTTCTGGAGACCAGATGCACTACAGCAATAAGGCACTATTGTTCTTATTTCCTAATTGTCTGGAAGTTAAAGTCGAGAGGGAAGATAAAATAATTTAAAGACGGGTGCGTGAATATTTTTAGTGCAAGCCTTTATAGAAGCATGCTTTTCCATAATCTTTAATTTAAACAAAGAGTGCATTTGATAGAATTCATCTTCAGAAAGATAATTTTGTACCAGATAAAATGCGAGTAAACCAACATCACCCTGAAGATCTGGTTGTTTTGTTGCAGAACATCTAACTTTTCTACTTGCAAAAACACCTGCTACAAAAAGAAGATGCTCAAAAAGCTTGCATTTCCTCTATTTCCTCTAACGGAAAGTACTTTTCTTCACAAGTTTCAGTAAGAATATTAGATGTGATGTCTGATTTTCAGTCTTAAGGATTTAATATTTTGCTTCTGGAAGTCCTGAAGAATATCTATTAGCTCCATTCCTAGCTAGGGTGGTGGATTTTGTCAAACTTACATTGGTTGATGCAGAGTTATTAAGCTGTTGTGGCTCAAACCTTTTTCCTACATATACTACTTAGACTTGCAATGGAGCTTCTTAAAATGGAAAAGCAAATACTAGTTGGTGGCAGACCATGGTCCAGTGCTCAGTCTCTGCAGAAGACAGGAATTCCCAGACCACCTCCTGGAGCTACTCTGATTTTTGCATAGTATTTTGAGTCTAGGAACAGCCTTGCCCTCTGACTTGCCTGTAAAACTTGACTATGGAATAGAGTTTTTCTTTGAGTTTGAACTGATTTCCGAGTCATTTTGTTAGGGACTGCAGGAAGCATAGACTTTTGTGAATCGAGATGGAGATCTCCATTTGCAAGGCATAAGCTCATGTACAAGAGCAGAATCTGAGTGTGAAGTCCTGTTATGCACTTAGCAAGCATCTAAGGTGTCTGCTGGCCAGAGTCTTCTATGTCAGAGCAGAATTTGATTATAGAATATTCTCTTTGTAAATAGTATGATTATTTAAAGTGTTAGTAACTGCTTCTTCAGTCCCTTTGAAAAAAAATAAAGCTAAAAAAGTTAATTTTCTTTATAACAAAATTTCTGGCACATAACTACTATCACAGCAATACATGGTGTGAAGTTGTGCATCTAGACATAATAAGTTATCCCCTGCACAGCTCTAGTTTTGAGTTTGGCTGGACTGAGGTTAAAGCACGTGGCTGAGTGAGGGAGAAGAAGAGGTATGATGAGCAGTAAAAATAGCTGCAAGAGATGTCAGCATCCTTGCTGTCTGTAGTAGGGAAGCTTTGACATGTAAACAAACACCTCTCAATGTTCAGTGGCCTTGACAAGATCCTGTGTGCCATTTTGGGTTCATAAGAAGTCTGCAAGCTCCAGTCTTTCTTCCTCCCAATGCATAGCTTCAACATTTCCACTGCTATCAGGAGAGGATAAGATTCACTGGAATCAGAACAACAATTTTATGTAAAGTAAGGTTTTTCCCCTTCAGCTGCATACTTTGGGCTTCTGCCTCCTAGTACGGCACAAAGTTGCCAACCAAAATATTGTACCTAATGAGCACGTGAAAGGATCTTGAAAATTAAAAGCACTGATAGTACTTTTCAAAGCAAGACGTGTTGGACAAAAAATTTAACCTTTTATCAGTTGTATATTATTTTGTTATTCCAGTTCTGGCCCAGTCCAAATTCCCTTTTCAATAAGTTGGCTTTTGTAGAATGAAAGTAGTAAGACTGGCAACACCAGATATTCTGTTAGACGTTAATAAGTTTTAGCATGGAACAGATGTAAATTTCCTAGGATAGACATATAGCTATTAAAAAAGATGTCTATCAGGTGAAGCAATAACTTATCTGAAAAACACTTTTTTGGTTTTAAAATGTTTGTTCATATCAATGATGACATAACTGATGAAAGTTGAACTTACAAAGAGGTCAAATTTCCATGTTAGAATTATATTTACAGCTCTGTTTTCCTCTTGTCTACAGTTTTGTGTTATTCTTTAAGTGGTTTTCATAGAGGAAGGTTATGTAAAGTTTTAAGTACTGTAAGAATTCCATGTTTTATCTCCTTTTCCTTGAACCTTTTTATCTACTTACAGAAGTAATATAAACTACACTACTTTCTTTACATCTATGGTAATATTCTATCTGGGATGTTATATATGCCAGGTTTGCCAACCATGTGCAGATAACTTGGATACTCAAGGATGACTCCAGTGGCACTATGCTTAGACAACTGAATGAAGCCCTAGGATTATTTGTAAGTGTAGTCAAACCAACATTAAGCAGAAACTTATATCCAGAAATGCTTGGAAAACAAGTGATACAAACAAAACTATAGGGAAGATCTGACAATCTCTTGATGATGGAGGATGTTTCATCCCACATCTGAATAAAAGTTGTTACTAGGAAAACAAAAACAGGTTTGTTTTAAATAATCAGAAAAGAAAATTATAGTATGTATGTCACAGTAGAGAAAGAGAAGCAGAGAATTAGGAAAATTTTGCTTGTCACTAGACAAAATCTTCATTAAACTAATGGAAAAAGCCAAAACCAGGACAGAGAAATCATTTGTGCCTGAGGTCAAATGTTTGCAGGCAACTGATGTGGTTACTGTGAGGATTTTTACAATCATTGTCTTTATGCTGGTCCTTAAAAATATCAGTGGAACAGTGAGTGAATAACAGAGGCAAATTAGCCCATACTAACAAACAGTTGAAAACTTAGTAAAAAAATTGAAATCAGTAAAAGTGGCATATAGAAACAACACACTGGACCACTGCAAAAAAAAAAAAAAAAAGAAAAATAAAAAGGTAGATACCTACATACTTCATAAAAATGCACTTTCCAGGCCTTTCTTATAGTGTCCACCAGCAATTGGGAAGGTCACCAAGTCTTTGTGCTCAATCTTCTAAAATCCCAATGCCTAAAATATGCCTGTTTTGTATTGCAAAAGCTATCACACCATCAAACTAATTAATAACCTAATTAATCACACACTGCTAAATGAGCTGAAGTCTCAGATAGAGTAATTTGCGGAAGAACAAGCAGGTTTCAGGATTGGATGAAGCACGAGTGACAGAGCTGAAAACTGAGGTAGTGACTGAAAGGCATATAAAATAGTAAGCAGTTTATGAAAACTTTGGGTTTACATAGTGATTAATGCACATGTCCAAGCATCATCTTGCCTAGCTGGAATTGAACTGAAGCCTTATAGACAAGTTCTACCATAGACAAAAATATCTATTTAGGAGTCTGGACATGTTTTCTGATAAATAAAACAGGACCTGGCTAGGTTTTAGCCTCTTTTAGTTTATTTTCCAGCAGGAGTTGGCACTGTTTGCATCTTGCCTCTTGCTCTCTTCCCACTGATTGCAGTCACATCTTTCTAGAGAATGTCTCCAGGCAATCCTCTCTACAGACTTCTCAGCTAGCAACTTTACCAGCCACGATTTTAAAGGAGGAGTTATGCTGAGGATCTCCTGCACAGCTTTGCAAAAATCAGGCTTTAACTTCCGCATGCTTTCTTAAGACTGCACATCCAAGACAGAAAGTTGCTGTCTCATAAAGCAATGACAGTGAGCAGGATAATGTCACCTTATTCATCAGTTTGGTCCCTTCTCTAGAAAATCAGCTTGTGAAGAACCTTTTCTCTCCTTCACAGGGAAGTGGCCTCACCACTGCTCCTGTGCTAGTCTGAACTGCTTGGGGCTCCACTGTTCCTCTTATTCTTGCCTGGCCAGTCCCTCAACATCAGCCAATATCAGGAACATGCTGGGTATAGAGTCATCTACCTACACCTTGTGCAACTACAACATGTTTAGACCTGTGTACAAAAGCTTTGAACCAGGCAACAAAAATGGCAATATGGCCTCATTGAAAGCTCTTAATTTATAAGATTTAATGGGTTTTCTCTCTGAGAGGTACAAAATTTTCTGGTGGAAGAGCTACCTGAACACTGGCTAAAGGGTGCTGCCTGCTTAGAGTCTGTCAAATGTCAGAAATCAGAAAAACAAAGATGTTAACAAAAGCATCAGATTCTCAGATACCCTCAGATGCCTAGCTTAAATACCATTTATACTTTTAAATCAAATAACTCTGAAGTTAGTGCACATGCAAGGACATTGTATTCTGTAGTAAGATGAGTGCAGCTGGTGTGTTCACCACGTTTTACCATACAAAACAGAAGAGCTACATTACACATCAGCATCATTTCCTGAGGAGTGTTATGGAAAAGCTGGGGGAGACTTTTTTCCCCACAGCACTGCTCTGAAGATGACATTCTCCATCTAGATCCAACAATGGGAAACGCTTGTGTCCCCCTCCTCCAGCCACCACCAGTAGGTACAGTAAAGTGCCCACAAAAATCCTGTGGTGGTCATAACCAAGAGGAAGGAATGGCACATGGTCCCCGGGGAAGGCTATAAATGACTTCATAATCAAAGGTGAGCAACTGTTCAATCCTTTGATGTCCTTTAAAGAAGGAGCTTATTCAATAGGCAGGGAAAATACTTGTAAACTGCTGGACCACAAAGTATTTCTTGCTGGAGCCAGTGGGTTATCTGAACTTCAATCTGTCTTGAAATCCTAAGCAGAACTGTTTAGCCAAAACCCTAACTGGAGAAAAAAAAATGTAAGTTAGCAGGTTTAAACTAAAGCTGAAAGTGAGAAGACCTCATGCAGCCCTCATGAAGTGTGACTGTGGGAATATTATCAATTAACTTTCTCTGGAGTTAGCCATGACTGTATGCTTTTTAAAATAAATACTGTTAGCTGGAGTATTGTAAAGATTAAGAATCAAGAGAATATTTGTACTGTCTAAGTACCTAATGTGGTATTTTAAACATGACTAACCATTGTGCATAGCAGAAAAATGTCATTAAAAGAATAATAAAACTTGGGCCATCCTCTGCTGTTAAAGGAGACTAAGTAAGAAAACAGACCTCAAGATCTGAAAAAGCTATCTTTAAGAAGTACAATAAGGGCAAGTACAAAAAAACCTTCATGGAGAAGAATCATGAGATTGGCTCATCAGGGAAGAGATACCTTCCCTAAGTATAAAATAACATAGGGAAAAATATTCACAAATACTTTCTGAGTTATTTTTATGGCCCTGCAAAATCAGACTTCCATCCTTTTCAGTACAGTCCTCATTCCCTCTCACCCTTATCTTAATGGTTTGTGTTAAGCAGAAGAGACCCTGAATATTCCTGGGTGAAGAAGAACACAATGAAACACAGAAAAGATGAAGTCCTTACAGAGTGAAGCAAGTTTAAAGCCCTGTGATAACTAGAAACACTGAGCTCTCCCTAAGTACGGGAAGGAATTTTGAAGAAATTAATTTCCTCTTCACTTACTAGTGAAATGGAGCTCGGAGTCTTTTAAAATGTTTCAATTAAACTTTTTATTTTAACCTTGCTGAAATTACTCAGGCTTTCTCTGTACCAGAGCAGGAGACCAAGTCAATCAGTATAGAAACTTGTAGTAATTTCATCTGATTCTGACAAAAGAGAGTCGGCTGAACTTAATCACAACCAGTCACAATCCAGGGTCAGGACATCTTGTTGGACTCATGGTAACTACATGGCCTTGAATAATCAGTTATGCAGGAAGAAGGATGAAGTGGGGTGGAGGAAGGAATGAGAGAGAAGGCAGTAATTTATTGGAGCATCTGGCCTTACCTTAGACAAGATACTTTTCTCAGAAATGGTCTTGGATTGATCTTGATGTTGCTAAGGTAACAACTTCTGAGGTGATAACAGAAAAAATATGGTCACATGTTCAAATAAGGATCCAGCAACAAGAATGAGCAGTGCTCATCTACTCCATCTATAGAATGGAGGGCAGTGCAGGAAAAAAAAAGTAATGATTTTGTAAATAATCAGCCACAGCTGAATGAGTGATCTCATTCAGATATCTCAGAGTAACCACCAGAACAGGTGGAAAATCTGTAGCCGAAGTCAAAATGAGGATCACCTTCAAGACTTCAGCATTTACAAAATTATCAGGCTTTGGAGAGTTAAGCAGACCATGTGACATGAGAAGAAATTATTTCAGGTACTACTTTTACAGTGAAATAATTTATGAAATAAGAAAGAAACATAAATATTGGAACTTTATAAAAATACTCAGTGCCGCAGATTATTCATGTTATGGCTGATATCTGATCTCTCAAAAATCTGGACTTGTTGACACATTGAGAAAATTTGTATATCTTATTCTTAATAAATTCAGATAGTTACCCTATGAAGTGAAAGGTGAAGCAACATAATCCTGAATAAACTTCTCAAGAAACTACATAGTATTTTCCTTGAGTGCTTGATTCTATCAATATTATCATGAACAAGATTAGAGAAAAAATAAGATTTTTTTTATAACTTGAATTATACATGTCATAAATCAAAAACTAGCCATGATGCGCTTTTGCAGTATTTAGGTCATAATGAACTTCTGTAAAACAGAACTAAAACGGCAAGGAAAACAACATTACCACAAAAACAGGGCTGAAAACAAGTGTCAAGAAATGCACTTTATGTTTGACTGAATCTGAAAACTAGAAGATGTACATATGACATCTAATCTGCTTTAAAAAATTTGAATTACAGTATGATTCAGATACTAAATGATTTTTCACTACAATTAGAATACAGTCTACCAAGAGAATAGAAAAAAGAGGTTTTCTTTGTAGACGTCCCAGTGTAATTAATGTTAAGCACTCTATTTGTTAAGTGTAATTAGTATATAGTGGAGTTTTACACAATAGTAAATGCTAATATAATTACAGATGCAAGCTGTCTCCTAACACAGAATTAAGTCAAATTTCCTATGCAAAAGAACTTGTATTATGGTTGATACATATTCATAAGCAAAACCACTTTATGTCATCTCTCTGCTGAAGGCTAAAGAAAAACTAACTGCATATCCTTTAAAATTACTTAAATTTGCCACGAACTCAAATTGCATATTTGTAGTGGTTTTGTCCTGACAAATATAACTGTGTCCCTTTTAATTCTGCAATTTAAAATAGACATCTCTCCATTTTTAAGTGATTTAAGGTTGTTATACACTACAACATAACCAAGTTTAAAAGAATTTGTTTTATGAGGAACATGACAAGCAGTGATACATTAAAAGAGAGATGGGATAAACACTTGGAAGATTCATTGCAGGGCAGATTAAATAGATAAACTGTGACAGGGTCAATAAGTCCCTGGAGCTGTTCCTTAGCGGCTGGGAGCATGTTAGGGCCAGTATCAAATATGCTTGCCCTGCTCTCCAGGTATTGGCTAATTCCTGATGTTCCCACTGGTTCCTTCCCTCCTCTCCGTTACTAACCAAAAAAAAAAAAAAAAAAAGAAGTGCTCTCATTCTGCCTCACTTGCTTCTCCAAAAAGAAAAGAAAATGGACAAACATAAAAGCAGATCAGTTAAGAGATAACGGATGAAAAAAAGGAAGAGTGAAGAGACTAATGAATAACAACAATGATAATAAAGTATGGACTAAGAACTGGAGGGGGACAGTGAGAATAGCCCTCCTGACAGTACCCACTGCTCCTTGAAGGTGTTCAAGCATCCTGTGGATGTTGCTTGCTGTGCCCTGCCTGGTACGTGACAGATGAAGGAAGAGAAATATGATCCACAGATTCCAGAACTTTCCCCAGTATTCCCCAGCCAAGCTTCCTCCTCCCGGGGGTATTAAAGACTTACCTTGGGCAAGCAAAGAGGAGTTTGACAAACTCCATGACCCAGCGAGACCTTGGATGAGAATGGTGTAAGTGAAAATGAAAAGACGAGGAGAAGAGTGCAGCCAGAACCTCAGGAAGAGGATCTGTAGGGGCTGAAGGACAAGCAGATCTGGTACATTCAGTGCCTGAGCACTGCAAAGGTCTCCTCCTCACCACAAAAATGTCACAAGCCCTGTGAAACACACTGTGCAAAGAAATGCACACGCCACTGCCCTGAGAGTGCCTTTATGAGAGGCAGGTTACTGGGATCAGTGGCTCCTTGGTTTGAAACTGTGTGCCTACTCATTTAGGTGGGAAATCCTTGGCCTTGGGACAGTAGGGATGTAAGATCACATATGGGAGGGTGGCCACAAGTTTTTCTACCATTCTAGCAGTTTTTAGAACATTCTAAAAACATATTACGTGGGCTGGTTCAGAGGGTGGTGGACGAAAGGAGCATAACAAATTCCCTATTGTGTAATGTGGAGGGCATGGTATAACTGGTCTCTGTTGGTAAATTTATCCTTGGGTTTTTTTAGAGTACATACATAATCAATGTGTATGGCCGATATATGACAGATACATCTATATTATGGTAGAACAAATAAAAAACTTGATGTACAGATGACTAAAAAATTTCTTCGCAGGGGAGTAAATCCAATATATTGAGTCCTTTACAGTTTGGGAAATCTAACCCTGAAAACAGAAGCTTGGTGGTGGCAAATTTTCTACATTTTATTTCATGCAACACTTCAAAAATAATGGCAATGCTTTGATTTGTAGGACACTTTTCTTCATACTCCCAACACACCTTGGCCAGACTCGCTTTGTTCTGTGGGCATTTGAGAAGCTGAATTCTACTACAGCAAATATTTGAAGACTCCTGATTTCAAAGCAGAACAGGTGAAGCAATACCAGGAATTGGATTTACATCTGTTTGACTGTCCAGACCAAAAATGCTCTGTAATCATCCAGTTAAAGAAAAAAAGCATTAGCAGAAGATATATCTGCCAACCAGTTATTCAGCACTGAGTCAGATCTGTCAAACTCTGGATCAGATCTTGAAATTTTATTCTTTGAATTGCTTTACTTTAGTTTTTAAGGCTGCGGATAACCTCATTACACCACTTATTTTGATTGTATGTGATCCATATTGCAGGCTTATTTATAAGCTAGTTCAAGGAGATGTGACATTGGTCAGTGAACCTAAACCTGAGAGCAGGTTCTCAGGCTAGGACATAGATGGAGATCATCTTAAAAAACAGTTTATTTTTTCTTAGTGAAATCACAGTAGGTAAAACTTAGAAACAAAATGAAACTTCAGAGAAGATAACTTAAAAATGGTAAGAGACTTAAAACCAGTGAAAGTATTAAAAGAGATCTTCACAGATCTCAGAGAAAGTTGTGAAAATATAGACATGAAAAGAAGTAAAATCAAGCACAAATAATTGAGCTTGCTAAAATTAGTACCAATAACATTGTCATGACATTTAAAATGAGATTTTCTATTCTTACTTCAATATTTCTATTATGTCAAATGTAGCTGTTTCAGCACATGATCATTTCCCTATTTGTTCATCAGCTGCTCTGCTTTTGGGACAAATACTTCATGGTTACACCAGCATTATATCTCAGCACCTCATGGCTTGATGCCTACCCTGCTTGTGACCCACACCACAAAGTCTTTTAGCTGCTACCTGGCATGCACATAACGCACAAGGTTGTAAGAGCCTCCAGAGCTCCTGTGACCTCCTCAAACCTTGCTCTAAAGAGCTAAATCAACGACTGTGTGAGCACAAGCTTGTAGGACAACTTTAATTAAAACAGAAATATGTTGTTTCAAACCAGATAAAATTTAAGTCCAAATTAATCCTGCTTTCTACTTATAGATATCATGAGCCAAGGTAAAATTGTTTCAAGCCAATGCTCATCTACAGCTACCACAGTGGACTATACCTGTCTGCTGGTGTAGGGGCACCACTGTCTGATTTATGCTTAGAAAGCTGCAAATGACTAGAGATCTTACTGCCCTTTATTGTTTGTATCATCACAAGCTGGTGCCTGTGGCCAAAAAATGAGTTGTGTTACAAAAATAAAGGAAGGTAAGCACAGTAGTTGACATAATACTAAACATAAAAATAAACATGATGTATTGATTGTGCATTAGTAGGAGAGTTGTGGAGGAAAGTTGTGTCTCATAAGTGTTAGTTCTCTGAAGAAGTCTGAAAGCATATGGCATAAAGGTGGTCTAGGGGAAAGAAGGTAGTCAAAACTGAAACAGTTTGGAGGACATCCTTGGAAGTATTTTAAACAACCTAAACTACAGAAGGATAAGATGGATCTTTTTCTCATAGATAGTATGAATTATCAACAGTTAAAGGTAGGAAGCAAAAGCTATAAATAATTATTCATTTCTCACAATAGAGTGGAATTACCATAGGGAGAATTGCTCTTATATTGCTGTTTTTCAGCATCCTCATGAAAAATCTGGATAGTGGGGATATGCATAAGATAACAAGGTTTGCTAATGATATAAAATTATTCAAACCTGTCAAAACTAAATTGACTGCAAAGAGTTGCAGAAGGGTCTTGTGATATTGAGTGATTGGGACATAAAGCTGCTGATGAAATTTCAATTCAATAAATGCAAAGTCATGCACATAGGGAAAACACAGTCCTAACTTCATACACAAACAGATGATGATAATCTTGAAATAAGATATTGCCAGTTAGGAGTCAATGTAGGTAATTCTCTGAAAACAGTAAACAGATACAGAAAAACTAGTAGAGCCCTTCCTCTGCATCTTAAGGGCAAGGGCCATCCTTCAAGAATTAGCAAATTCACCCTCTAACAGTCTGTGCTAACCAAGAGTTACAAAATGCACTTGTAGATTCACCTTAATTGATGCTAAACCTAGTAAAGAATCATCTGGAACCACACTTCATGTTCTGGGTGAATGCTTGAGTAGTTTAAATTCCCATTTGTGCTGCTTGTGAAATTCAGGGTAAGTATCAAAAGTAACAGAAGAACAGAGAAGTAACAATACAGGGCTCCTCTATATTTGGCTCTCTTATGACTATCAAACTAAGGAGTATGCCATTTCTCATTGCGAGACACTTGCTGGTCAGATATTGTTTGGTATTGATGTCTTCTTGGAGATATCTGATAGGCGTCAATGTGATTTGCTTTACGTGACGTAGGTGATGTAGATATTATTGCTATTATGGTTGAGAAAGACTGTTGAACATGAACCCAGCTACAATATTGAGTAAATGTGGAGATGTGGAATAACAGCAGTGTTATGGCAAATTTCATTCCAGTGGAAGAACAGAGCAAACCATGTTCACAGGATGCTCAGGAAGAGTGGGGAGGGAGCTGAAGGAAGCCCAAGAACTTACACAGAAATTGTGACTTGTATGTCATGTACAAGGGTATAATAGTGCTTGGGCACTTCTCTGGAAGTCTGGCCACATTTCTAAGGTTGCATTCCTAACTGTGGTTAAATCAAGAATATCAGAGAAATATTCTCAGATTCCTACTAGCACACTTACTGTCTCCCAGACTGAGCAAAACAGTCTGAGGTTAAATCTGGGCTTCCTGGTTGTCATTTGCCACTTGAAAGTGGGCTGTTGATTGGTCAACACAGGAGCTACTCCAGTAACTGCAAGTAGCTTGCAGCTGTCACAAATAAGTGAGCAATAAGTAACCTGACTGGAACATATCTCCTCCTCCAAAAAAAGAAAATTAGAAGATGTGTGTGATTTAAGACTAAGGAAAACAGAAGTCTTAGGTTAGAAAAGCTTAAGAAAATGTATTTTCAAAGATACAGAAGGGAAGGTAATAGTAAAAGGAAGAAAAGCTGAAATAAGTTGAGTGGTAAAAGCTTCAAACAATGAAATGCAGTCAGAACAAGGAGCCATGAATCTGTAAGAACTTTGAATTTAAAGAGCTGGAGATGGCAACTGCCATCTCCATGTTCCCAAGACTCCCAGCACATATGGCCAACAGATCAATGAGCTCTTGATAACAGGTAGTACATACTATTGCTTTGCTGGGGACACAGCTGCATATATATCCAGTAAAGCCAGTTTGTATGAGGAGGGGTCAGAGAATGATCTGACTCCTTGGTTATGTTCTAGCATGGGTATCATTTCAGCAAAGGGGTCTGCAGCAGTGAAAAAAGAAGCAGGTATTCCTCTACAGCATTTCTGGGGGAGACTCAACTATGCTCAGCAGTCAGGGAATCAACTGGAGATCGACACCAAAATAAGATCTGAGTAGGATCCATTAATGCAACAAGTGATCTTTCCATGCAACTTGCCCATTGCCTTCCTTGTGGCTAGCCACCAAACCCCACAGGCAGCATTGCCTTGCTGTCTGCTCCCCTTGCCTCTGCCATGTGGATCCCATGTTTCAGCCTTCATCTGAACCAGGTCTTGAAACAGTCCATTAGCTAAATGGGCAAGTGGGGAGGATGGGGATGATATCAGAGTTGAGGGAGATTAAAGAATGTTGAAAAATTGGCTTTTGCTGGAGTTGACTAATATTTCTGAAAAGACAGAGGCAGCTGAATGTTGGGCTTGAGCACTTATAGGCACAAGTAGCTACAAGAATAGATAGGTACCCCGATTATTAAATTAATCATAATTTATTAAGTTTTGCTTACCATAAACCAGCATTCAACAGGCAAGCCAAAAATCATCAGTCCAAATACCACTCGGAATAAGCTACAGGCTAAACCAGGCTATACACTCTAAATATTAATAGAAATGTTATTTTGTCTTTACCCGTGGGCAGAAGAGAAAACATACATGCAAACTCTTGATAGCCTGTGACAGCCTGACCCTACCAAAGCCAAGCAACACATACAACAATTGTACTGAAGTCAGAGCATTTAGGTCTAATGAAACATGTGTTGGTCACATGCCAAAGATTTCTTCTGATTGTGGATCACAAAGTTTTATTGTCAGACTATAACTTTTGCATCCTAACAGTGGTATTTTACAATAGGTTTTGCCACACTTTAAATTTTATTGTCAGAATTTGTAGAAGAATTAGAAGAGACAGAAGCATATTTTTAGTGCCCATTTTGTTGGTTAAGTTGCAGATACTTGGAAACCATTATTTGAATAACAAGGTCTGTTGAAGGTTATGAATTATGGCTAGGGAAAAAATTATGGCTACTACATCCAGCTCTGGAGCCTCCAGCACAAGAAAGACATGGACCTTTTACGCCTTGTCCAGAGGAGGGCCACAAAAATGATCAGAGGAATGGAAGACTTCTCCTGGGAAGAAAGGCTGAGAGAGTTGCGGTTGTTTAGCCTGGAAAAGGCTTTGGGTACTACTTATTGTGGCCTTTCAATACTTAAAGGGGCCTTATAAGATAGATGGACAGAGACTTTATACCAGGGCCTGTAGTGATAGGGCAAGGGATAATAGTTTTAAACTGAAAGAGGGTAGATTCAGATTAGATAAAAGGGAAAATTCTTTACTATGAGGGTGGTGAGATACTGGAATAGGTTGTCTAGATCAGTTGTGGATACCCCGTCCCTGGAAGTGTTCAAAGTCAAGCTGGACAGAGCTTTGAGCAACCTGATCTAGTGGAAGATGTTCCTGCCCATGGTTGAGCATTGGACTAGATGACTTTTGAAGGTCCCTTACCACCCAAGAGACATTTCTAAATGTTCTGAAACATTCCCTTGAAGGGAAAGTGATGAGTGGTTTTGGGGGAGATGCAACAGATGGCAGTAAAATAGCAAGCTTTTTGAGTTCTTCATTTTTGTTCAAAGAAAATATGGATATCTCTCAGATGTCAGCTTGGTCTTGCAAGTTTATGTGCAACATATTTCCCAAGCATTTTTAATAATAACGTTATAATACTTTTGTGATATATTTGAACCCAGTCCTCACCTTTCTGTCCTTACCTGCTGCTTTGCCCCAGGAAGCCAAAGATCTTGTTGCTGGCAAATCACTATGTGATCAAAAATTGTCCAGAGAAAACTTTTCTTGTGAAACTAAAATATGCCTATTGGGAGATACATTGACCCTATTCAGTACCTGGCCCTTCAGCAGATCCCCGTTAGAGTTGCCCTGTTACCCTAGACTGCTTCCTGTGAATCGGTTCTGGCATAACAGACATCACCACCATCACTATGAGTTGCTCATCAGAGCTAACAAATATAGAAACCATGCAAGCCATGTTGGACACTGTAGCTCTCCCTGCAAGAAATTAATCAGGATGGGAACACACTGAAAAATGTGAGAAAATATGGCTTTAAAGTGCTATATCTTTTTCCAACACAATTATTCCTTACTGAACACTAATAGTGACTTTGTGTTAATTCTCTGCAACAACCATCTACAATACCTAAACCTACCTCTTTCACATTTTAAAAAACATTATATTGGAAAATTAGAATAATTCACAGCATCATAAGATTTTGGTCTTATCACTTTCAGTGTACAAATCTTCCAGTTACTAGAGTTCTCTAACCTGTAGTCTTTTTTCTAAAAGAAAAACCCCAACCATTTCATTTTAATCAACATCATTAGAACGTTTAAAGTCACTACTCAGTTTAAATTGTGTAATTTTGCATATTCAGTGCTTAAAAGTTATCACCATGTGGATGTTTTTGGTGCAAAACCAATTTCCAATTTCTCAAAGATATAACACAAGAACATTATAGTCTAAATAAAAAGCACTTCAAATGCTACTTAAATACATACATAAACTTAATTCTTTATGGACTCAATGCTAAATACACTGTCAAATTTATGTGGGAATAAATGAGAATTTAAGAACACTAAATAGAAGCAGTAGTGCATAACTACTTCAAACGAAGCATGAATATTGTATATGTATTTTTCTCTTGCTGTCACACAAGATGGAAACTCACTGAGGCCAATTTTGTATTGGAGTTCACAGTCCTATTTTATCTGATTGCAATAGATGCTCAAGGGCCATAAAATAATTTGATGGGGGAAAAAAACCTTGTTCTCCTCACACAGGCTTCTGATGAGTGATAGCAATAACAAGAATATTGCCAGTAGATCAAGGGAGGTGATCCTTCCCTTCTAGTGATGTGACCACATCCTAGTGCTGGGCTCCTCGATATAACAGGGTCATGAGCTTACTGGAGCAAGTCTTGCCAAGGGCCCTGAAGGTGCTTTAGGGATTGGAGTGCCCCTCACACAAGCAGAGGCTGAGAGAGCTGGGGCTGTTCAGCCTGGAGAAGGCTCAGGAGGATCTTACCCCTGTGTATAAATAACTGATCAGTGGTGAATAAAGAAGACAGAGCCAGACTCTTCTCAGTGGTGCCCAGGGAAATGGGCAAAATCTGAAGAATGGAGAACTCCACTTAAACATAAGAAAAAACATTTTTACTGTGAGGTTGGCCAAACACTGGAGCAGGTTTTCCAAAGACATTGTCGAGTCTCCATCCTTGGAGCTATTCAAAACCTGACTGCACATGGCCTTGAACAACATGGTCTAGTTGACCTTGCTTTGAGTGAGGGGTTGGACTAGACAATCTCCAGAGAACTCTGGCAACCCTAGCAATTCTGCAGCAATACAAGCAGCTCAGACATTACTTGAACCACAGTTCACAAAAAGTAGGGTATCTCCCTTTCAAAGGATAAGCTTTCACTGTTACATTGAATTAAGGAAAATCAACAAGATATTGATGGGGTGCAGGAACTGCACTACCACCGAAACAGTAGATCTGAATCACAGTTGTACAGGTTACTGGACAGGCTCTGTTTCCTCACTGTATAAACAGGCACTAGATGCCGATATAATCCATTACCAACAGGGAATTCCAAAAGGGAATTAAGTACAAATAAATGCATTCATCTCAGACCACAGATTCTAGAATTTTTTTGTTTGTTTAAAGTATAGTGAAATTTCTGTGAATCACAGTGAGAAGGGAGGAGATAAGAAAAACAGAAAATTGTGGAAAAAACCTCAAACTTCCAAACAAAACCCAAGACATCTAAAATTCCAAAATTACTCTGGATATGTTCCCCTGTCCCCTGGAAAACAGTGTTTCAAATAAATTTTCCTTTTATTTCTGGAACTCCAAGATGTGACAAAGGATACTTTTAAAACTAAGAGTATTGCTTTCACCTCCTCTAGGGGAAATAGGATGTGATGTGCTGCTGAGGGACATGTTTACTCCAGCTGGTTTGACACAAATCTGCTGTGCATTAATGTGGTAGTGCTGAATATAACCCTCAGTTGCTAAAGCTTGCTAATATTTCCTGGAAGCATTTCTCTCAGCAGTTTGTTTTTACAGCTATAAAGAGCTATGCACTCTGACGACTCAGAGGCTGCTCTCAAGTTTCCCTGCCATACCCAAAGTCACCAGTGTGCAAATAAAATCCTATCATCCTATGGTCCACCATGGCCATATAGCTCTACATGGCAAGAGAGTGTTGAAGGCAATTAGTCACCTCCAAAGCACTGTAATCATAGGTGTTTAAGGGGTGCTGTTGCCTTGAGTACTACAACACTGTTGTACTAACTGGATTAAAATATTGAATGATCTTTTTCTTTCCATGGATCATGGTGCTTACTTTTGAACAGTGGTGACAGCTCTTCTGGAGAGTGGCTGATTAGAACTAATAGTTGAATTAATCCAGTAAAATCAGCCTTGTAATTTTCAGCCTGCATACAGAAGAAATTTAAGTAAGTTTTTATGCTTCTGTGTGATAGATAAAGCTAAGCCTGGTTTTACTTCCACCAAGCACCAGTGACAATCTCTTCCCACTATCATTTAATATGTTTGGGCCCTGCAGCTGCCTTTATCTCTGTGTTCACCCAGACCAAATCCAGTTCCTCGATATTACTTAAAGTGGAAACAGCTTTTGTCTTGGAGCACTGAGCAGAGCTGAGGTCCTGTAATTTTGTCAGTAATAATGATGCCAACCTATGCAAAATTTCCCATATTATTTCTGTGATTAATTAAAGGGAGTCAGTTTTAGAGCTGGTATAATTAGCAGGTACAATCTACCCTGAGCCGAGACTCTTTCTAGTGCCATGCACCCACTTTCTGTTCCTACTTCCATGCACACAGTGCTCAGCTTTGTGACTACTCATGTCTCTGAGCCTAGCTCTTAGTCTGGGCCTTGACACTGTATTAATGCAAGTGCCATTAATGGCATGACCCATGGTCATCTGCTGGTGTCAGTGTGGTTCCTACCACTGCTCAGAATCTACTGGGCTCAAATATGACACTGGTGTGGAGCTGGATGACACAAGACAATAGTGAGAGGAGCGTGCTTTCATTGACATAAACATTTCCTTAGTTCATATCCCTTGCCCAGAATAGGGCTGTCCTTCAGGTGCTCAGAGATTTGAGAATGACCATTGTCATGCTGTAAGAGCAGCAAATACAAAGCTAAAGTCATAATAATATATATACCTTGTAGTGCACTGCTCCATGGAAACTGACAGTAGGTTTCCAAGGCAGCCAAATCGGAAAAAGAACAAGGCTAAAAAAGAGTGAAGTACAAAGAACATCAACTAACAGCTTGATATGTTAAGGGATAAATTTTGGAAAGTGCTTAAGCCCCACTGGAAGTCAATGGCGGTTATGCTCTTAAATCACTGAGGATCTTTCAAAAAAAGCCCAGCCAGGAGCACTGTTGCTTGATGTGTGCAACTGATTATTAATTGCTGTACACAGCTGTCCTGCAGCTGCACTTTCACTCCACTCCGTGCTCCTCTCTGGGGCTGCTTCCCTCTCTTCACTCTTGCACAGACACTGTGATACCGGGGACTGTTATTCCTCCTCCTTCTCTTCCTCTCCCTAGACTCCATGTAGCTGTATATCCACCCAACAACCAAATATTTGTATGGCCTTTCAAATATCCAGGAGTGTGATCCCAAAGTAGTGCCTGTCTGCTCCCAAGGCCAGTGACCAAAAAAAGGTTTGGGCTGGCAGCGAACAGCAGGGATGGTCCATTCCCATCCCTCATGAAAGGGAGATATTTCTGCATAGCAGCCTGAGTTGGCAAGAAAGAGGAAGAAGAGCCGTGCACTTAGCATAACACATTAGCATAGCTAATGTTGTCCCTAACAAGAGCTCTGAGGAAATGAAGAAGCAGGACTTTTTTTAAAAGAAACAATTCAAGACTAGTTGGTTGTTACTTTGGAAGCTGGTCCTACCAATCTGAACCGACCCATCTTGAGTACGGCATTGATTTCTAAGCTTTCCTCCTTTCCATTTACATTAGGAGAAAACAAAGCACCCCTGGGATTTTTGTCTCATTGTGTCAGGGTGCATGACATCTCAGTAGAAGCTGCAAGCAACATACGAGCTCTGGTATTTCTTAGCAAAACAAATGGAAAATGCCAAAACAATAAGAAGTCTTACTGGAAAAAATACAAACAAGGATGTAGGCTTAATATGCAGTTAAATAATTATTTTTATAATAAAAACATGCACTAGGTGACATTGATAAGATTATTAATCCCTAAAACCAGCAAACAACCTCCAAACTACAAGAGACTTTTTTCATTCATACATCTGGAAGACTGTAACCTATTCTATAGGAGAAGCCACTCTTCAAGACTTTGGTAATAAAATACAAACAATAAAGCTAAGCCAGTATATAATCAGTTTTATGAAATCTTTTTTCTCCCTTTCTATGTTTGAAAATTTCCAGGTAGTGAGAGCTCCTCAGAGATCAAACTATAATAACTATTTTGTGGCAGCTGCAAAAGAAAAGTGTAAACCCAATATATTAACTGAAAGTATTTTGAGCATGGACAGAGAAGTTTCCCCTTTCACTTCAAACAGAACTGGAGCTTGGTTTTCAGTGGATTTTCCACCCTAGAAGCTGTCTGAAAAAAAAATAAATATAACCCTTTAAAACTAAACACTCTCAGTATCTACTAAGGAAATAAACATGTCAAGTGTTCCTTTGATTTAGAGTATAACTGAGATTTAAAACTAGTGATTTATGTAGTTGATTTATAGCCAAGTCTTCTAGCTATGAAAAGAGGATATTTTTTCTTTACAGAGGAAGATAAATCTGTATTTGCCTTCTGTGCTTCAGCTGAAAATTGATCTCTCTCTTCACAAAGTTCATATGAACCCTCCTTCAGGACATTGGCCCAGTGAGATCCCCAAGAGACAGGCCATAGCTTCAGAGACATAATGAAGGTTATCTTTCTGTTCTCAGATATGAAGATTTAAGCAATTAGTCAAGAGTAATGCAGAAAGTAGCTAAAATCAGGAGGCTTGACTGGAGCACTGGGAATCAGTGAGTGATCATGGCTTCTCTTGTGGCTTGTAGTAGTGAGATTTGTTGCCCCAAGTTCTCAGTTCCCCCCCAAAATTCAACTTAATTACACAGTAATATTTTCTATTTTTTTTTTGAGGGGGGGGACATGCTGCTCACATTTATTTCACTGTTTTTGAGAGATTTTAGAGGTAATTTTTTAGGAAAAAAAATCAACAGATACTATTTGGATATTTTTTATATTAACAATAATAAAGAAACAACCAACAGCTTAACAACCTGTATTAATCCCCAGTTATTTAACCCAGGATGTTTATGGCAATGGCTTGTACATCTTGACAACCTACTGCACTTGCAGATGAAGATTATGTCTGCAGCCCATGGCCTTGGTCTGGTCTGACAAGCAGATCCATGGCATCCCTGTGCAAAATCCAGCATGTGTGAAAACTCCCAAGACTATACAGGATCAATTAAATAAACATTTCTTGTGTGGTAAACCCAGATCACTCTAAGCTTTCACAAGGCAGAAACTTTCAGAAGTCTTGTGGCCACAGCAGCTTTTATTGTGTGGGTGACAGGTTTTCTGGGGAGAGGAGGAGGACGGAAGGGCAAAGACATGGAGGAAGGTGTATTCCCTGTGAGGCAATACTGGAGCTCCACAGGACATGCCAAGTGCTACTCATCCCAGATAATGGGCAGTAAAGTCTGTAGGATTGGAAACCAACAGTCTTTTCCCAAATTATAGATCTGCAACAATGCACTCCTTTGCCTGGCTGAATAAAAAGTATTACCAGACTCAGGGCAGGAAAGAATCCAGACAGCATGGATTGCAAAAAATAGCCCTGGGACCACAAGGATGACTTTCTTCCAAAGCTGTTGAATGAGATCAGTTAGTTTACATGATGATTGACCAATAGGCACTGAAACAGAAGAACCCAGAACACCAGAAAGGCCAGGCTATGGATGGCCATCATGGGTGCCCAATCAAGTGAGGCAAAAGACTCATGAGTGAGTGGGCAAAAGGAGCCTAATAAAATATGGTCTCCTTTATCAATATCAAACCGATCTGGAAAAGGCTACACTTTTCACACCTATACGTTTCTTTTGGTGTCTTACTAATCACATCCTGAAGGTTTTATCACATAAATAATCCCCAATTTATTTTTCTGTGAAGGTTATACTTCCTGTTTTCACACTTTACCCTTGAAGTCTGATAAACTGCAGTGATCAAGTAGAACTTATTTATAAAACTACTTGTTATTTACAGTTACAACTCTCAGCAGAATTTTAGTTCACTTTTGTTTCAATTCCTTGCCCATCTTCAGATACTATCTTTGAGCTGTGATGAATTTGCCTGGCAAAGAAAATAGTTTTGTCTAAAATTTTAATACATTGATTTTGACATTTTTCTTCAAGCACAGATAAGGCACTTACAGTAATCTCCTCTGTCATACATTATCATATTTTCAGAGAAGCAGTTTTGCAAAGTCAATTCATTCATGGTATTTGATGTCACTGCAGCACTTCTCTCTTTGTAGTGTTTACAGCTGAATGGGATGAAGTTGTGGCAAATGTTTTAGTCTCCATGTCCCATTAAATTA
This sequence comes from Tyto alba, assembly GCF_018691265.1. Taxonomy (NCBI): domain Eukaryota; kingdom Metazoa; phylum Chordata; class Aves; order Strigiformes; family Tytonidae; genus Tyto; species Tyto alba. The sequence goes on from NW_024881295.1 coordinate 19,174,600, forward strand.
TTCAGTATTAGGTGAGGAAATTAAGCACACTGTAAAACCAGATTGAACTAAGTATGTAGAAACATCATACAGAGAACAAAAAATTGGAAATAAAAGCCTATCAGCCATTATAAAATTCAGAGTTGAATAATCAGGAAAAATTGTTAATTTCCAAATTCTCATTTATTTCAACTCTCTAGCACTGTAGGACCATTTTCTATAGCATTTATATTATTTAATGTGGTTTTGTTTTGTTTTGTTTTGTTATATTCTATTTAGTTTAAAAAGACATAAGCAGGAAGGTTTTTATAGTTTCCTTGAGAATGAATTCCACCTCTTTTTCTTCTCAAACTATTTAAACTATATCTCATCTGGCTTTTTTCTACATTTATGGAATTAATTTTTTTTTTCCACTGTTTTTAGTACACCTGAGAGTCCTGCATCATGTTTGTTCTCCTTCTTTAAATTCCCACAAGTGTTGTTGGTTCCTCACTCCTTTCACCTTCACTTGTGATCAAAGAAATCTCGACATTTGAAAAAAATACCCACCATAATAAAGTCTCTGATTTTTTCTTAACACACAACATTTTTCATGTGTTTCTCTCCCTCTTTGGAAGCATTCAAAGCAGACTGAATGCATGCAGTAGAAAAGAAAAAGGAATAATGCACCCATAAGAAAGCAAAGGGAATTGGGGAGGCAATCCATTAAATTTACATTGACTGTGGTAGCAAAGAACAAACCACATTTGAAATGTACTTTGAATAAAGAAGCAAAACCTGTTTACTTGGTGTAATTCAAAACCATGTTGTGACATTGTATTAAGGGTAACTTGGATCAGGGCTCTGTTCCTGTAGTGCTGAGGGGTCTCCCGTGAGGTGTCTGCTCCTGCCTGCCCGCCTGATCTGACCCTGCTGATTCTGTGAACCTTCACCACCAGCAGCATGTCTACAAGCAGGATGATGTGAAAAAATCATTGTCTGCTGAGAGGATCTCAAATCTGGAAACATGACAGGTATAATTCACTTGGAAGAGTCAAACTGTTAACATGGGGTTCAGGTCCTTGCTTAGGCAGGGCAGGATCTCAGTTTTGTTACTTACCCCATGCACTGGAAAGTGAATATGAGGTAACACAAAAATGGATGTTTAAACATACTCATGGATTTTTCTAAAGATTGTGTATATTATTAAAAAAAAAAAAAAATCAAATATTTCAATTGTTTAATTTAATGTTGGATTATTTAGATTGTCAGAGGAATAATTCATTTGGGAAATACTTAAATATTGCACCAGCAAATGAAGGCTATGATTTTTCCGTAATTGTCACAATGACAGCTGTCTTGAAGTGTTTTATTGTTTTCCCTAAAAATAACTTTGAGCTGTGGAAGAAATACACTGCATATAACGTAACTTGGCTTATAAAATAACTATATAATATTGGAATGAGGACTCAATCTGCTGGAACAGCTTGCAAAATAAAATGACCAAATAATGTTTGAATAAGGAACTGGCTGATAAAGTGGACTGATTTAAATTTGTACAAATGTTTAGAAAGCAAAAGTCTACAGTAAGAAAAAATAAACGATTGTACTGTAGACTTGGTGCCATACTGTATTGAGTTGAGATACCGTATGAAAACTTTTGCCTTAACCTATATTATTCCAGTGCCATCTGAGTGGTAACAGGCACCAGTATAATTTAACAACATGAAAGGGAACAAGCCTCTCTTTGAACTTTTGGTGTGCAAAGTCTTTGTGTCATAAAACCTCACCATATCATTTGGGTAAGGCCCCATGGCCGCCAGGGCACCACCTAACTCAAGGGTTATCTTGCATCATGACCCAAGAATTATTCTCAGCTGGGCAGAATCTGACTGATCCATTTCAGCACCAGATCTCTTCCAACACAGCCTGTGACCTTTTTCGCAGAAGTTGCTATCTCAAGTGTCCTGAACATACGGAGGCACCTGGGAAGAGTGAAAGTTACCGGTACACAGTCAACAAACTGAAGTGTCCACGTGTTGCATCAGAAGCAGACAGCTCATATCTTGTGGAGCACAGCTCCCTGGCCAGGTGATCCTTCTCACGATAGGACACAGGTACCCTGACCTGTGAAGGGCCCCATTAATTAAGGCCTTTCATGTTACCAGGTGAGCCTGAAGAACTGAAGACCCAGCATGGGTGGACACAGATCACTAAAACCTCTGTGGGCTTCCTGAGAGGAACACAGCTTCCCTCATGAAACCCCATCAATGACTGCATGGTTGACAATTACTGCAACCCAGGCATGCCCTCAGCACACTTAGATGCAGCTATTAATCTTGGTATTTGCCACTATTATTACAAAATATTGTACTATAATTGTCATCTACGGCACCAAGTCAGAGCCTGAGATGACCGATTCAGACACCTCAGGATAGGCAGTCAACGGGGATGCACGCAGGGGAAGCTCCAGATTCCTGAGATAAATTGATATAAGATTTCTTAATGTTTTAAAATAGGTATTTCAGTTAATGCCTTCAAGCCTCTCCAGGAGCAGGCTTGTCCAAAATTTCCATTTGTTACTCATTATTGCAGCCGGCTGACCAAACACACCTCAACTATCGTATTGTAAAAGGGAAACCAAGAAACCCTGGAACAGGTATCACGGTCATGAGAAGCTGCTACTCTACATGCATTTTTACCCCTCTACATGCTGAACATTATAAGAAAAATAATAATGTGACTCATAAAAATGAGTCACAGATGTGTGACATGGTGTGTACATAATGGCTACACTGGCCAAGGAAAGACTGGTCTACTGGCTTGTTCCTGCATTGAACCCTGATCCTCCAAGTCCTAGGATTTGTGACTTTGAAACACATTAGTACACTAAGGCACCAAAACATGTTCAAATTATATATTTTGGTTTTTATTTCAGAGAGAAATGGCAAGAGGGAAAAAAAATGTTATTGAGTGACCAAAGGAAGACAGTCAAGGGCTAGGCTGTGCTGAAAAGCAGTATTATATTCATGTGTTATTTTGCTGAAATTCCAGTTTTGATTTCATTTATTGCCCTTCTAAAATGAAATAGTTGTAAGATCTTTTTGTTTCCTGTGTTACTTATCAATATTCCAAATCTTCTGATTTTGTTAATTGAAAAGTTTCTCTTCTCCCCATCTGTCATATACCACTTTTCCCTGTCTTGTACGGATCTATCCTTACTTTCCCATCCCTCTTTTTTTCCCTGCTTGTGTTTATGAAACAAGGCCTCAGTATAAGAAATCCTGGCAAAAGCAGCTAAGATGACCAGCAAATCATAAACTAAGATTATTGTGCTTAGTAAAATAACTATCCTCCACTCATATTCTTATTTTCATTCTTGCAATGTATTGCCTTGAACACAGGTCAATTGAATCCCAGAACATTTTTCTTCTGAAGCTCATGGGACAATTTGTTCTGAATTTTTATGGACTGACTCAGCATGTAGCTCAGCAAAGTAAGAATGAAAGTCTGATGTGTTGAATGAATACAACAATACAACAAGTTAATTAGATGAAAAAGAGGGTACAAACTATTATTCCAGTGGCCTAGATATAGCCATTTGCTTTTTATATCTTTTTTTTTTTTTTTAAAAAAAAAAACTGCTTGTGTGGTCAGTGATGTTATTGTATTTGCAGCAGAAATTTGGTCTACCCAAGTAATATGCTAGATCATTTTAGGTCACTCACCTGTTTCAAATCTGTATTAGTGCCACTTACTGAACACTGAATCACTTGCTGCCACTCCCATCACAGTCAGAGGATTTAAATATAGATCACAAGTTAAACACGAAAGGGCATAAATTGAATTGGCCCAAGAATAGCTATGCAGAGCAATAGCCATGCAAAAGCAGAAAGCGATCTGCTGTTTAAGTGCATGCATTCAAATATATATATTTTCCACAGACACTTGAGCCAGTCAGAGATTTTCATATAAATTTTGTCCAAATAGAAAATATTTTTTCTTTAAAAATTATATTTACTTCTTGGTTCATTCTCTCCGGGTTTCAGCTGCATCACTGCTATGAGTGCTATCTATTGTGTTAATGAGAATTTCTATTATCCTTGAAAAGCTGAGCTTGGCAGCACTGCCCGTCTGTCACTTGCATTGTTCTTGCTCAGATACCCACCGTGCCTGGAATTTACACCTGTCTGAACTCATTAGTTCAACACAGCAGTCAGCCAATTTGGAGTTACACCTTTTAATGCAGTCAGCTTAGAACAGCTTTGCATCTCCATTGCAGGGTTTGCCTCATTACATGTTAATTGAATCTCATTTGCTGAAACAGATGATCTAACAGTTATAGCAAAACTTAAACCTCAACAAACACAGGGTTGATTAATGAATGCAGAGTAAACTAAATTGCTTTTTTGTGTTTAAGCATGATCAGGAAGTTCTTAGTCCTGTGATATAAAGGCAACTTCCCTACTGACTTTAGCTCCCAACTGCTTGTGTAGTACCTCATCATTATACTTAAACTTACTAATTATGAAAACTCTTATGCACCTCTTTCCCCACCCTGCAGAGTGTCTAGAAATTACTTTGAACTTGAACATCCTGCTTTAGGAAGCACAGCAAAAAGCAGACATGTTTCTCCACTCAGGCACTTTTGTGGTACCCCTACTCTTGCCCTGACACCTCATGCTAGCATCGCACCCAGAGCTCAGAATGAAGAAGGGCTTAAATGAAACTCGGTTGTCAGGCAGCGAATGGTTTCCCACGATGCCAAAGTCTCTACTGTCAATTAGCAATTCCAAGAACCTGCCTTTCACCCTGCCCTAAGTTATAACTGTAAAAACAGAGGGGTTTAATTATATTCCTGTAGGTTTGTTAGCAAATTGCAAAGATTTCCACTTACTTTTGCACTGGCAGTTTTGTAAACAGGAAAATCTTTTGTATAATACACTCAACTAAAAGCATAAACCATATTTTTCTGCTGTGATTTCAAACATTTGGAACAACAGACCATTCTGTCCAGCTTTAAATGTGTTTGTATTCTAGTTTGCACTCCTCCTTCCTCTTTGTCTCTCATACATATCTGGATGAGGAAGAATTCAGTGAATTAACCTTTCATAGGCTGGGGTAAACCCTGGCTCTGGGTTTTAGGAGAGATATGGGAAGAAGACAGATTTTAAAAGCCTTTCAGTAACAACAGACAATTTTTTTAGTTTCAGACCATACACCAGGAGGATTAGTTTCATTTTGTGCTACTATATTTTTAACAGAATCTTAGTAGCATGTTGCACCAGGTATTGATACTAAAATCTATAAAACCTATAGAGAGCCAGTGAAAGCCATTTCTAACTGATAAATATTTACAGACACTTACTAAAAATGAAGTAAGACAAGTTATTTTTTCTTCAACTTTAATTTCAGAGATATGGTCTTGTTAAAAACACTCCCTGTGTGTACTCTTCCTTTCAAAAGTAAAGTGAAGTGCCATGTGTAAAAATCCCCAAAATGATTGATGATATAAAATCACTGGGAAATATTAATATCTGTTGAAGAATAATATTAAAAGCCACAGGCAGATTGGCCTAGCAACCATCTGTGGTGATAAGGACAGTGAAAGGCGCTTCCTCTCTCGCTAAGAAGCTTACCCAGGATGCTGCTCCTTGTCAGTGAAGGTCCTCATAGGGAATCCTACAGGACCCTGTGACCAAGTGGCTACACCTGCTGAGGCAGCACATCTACTCAGTTTAGCAGAATGTAGGGCAAAGAGTGTAATTTAGTAGTTTAGGCACATACGTGCAAAGCTGAGGTGAAAAGACCCATAGATATTTTCCACCTTACTCAGAGTAGGTGCAGGTAAATTATATTATTCCATTTCTTGTTTGCGCAATATCTTGCCTCACTTAAAACTCCCTGTAAGTGTTGTCATGTTGGCCATATAAGAAACAAACAGTAAAAATGCATCCATAGGAATTCAAGTGCCATCTGTCAGCTTCTGTTGCCACCAGGTTGGATTAGTCAAAAGTGCAGGAATAGGAGAAAGAAAACAGAACACCACCTCCTCCCTCACAGCCTGAACTGGAGCAACGGTTACTGTATTTTCAAAGGGAAGAGGTAACTCAATAGAGATTAAAGGGTAAAATGAACAGCTTTAAAAAGAGAAAAAACCAATCCTTTTTTATTAAAAGAGTATGAGTTTCAAGTGTTTCAGCCCATGTACAGAAACCCTAGTATTTTAAATGAACGGAGGGAAGATTTAACAAGTACACTTGTCCTTGGCTGTTTTCCAAGACATCTCAGCTGCTTCAGTGAATTTAAAATTTGAAATGAATCAAGTATATGAGGATGGAGCTTTCATAAGTTATTATTTTCTTCTTTAAATAATGAAAACCTCTCTAATTTATCCTGGAAAAAAATCTCTTTTTTTTCCATACAGGCTTTAGGATCTGTTTCACATTTACACATGTGAAACATCTACACTTACTTGAAGATACCAGCAGAAATATACTCTGTAGCTGATTTTTTCAAATCTCTTTTGTCTGGCTTCAGTTTTCATGTTAGCACCATGCAGTACCTACAAAGATAATAAATTGTATTTTCTTTCCCATCCCGCAGAAACAAGACAAACTGCCATTCACCCCCTAAACCTAGAGCTGTCCTGCTCTGTCCTAGATCTGTAACATCAGTGATGACTAAAGTTAGCTGCATGTTGGACACATCCCAGATTAGCAGAGACTGTAAGGTACAGTCTTCTCCAGGCCATAGTATTGTCCTGAGGTTTTGCATCCCAGCCATGCTCAAGCTGGTGGAATAACTCCACCTTTCCAGAGGCACAGAAAGGTCTTTGTATTTTTCAGATGATGCTTTACTGAGGACTGTCCCCTGAAACTAGGGTCCACCCTGTGTAGGGCCTGACCTCAGCTGGTGTTGGTTTCTTCAGGAGAGATGTACCACTGCAGAACAAATAACTTGACTTTTTTTCCCAACACAATAAACTCCAGGTTCCCAGATTCAGGCACTCAGGTTTAATTTACAGATATCTGGACCATATATATTTTAGGTGTAAAAGGAACAAAATAGCAAGGCTAGAGAAAAGTGAGACATCTGAAAAAGCCACTCTCATCTGGGGGCCTGTCTGATATATCATCTTCATTACGGATTGACTGCCGCTCTTTTCTTGGGCAGCAGATAGGAGAAGAAATAAGGGCTCACCTTAGCTTTTAAAATTTGTCTGGTGAGATTGTTTATTCCTGACAGAAGAAACTGTCAAAAATATCTTAGTGGTGATTTGCCAGACCAAACCAGACTGATTGGGCAAAGAAATAAATAAGATGACAAATTAAGTTTAATCTTACACAGATGGAAGATGGAATACGTCTTAGGTATTACTTGAGAACTGCTAGAACAGTATATGTGTTCCGCATTAGCTCTTGAGGAGCATAGAAAGAGCTTTTTAATCCTATTGCTGCTCTTTTCTACAGTGGCTCCAGTAGTTGCATTTTAAAAAGGGAGTGAGATAAAATGTTTAAAACTAAGGCATCTCAATGGAGATGGTACATGATTGTAAAAAAGGCATTTCTATGCCTTATATATTCCTGTCTCCATTACAGTTCCTTTCCAGAGTGTGGGTTAAAAGGACACAGTATTCACATCCTTTTTCAGGTTTCTGAAATCCACAGCCACTGATAGCCACATAAATTATGTGTTGGGAAAAGTAGGCTACATAAATTTGGAACTTTTATTGGTGAAGTGTGTAATAAAGTGGACAAAGTGGAGACAGGTAGGTGTTGTGGCCATGTCAACATTAATTCTGCTTCACCTCTGTTAGAAGAAGTGTGCATACACCAAACCTAAGCTCTTGATTTAACTGTTGAGCCATCCTTAAGCATGTTAGAGTAGTTACAGGTCCTACAACAAATGCTCCTGCGATTGCTTGTGTTTCACTCAGAGTTATTGCCAGCATAACTGTGGAGCCCTGTGAGCATAATATCCTGACCCTTTATGGTAGTTGGGGGCTGGTATAGATAAATTCATATAGTTGAATAATTTTGATTTTTTTATAGAGTAATGACATCCAAAGTGAAATTATTTAGTTTCTCTATTTATTCCTTTCATTCCAGGTTTTCCAAAGGATGAAGCGGGCACCTCAGTGATAAAGAAACATTTTCCATCACAATAAACTCAGGCAACACCTGCTATGTAATAGCACAAGTTAAATCAGAAGAGGCTACAAAACATATGGTGATAAAAAGGGATTGATGATATGTTTATTGCCAGGGAAATGCTCTCCAAATAATATAACACAGAATAAAAACCCGTGCTGAATGGCATGACTCTTTCTTACAGGGCCATATACTTAGTTTCTAATCTGTCAAAGATTCAGACTATGTGCATTGTCCAACATGAAAGTTTATTGAAAAAATATCTTGTCAAGAAAACATTTTGAAACTTCTGTGTGAAGGAATGATAAAAACTGTGCATATCTTGTACCTCAGGGGTAGTTTCAATTTTCATCCCCGGGTTTTGTTGTAGAAAATATCCTTTCTATTTTACTGAACTAATCTCAACAAGCCCAAAAGGTATTTAGATATGAGGTCACGAGTTGGAAGCCTCAGTCATTAATAATATTTGGGAACTAGTTCTTAAATTCCAGAATAGAATTCTTCTGAATTAAAATTTTAATTTATAATTATTCAGAATTTATGGCTCTGGGTACTCACTGAAATGGTGCCTAGGTCTGATGTTAACATAGGCAGACCTCTTGTCAGGACAGTTGCACAGTGTTTAGTAAGTTGGGCTGACTGAGCAGGAATAAATAAGACCTGTGTATATTTTCTTTTACACAGGAGCAGAAGTTGAAGCTAAGCAAATACTGTGGTTTTATTGTTTCTTGGTGATTATTCTTTAAAAAGTCATTATAGTCAGGAGAGTGAAAACACTTATATCCTGGTAAATTTTAAGACTGTTGTTGGAAATTCAGAGATCAGTGTGAAGAAAGACTTAGCTTAAACATGTCTTCTGTTCACAAAGATGAAACCTGGTGAGGACAAAATCTCCAATATGCAGTGTCACAGAGTAACAGGAAAACAAAGCTGAAATAGGCATCCAGTTACCAAGTCAGGAGACAAGTTACCTTGCCAGTGGAATTTGCTCCACACTAACAGTTTACCTTGTAAAGTGTAAACTCATTACAGGAAGGACTCTGTAATTGCAGTGGTCACAGATGGCACTTGCTTAGAACACTTTTTTCAAAATTAAGAAAATGTGAAAGTCTCACTTGAAGGAAGGGATCATTAATGCTGAGATCTCAGAAATTGTTCAGCTTTAATGTGAGTTTCCACAAAGTTCTTTCTGATCTTCATTTCCTCTCTCTGCAGCAATCCTTAGTCTGTGCTGCCATTGACAGCCTCTAATCTGAACTGATCTATATCAGTTTATATGGATGATATGCTTGACTTGATAAAAAACAAAACAATAGACACCTCCTTCCAACATGTCTTCCCTGCACGGCTTATCTATATTTGTATGCAATTGTATGCAATACTGACAGAGGTAGATAAACAATATTTGGAAGCCTGTCTGAAATAGTGAAGAAAACAACAACTGAGAAGTGATATCCTAGTTTTTTCTTTTATTTTTTTTAAATTACAAATAGGGAAGAAAAAGACATTAACTTAAGCAGCTTCCTGCTTTCCACAGTCAATAGAGAGAGGCTGAGGTGATGTTATATTTTAAGAGAAAGCAAATTTTGCATTAATATTTTTAAATTGACACTTTACATATATTCTCTTCTACAGAGTGTATACATATGTATTAATTACCCTGGTGAGATATCTGTAGAAACTAACCCTGTGGGACCAGAGGTTTTCAGATTCTTAGCAGAAAACCACAGTATCAATCAACTAAGGCCAGTTGTGATGAGTCTTGCACGTGGGTCACAACAATGACATGCAACGCTACAGGCTTGGGGAGGAGTGGCTGGAAAGTTGCCTGGCAGGTAAGGACCTGGGGGTGTTTGTCAACAGCTGGATGAATATGAGCCAGCAGTGTGCCCAGGTGGCCAAGAAGACCAGTAGCATCTTGGCTTGTAATAGCAATAGTGTGGCCAGGAGGACTAGGGGAGGGACTGTCTCCCTGTACTCAGCACTGGTGAGGCTGCACCTCCAACACTGGGCTCAGTTTTGGGCCCCTGACTGCAAGAAAGACATCAAGGTGCTGGAGCGAGTCCAAAGAAGGGCAATGAAGATGGTGAAGGGTCTAGAGAACAAGTCTTCTCAGAAGGGACTGAGGAAACTGGAGTTGTTTAGTCTGCAGGAAAGGAGGCTCGGGGAAAACTTTACTGCTCTCTACAAGGAGGCTATAGTGAGGTGGGTGTCAGCCTCTTCTCCCAAGTAACAAGCAGTAAGACAAGAGGAAAGGGCTTCAAGTTTCACCAAGGTAGGTTTAGATTGTATATTAAGAATAATTTCTTCACCAAAAGGGTTGTCGAGCACTGGAACAGGCTGCCCAGGGAAGTGGTTGAGTGACCATCTGTCATGGTTTGGTATTTAAAAGACCTGTAGACGTGGAATTTAGGGACATAGTTTGGTGGTGGACTTGGCCATGCTAGGTTAACAGTTGGACTCAATGATCTTAAAAGTCTTTTCTAATCTAAACAATTCTATGATTCCATGATTTTTACACAGGATAGACAGAATGAAAACAAATGGAGTTTCTCTTTGGTTGCTTTTTCTGGAGAAGTACCCAGCACTAGGTATTTTATTCTTCAAGGAAGTCCTGTTAAGCATTCCAGCTCAGGCTTGAAAATCTGTATAGTCACACACCAACTTTTCACTGAATGGTCTCTAAATACAGAAGAAACTTTAGAAGAGAACAAGGATTTTGGATTACCTACCCTTCCCAGTTTTACATACCTTGGAGATTCACTGGGACTGAAGTTACTTTCAAGTTCAGTGAGTGGAAGTCACCTTTGCAGGCGTGGCTGCTGGTCTACTTCCTTCCCTCACAAGAACAAGGAAATGCATCACCCGGGCTGGCAGCACTCTCCGAACTCTATCTTTGGGGCCAGCTGTCCCTGAATACATGGTATGACAAAACCATGCACATCTTGCCATGTCTGAAAGTCTCTAGTGAAGAGAAGTCAACTGGATTTTCTGTGTGCCAGAGTTCCCTATTTGAGACCATAGCATATGCCTATTTAGCTGAGTTCTCTGTTAAAAATTCCATCTTTCTTATCACAAGAGCCTTTTTCAGTGTCCTTCACTATTCATTGAAGCAGACTTGTGTCACATTTTCTAGTGGAGGATTAATCTCTATTACTAGCTGCTCTATTAGAAAGCATTATTTCAGTAGCCTCTCCATGCTGAATATTGTGCATGATTAATACTGACAACATACAATGACTGCCCACACCACCCTTGCCCAAAGGCACTCTTGGTTTCAGTTTCATGTATTGTAGGTTGTGTACATCATAACATGTTTCATATGCTTCTTTTGAGCTGTCCATTGTTCTATGAGATTTAATCTTTTCAGTCACCAGCTACACAAATTCCAACTACCAGGCAGAAGTATAAAATGTTGGGAGAAAGGCTGAAGAAAATGATAAATCATGGGGTTATGTTTAAGTATTTTTTTTTTTTAAAAAAAGAAAGATATATTCTTTAAAATTTCTTTAGAAATTAAATTTTACAGTGTTAAAAATGTGTATATTTTGTGGAACCAAGAGAAACTTAATTCTAAGATAAATGGTGTTCTACAATCCCATTTAATATTCTTGTTATTATATTTATTAAAACAGAGGGCGTCTATTTTTTATATATATACACACAAAGTACTGAACACTAATAGGAATTTAACTGATTACAGTAATATTCCTACTCTCTTCTATCTCAGCCAAACTATTTTTCTCTTTCATTTCTTCATCGTCTCCACACAGCTGCTGCAGTAACAAAGTAATTTTCTGATAAATTCATCAGGAAAAGTGCACTATAGAGAACATGTATGACTCTAAACCTGTCAGACCATCACAATTTTAAGGCAATTATTCTCCTAGGGGAAAAAGGAAAATTACATAATGTAATTGCACAGAGAGAAAGATAAGTTATCATAATTTTATGCTACTGAACATAACTTGCTTAAATGTGCTCAGCACAAGAAGATGATCCCTTATGGATAATATATAAAAGCCATATCAACCACAAAGTCAACTAGGCTGGCATATAATGTAAATCAAGATTGCTGGAACACTTGAACCACTAAAAATTATGGCTGAAGGAAAAGTTTTCCAATAACATTAATCTTCTAAGCTGTGGTGAACGTTTTGCTAAGCAAAATGAAATAGTACAGTCTCCTTGAGCCAATTATTTTAAGGGTACTCAAAATCTGTATCATAATTGAAAGTGTAATTACTGTAGTTAAGCTTAAAATTTATTCTGTAAAACGTAAAGCCTACATCACCTGAAACCAGCAGCAAATCCTGGATAATGGAAATAAGAAACTGCATTTTATACAATTTAGAAGAACCTTGTGTCACCCGTTAAAGGAAATTTAGAACATCACCAGGAATGCTGAAAGTACTGATTTCTAAACAGCCTTCTGTTTCCTCTCCTTCTTTCCCTGAACTCATGAGAGATTCCTAAAAGGTCTTTTGGAGTAAATATAAAATAAGTAATTTTGGATGATTTACTAAACTAAGAGATATCTACAGAATCTCATCTTTTCTAAGAGTGCTTTAGTGACTCACTCTGAAATGAGCAGCATATCCCTTACTGTAGCATTCTACACAGCTTCTCTGTGTATAAACCTGGTGTCATGTCTTTGCAAATTTTTGACAGATGACTGCTTCATAATTTTTAACTATGACCCAAAACTTTTAAAGCAAATTATTTGTTTAGGATCTCCTGTTCCCAAGTAGAAAAACTTGGTGTTTGTATAAAGAGATAATGCTTGTTCAACACAACAGCTTACCTGTTTTCTAAGAAAGGATCTCTCTACAGTTTAAATGATATACATATTGGAAAGTACCATCTCCCCCCATCCACAATCTGACACTGTTTCCTCCTGACATCAGGATCAAAGGTTTTTGTGAAAGGCATTCTAGAATACCAATACTCTCAGTTCATAAATGATTTGTTTGTTTTGAACATACATAGTTCAAAAATAGGGTAGAATCAGAAGAATCTTTAAAAAAACCCAAAGCCTAGTCCCCCTCCCCCCAACAAAACAATACTCAAGTATTTTTTATTGAAGTATATGGTACTGAAGCTGTATGTTTAGTAGCAGTGAAAGCAAGCATATTTTGGCATAAGGAAAATAAGATAAGGTAGTGTTGGAATCAAATACTTGCTAGCATTAAGTTTTAAATGTCTGGAGGTAATATTTCACAACATGGTACATCCAAGGCAGTCCTGCTACATTCCTAAGTGTACAGTCCCCAGAGGAGCACCACAATCATTAAAAACTGAGAAATTCCAGTGCTTGATTTCAGGGCAGCCACTTCCTGAAAGTCTCACAGAGATATGTCTGATCTGGACTCTGACATCACCTAGATTTCATGGCCCAACAGAAGATAACTTTGGGTTGTTCTTCATGGTGGCAAATCCATGCCACATGCTGTGTGAGGTCAGATAAAGCTTTCACTAAGGACATCTCATCATACCATAACCTATTTCAGTCTGATTTAGAAAATACTATACTGCAGTGTTAGCCACTGAATGGAGACTGAATCAAAATCCTGCTCACTAGCTAATGTAGATCTGGAATTTGCAGTATGTTAAGAATTGACGGGACTTCTGTCTTGAATTAATTACATCTCCATTTGAATTCTGGTATTTGAATTCTGGTGAAGATTTTGCTTTGCCTTTGGAAAATGTTCAATGTAGCTGCTTGTTCAAGTGTGGATGCATCATACTCATATATATATGTGGACATGTTTTCATGGACAAATGAAGTGAAACATCAGCGTAACAAATTGGTCTTCATTCTAAGGCTATGTTGTCGCTAGGCAGTTAACTCAATGATACTAGCCTTTCTTATAATTATCCTCTAATATTAGTTGCAGGCATTTATACTAGGAATATGTGTGCTATTATATGTGGAATATCTTGAGGTTGGCATATGTTAGCTTTAATATCACCTGATCACTTCACATTAGTTGCTCTCCATTAGATGTAACATTTCTGAAAGAAGATAAAGGAGAATGAGTCATGGAATTGTAATTTGGAGAAATACACACCTGTCAGTATTTGAGGAAGATTTTGGATGCAAGTAGAATACTTGACTTGCAATTTGGATTTTCAAGACTGATGCATTTCAACTGCTCCTGCATATTCTGATGTATTATTTTGACACTTGTACAGAGCTCTTCAAAAGACAGTCACCTCTTACATCAGTGTCTATGAAACACAGTGTTCCAAATGTATCTCATAAAAAAAGAATTATCTAAGTGCTGCTCACGTTTTCAAGTCATTATATATATGCTTTTGGAGCTCTTTAGCTGAGAGGTAGCAGCTTCTCACCTGCATGAGAGTTCAGAGGGACATGAGGTACCAGCTATGTCCTGCTCCTCCAGTTGGAGGAAAGGGAGAGGAGGAAACGCAATCAAGAACTACTGTTCTCATAGCTGCTGCCTAAATACCAGACAGACGAGGATGGCCTTGAACTCCAGGAGCAGAAAGGGCTAGGATATCCCTCAGCCAGGAAATAGGAGCAGCTAGTGCTAGTATTAGCTTTCCTCTGTGCTGACCACATTAGCTCAGAGGGGCTTTAGGAGCACAAATTATCTGGAAGCCAGTATTGACACTGCAGTCAATGGAGGACAGCTAATTGAAGAAATAGTTTAGTTGCCTTCTGTGACATTTTTGTCCCTAGTATGTGCCACTACAAGAGTATTTCTCCAGGACTGTGTTGCAGATAGGCCTGTCTTCAAGGCTTCTTCAAAAACTCCCAGTGAACTCACAGAGTTGGTTGTTTTTTACTAGTGTGTTTTAAAAATCATAGTTTAGTCAAGACTTCAAAACCTGCAGTCTGGCAAAAGGCTTCAGCAATAGGTGTCCAGCAAGAATGAAAAAAGTCCCATGAACAACACAGAGCAAGAGGAATAAGTGTGAGTTCAGAGGATTTGCATATGCATACATAGAATTTTATTATTAAGCCAACTGTGAGTGGATAATAGTCAAACATAGAGGAAGTCAAGCTAAGAAATCTTTAATTGCTAGAGTTTAATTAAGAAATACAAGGCGCCACTTGGGCCCAAATTAGACTAGATTTACTTCAGTCTTGGAGTGGACTACATCTTTTGGAAGTCACATCTTATCAACCACTAAAATTAGGAGATGGAGTGAGATTCTTGATTTTCACTAGAATGTCTCTAGGTATCTTGTTTGTGGAGTAAAGCTCAAAATGGTGAAGCAAAAATGTCATAAAGGCTCGCAAACCAAACACAGTTACTACAGTAAATAACTTTTTCACTGGCTGAGATTAGCAATATGTGTTCAGAAAGTAGTGATAAAAGATACTGGCTACATGATTAGTGAGCACTTCTCTATGAGAAACCACATTTGTGTTCCAGTCAGTCCTGCTTCTTGTCTTACTTCCTGGTTTATATTAATGTCATTTTGAGAAATACTTTCCAGAGAGACAATTCCTGTGATTGCTTATTGTGTATGGAAGATAATAAATACCAATCTTTAGGTCAGTCTTGGAAATATAACTGTTCTGTAAGGATTGCTGTACTCCAGTGATGAATGAAACTACTCCTGTTTTACAAAAGGAATAATTATCCAAATATGGCAAGGAAGAGGCTGGAAAATAATGACCTCTGGGGGTCTCTTATAAGCTACATGACTATGATTCTGAGATATGCTCAGATATAACTTTTTGTTGATAGAGGTAGGATTCACCT
This sequence comes from Tyto alba, assembly GCF_018691265.1. Classification (NCBI taxonomy): domain Eukaryota; kingdom Metazoa; phylum Chordata; class Aves; order Strigiformes; family Tytonidae; genus Tyto; species Tyto alba. Next base: position 19,190,450 of record NW_024881295.1, read on the forward strand.
GAGCGTCACTTTTTAGATGACAGTGACATGTGCAATGTAAACCTATTTTCCTGATTTTGGCTGGGATAAAGTTAATTTTATTCCTAGTAGCTGGTATAGTGCTGTGGTTTGGATTTAGGATGAAAATAAAGTTGTTAACACACTGATGTTTCAGCTGTTGCTAAGCAATGTTTATACTAAGTCAAGGACTTTTCAGATTTTCATCCTGCCCTGCCAGTGGAGGCTGAGGGGAGGGTGCACAAGAAGCTGGGAGGGGACACACCAAGGACAGCTGACCCAAATGAACCAAAGGGGTATTTCATACCATACGATGTCATGCCCAGTATATAAACTGGGGGGGGCTAGCCAGGGGGCACTGTGGCTAGGGGATTGGCTGGGCATTGGTCAGTGGGTGGCAAGCAATTTTAGTGTGCATCACTTGTTTTGTATATTCTCTTATTCTTACTATTTTCCCTTCCTTTTCTGTCCTATTAAACTGTCTTCATCTCAGCCTATGAGTTTTACTGTTTTTTTCCCAATTCTCTCCCCCATGCCACTGCAAGGGGAGAGAAGAGTGAGCGAACAGCTGTGCAATGCTTAATTGCCAGCTGGGCTTAAACCACAACACCTACGTTTAAAATAAAAAGAACATAAGGAATTGCAAGCATCCATTTCCAACACCTGTAAGTTCTGTTAATACTTGTGCCAGCTGATTTCTTAAACACAACTTCAAATAGAATCCATAGATACATTCTTTATTATTGACTCACTAGGAACCACAGTGAATGGTCCCTGAAAATAACTCTGGGTAGTGTATGAATTTTTGTATATGCTTGAATAGAAACTTGTCCTATTTTGTATTACAAACTGTCACAAACTGCACTTTGCTTAGCTAAATCGAAAGCACAAGTTTACTATGAAAATTCAGAAAAAGGAAGGTTAAGAAGGTTAATGAAGTTATCAAGTTGGCAAAATATAAATGATTGTACAATATAGTTAATATTGTAGAGCATTCATGTTTTGACTTGCTTCACATCCCACATTAAGCCTGACTTTAGATGAATGTTACCACATCTATATAGATGGATAGTGAATGATATCACTAAAAGTTAGTAATGCTTAGGGGTTTTGCCAGCATTAAGTTTTGATCCATCATCTATGATTCAGTTTGGCCCCTTCTATTACATAATTGATTCTGTATTTAATTTGAATTTAGTTCATGTTTCATGATAACATCACCCAAGATGTAATCAGCTGTATATCTAAAACTATGTTCTGAAAACCCCAACAAATAGGTGAAATAGTATCATACCAAGCCTTTTCATGATAAGCAGAAATATTGGGTGATGAATGTCTGAAATAAGGGAGAAAGGAAAATGTGAACAATGACAAGATTATGTCAGCACTCCTAACAGATTTAAACAGATTGAGAAGAAACAAAACCAAAATTACTGTAGCACATCTTGAAATCTATTCTGCTCCATGCATGATCACGCAGACTGTTGGTTCATTGTGGTAGAGACATATCTAATGTGCCTTCACAAAAACTGTTCTCCTAATATTGTGTAAAAAGTGGTATTTCCTCTCCTTCCTTTCTCTCCCTTCACGTTGGATGGTTTAAGAAGTAAAAGTGTTGTTAAGAAGAGCCTGGAAAATTAAAGTTTCTGCAGGAAGTGTGTTGAAAACTATAATGATATGTTTTTCCAAAGCCTGAACGTTCACAAGCTCAGGTTTCTAACATATGGCTATTTCTGCACAACTCCTTTTGTGATGGGGAAGTCCTGTATAATTAAAAAATAAACCTGCAAACAAGCAGGTGTAACACTTCGCAGTATGATACGTAACAGCTACAAATAAAAAGTGGGATATACACTTTGCAGATACTGAGCAGAAGCAATGGTGAGAGAAAGGATAAAGCATTTTATTTGTTGCCTCTGTTTTTTCTTGAGATTTATTACTATTACAATTGTGGATTTTGCACTGGTTTAATCCAAGTTCATTCTCCCTTTTCAACCAAATTCATGGTATTTTATTTCTATTTAATAAACCCTATCAATGAAATAGCTTCTGTAGTACTGTAAAATGTATTTTATCAAATCTCTTAATTTGGACTATCAGGATGAATAGTCTTGGGTCCGGTACTTGTTCATTAAAGTCTCATCTTCTACCCTGTATTTGAGGTGATTATACCTCTGGGAGGTTAGTGGGATGTGACACATATAGGGAATTCATTCTATTTACCTTCTCCTATAAGTTAAAGAAAAATGTTTTGATAATTTTTATCCTTGAAACTGACATTTCCATAAAAGCCAAATCATAGAAATTTCAACAATCAAATTTACCAATTACAGCTATAGGACATTCACAATTTTAAGAACATTGCTGAAAGACAAGAGAACAAGGCAGTTTGGTTTTGTTTAAACAAACTAAACAACCACCTCTCAAACTCAGTTGACTCAAAGGTTTCTGAGAATCAGAGCAGAGAACTAGCAGCATGTCAACTTTGTTTCCTAGGTGACTAATTAACATTCAGCCTGAGAAGTAGCCTGGATTTGGAAGAGAGCTATTCTTTAGGAATTAAAACAATAAAGTACTGAGAAGAATCTCAAGAGAAAGCTAAGAAAGTATTATTCCCCATTGTCAAGCAATAAAATAAAATGTGTGTTGTGCTCCTTTTTTGGAGTTGCAAGTGATATCTCAAAGGACAAAATCTTTCTTCTCAAAGAAAGACTTCCTTTGTGTTTCCAGAATTTGTTGATTTCTTCTCACTTCAAAATAAATTACTAATTTTGCATTTCTATCACATGAGAATGAGTGTTATACAGCTATGAGACTATGCCTTTAAGAGCCTGAAGTCTTTCTTCTCAGGCTACACTAGAATATCAAAATGTATCTTATGAAAAATATCTATAACATATTTTAGTTTGATTGCAGTTAACATTTGGCTTTCTCATACTTAAAACAAATCTAGCAAAAACCACAGAAACCACTATAAAGTGTAACAAAGCTACCAATAAGTCTAGTTTCCCTTTTTAGCCCTTCCCCTTCACTCAAGAAAAGAAGCAGGAATCTAACCTTCTGTATGTATCTCTCTGAGCATCCTCCATTGCTGTTTGATTCACCTGTTTCAGGCTTCTCAGGCTGGGGCAATCAGGCCATATATTGAGGTCTGAAATGAACCATTTTGGTTTTGAAAGCCACAGTATGCACTTATTATGAAAACCCTAACACATATCCAAAAAGGATCACTGGATGAATTTAACATTATTACATTTTTTTATTCAGATGTTTTAAAGTACATGCCCCAGGTGTCTCCATTTACAGTGTTTCTGATTGCATCATGAAGCAGTTCTAGAGCAGGAGAACTGGATCACTTTTGAATGACACTAAACCAAGAGATCTGCTCCAAGGTTGTATTTTTTGCCATTATTGACAGGCCAGTACCTGGGACCAGATGAGACCTAATCTGAGGTAATACCCCGAGAACATACAGTGTGGACACGGGGTCCTCAGCATCAGATCCTCTCCTATTGCACCATGCTAGCTGTTCACACACACTTGGCCATCGGAGGACTCTTGCTCAGTTGCCACCTTGCTGCTGCAGAAATCCATAATCCCTTTCCTTCCTGACAAACTTTCTAATCCCTTTCTTTCTTCACAAACTGAACTGATCAGAAGCAGTCCAGAGAAGGCAGTGATAGAAAGGAAAAGTCAGGTTATGATACGACCTGTGAAGAAAGATTGAAAGAAGGGTGTTGCTGAGCCTAGAGCAAAACAAAGCTAAACAGGGGAATTATGGCAGTCTTAAATGCCTGAAAAGCAGACTATTGAGAAGAATGAAACAACCTTTTCTCTGTATCCATTTTGAATTAGACGAAGAGAACGTGCCAATTTCTGGAAAGAGAGATTTAAGTTAAACATTAGAATGACTTTATAATGGTAAGAATAGTGCAGTTTTGGAGAAAATTGCTTGAGGATGTTATGAAATCCTATCCCAGAGTCTTTTAAAAACAGACTAGACAAATATCTGACAGGTATGGTTAGTTGTGTGGGGAAAGGTGATGGACAAGACAACCAGTGAGGCTGCTGTCATCCTGTCTGACATAAGTTCAGAAGGGCTTCATTTTTATAACTGTGAGTAACTTGGTACTCACTGAGATTTCTGAGGTCTTATAGAATTAGAAAATGAATATGGAATGGATAAAGTGTTGCCATTAAAGTGATAAATCTTTAGGAACTGCCTTTTCTTATGGTGAAGTCAATAGGAAGCTGACCTGTTAATGAGAGCAAGAAGGGCTCTTTGTTTTAGTAAGAGTTTATATGTGTGAATGATCAAAACGTGCTGAAACTGCTGAGTCCTAAAAGCAGAGCTTGAAGATGGAGAGGTACAAGTATTACTGCCGACATTGCGTTCTGGGGAACTGAGAAGCTAGAGGCAAAGAACCTGGCAACAAAAAGGAATACATGACAGGAGCAGAACATGGGCTTGGGTTTGGTGTGTTCATTCTGACAGATTATCCTATATTTCCACTTTACAGTTTTAATTTTATTCTGATGACATTCTATTATATAACTGCACTTTCTGCATCTAAGACCTGCAGTTAATAATTCTTAAACAATCTCTGCATGAGTATTTATTTATTTATGGTATTGCTAGTCCCTTGTAGTCCCTTGTAGTACATATAGGAGATGATATGCCAAGTAGGAGGTGGTGGAAGCAGGAAAAGAGGCTGCACTTATGAATGAATTAAGCACTATATATTATTCACTTCAATATATGTGACCAGAGTTGCTTCATCATGCTATTCATGAATATCTGTAATTGTTGCCATGTTGACTGTGACCGGGGTCTGATTCTTCACAGATAACAACATGAACTTGTGCAATTTATGAGGAAGACAAAACCTGAAATCAGCATCTAAGGACAAGTAACTTCTACGGATCAGAGGCAGAATGTGTAACTACATCACTGATATGTAACTGGAACTGAGCAAATGATGGATCTCTCAGTGACTCAACCAAAAAAAACAGAAGGAAAATATGCCGACTTTTATTGGAAGAATTAAACCGTGCCTAAAACTTCATTTTGCAAGAATATGACTAACTTTTAAAAAAAATCTGAAATAGAATATATTTTTTTTTATTTTAGCTGATCAATTACTTTTCTTTTGGGATTTTTTGTTTGTTTTTGTTTGTTTGTTTGTTTGTTTGTTTGTTTTTAATCACAGCATTGGTTAATTGTGGTATGCTGTTTTTAAATGAAGGAATAAGTTTAATCGTGATAATGCCAAAATTACAAAAACTAAACTGAAATGGTTCTCTATTTTCAAAACTCCAGCAATTATTTTTCAGAAGAAAATAATTTCTGGTCTAAATTTAAATCAGAAACAGATGACGTGCCTGACTAATCGTTCTTTTTTTTTTTTTTTTTTTTCCCTGAAATTAAATAATTTTAACAGAATTACTACAGTTCTATGAATTGCACATACTGAAAACTAACTTACCTAGTTTTCTTCAAACCATCATATCTAACAGATAATTGCACAACATTTATCACTGCCTAAAATGCCTAGTCATCTGCTTATTTCATTCTTTAGTCTATCTAGTCTTTAATGTTATATATTCTATTATTTATTGCTTGCTTATTTATTTTATAGGTTGGAGAAGCAGGGTAATGTGGCCAAAGTCAGATTGTCTCCCGTCCTTACAGAATACCATTATATCATTCTGTGTAGAAGACATCACACACAGCTTTGGCTTACCTAACTAAAGACTGAGGAACATACTGTTCACTCAAATATGATCACAGCAATAGAAAGCCAGCTAACAAGCAGCAGACTTTTATCACACTGTGCATATAGCAAGAACTAAAAAGGAACTAGAGGAAAGTAAAACAGTCTGGAGGACTATTTGAAAATATCCCAGATATATCCAGTTGTCAGAAGAGCACAGAGAATGATAGCAGAAGAGTTGTCTACTGCATTTTCAGTAACTGTATTTTCTGTGTGTGTCTCCTGTGAAATGTACTCAGTGGTTGTGTTCTGTCTGTGCAGTGATATGTTTCTCCTCTTTCCGTGGCTGAGACTCATTACCAGAATTACGTCCATTTAGACTTTCTTCCTATTTTTTTCCCAATGGTAACTGGCAGTTTAGGTATCCAAACTGAGAAATCATAAGGACAGAAGAACGGCACCAAAGATACCCAGTTTCTAACAATGGAACCACTCAATAGGGAAATTATGAGGGACGACAAGCAGAAAATTAGTCTGGTATGTCTGGAGGAGCTTGTTTAGCAATTAGATATTGTGATTACTGGCTACTGGGTCAGGGTTTGAGCTTTGTGATGCAGTTCCACTAATGGTCCTTTGACATCAAGGAAATATGTAAGCTTAATTGTATCTCCAAAAATCTGTAAGTATTAATACAGGACAATTTGGCAAGAGAAATTATACACCATATCAGCTGTCCTCTTTTTGCAGTGATTCTTTCTTAAATGAAGTTTTCCCTGGTTTCCTATAGATCTCAGTGCACTTTGGAGTTCTGGCTACTAGAAGACAGCAGACATTTTAGTAGTTTGTACACATATAGGAGAGTGCTCACATGCAAATTGAGCAAAACAAAAATGTTATGTATTTATTCCAGAAATATTTGGATAATAAACTCAAAAAATATGTGCCATTCAGGAAACATAGGGAAATTACAAATATTATATAAATTGTAGCTATTATAGGATCGTATTAAAACTGTTATAATTGTTAGCACTTATCAAGAGACAATGGAAGACTATGTAGCCACATTATAGGAAAAGCTAGTGTCTGCAGTAAAATCACTTATCTGTATGTCTATATGTATTGCAAACACAAAGATAATGAAAAGCCTTTAAAATTTTTAATTGTTAAACAAGAAGACAGGCAAAGTAAAACATTTTTTCAGCAGGTATTAGAATAATCTGTAAAATAAAGCCGTGAAATATGATAGTTTTGCCTGTGTAGTGTTAGCTGACAACTTGCAAAGTTAGATTTAGAGTTGCTCAGGAATTCCTCCTGAGGCTATAGTGCAGACCACTGATGTGCTGGGCAGTGATGTCTCACCACAGAGCTCCGAATCCCGTGAGAAAATGGTCAAAGGAAACATGGAGTGCAGATGTGCAGGAGCTACTGCCCGTGGCCACGTTGTCCTCCAGGCACTGGGTGGGCCACCTGGCACCACTCACCTCTTGGTGTGGACATCTTCCTTCCTAGATGACACGAAGAATGAATGGTCACCATCCCTGCAGGGCCACCCATGGCAGGTGCCTACTGATCACTTTAGTGGTCTTGGGAAGGTCACGTGTGGTGCTAAATTCATAACTGAGCACTGAGCACCAGGTAAATGTGAGCACAATTGTCTCAGAAGAGCAGGTAGGATTATCAGATGGGACCAGGCAGATGGGAGAAAAATGCTTTTGCCAGAACTGTGGTCTGCTACTAATTAGCTTTCTTACAATCATCAAGAGACTCTTAGCATGATAAATCAATAAGCATCAGAAAATACTCTACCTTTTCAGATGCACATACATATATATTATATATAAATACATACGTATTTGCATATATACCAATTTATAATTACTGAAATGTATAATTCATGTAGCCGTTGAGAGGTTTCATCCATCATATGCAGGGCCCAGTTTAACAAAGTACAAGATGCAGTGTCAGTGGCATGCAGCTTGCATTGTTTCCACTGAGTAGATTATCATATAAATGCAAATATATTTTCCTCCAGTGCCAAGGCAGGAGATACCGCTGGGTGAGGCTCTCATATGTTGTTTCTCATTGACTGCATCTTACAGACCACCTTTATAGACTTGGGACTTCTCTTCCCTGGCTTACTGAAGTGAAGAATCAATGCTTATCAACAGGGTTTTTTTTCAGGGCACATAAATATAAAATGTCCTGCTGAGGGGAGGAAAGTTATATTTCAAAGTCTTTTCTTTAAAAACTGCTGATTAGTGATAAAGAAATCAATTTAACACAAGAAAACTTCATAAAAGTCTATTCATTCTGCAGAAAATAAATCTGTAATTCCATGGGGAAGTAAAAGAGAAAGAAGAAAGTATCTACCCAGTCAGCTTCTACAAGAGTTTTCTTCCCTAAAGGGTCCTTCTGTGTGTAAATTAAACCACTGTGCTTGAAAGTGGTTGATTTGAGGAGAGAGTTCTTTGTTTTAAAAGCTGACTTGCTGTTATGCATATACCTCTGGGTCTTGTGTTTTAAAGGTTTATTTTATTTTATATAAGATGCATATAATATTTATTTAAATTATTATACAAATAACTAAGGAACCTACTATAATATTGCTGTCTGACTTTAAAAAAACAAGTTATGGATCTCTTGGGGGAAGCTTGCAACTTTAAATGGAAATCAACAGAAAACAGTACTGACAAATCTCAAAGGAACACCAAAACCCCATGTATAATAAATAAACAAACAAATGTAGAAAAAAATATATTTATATGTATAAAAATAATATTATTTTTAAGGACATACTTTATAAACCTCTAAACACCCACAGACATAGGATTTTTATTTTTAATTTTGTTTGCTTGTGTGATTTAATTTTTTTATTTCATAATTTTTTGCTTCTGTCTTTAAAAACTGCTAATTTGTCCAAGGGAAAATACAGATGCCTCATGACATCAGATATCCACTTTCCCTTGATTTTCGGTTCTTTGGAAAACATAAGCAACCAAGAACAGCCTCACTGCTGCCAGCAACTTTTCCCTGGTGTCACCCTGCATAGTATCATTGACTTCAGCTAGGTTTGCCAGTTTGCTCTGCCAAAGAATCTGGTCAAATATTTCCCACGTGTTGGGCCAAGAAAGCAATATTAGAATCCATAATTTCATTAGATCTAAAACAACGATCCAGATCTAAAATCACTGTATAATGAAATTTGGACTTTGGTGATAAGGTCACTGTTTTTCAAAATTTCTGTCCCTAACGCTAGGAAAGTACAAGAGCAACTCAGGTTGTTTGTTATAAATTATATCCAACATTTTAAGAAAATATCTGTTTTTCATTCAATTTCTGATACATTTAAATCAGTATTTGAAAAGAAAGTGGAACTGAAATCAAAGCAGTTGAAGAAAGCTCATATCTGGCAATAGAAATTTCAAAAAACATGTCTCCATATTTTGAAGACTGCAACTTCAGGTTGTCTTGGGGTAAACTCCAGTGAATATCATTATGTTTTTCAGTGTCTAGTCTCTAGGCAAGCCTTTTGGTTTAGTGATTGACATCCTAGTAAAATACTGTAGAAAAATTGAACTATAATTTTTACATATATTCCTTTAAGGTTCAGATTCTCCTTAGGCTGTGCAGAGAAAGCAGCAGGCAGTCTGGGATGAAGCTGGGTCTATTGTTTGTATTCACACAAAGATTGGACACACTTTTATTTTCTACACTTCAGTGAGTCCAGAAACTGACTTTAAAGACATAAATGGGGGAGTAAAGTGCCCAGGAGGGAAAGAGTGAGTGATGTCTGATCTCTGTCCCATTTCTCTTCCCCTTGTCCCAGCTACTGAGAGAGCTGAAGCCATCTGGACCAGGCATTGTGAAATCATGCTTTGAGCAAGGGTTGGTCAAGGTTGCATCCAAAGGTCCCTTCCAATATTTTTCTTTTTTTTTTTTTTTTTTTTTCTATAATTATAAAGAGTATAACTTATTTGAATTTCAAGTGCACAGAAAGTTACACACTTGAGCTGGAGCATTGTTTTATGTGTTTCTGCTGAACTTGCCTTGCTACAACAGTGCAAAACATGGTGTTTCTGATGGTCTTCAGAAGAAAGGCTGTGACTTTGTATTGAGCAGCCACTTTCTTAAGCTGACCTGACCCGAAATTTCATCCTCACATCCTTAAGTCAACAGGGAGAAGGATCTCCAGCTGGATATGACCCTGAGCACCAGGATCTAACTTCAAAGCCGGATCTAACTTCAAAATTGGCCCTTCTGTGTGAGGGGTTTTGGACCAGAAGACATCCAGGATTTCCTTCTGGACTAATTATTCTAGAATTCACCAGTATGTTTAGAGCTGTGGTTTTAAGTTGCTAAGGCAGGTGATTCTCAAGGGCACCTGGAGTGTGAAAAGGAGGTAAGAAAGGCAAGCCTGCTGGCTTAAACTTACCATGCAGAGAAGTGCACCTCCAGTGGAAGCATTTTAGGGTTTGCATCATGAAACTAGTAACTGAGAGGACATTTAGTTAGAGGTAACCAACTGTAAAAAGAAAAAAAGTTAATGAGGTCCATGTCTGGTGGTTCCCAAACAGGCAAAGAGAAGCTTTGTGTGATTGTAATGATTAGCACTCCCAAGCTGCTGATGGGCAAGTAGCTTTTCCTTAGACTTTTCTGCCTGTCCTTCTCAGCCACTTGTCAATTGCTAGTCCTGTCAGCTCTGTGTTTTCTTACACAGGATTATGGAAATTCATGTCAATTAAAGCTGTTTTTGTTGGAAATTAACCATTATTTATAATGCTTCCAAACTGCTAATTATGCAGTTAATTTTCAGATCAGTTGTTTACTAACTATATTGTTTGACAAAGCAAAGAAAGTTTCTGCAAGAGCTGTCAAATAAAAACATTTTAGCTAAGATACATAGTATGTGGTCTTTAACTTTGTGGATTAAATTCTGCTGTGAATTGTGGCCAATTGTTCACTGTAGTCAATGGATTTGAGCAGGATATGGAATAGAGCTTGGTTTCATTATACTGTTTATAAAAGAAAATGAAAATGGAGAGCCCAACCCCAAAACCCAGGGTTGTTTTTAGGCTCACAACAATCAAACAGTAAAACTGATAACACAGAAACCAGTAGAAACAGACATCATAAAACTGGTGCTGAGGTTTTTTTTTGCATTGCCCTTACCATTTTATTTTAAAGCAAAATGGTAATAAACACCGCAAAAAGAATCTATAGCAAACCAGCAGGGAAGGATGTTAAAATGTTTCACATCAATCTGCCAGAGGGGCAAGACTGGACTGGAACTGTTACAACTCAAAATTTGACTGAAAAATTAATTGCTGGAATTTTTTTCTAGAGAAGAGGAAAAATAGAAATAACTTAGACATGCTACATGTAGAACAACACTGACATCAAATCATAATTTTAGGAAGGATCATCTTGAAGGTGATCCACTGTCAGTGGTAAGCCTGTGTTGCTCATAAGCACCTGTGCTCATCGCTGTTAACAATTTGTTTTGGAAGGTCATCCATTTGCTCTGTTAAACCACTTAGATTACTGGTGAAATTTGGTCTGTGTTGTAGAGTCCTATGAGTGAAGAGGAGTCTCCTGTTTCAGGGCTCCCTGAGGTCCTGCGGGGAGACAGCTGCTGGGAGGTACAAAAGACCTATTTTGATGAGAGAGTTATGTTAATCTGATTCAAGCACTTCTTTCACATAATGAAAGCCTTCCTATACAACATAGTTGCATTTTGCCTATCCATTCTTCTAGGCTCTTTATTCTCCCAGTGTTGATTCATATAATTTTTCCTTGCTGTTTTCCTGATCTTTTAATTCCTTGTTTATTATCATAATTGTTCCCCTCACTCAGTCAAGTCTATACCATGTTCTCATGGTACACAAAAGCGATTCAGGTATAGGCAAACCTTTTATTTATAAGGACAGAAACAAACCTGGTGTAGGGTCAGGCAAAAATGGCACAGTTTCTGCATGTTAAGGTAAGTGCTTAGAGTGGAGATGGGAAAGATAGACAGGATCTCATTACTAACACATGCTCTTTATAACATTCAGATACAGCAAAATGCCCATCTTTGCTTAGCAGAGAACTGCCTTAATAAGAGAGTAGTTTATTTTAGATATAACGTTTTATCTGCTTGCCAGTCACTTTCCATCTTCCACATGGAATATTTTTCAGGGAGAAAGGTGCTCAAGAAGTGGTCAAATGTTGCGAGAAAAATATGCCTCATCTGTTCCAGTGCTTCTGGCTACTTTAACATCACTGTGGAGCAAAGAAAGATGAAGAGAATTGACTCCCAGAATTTTACACTTGAGCAGCACTTGGATGCAATGAAGGATTTTTGACACATCTGGTAACACAGTGCTCCAAAACCCATACAGTGTTGGCTTATTTGACTACTGACTCACTGATGCAGTGCCTGGCTTTTTCTGAGACGTGGACCTTCATGTAAACAGAAAATTTAAATTCTACATAGATCAGCCTTCTGCAAAATCTTAAAAGAAATTATACTAATGCAAACCCATTTCTTCTTACCTCTTCCCCTGGATTATAGTCAAGCGTATTGTTTGGCTGTGTGAAGAGTCATTAGCTGAAGCTTATTCTTTGTTCTTCTACATCTGACAATCATCTTTTTGAAAGTACACAATGGGAAACTTCCCAGGATGACATTGTAACAAACAAAAATGCCAAATGTGTAGTTCCTCTAATGAGTTATACCACCAATGTTGAACGTATGGGGCTCATGCTTTGCATTTTCTTAGGAAAACTTAACAATGGCAGAAGCAGAAATAACAATCTTCTTTTATTCTGACTGACGTGTTAATTTACAATACAAAATGCATCAAGGCAACCACACTGCAATACCTTTTGTCTTTATTCCTTGATTTTAGCCTTTGGCATTTTTTTTTTTTTTGTCCCTATTAACCCAGTATTTCATCTTTGGAATTCAGGAACATGAGATACTCAACAGAAATCTAAAGTCTGATTACAAGTGAATAAGAAACATATCCTATAACCTCCTTTTTGAGAATTGAAAAATCCTTCTGGGTCCTTGCACATTGCACACCAGTTTACAGGTACAGATGTACTTTTAATAGGAAACACTGGGATTTCCATTTGTGTGTGCTTTCAGCCATGTTAATTGTCTTGCTATTTTCTCTTTCAGTGAACTATTTGAAGGATAGTGTTGTTTCTGTAAAATAGATAAGAAAAATACATAAGAATCTCTGCTTCATGAAAAAAACCCAAACATTTCTGAATGCAGAAAAAATACAGAATATAAGCCTTGGAGGCTCAAAATCATAGACAGGTAAGAAAGTCACAAACACAGATGACAACAACATCATGTATTTGTGTTGATCTAATAAAATATATTTTATCTCTTCCAGCAATCCCTCCATCTCCTTTAAAAAACAGTAAGATATTTAAGGTGCTGTCATAATTTTTAAATAGCTGGTTTGGTTATGGTGAGTCTGGATGAAGGGAAAGGATTGTTTTTCAGAGTTTATTGCAGACAAATTGCAGTGTTGCTCATCTGTAGGCATCTGGAATACAACTTCATGCACCCCTTCTGGTTATATCTGCTGATAGGTTTGCAGGCTCAGTGGCAAGTCACAGTCCATTCCTTGTTGATTTTTTTACATTACTATCATTCCAAGATGTTTTTGCAAGCATTAAGGGGCTGTGCCTATGATGATATATAATTTTTATAATTCTTTCCCAAGAACTTTAATTTAGTTACAATTAAGACCAGGGGTCTAACTTGAGTCTGTGTTTTTCCATGTTAAATATCCAAAGCTGAGGTCTCTATTTTGGAATTATGAGTAGACTAGAATTTTATCATTATAACATCATGAATAAATAAATGCTACATAATTATATTGACCTGTTTTGAGAATAAAGTTTAAGAAATTGCAGGTATCAGCTGTACCAGCGGGTAAAGCATTACAGCAATACAATGTTTTTTCAGTTTTCCATGCACAGAAACCTGTAACACTCCTCACAATACACAGTTTTGAGGTTCAAGTGATTTTTTTCTTGCTATTGAGTTAAAATAAACTATTTTGTAGTCTTTCTTAAATTTTATCTGGCTGCTCAGGAAATATTTCGTGAGATTGACAGGCTGATACTTCTTCAAATGTCATAAAGATATGGTACATACAACAAATTCTCAAAAAGATCAGTGTTAATAACAACTAAACAGCAGTCACACTATTCCAATACTTAAAGGCTGGCTACAAAGTGAATGGAGGCTCTGTCTTCACATGGAGCCATAAGGAGAAGACAATGGATAATGGCTACAAGTTGCACTGGGAAAGGTTTCATCTCTACAAAAGAAATAAATTTTTTTACAGTAAGAAAAATCAGTCACTGGAACAACCTCCCCAGGGTTGTGGTAGAGTCTCCATTGCTGGAGGTTTTCAAGATGCAGTTGAACAGGATGATAGATAATCTCATTTAGGTTCTCTTTCTCATGAAAGGCTGAACCAGCTGATCTTTTGACGTCCCTTCCAACCTGGGCTAATCTATTATTCTATGATTCAATCAAAGCTTTCTTTGAGTTTTACACTGAATATTTGAATTCCACACAAGACTACATTGTACCTTACAGAGGATATAAGCAACAACTGAGAGGATTCAGCCTGGCTGCAGAGATAAGAATACTCTTAAGAAACAAGGTCCAAAGTTCCTTCCTATCTCAACACAGAAGCAGAAGAAGCAGAGTGAAATGAAGAAAATGATGTATTTTAAATTTTCTTATGGATAAATATTAAGGACTTTCTTGGTCTCTGTATGCATGAACAAGACAGAGAAGATATCAAGTCTATGTTCACATTACATCTGAGATAGCTGGTGTCTAAAGCAATTTGAACACCTAGCATACTCTGGATAGCTGGCATCTCATGTCCGTATTGACCTAATTGGCAACTGACGCTCAGTTTGAATTTGGGAAGATTACAGATCCCAGCTATCTTTTCAGCCCTTACCATTGCTCTTTTCTAGCAGACAGGCAGACAAGACTGTCTTGTCCACCTGGAGATGGTCACAAGGCAGCAGTACACAGACAGAGAGTTTAAATGGAAGCTGTTGGGCCAAACAAAGAGTAAAAAAAGTTTGGGTATTTTGCACATGTGGACCGAGAGTGCTCTTGGAGGTAGGTAAAGTGGATGAAAAACTTGGATTTGATCTTGGTAGTTTTCTAACACAGAGATGTAGAAGAAGGCAATGATTCTTACCTTAAGCTGAGGTTGAACTCTGAGAACTTCTTATTTTTATCTGGAAGAGTAAGGGAAGTACGGAAGAGAGGAAAGACTGTTTTTCAAAGGTTAAGTAGGATTTATCTTAAAGCAAAACTAATTTTAAAATAGCAGAAGTGTATTTTTAGAGTTAAAACTATTATGCTGAGCATCTGAAATTACAAAAGTTAGATACTGCTAATTAGTGAGTCTATATTTTATAATATTTATAAAAATTAGGAACTTTTTGGATGACTCCACCCTACCACTATTTGACATTTGTCCTTGTTCTTCCACGATCCACATTCCTGGTCTAGCTTCTGTGATGTTTCTTGACGACACTTGAAGAGCCAGCCATTCAGCTGACCTCCATCCCTACCCACTTGCAAAGTAGTTCTTGAATGCTGCGGAAAGCCTTCATGCAGGTGAATGCAACATATCTCAACTTTATGCAGGCAGATCAAACACTTCCTTTGTCAGTGTAAATACTCCCTTTTATGTCAATGGCCTTTATACAAGTCCATAGGATGGACACACTAACAATGCTCACAGAATTTGGGCTTATTTTTAATGGCTTCTAATTTATTTTCTTTCCCTGAAGACTGTTATTCACCTATATTTATACATGTATTTAGAAGACCACATATGTAGCTTTATCAGCTGTAAATGTTCTTTCTTTTCTTCCTTTTTTTTTTTTTTTTTTTTTTTTTTTTTAACTTAGTAATTGCAAGCACACTGCAAGAAGACAGACTAGGGCATGAAAGATGAGGAAGGAAAAGATGTTTGCTGTGATCCAGCTGACAGTTGTGCAATTAAACTGCCAGGAAAAAAAATACATGCTTTACTCGTCTAAAGAATGGTTTCAAAGCCAAGCACATTTTGTACTGCACATTCAAGGAAGTAATTAGCATATCTGGCATTGTAATAGCTTAGGTGATGGGCAACAAGATATTAGTCACTGCAAATAGCTACAATATGGGACTAAAGTACGTTATACAGATGGTTCTTTGACACCATTTGTCTGTGGAGAAAGAACATATAAATGAATCTAAATAAATTAGAATGTAAAATTGCGTCCCTCCCTCCCTTTTGAAAACAGGATTAAATTTATTGAAATAATTTTTGCATACTTTCCTCATACTGTCTTGTGTATTTTTTTAGAACAAATGAGCCGAGGACAGTAGGTAATCACAGATCTCCTAGCTTGTGCATTTATTAGCTCATCCTCTCTAGGAGCAGCAGAGTTGGGTTTACTACATCAAAGTCCATGCTTTGCAGTGATGATATAGACAAATCCAGTAATATCTCATATAATTTTGTTTGTGTAGGACCTCATGTTCCTCAGATGAGTTAAGAAACAATTAATCTGAATCAGTTAATCATGAAAACACAGGTGTAATACAACACCCAGTGCAGAGTAATGTCAAGGTAAGGAAATTATTGCAAGGAACTACACTTAGGTCCCAAATCTCAGCGGCAGCCAGGAGGCAAGTCAGCCTCTGTAGTCACACTGAACAGCCTGAGATCAAGGACAGCGACATCATTTTTGTCTGGTAGAAACAAAACAAAACAGAACACAACAAAAGTCAAACTATCAAAAGGAAATTCTTGCCCGGGGTCCAGTCTTCTTTCCAAGTATTGCCTTCCATAAATTTTCCACTGAGGGTAATTATCTGAGTCTTCAAATGTCTGTGTGTCCTGTGTACCGAAGGATAGCACATGCTCAGCAAACACAATATGAATGGCAGATCTGATTCATAGCACTAAGTAGGTGTCAGCTCAGATGTGACAGCACGTTCAGAATTAAATTATCCATCAACACTCCCTAGCTGGGTGTCTGTAAAAGTAAGGTCACAACTGGATAGCACACCCTTGTGCATTGGGGATACTAAAAAAAGCTCATTGCTAAAATAGCACTGTTGATATAGAGTCCTTGGTGTTGGTCCATGGCTGTAAAACATGCATATTACCTCTTACAAGATACTAACCTTAGATAAAACTCGCCGTAGACTAAGTGATAGAAAAGACTTATCAAAGACTTCTGCATCCAGGAATGCAGAGATTTTTTTTTTTTTTTTTAGCTAGAAAAATACCCATCTGATTTTAGGTACACAGTGAAATGTCAGCTGTGATTATCAAGATTACTACTGTAGGCAGGTATCCAAAGTCTAACCATAGAAAATGGCTAAAGCAGCACATTAGCTGCATCTGTTACTGATTATATTAAGAAACTCTGAGTATATAGGGGATTCTGAGTATATAGGCATCCAAGGGTGATATGATTACCTTTCCTAAGTCTCTCCAAAGGCATCACATCAGTTTAGCTGTTTGTCAGAGGGCTCATTTTCATATTATTGACCAAATCAGAATAGATCAAATTGAACTTTAGTAGTCTTAAATATAGTGGTTTTGGACTAGTCATCTATTGGGAATATTTCTATATCATTACCTAGTACTTGCTGGCACAAATGGTAGTATCTTTTGTAGAGAAACACAGACACAGAACTGCAGACTTGCAGGTGAAATTACAGTTTATATGTAAGGAGGAACTACAGGGGAAATTTAATCCTTTTCAGGGGAAAAATTATCTTCAGAAAGGACTGCATTCTGTTTTATTTCTCAAGAACTTTTCTCCTCCTGCTGTTTTTATTTTGATTATTTTTTTGGCTCTCTGCTACAGTTTATGCTTTATAAATTGGCAGTGGGAGTACTGCAGGCTTCCAAATTCTCACTACTGGAAATGTTCTCATTCTTCATTCAGGAATTAATCCTGCATCTGGAATACAGTTATACTCTTATTCCTAGCCCAGGTAGCCACTGTAAACTGAAATATTCAGCTTTTCATTATTGACATGTACAAAAGTAAGATTATGACTTGCTCTGAATACTAGGACGTAATTGACTAAATACAGTCCTTGTGTCCAGGGTCTCTCCTGGAAGACATGACATGACTGAAAGATGAGGGGTGCTTTCCTGAAATATTTTGGGTGCTGCCACTGGGGTCTGTTTGTATTCAAGCTGATTGCCCCGTTGTTTTGCCCCAGGCCCACTCTGGGGCATCCTCTCTGGGATGACATGAAATCCTTTCTGCTATAGTTAGAGATAAGTGGGCATTTTGTACATATATAAATATCTCTACAAATTGCAATATAAGAGAGAGGAAGGCCAAAAGACTTTTTGTGCTTTCTCCTTTTTTTTTTTTTGAGCAAATAGAATTACTTCTAAACTTTTTTATGTTAATGAGTAAATCTCAAATTATTTGTTGCTATGATGTCACATTACCAAATTATATGTTACACATGTGGGGTTTGTTGTGTTTTTTTTGGGGGGGTGTTTTGTTTTTTTTTGTTTTGGTTTGTTTTTTTTTTTCTGATTGAGCTGCCTACAATGATCATCTTACAAATTGTAATCTACACTGCTTCCACGTATAGCTGTTTTGGTGACAGTTGGCAGGTGAAATTTGTCACTGCCATTTGAGTCAGTGGAGGCATCACCAGGTATACTAGCTAGCAACTAGTTCCATACTCTGTGTTGTCCACAAGTGCTCATTTTTAAGCTAAATGTGAGTTCAATCTTTTTGCAGGATACTTTTACAGAGAAAAAAATAGTGAAAAGGAAATAAGTCTCACAAGAAAAGTAGTAAGAGAAAGTATTCAAAATGTGTTGCATGAAGTATGTACAAGAGTATAGAAGTTAACATAAGTTTAGCTTAGTTGAAAACAATGTCAGCATAAGTACACAAGGTTTAGTTAGACCCCTAGAATCAGGGAGTAGCTTTGTTGTAAGAAGAGAGGAGTAACAAGCATAAAAAATCTGTTACTCACTGTAAATGCTGCAAAGACAAGCAGATCATGATCATCGTTGTTGGTGGCAGACAGTTTCGGGGTGCCAAGTATAAGAATGAGACAATTAAGACTGAGATACTCCCTACCCTGTCCTGTAACACTTGATGCCTGGAGTCACTGGGGAAGAGATTACTAGAAACGCAGGAGAAAGGACATGTCTGTAATAGTCTGGTCAACAATTTTCATGTCCAGTCTTCTAAGATTTACTGTATAGGAAGCTTCAGAATCATTTTAATGGAAACAGCTTTTTCTAAGCACGTATGTATGAAATGAAGAAAACATGGTTATTTATTAGTAACAAGAAGTTTGTTATTATGTTAAATGAGACAGAAAAAAGGAGTTTGAAAGAGTTTGTTCAGCTGTGGCACTTGTTCAGATTTGACAAAGTAAACAATCTTTTAAACAGCAAGAGGTCACAAAGAACATGGGATATAAGTAGATCACATTTAGAAATCAACATGTAATGCTCAACACTATCAGAGTGTGGGAACAAGTAGAGGAAAACCCACAATGATAATCATAATGATTGCTTTAATAAAATCTTAAAACTGAGAACCTTCTTGTGGAGCCAAAGGCTGAAAACAAAAAAACAACCCTCAGGGCAAATACTGTAGGATTCCTAAGAAACCTGAGATATCCCAGTTCAAGACGACCAGGTCTCTGTTTTAATTTGTACCTTGTACAGACAAAAGCCCTATACCAAGGTTAAAATAAAGGCTGTAGTAACCTTGATAGACAATAATTAAATCTATCAGTTTGAAACCCCTTTACAGGTTGCATACAGCAGCCAGTGCACTATGGCAGTGTACCAGTGCTCCTGGGAAGCAGGAACTGAAGAAGGTTAGCTTGGCCTTATTCCTCACAGAGGGCAACAGGATTGTTTCAAAAACAGTCAAGACTGTGAACTGTAATGAATCCACCTGCATATTCAGAAACTCTCCTTTGGATGCAGGGAAGAAGAACACCCCTTTTCCAGAGGAAAATAAACTTTTGCATGTAGAAGCATGCTATATATTTTTGTATATCTCATTTTTTCTATGGAAGGCAGAGTTGTATTTGGATCAAAATGCTTGCAATTTGACTGCATGTTCCAAAATATGAAGCTTCATTGGTTTATTAAATCTAAATAATATAAAGTGACACTAAACAGTCAAAGTAATTTGTCTGACTGCTGTCACTAAGCATTGCTACTGAAGATGGATGATACAACTCATTGAGGTTTTCTGCTTCCTGGGTAAACAGTTGAAGGAAATGTGTTTGTGTTCGTATATTCTTGCCCTAGGGCATCTTGATTAATATTGACATCATCAAGCCCTGTGCCAGTGGACCAAAAGAAGAATAACATATTCTGGTGACTAATTCAGTACTGACAGCAGCAGGCAGCCTGACTTCAACATAGAAAAATATTTCTTGTGGATTTCTTCTGAGCCTAGCACTGAAGCCAGCACTTGGCAAGAGTCATCACTCACCAGACAATCAGCTGTAACACTGAAAGCTTTTGAAGATATGAAACAATATATTCTTATTCTTTAACATCTCACCTTGCACAATCAGTTTTAAAGATAGCTCAATTTTTTAATCCAGCTTCTTTGGACAAACCAATTTTTTAGAAATATCTGCCAGTCTGCAGCACTGAGCACACAAAGTTGTATGAACAAAACCAAGCAACACCAGCTGTGGTACATTTACAGAATCAAAACTGCACGATTTTCACAAGGATTTAGTATGTTCCATTTCACTCTCTTCCCCTCTCCTTTCCCCTTTTTTGCTGACTCCTCGTCATTCTAGCTAGGTTGGAAGTGTTGTTCAACAAGAGCAGATACTGATGGGCAAGGCAGGTACTCACCCTTGCAATTGAAAATTATATTGGTGGGAAACAACATGCTCCCAGGTTGTGCTTGCGGGACTCTGCTTTTGCTTGGAATGGAGGAGTTGGTTGTAGCCAGTTGCTTTGAGGACAGAACAGTTTTGTTTACACAGTGGAGGAAGACAGACCAGCATCCCACACTATATTCTACAACTGCTGTATGTAAGGGCTGCAGTCATTCAGAGGGTTTCATGTCACGTTCTTCCTCTTCATGCAGGTAGGGAGGTAGAAAAGATAGGAAAAGGACTAAGCGTTGGCTTTATTCAAAGTATAATTTCAAATGGAAACGACCTGCATTGAGGAGAGAATAACTTGTTATGAGGAGAGTCATCACACGTGCTTTCCTTCCTGAAGCAGAAAGAGAAGCCGTGAAGACAGTGAAATGTCACAGATTACACTTACTTCCCCAGACTGATCCTGGATTTTTGCCTAAAAGAGAACAGTACAATAGTACAGGCCCACAACTTGCTGTGGTAGGATCTCTAACTGAAACAAAATAGAAGTTTACATTATAAAAATGAACACTTTAAAAGAATTTAATTTCATAATATGCTTACACAGTCATTCATACGGCAGGCACTTTAAAAACATTTCTTACAGATTTTCAATTAGGTTTCTGAAAGCTATGCCTGATATAATTTTACTTGAGTATGCAGCCTGCACTTGTCTTCATAATATAACTTATATATCCAAATTCAATTAGAACTCAATGTAAATATTTAAATCCAATTATTACTAGCAGGCAAGCACACAAATAAATATTACCAGACAACAATGTCAGTCAAAATTACATGTAATTCACTACACTTGGAAGGCAATAAGGGTTTATATGATCTTGTGAGTTCTTTATGCAATAAAATGGATTAAAAAATTAACTTGTATTACCACACTGTAGGCAGGTTATCACAGTCAGCTAGCTAAGACCCCATGGGGCACCATGGACGGGGAGCGTCAGACAGCTTTCCTTCTCTCATTTGAAAGAATTAGAAACCAGGCTCTACTGCTATTCAGATTAATGGTTCTATCTGCCTGACTGACATTTGTTTTTCTGCTAGAGGTGTTTATGTAAAGTCACTTTAAAATCAGTCCAAGGGAACTAATG
The DNA here is from genome assembly GCF_018691265.1 of Tyto alba. Taxonomy (NCBI): domain Eukaryota; kingdom Metazoa; phylum Chordata; class Aves; order Strigiformes; family Tytonidae; genus Tyto; species Tyto alba. The sequence goes on from NW_024881295.1 coordinate 19,212,211, forward strand.
GGAGTCAGCTGAGAGCAGCCAAACACTGTTCAGTTTGACAATACATTTTGCTTTCTTTTTCTTATCTATCCTGGGTTTGTTCCTTCTGTCTCACCCCAGAGGCTGCTTCTCTGAGGCATCCTGAATGGTGCTTGAATTTATGGTTATGCTGATCTCATTAAAGAGCATTGATGCCACAGATAGAGCATGGGAACCAGTTTGTGCTGCCAATGAAAATGTTTGTGAAACAATGAGAAATATCCTCCCGTGTTATTGCAGTGGACGGTCATTTTGAATACCTAAGTGATTTCATGGAGCTTGGGAAGAAGAGGGGGGGATATTTTTTCTGATGCTTCCCACTGTTGTATGCCAGTGTGATGGGTTCAATTCCCAACCTTTAACCTTAGTGTTTTTTTTCAGTTTTTAGGAATAAAGAACTGATTAACGGTTTAGGAATAAAGAACATACATTTCCTAGAACATTTACATCCACTATCTAGCCAGCAGCCACAACTCCAAGCCAAACTTTTGCTATCATTTCCTCCTGTGAACCAGTTCTCCTTCTCATTGTATGCACAGAAAAAACTAAGCTGCCATTTCCTCATGCTAGCGAGCTGCTTGGAGGTGATGCTCTCTAACCAGGTGTTTCCCATGCTCACCTCACCAGTTAGAAGGCTTGACATTATTTGTCTAAATCTCAGTACATTTAAGTCAGAAGCACAATCTACACAGGAATATCAGCATGGAATTGCTTGATGCTGTCCCTCTGGATACCTTCCAGGTTTGGGATGTTGGCTGCTGTGCTGGTCAGGGCTCTGTCCTGAAGGCCCTGGGTATGGATAATTTTCTGTTTGGTTGTAATTTGTTAATGATAAGGAAGGTGATGGATGACTAAGATGGTTAGCTAGATAGTTTCAGACTGAGTTTGTATCAGAGAGATTTTAGCAGGATGCTTCCTTAACAAAAACTGTTTCATGATTTTTAATTCAAGGATGTCCGAAACTGATACTTATGACTTGGTTTTAACAAAGTGGCTTTAACAAACATATCCTATAGACCAAGGCTAAAGGGCAGAGAAGCTTATTAGGCAAATTTCTTAATGGACTTAATGGACACAATGCCCAGAAATTAAGAGCTCAAATGTCAAGAATTCCCAAATGTAATTTCAAAGTCAAATAAAATCTAAGTGACCCATACTTCTGTTTTGTTAGTTTCATCTATAATTAAGTACAAAATCATTATCATATTTCAATATTTTAGGAATTTTTTGTACTATTGTCAAAACTAATATTCAATGAGTAAAACACAATCAGCTTTGCATAAAACATGTCTACCTAATCCCACTTTGCAAAGACTTTACAAATAATTTGATTTTACATAACATCACATACTGTATTTCATCTCAGATCTTGACTTGAATCTCACTGAGCAATTCATAACAGCCAACCTTACAGGAAGTCTTCTTCAGTCACTCCAAAGAAAATATTGATCCTCAAAGATGCTGTATTTGAAATTCTGTTAGAGTTGGGACAGGCAATAAACTCTTGTCAATCTCATTTACTCTTTGGAGCAAAGCAATTTTCTTCACTGTTTTCCTTGAGCAGCAGCATTGCAGAAAAGAAAATTTATTTTGAAAAGCTATAAAAGAAATTAAAATGGGAAAATGTGGCTGGTCATCTTAACTGGACTACTTATGCACTACTCCATGGGATGTATGACACTGACACAAAGAGAAATGCTGTTTTTTGAAAAGGTGTAGTTTGAAGCCTGAGGACATAAAAGTTCTATGCTAGAGAAGGCAAAAAAAAACCTGAGTGGGAATGAATATGCTCACCACTTCAGCAGAAGACCTTAGGCTGTGATTGCTGCATTTTAAAATTCCAAAAGGGAGAGTAATTGAGCAATTTAAACATGGTGGGCATTTTAAGCAAAATCAGTGCATGTGCAAATCAGAGCACTTGCACTGCTCCTAAAATACCACCTACAGAATGTAACAAGTGACAAAGATTTCTGTCTTTTACTGCCATAGACTAAAAGCTTTTAAAATAATCTGTTTTGTATTACTATAACCAGCATTGTGATCAGCTGAGATGCATACAAGCAGCACAAAGAATGGAGTTCATCCAGGACCCTTTGTTCTAAAACTACATGTGTCTGTCATTTTACTTAAAAAACAGATTCTGTTGTCTACAACTATAGCAGCAGGAGGGCTTTTATTCAACTTTCAGAATGACATAATGGGCAATATTATGAGAAAATAGTATTTCTGTTTCCTTATCTGAACCAATGGCTTTTTGCAGGATAAGTGGCCACTATATATATATGTGTGTATATATATATGTATATATATATATATCTAAATTAAATTTCTGCCTCCGTAAGCATAAAAACTTTTCCTTTGGGACACTGTCATATATTCCATTCAAAGTACAAACCCATCTAGAGGAATGGTAGTTTTGTGGCCTAAGAAGAAAGGAGATCTGGATTCAATTCTGATCCCTGATTTTTCTCTGCATCACTTTTAATGTTGTGCTAATAGTATGCATTGGCTGAGACAGAGTGCTCTTCTCTGTGTGTAAGAATATTTAATAATGTGTGAAATTATATCATATTTATTATTCACTGGGCTAAATGGTAGAACAGTGGGGCTTTTTACATGAGCCATTCTCCTCTCCTGAAGTCAATAGGATGTAACTGCTTTCGTGTATTTCTGAGGCAAGCTGGAAAGGGAGGCGACAGCCACCAGAAGTTTCTCCAAACCATAAGGTTGCCTGAAAACCTACGGAAGCCTGGAAACAACATATCATGGTGCACCATGAGGCCTTTCACTTGCAGGAGTGGGTGCAGGAGAGGGGTAGGGGCAAAGCCACCCACCATGCAGCACGACCTGAGCCACTGCGTGGGAGCCAGGACGGGGACGTGGTGCTGCAGAAGCAGGAGACCCCAGTAACCACCAGCCCAGCACCCCTCCCCACGCAGCCTGTGCTGGGGAGCTGAGGAGAAGCCACCAGTGCCCAGGAGAATGCCCATTTCTTGCTTCTTGATTGAAGCAGAACTAATAGAAAGGCTAAAACTAGCAGAGTTTGCCCTCCTTTCTTCTCCTGACAAATCTGCTCCTGGTTTCCCTTCTGGTTCTTGCACCATTTTAAACATGCACGTTCTCCAGCTCCTCTGTGGATTTATAGGTTGGATTATTGTAGGGAATGCAGAAACATTCAAGAATGTTTGAAGTAGAATTAGGGCTTTAAGAGAACATTATATTGCATGGACTACGATGAAATCTTATAGAAGGTGGTATTGCTTCTATGTGAATTACAGCTAATTTTCCAAAATAAACTATACTAATCACAGCCATCAAAACCCATTCCTCTAATGAAAATTAGTATTTTATATATTAAAGAGGAAATACTAAGATTAAAGGCAAACTGGAATGACATTACCCATGCTAGATAAAGACAAGTAGTTTTTCAAAGAAGACTGAATCTTTCAGTCACAAATGTAAACCAAGCCCTTGAATTGAACTGAGGAACCAAATTGCATTTAATATCACAGCAGAAATTTTACTTAGGATAGATTAGTGTTCAGCCAGCAGACATCAGAAACAGAATTGGAACCTCAATACTGTATATCTAATTTCACTTTTTGTAGAATTACAACAGCCTGCAAAGTTGCAATTGCTTGTATGCTGAACTTGGACTATTTTCCTCCAGACAATATTCTCCATTGCTGCAGATATGCTAATGTGGTGTTTTTTCCCAGTTTTTTATCAGATGGAATTAAGCAGTTGGTAGAATGAGAAAAAACCACATCCAGCTGAAACTAAACACTTGCAGCTTAGGTTTCCTCTTTAAACAGTACTGTCCTGATAAAGTCCCAACAAAGTATCTGGCATGCTTGAGCCTTTCTACCCTGGATAATCATTGCTTCATAATGTGTTGTCATTAGCACCAGTTCAATTTAAACATAAATTAAGGCCTGTTCAAATTTTTTTGTTTGTTTGTTTTGTTTTGTTTTGTTATTCTTTACATGGCGGTAAAGTTCTTGTCTGATCTAAATTATTAGGTAACTAAGAACAAGGAAGTTGGAAATTAGGCTTATGTCTCTTAAGTGAAATACTTCAATAATCTTAAATACTTTAATAATCTTAAATTGAATAATTAACCCATTATTAAAATATGGTCTAATGACTTTGAAGGTTACAGTAAACAATATCATAGCAAGAGATGGAAGATAATGTGAAAAGCATTACACAAAGTACTAGTTAATAATGCAGCTGCTTGATTTAACTCAAAGATATTCTGTCTTCAGCCCTGCAAAGCTGGTGTCAAAAATGTCCCACAACTCTTCATAGTGCAGAATTTTAAAGTAACAGATTCATGAGAAGAAAATATTTTGTAATGATACTTGGATATAGTCAGGGGCACTCAACCTGGGGTCAAAGGTTTAAGAAGACTGCTCTTCCCACCCATGGAAATGAAAATGAACTGATTTTTCTGTTTTAGAGTTGATCTCAAGGCACCAAGTCAATGGGAATATGCAGTGGGTGCACAAGGAATTCCAGCATGGAAAAGGGAGTGAATAAATAGGAAAAGATGATCTCTGCCATTATAACTCACTGATCTCTATTTATTTTTGAACAGTTTGCTTTTGTAAGAAAGACATAAAATGAATAATTTTAATCACTTTATTTCTTGTTCAAAATACATATGAAACAATTAGAATAAAATTATTTCAAATGAGTTCTCTTTTTCTTGCCTTTTTTAATATAAAATTATCACAAACTGTACACTTCATAACATCTTTTGAGGTTTCATTGTTACATATTTTTTTCAGAACTGACAAATAGGTTCACACTTTCTAGAGAATACATTGTAAAAATACTGAAATGTATTACAGCTCTCAAAGGCTAGTGCAAAAAATCCCATTTACTATCAGTAGTACAATTTTATGCTGTCAAGTTTCACAAATGGCCATTTAGCGCATACAAAAAGCCAATAACACAAGTTCAAAAAGTTTTGTTTTCTTGTCTCTATAATGCAGAAGCCAAGGATATTGACCTGAACAATGGCTAGGTATCAAACCACAGACTTCATTTAAAAAGTCACATCATGAACACTGAATAAAGGGTACTAAAACAGTCAGGTACTTAATATTAGATCTTGGTCAGCCAACACCACATAGCAAGAAGAGACAAAATCTTAGAACTCTGCAGTTCTTTGTAAGCTACATAGACTTGGCAACATTTCTGATCTATTCGTAAAGATTATTTTAAAGGTAGGGAGTTCTGTTAGAGTTTGGGCCAGTTAGGGCCTAGTCCCCCATATTGTCACATCAAAGATGCTTATTCTGACAGGCATTGTATTGAGTGCTTTCTTTTAATATTTCATAATACTAAGTGTTTAAATATTGAGTGGTTGGTTTTTTGTTTTTGGTTTTTTTTTTTTTTTTTTTTTTTTTTTCCTTAGCTGTTGATGTTTCCTATGGCCAGGAACTCCAATTTAACTTCCTACCTTTTGAAGCATACACTCTGGAGAATACATTCCCCACAAACAAGAATATACTAGGAAAAGGTAATGTTCTGTGCTGAAGAAAAGATGTGGCTAATTTCTGTATTCTACTCCCCCCTCTTCAGTTCTCATGAGGAGCACACTGGAGCCTGTCAGCTTGGACACAGCGTGGACTACAAGCTCATGAGAAGAAAGGAGAAGCTTTTTGGGACTCCCCTTGCAGTGGCTAGAGGAGCACCTAGCTGGCACACAGACATGCCGGTGCTGCTGTCCTGCTGCCTAAGGTGGTGAAGACTGGGCAGAGCAGGACGATGAAGAAATGCAATTTGGCTTTGCCTGGTCCCGTCCCGGCTAGCATGGCTACGCTGGCATGGAGGGTGCCGAGGTGCTTTTAGCACAGACTAGCCATGAGACTCCCCACATCACTCCGTTCCTAGCCAGCAAAGCACCTGAGCGGCTGCTCTGCTCAGGGTACGTGACCGTCAGGACTCCACAGGGACTTGGTTAGCAGGTCATATTTTAAAAGTATTATTTCACATGTTTTGCTGAGCAAAGACCCTTGTGATCTCCGCCAGAAGAGGGAGAAAACACAAGTCAGAAGTGCGTCTCCAAATCAGGACGCCACCAGTGCCTACTTGTAGGGTAGAGAACTAGCCATATCCCATCCTCAGACACGTGCATTTAAGTCCAATGTATCCTACTGACACTACTCACCTAAATAGAGAAGAATAGAAAGAATTTAGACTCACACTGGGAAGAAAAAGAAACAAGAAACAATATGAAATATATATCTATACTTTTTCCTTCTCTTGAGAAATAGTTTTCTATTTATTTAACAAAAGTAAATTTTGTTCAATATTTTTCCATAGAAATATAGAGTGAAAAGAAATGCTTTATATCTGATGTGCAACAAGACTATCTAAATGTTACATATTAAAGGTTTAGTTTATACGGACACCCTCTTAGCTTTAATAGCAAGATGGCATCCTGTGGAAAAATGTAGGCCACTATTAAAAATGAGAAAAACAGTAAAAATACATCTGACCTCCATGCCTGACTACAGAGACCAGACATTTTTATTTACTAAATCAGGCAGCTGAGGCTCATATTTCTTAATGATATTAGTAAAATCAGCATTTGCAATAATAGTTCATACCCTAGAGATGCACTGAAGACTTTTAATATAGTCCGAATTGTCAGCAAGCCACAAACACCCATGGTGGATATAAAAGAATTCATTCTGCTTGTCTCAAAACTCCTTACTGGGTTCATTTCATAAGATGCTATGATAAACCATCACATGCAACCTGACGCAAAGCCAGCTGAAATCAATAGCAGTGCGTCTGCTCGATTTCATTGGTGGGCTGGGCAAGTACATAATGCTGTGCTTTGAAATGAAATGACGTCTCAGAAAGACCTATAGAGTAATTTTTCTGGATATATTTAATGGTCTACTGCCATGATATTAAAAAAATATTTTCATTTTAATTAACACAAGAACAATTGTCATATCAAGTAGAAGTGATAGACCTAAAGGAAAGCTCCTTTTGAAAGCATGTTATGATTCTTGTATATTGGAAATTAGGTAATGAATAGATTTTAGTAAGGTTTTTTAGTAATGCAAAATGTATAAATGTATATTGTTAAAACTGCACTTTAACAGGCTGAATTTAATTACTTCTTTTGTGCTATATTATTTCAAGAAATATTAAAGCTACATTAGATATATTTCTTGAGATAGCACAAAAAAGCAAGGTGAAGTATTCTAATTCTATTTAAAAAAAATAAGGAAAAATTAACAAAAAAAGCAAAACGTTTTTCCATCAGCATCTTTATATTTTGCTGCCACAGATATTTTTTCTAAAAGACTTTTTGTTTTTTTGCGTCAATATTATTTTCAGTGCATGAGTGGATTGGTACTTTAGTACCACTTTTTGCCCTGCTAGAGATTAAATTATAAAGTTTTGTCTTAAGAAAAAGTTCATTTTTAACAACAGTACAGAAAACAAGGCAAAGAATCCTAAAAGATGCCTTGAAATAATTAGAATGAAATTCTTTTCTCAACGTGGATTGCTCATTATCAAGCGCCCCTTAGGTAGGAGTGCTCTCTGACCTCATAGGCTGTTTCTGGAGGGCATATAGAATCAGACCCAAGAATTTAGAGGTTAATCCTCAGAGCTTCTCTGAAACCTGGCTATGACCTACAATTGTCTGCCCGTTACCAGCAAGTAGCTAAAGTGCAATAGTGCCAGGCTCCCTTTCAGAATAATATGGAAAAGGTCTAGCTGTGCAGATTCAGTTGCTGGATAAGATAAAGCTATACTTTTTCATTAGTAACTTTGACTCTCTGGCCCAAAGTTACCTTGGTGGACTAAGAACGGAAAAGGTTGTAGGTTTAAATAAATGAATCAAGTTCTTGTGCTATGAGGATAATTAAGATCATTAAACACTTGTACTACATAAAGCTTGAAAGGAACAAATGTAAGAGTGTAAACTGTTCTTTGGAAAGTCTACAAAATCTCCCTTTTCATTTTCTGTGGTAGCCAAATACCATTTATATAAAGAAGAAAGGCATGCCTATTCATACATAACCATTTGCCAAAAATAATTATAGCTGGCAATTCTATGTCTTGTGCAGCTATGCAGTCATTTCCCTCATAACTATTATTACGCAATTAAGCCTCAGAAAACCGTGGTGAGGGAAGTAATGGTCCTCTATTGATGGCTGATTTTCAGTAAGAGGCAGCCACTCCTAGGGTGAAACAGAGTACACCCAGTTATATGTGACAATTTAGGACAAAGGAATAAGAATTCATTATTCAGCTGAACCCCCCTGAATAGGAAGAACGAAGGAGATGGGATTTGTCTGGAACATCAGTCCCAGGACCCTGTTCATACACAAAGACCTGTGGGATATTAGGTGAGGAATACACCATGATTATGAGTTCAGTTTTGTGAGTCATTGGAGACTTAGAACCTGCAACAGCCCAACGACTCATCCACCAGTGTGTGACATCAGTTCAGGCTCGACTTGAAAACAAAACCAGTACCTTGAGTATCACAGCAGCATTGTCAGAGGTGTCTCCTATTGGTAATTCAAGTGCTGACTGTCAGAAGCTTTGAAAAGGTGAAGAGGTGACATTATATAAAAATGATTGGAATTTTTCCAACCTGTGCCAAGCATGAATAAATAGCAGGCCATTACAGCATCTAAAGAGGAAAGCGTCTGAACCCATGCCAACAATGTGACTGTTTTGTCTCAATTATGCTGCAAGAGAAAGAAAGGAGCAGAAGGATGTGCCATGAGCAGCTACCAGTGCTCTTTGCACTGTGAATCCTCTGGGATCAGGATCTGTGGGGTGCAGGGCTGTTTTTATTTTAAGAACACACCCGAGTTCTTCAAGATGCCTCCCACTACCCTTGTGAGCTTGCAAATGGCTGTACAAGATATGAGGTAGGGGAATTACATCAAAAATATTTTTTTTTTTAAATGTTTGCTACACATACATTTTTGACTATTGACTCTCAATTCACCCCTTTTTAATATTTTCCATTTTTCTTTTTAACATTTTTTTTTTTTCTAGAGAGCTATTTACATGCTCAGTAGGCTTTTCCCCTCCTTTCTTCTATCGTGTTCATGGCTCAGATGTCAAAAAATATTTTGAACACCTCCTTCAGTCCTCTTCATGTCTGATGCAATCGTCAGTCTCAACTCATAGTATTTTGAAAAAAACAATTCCACTCTTTCAGACTGCAATTATAGAAATGTATCTGCTTCATAAAAACAGCTAACAGCCCACCACCTCTCCTCCCCTGAAATAAACCTAGAAATCATCCTAAAAAACTGATTCCTTTCTGCTGATGTTAATTTTAAGTGTCTAAAATGACTGTTTGTTACATTGAAAAGCATTTGTTAGAACATTTCTGATATTAGGATTCACATAGGGGCTAGGCAAGTAGGAATTCTGTACCTGCAGAAAAAATATTGGTTTATAATAGGAAACACAGCGTTTAATTTTAACCATAAGAAGTCTCAAGATATCAGGTCTTAAATCTGTACTGTTATGCTATACCGGAAAGCAGCTTTAGGTATGTTCTAGAGCTTTATTAATTTTTACTAAAAGTTTTGATCTTCCCCCTATTTTTTTGCTCGTGGCTAGACGCATGGGTAGATTTGCTTTACTTCAGGGGTTTGAGTTTCTAAGTCATTAAAAGATCCCAAATTATTAAAAAAAAACAATCTCTCCAAAACATTTCTATGCTTGTATTTTGAAGGAGAGAAAAAATGTATACAGGGTAGGTTGCTGTCATGAAAACCTGTTGCTGGTACTCTTGCTATGCCCTGTGTAATAAATGAGTGCCAGAGCTCTCTGTGAGCTCTGAAGTAGCCATGAAATAGCTGTACCCTCATCCTTTCCTCGGTCTGTTTTCAGTTCTCTCTTTAATTCAGGCTTTCTGATTTCACCTATCCAGGGGAGGGGCAGGATTTCACAACCCTCCTATAATTATGGTGGGGTCCAGGAGGCTGTCTGTGTTTGTAGTGACTGTGCTAACTCACAGTCTGAATGGATTTGCAACTTTTCTTTCAAGGAGTCTGCAAATACTCCATTAAATACAGAACGCTATTTAAATATTTACGTTTAAATATGTGAACTTAAGTACTTCAAATAAATGGATTTGAAAATAGTCTATATGCATATCTCTCCTGCCTTGAGCCTTCCCATCCATTAATGGGAGAGTAACCCAGCCTAATTTCTCTGTAAACTGTGGAAACAGCTTGCATCCCAGCCTACTTAGACATAAATCTTGTCTATTCTGAAGCAGATCTCTTGATCTTTCCTATGCTTATTTTCCTATGCCTGCTTGGGTTTCTACCATTTTAGGTGAGATGCATTTTTCAGACCGCCTGTAGCATCAGTAGAATCTCCTGGGCCACCAGAATTGACATTAACATTTTGTAAATCTTTCTTCTAAGAGACACTCCCTTGTCAAACCTTTCCTGCCTGTTGTACTTTTTTTTCGCTCAAGCCTACTTATTGAATTCGCCTAATTCGAAACCAATAGCCAAGTCAACATATTGTATTCATAAATTATTACAGAGCAGCTCCACTTTCATCACAGCAGCTATGGGACCTCCTGCAGATCCAACTTTCAGAGCACACTGTCTTCAGTTATGTATCAGGGAGTCGGTATGTCCTTCCCACCAGAGAGAGCTTCGGTACTCTGATAATCTATATGACCTGTATTTTGACAATGTCGATACTGAGGGTCTTCAATAGTGCTAACGTGGTTCACCAACGTGAGCTTAGCAATACAGAATACTGTACAAAATATCCTCCCTTGGGTCAGCTGGGCACCAGCACTTGTCCTTACTATCAGTGAAGTGAATAGTCCTCATGATGGCACGGTGAAAAGCTTTAACTGGTTTTCACTGTTCTGCAAATTCAGCATGCTTTGTGCCCTCCCAGAGGACCGAGTCCCATGTAACCTAAGAGTTGCAGTATATACTTGGGTGGAAAAATTTCACATAGCAATACCAGAGGCATTCTCCTCTCTGAGCCAGTAAAGAAGAGGTTTCCCAGCAACAGCAACATTGTAGAGGTACTATCAGATAAAACATAAAATCACAGCCCTGAGCACTTCCTATTATCAAGCAACCCCTAGTACTCAGCACAAGATTGAAGGTGTTAGTTCCATTTTCCTGACCAGATTCCTCTGTGATTTTTAAATCCCACCTGCAGCTTCACTTTCTCTTACAGTTCCAGCTCTTGGTTTCCTGTGTGCTGTTAAAAAAACCTGACAGTTTCCAGCTGGGGCTAAGGAAAAGGGGAACTGTGAAGGAGATATTATTTCATTCGGATAAGTAAACAAAAGACATTTTTTGAAGTTAAGGTATTATTTGCTTTGGAAATTACAAATGGCTGTGATCAGCACCTCAATTAACTCCTATGCCTAATGCTGACTCTTCTTCAGGAACGCCCCTCTTTCTCCTTGCTTTACAGAAAGAAAGGACAAGTGATATTGATATTGTAATGATTATCAGTTTTGAAAGGAGGTTTTTCATTTAAGAGTGTTTGCAGTTACACTGAGTAACTTCGTGTCTACTGCCTTATTGTACTCTGTCTTAGCTCTGCGGTCTGCTCTGTGCCATGATTTAGCTATTTTCTGACACCAGAAAGCTCAGTTTAGACTGGAAAACCTCAGAAGCTTTTGAGTAAAGGGTTAAACTGAGTCTCAGTTGTGGTGTGAAAATTTTACATCAAAACATGCATTAATACTCGCGTTGTATATATTATATTTTATCCATGTTTTGGATGATCTGACAGATATTATATGAAAAATGTAACTATCCTACACCTTTTGGTCAAGACCCCATAGGTTTCGTATTACTACTTTTTTAAGGCCAGGAGTCAGCTTTCAGCACTGCAGACATGAGTAAGGGTCTACTGCTTGAAGAGAAGCCCAGTATAGACAAAAGATGGTGGAGAAAGTGATGGCTGCTTGCTGGGACAGTGAGGGGAAGGGCCGTATCGGCAGAAGTATACAATGCAGAGATCTAAAGTTGAGAGCGTGGGAGTACAATATGTGACTTACATCTTATTGAGCATATGCCCACCTATGCTACTGTCTGCAGTGCCCCTAGAATCCTAAATCTACCTGCCGTTTAGGGTGCTACTTAACATTTTGCATAGACCTAATAACAATTTTATGGTTGCTTAGAGCAAATCTAATGGTCCCTGAAAACTTACTTAATGTGGGGAAGGGAAACAATTGCTTGAAAACAGTATTTACCCAAAAGACTAGAATGGCTCATTAGATATATTTGTATGTGGGCTTTTTCACTTTACAGTGCATTATTGAAAATAAATATAAAAATATAACAGCTCCCCTGGAACCACTTAATCCATCATGTGCTTTCTCTGTACAGTTCTGTGGTTTACTGTTATGAAAGTATAAAAAAGTTCTGCAGTGCAAAGTACAACTCTTATTAAGTACTCTTACTGTTTCCAGTAAATCATTTAAATAAAAATAACTCAGGTTTTTAGGAATGTGAATCCTTCAAACTGTTGTAAAATTGCTACAATATATTTTGCACCAACCATTTGCCAGATTTGATTTTCTCAAATTAGGCTAATGTTTCTGATATGACAGAAATGTGGATAAGCAACAAAAACCCATTCAGAATGGGAGCAGGGAGTTTACAGCTTCTCTAAATTAAAATATTTTAAACTTCTTAATAAAAAAAATACATAAAGAAACATATGAATTGACTAAAACTGTGACAAGCTTTTACTCGGTGGTTCTGTGAGTACACTCAGAGAGTAACTTGTGAGCCAGGCTCTACAGCCAATGGGTTGGTTATACTAATTATATACTCTGTTTTGTGAGAGAGCTATGAAGGCAGCAGAAAAAAGAAAATAAACCATTTTGCATTAATTATATTAATCACTGATAAGGGACTAAAAATAATTAATTAGGGGATCATTTTTGAAGTTAGATATCCCAATAATTTTGCAGCCTGATTTTTCCTAGATGCAGAGCACCCATAAATCAAGTTTAGACATGGAAGTAATTAACTGTTGTTATTAACAATACCAAAAATAACACAACAAGAGGGCACAAACTGAGCTATTATTCCTTTGGTGTTTGACAACAATTTAAATTTAAGAAAACAAATCTTGAAATAACTTACTACTTATGATGAAACACACAGCATACTTAGAGAACACTTAAATAGTTAAAAAGATGTTGCTCATTGCTGAACACTAATGCTACATTTGATCGTGAAATTGTTAGATTTTTGGATATTAGGTGCAAAAAAGTGCAAAGGATATTTAGTTAACTGTTACAGTACCACATTACAAAAAGTATTTTCTAGGCCACAAAGGCCACTGCTTATATAATTTATATTAAGGTAAATGTATACACAAAATAGTTTTTCAGTCTCCACATATATATATATATATCAATCTGTTTCTATATCAACCTTGCAAAATCGTGATGAAAATGATCTAGACCACAGAATCTCATAATGATAACAATGACGGGAGGAAAAAAAAACCCACAGAGGAGTGCTTGTTCTCCTATTTAAAAAATTACTCACCCAGAGCAAACGGAAGAACTAAACTCTGCAAGGCTGCTCTGTATTTATGGCGATGAAAATACAATATTGAGCAGGGAGGATCAGTGTTCAGCATTACCAGCCCTCTCTGGGAAAAACTATTTCTGTCTAGAGGCCATGAATGCCAGTCTGGAGCAGATATTTGAAAACCTGGGCTGGAGCCTTTATTTTTTTCCTTTTTTTTTTTTTTTTTTTTTTTTTTTTTTTTAAATTTGTAAAGAAAGTCTGAAATACTTATTTATTTATCTGTTTTCTTGCTTGCTGTGTTTGTAGGCACAGAAGGCAGGGTATAAAACCTGCTTTCTTTTTTTGCCTTAGAAACACCTTCAGTGTTAAGACCAGCCTTCCTAACTTTCCTGGAGCAGTTAAGACACTTCAAGTCAATATTTGACTGTTTTAGAGATTAGTTAGTGGTATGGATGGACTGGATCATCATAAACATACCCTGTGTCAACCAGGCCAAACTAACAAAGCCAAAATGGTTCTTCAGAAATACGTCTAAACTGCCTTTTACCTTCATAACTAGGCTAATTCTCACAAATTCTTCCATTATCATAAACTGATCTTCCACTGGCATTTTTCTTGTGTATGACAGATCTTTAAAAACACCATTTTGGAAAATACGGTGTTCTCACTTTTCTTTATACATTACAAAGATACATAAAGAGCCACCACCTCAACTTTTTTCTAGTTACAGTTCAGCTTTCAAAATCTCAGTCATGCAGTCTTTGCCATGCTCTTTGCAGAAAGGAAAAGAAAAACAGAAAAAAGGGAAAGAAGAAAATAACTATTCAATTGAGGTAAACTGAAGTGTTAAAAAGAGCTAAATCCACAAAATAATATGTAGTTCTTTTCCAGTTTTTAAAGTAACTCACTTCAGCTAATACTTTTTTGCATTTGCTGTCACCGTGTATTCTAATAAATGAGTTTACTAGTTTATAAAATTGATGCATTTCAATTTCTCTCTCCACATATTGACAGAAAACACATCTCAAATTCATATTTAGCATATAATTCTAGAGGCATCAGCCAAGGACTGGAAAGTATTCCATGTGAACCACGCACTTTGTCAAAATAACTTCAAAGGAATCTAATACCATCACATTAAATCGAGAATCAGAAGAATGTTGTGTGTAACTGCAGCGTCTGGTCAATTTTTTGAACAGCCCAAATTCATGAAATCAATTCCTTTACTACAGAGCATTCTTTCATCTACAGTTTGACCTGCGTAAAGACGAAGCAAAGGCTGCGTGATGCCAGCAGCAAACGGGCCGCTTCGAAGGGGCTGGATGCAACCCGTCAGGAGGCACCTACATCTCTGGGGAGCCGCACCACCAGCCGCCCGGCTCGTTGCAGACCCGTTCGCTCTCCACAACGATACCCGTGCACGCGCCGTTCGGCGCCACGCGGGGACGTCCGCGGTAGCTCTTCGTCTGCCGGTGGGTGGCCGGAGCAAACCAGCCGCTGGGCACAGCACACGGGCCTGGCTGCTTTGCTGGACAGGATAACAAAGTTCCTGCAGGGGCAGCCGGCGTCTTGATTGCTGGAAGATTCTGACTGCATAGATCCAGTTGTGAGGCGTGTTCCACAAAGGCTGGACTAAAACCCAGTGAAGCCACAAGGGTCCTTCTCATCGGCTGCAGTGGGCTTCTGATCAGTCCTTCCTCCCTGCCCAAGGAATGAACTGATTTTCCAAACACTCAAAACATGACAACAGTTGGGTTTTTTTTTTCATGCAACATTCAGTTTGAAGTGTTATCTCGAGAAGTCATACAGAATTTAGTGCAATTTAGAAGAAATTTACATGAGCTATATATGACTATTTGCTCTCCCTCAAAAGCATTAGGCATTACAAGTTGCAGTGGTTTTGAATTGCTTAAGGGATTCTTTTTCTGATTTCTTTGTCTATGCAAAGATATAGGTCATACCAAAACACTGCTTGGATATGACACCGGATATATGCCAGCGAGAAAACAGGTGAATGATCTTGTACGAGGAAGGGTTATATTTGGCTCAAGTCAACTTCATTCATACATTAAGAAATTATTATAAACTGTAATATAAGACTTATAATAGGAAAAATGTATTTTAATAAAAAAATATGGACACAGTTCATCTGCGGAAGCTGAACCTTCTGTTTATGTAGGTGTGAGCTACAAGGGAGCTTTGGACACTGAATACGATGAATCCACTCTTGTTCTCTAGGGCGTAAGCGGTGGTTTTGGTGAGGAACAAGATCCCTGGCTATCAAAACTGGTTGCTCGGCCAGGTAACTGCAAGAAAAGTGTTAGTTTTACAAATGTCATCATATCTGACTGTGCATCACATTTATTTCAGAGGATGAGACGCTCCCACAAATAAGAACTCAAATCACATCTCAACACTTTCTTGATCAAAGGCTCCAGAATAACTAATAATCGAAATAAAATTCCTAAAGTGACCTCCTAAAAATGCCTCTGACTTGTTCCACAAGAGTGGGTTTATTTCACCCATCAGGGGAGGTACCTCTGTCTCCAAATTTACATAATCCAGAGAGCTGTGAACCTCTAAAAACAGGCTTCTCTGCTGCATTCACTCAGTTCTCTTGCCCTCACATTCTTCTTCAGGTGTTTTACTGAAGCCTTGGTGTTGGACTTTTTCTGCCTGTCACTGGACATGCTGTGCAGCCATGGGCTACACAGTGGGGAAACCAAATGGCCTGTGATGCCTTAGACAGCAACTCATTCTTGTACAGAGAAATGCATATCCATAGATATTGCATTTATTTTCATGATTCTCAAAAGCACATGTGTGAGAGAGAAAAAAACATTTGATATACTGAGAAGGAGAAAAATCTGCTACTTCTTACCTCTACTAGTGGATGCCAGTGAGTTATTGGTTTACGTGGGTAAGCCAGCATTTCATTCCAATGATCTCTTCCAAGCCCTTCAGCATCAATTCCTGTCCGACATACCCCAATGACCTCATTGTGCCCTACTCTGAGAATTGCAGAGGCAGAATTTTTTAAAATAAAAATAGTTTTAATAACATCTGATGTATAATTCTGTTTACTGGTTTAGTGCAGCACAGAATATATGCCTAAAGTTTTCACATTATTTATTACAGATATTAGTTTTAGTGGTAGTATAGTAATATTAAGTTCTGTAATGGTAGCATCAAAAACCTCCAGCCACTACCAGAGTGCTTCTAGCAGCTATAATAACAGCAAAGAGGACTTAACTCTTGCCATTAAAAGGTTACAACCCAAAAGACACAAGGACAGAAAAAGACTATAATACACCAAATGATCTAGAACAAAATCATGCTTAAAGTTTGTGGGAGGGGAAGGTGAAGGAAAATGGCAGGGAATATATTTCCTGCTGCAAATTCTTCAGACATCATTTCACACTGTATTTCCCAGCTCTAACTGTTGTGGTAATTGGAACTTCAGTCAAAAATGTGAAAGCCAAGAGGCACAGCCATAACAGGCCATATCTTAATACTTCATACTCCTAGAAGTGCCATAGATTTCTTGAGGGACTCCAGAAATTAATTTTCTGTACCTTGCCTATATGTATCTTAGAATAATGTTTCCTAACTTCCTCTTAGCAAACACTTTGAAAGGAGCAGCTGAAGAGGACTGAAAGTGTGCAAGTTGCTGTGCTCTTCTCCCCCTGACAGCACTGTAGTGCCCCTTTCGCATCTGACTGGAAAAGTCTTCTTGACAAAAGCTGGAGGACAATCAGAAATCTGATGGCTAGGAAAAACATTCTGAAGGTTCATGTTACTAAATTGCACTTTCACTGTTTATTTGCCCTGCAATCTCAACAGCTCATTACTAAGAGCACTTGAACGAAGCAGATTTGGCTCAGGCATGATTCTGTCAGTCACTGTCTAATTTAACCTGCAGTCCTTGAGCCACGCTAAGCAGGAGTCTCTTCCTGTGAACTCTCAGTGAGGACATAGATAACTGAGGTTCAGATGTGTTATTAGTGAGGTCGGAACTCAAAGGTTACAAAGCTTCTTTATTGAGTCAACTAAAGAAGTAATTATGACTTAACCGAATGAGGTAATTAGCATCTAATTCTTTTTTAGTCATCCACATTTTATTTGATTTCAAATACCTGCCATTTAAACAGATTAGAGGTTTGAGGGCCTTTTTTAAACTGGGAAACATACCTGATTTCTAAAGCTTTTACATTGTCCAGCCACCAGATGGGGACAGAAATGTATGCCAAGGCTAGCGTCCCGTAAGAAGATGGAGACATATTTCTTCCTCATCACAGTTAATTATTATACAGATAAAATGGTCTGAGCTCTAAAAGGTGTGGAATATTTAAACCTCTTCAGGAAAAGGCCCAAAGTTTTTATCTTTTGTGATACTGAACCTACTTAAAAGTTCGAGGAGGTGGAAAGCAGTTGCTTGCAATGATCAGGTAACTTCTCACTGAAGATTAATGGTCAGAAAGCAAACTATGCTTACCGATCATAATCCATCACTGCAATGGAGAGGCTGACCTGGTCCACATTCTCTGGAGGGATATCAAAGATGATGGCCTCGTTATAAACGGGATTGAGCGTGTTCTTCTTCGTGGTCGTTTTTCTCTTTTTCAGTCTTCGACCCTCACACATCAGTGACACTTTGACATATGGATCTGGGTAACAGATAATCAGTTGCGTGCATTTGGACTCAAAGTCACTAAAATGTGTAGCGTAAGAACAATATTTTTTTGTAAGAATGTCATACTGATAAGACAAAAAATTACAAAGATTTTAGTGACCCTGTCAAGCACTGCTTCCAATATGCTGTCAATGCAAAGGAAAGGTATAGGTATTCTGAATAGACATACTGATTGCCAGACCAGATAGCTGGTAGATCTGAACAGGGCTTATCCCTGTTCTCCTGCTACTTCCATTTCAAAACCACGTTAAACACACAAAACCCAAGGAGTTCCTCTTTGCCCCCTTCCTGAATAGACTGTTATTTAAAAAAGAAGTAGATTCACCTGATGCGCCAGTTATATCCATTGCTTTGAGATTCCTACATTTGATGACTGTTAATGTCATTCTCCCAGCAGTAGGCAAATAACAAAGGGAAAACATGATCTCACCCAAATCTATGCTTTCCTGAAAAAGAAAAGCAATTATTAGAAATCTGACCAAACTGCCAACAATTCAGCTCAGATCATGCAAAAATTTAGAATTTCATTTTTAACATGGAGATACTTCTTTTGCAGCTTCAGATGCTTATGAAGACATCACAAACAACTTTCAGAAATTATTTCTATAAAAGACAGGATAATATTCTAGTGACGGGATCTAGAATTACTAAACTGAGAAATTAAAACAAAAGCAGAGCAAAAACTTTCCGGATTCCTGATATATTTGTGTGTAATTCACACAAATGAAAAGGCGCTGAATGTAGAATGCAAGTTCTGCTCTTGTAAAGACTCAGACTCTATCATCCCCAAAAGAAAGAAATCTGGTGGGATATTTAGATCACACACATTTACATGCCTTTTAGCCACTGGAATTTATGTAGGAGATTTATTTCTGCACACAAGTATGTGTATGAAAAGTTTATCCTGTGTAAGTGCTTCGAAAAGATGAATGTGCTTGTAAAAGTTGCTAGCTTTATTGCTCTTACTGTGCTTTGAGGTGTTGTTCTATTCTGGAAGAAAAGCAAAGTAAAAGACTAGCACCTGCAACTTTCCTGACCCAACAGCAACCTTTTGGAGGGTAATATACTCAGAAGGATGGATAAGGTCCATGTGGATCTTAATAATTCTCACAAAGAGACAGTTTCTATGCTGAGGTAATATGCTGTGAATTCATGCAATACGATGCTGCTATACAGTTTAGATGCTACAATACTTGAGAAATGTAATCTAAGGAAGAGAGGTTCCATCAGTTCTTATTTTTTCTTTTCTCACAGTTATATAATTATCCTAACACCACAAAGATTTAGTTGTCAAGATGTTAGTTATATTCTAAATTGTTCCTGTTCTTCTAAGATTTTAAATAGATCCCTCAAAAAAAAAAAGCCCAAAGAAAATTTTATATATTAAGAACAACTCCAGATTTTTAAATATGAGCTTGTAAGGAAGTCACTTCTGTAAGGCAGCCACTTTCAAGTATGGTCAGGTGATCTCAAAGGTCTTTTTCTGACTACTACTGAAAAGTTATGTTTAATTTCTCAGCTTCAATATTTTGTCTGTCAAACCTACAGCTACCCTGAGAGTACAAATTTGTTTGAGAACTGCCGGAATTATGGTACAGCTGTTCTAGCGTCAGAAGGCAAGCATGTTATATTTTTAAATGATATATACTAAAATAATGATTGCTGTGTAGATGACAAATGCATTCCTTATGGTTATGAGACAAACTGTGACTTTTTCACATTTTTCAACTGCTTAAATGAACAGTTTTATTGACTTCCTTTGGGTTAATAATCTGTCTAAATCAAAATAGGTACTTCAGAACTTTCTTGAGTAAGGATGGACTTAATCACATGCTTCAGGTGGTGGTTTTTTTTCTTTTTGTTTTTTTTCTTTTCCCTACATTGCAGACTTTAGATTGAAGAATGTAGTTTTAGATTAGATTTAATTTCTCTGTTATACTGTTAATAAATTGTTGTCTTTTCTGTAGGTCAGTCAATTCACATGTTCAGTCATTTTTCTGGTACTCCGTTCTCAGAATTAATATACTGATAAGCATGTGAACATGCACTGTGAGCAAATTTCATGCTTGTCAGGATTCCAAGATTTCAAATTTCTTGGGATTTCAAAAAGATTTGGCTCATTCAGTCCACATAGGATAAATACATATATTTGACATCTTTGCCACACAGAGTGCAGAATTTTGTGCCACAGAGTACATTAATAACCTCACTTTCCTATTTCAGAAAATATAAATAAAACTGGAACAAATAAAGTGCAATTCTTTCCACTCATTTGTTGGTGGCAATGCTCTCTGTTATATTTTACAGTTTTTGGCATATCTGAAATCTGTTTTAAGCACAGTTTTTGTTACTAACATTACTTTCTGAATCCAGGGTCTGATTGTTGTTCTTCATGTCCATATGTCAAAGAAATCTCACTCTTTTGTTTGAAAAGGAAATACAGTTCTCACACATCCAGTGCTTCAAGCTCTATGTTGAGAGAGGTGATTAAGATGGGTTGCATCATAAAACACAGTGGTCAGCTCACAAAAAAACCCTAATTCTTCCTTCTTCAGAGACATGACTTGTGTAGGTGAATAGAGAAAAAAAAAAACAAAAACATTTTTGCAAGATGGGAGTATGAACTTGACTATTCTATTATTTCTTTTTGAAGGAAAATTGGATAGACACTCAAAGGTTTGGTGAACTCAAATGATAAACAAGAACACAGACAGGACTATTTACCATGGCTTAAATACTTTAAAAGAAGCATTGTACAAAATACTAGCAAAACTCCATATGGTGGTTACTCTACCATAACTTTTTGAAGAACAGAGCAAAGGATCAGTGCTTAACAAAATGGCAAATATTTGAGGCTTATGCTCAGTCCTTTTTCTTTCCTTTCAGAACACTGTGTGCTGAAACTATATTGAAAAATAGCTTGGAAAATCCCCTGCAATCAAACCCAGTGTTTTTTGACCATGAAATGAATAAGTAAATGCCTTAATGCAAAACGAAATGCTTGGTCAATAAATGAGGGGAAGCTTTTTGCTCCACACAGCAGGCTGTCCACAGGGCAGATGTACTGAAGCTACTAGAGCTCTGTAACTTCTATACTGCCTACTCAGTTTGAGATGGTAAGGATGTTTTTAAGATTGGGAGAAGGCTTTCTACCTCTCCACTGTTTGTGCAGGCGATTTCTGACACCTATGACCTATACTGGGAAAAATTGTCACTTGTGTTGACCTGAAATGTCTGATTTTCTTATTGTGGAAGAACACCTATGTTGCTCTATGTACTATTTTAGTAGATTAATTCTGCAGTAGACTAGAATATTATAGATAGCATTTTAAATAAATACTCTTGTCTACATTAGAGACAGTTATGAGTCACTCATTGTAAGATCAAAGGGCTAGAAATAAAATCAGTAGTTGCCCTGCACTAGTCTGTAGACAACATTTAACTCTCTTCCTGGTGGGGATAACTGACTGTCATAGGTTTTCACCACAGACTAGGAGTTCCCATGGTCCTCAAATTGAGTTCAAATACAACTCCTTTCAGAATCCTTTAAACTACTCTGAAGATTTTATCTTTTTAATTTAACTTGGTACTAGTTATGGCATCTGATGTTTTCTGGCAGTTTTGTAGACAATGTCTTTTGGTCAGTAAGGAACAGAAAGTCCTAGTACTTCTGCTCAGTTCCTACTCTGAGTATCTGCTGAGATTGGAGGTCTTTATACTTGAGTGAACCGACTGTATTTTGTCAGGACCTCTACAAGTCATAGGGTAACTGGGGATTAAGATATTAAAATGCATCATTAGTGTAAATATTCTTTGGAAATCAATCACACAAGGCAAAGCCCAATACTCATGAACGTTTAAATATTCTTTTGAAGGATTAAGATTAAAATTATAAATATATGTATATATGATAACATCAGAGATCGGGTATTGGGTAAAATGTCTGGGATACCACCATTTCCCTCTCCACCACTTTTTTTTGAGCACTAGAAGTTGATTAATTTAGAGCTGAAAACACAAGTTCAGACATAAATAATGAACAAAGTAAGGCTCAGCATTTAAACTTCTCATGGCAGTCTTCGTCTACTGCATTGATTATCATGAGTAACATTTTAAAATGTCTTGGATCTTTAAGAATTATTGATCTTAATTGAGATTTAAAAATAGGATTTCAACTACTTCAGAATCCCAGCAATCTAGAAAATGTATATTTTTCTCACTTTATAATACACTAGATAAGTAAGTCCACACAAGTCATCTGACAGGAACCATTCAGTACAACCAAATATGAGGAAGCCAAGGCACAGACTGCCCTCAACAATCACGTCTGCATTACAGTCCACCTCAAACAAAATACAACTCAGAAGACACAAGCCTGAACCCAGTGGTTGCCATTCATGTAGATTTTTAACTGTGCTTCAGATTGTCTTACATGTGTCATATATTCACTTAGAATTCCACATTACTTGGGTAACACCCATGAAATTTCATTTCTTTCCTAGACCTATTCTGAGTTTTTTGTTTTCTTTTTAAATTAAACTTAGATTTCAATTAACAACTAGCTTTACGGATACTCATAATGATTTCCCCCCCACCAACTTCCAATAACAGGTACAGAAAAAACAGCATTAAGCACAGCTGCACTAATGCAAAAGGAAGCATTTGTTGGTACTGTGTATCTCTTCATTTATTTCCCTTTTGTGTACACAAGCCATCATACAGAACTAAGGAGCTGGAATGGTGGTAAGCACTATACCAGCTTCAGTTATTTTTATGGCTCCTGGTTTACCTCACTATCCAATCCATTTTCTGGTACAGCAATGCTAGAAACAAAGAAAACACCGATCTCAAATGCGTATGTTAGCTATTCAGATGAACTTGGCTTTTCTATGGTTTCTATGGTTAAAATAGCAAATATTTGCATAATCAATACTGAATTAGAAATTAAAATCCTTCAAAAACATCCTTATTCTTACTTTCATTATCATTCAGATTATCATAATCCACAGTAAACATTTTAATTCTTAATCTCAATTTTAATATCCAGAACTACTTTCCTATTAATTGTAATTTAAATAATGTTTTAAGGATTGCATGTGAACGTAGCATAGCAAAAATACTAAGGGTGGCATGAATTTATTTTTTACTGAATTCTTAAACAAGTAATTTATGATTTTTTTTCACTTTATTTTCTTGCTCTATTTTGAGTAAGCATCTGTACTAACTAATAATAATTTTCTAGATATCAAAGAAATTATTTCGGCATTTATATTCCTAGACTTTTATCTGCTTCCTTTTGTCACACTGAAAATTGCTTTTCTGTATATTATGTAAATTTAAATAAAAATGCATTGGTAGAACTAAATTTTTTGATTACTTGAATACTGCAGGAGGATAATTCCCTCAAAGAACAGGTTTCTGTCTCTCTCTTTTTCTTGTTCTATTTAGAAATGTATTATATATATTCCTGTTCTCCAAGAATCAGGGATAAAATAAAACAACAATAAATGTTGGGGGTTGAATGGAAAGCAGAGGGAAGCCTGTCCCCCCAGACAGTTAACTAAGAATGTATTAAGACATTTCTGGTTTTGAAACATAGATCAAGAGGTAAAAGAATGATAGAAAAGGGCAGTACAGCAACCTACCAGTCTGTTTTCTCATCTATGCATTTAGATTTTGATGGTATTTATGCTATGACAGAAATTGTCAAAAGTTACATGAAGCTCGAACTGGAGAGCTAATTGTACCACTTCTCAAGGGGATTTTACTTTGGAAACCTGGTCCCTACAGCTAATATTTATTTTTCTCCCCTGTTATTCTTTGCATATCAAATCCAGCTCTTTTTCTTCCTCCCAGCACCACTTATTGATTGAGCTGTTGTCCTGGGAAATGCATCAATGAGGTTTGTGTTTGTTCTTGCCTCTGTGGAAGACAGTATGGAAGCAGTGGGACCTGTTGCTCCGTAATGACCGCGTCTTCTGCTTGTGGAGGCCTAATGCTTGTTTTTCCCTGACATTCTGATTGCTCCGGGTAAGTGCAGCTGCTGATTGCAGTCCTGATTGCATAGACAGGACTCCTGAGATAGCACGCTGGGTCCAGCGGGCTGAATGCTCTCAATAGCACCCCAGGAAGTCTCCTGGGTGCTTTTTTTTCCATTCCCTCTGTACATAACCATCTGTCTTATGCACCAGGGGGGTAGTTTTATCTTGCCAGGCAGCAAGGAAGCCCATTCCTGCTTTGGAACAGCTGAGAACAGAAGTACTGCTGTGAAATAACAACGGCATCTACCCGCAGGTGAACAAGCCAAAATGTATATGGCTTCCCATATAAAGATGCTCTTCCAAAGCAGCAATGCATTAACTGCAAAGAGACTACTCGCAGTGAGAAACTCAGAGAGCAGCTAGGGCACAGCAGGTTAGTCCAGCTGTGCACCTTAGCACAGCTACCACAGTACCGCCTAGACTAAAGAATTAACTTCCCTTGAGGACACCATATTCTTTGCTCATCTAATATTTCTTACTCTTAAGGTAGATCGACACAGCAGTTTGCCTCAAGCAAAGCAGAATATTCAAATAATTTGTCATTTCAAATGAGAAGAAACATTAAGTAGTAATAGAAACCTTCCTTGTTTTCAGCAACTGGACAAAACCCCACCCTTTCTCCATCATCATTTCTAGTTATCACCCAGACAGACCTAAAGCAGTCTCAGACCTAAATGAAAAACCCTAACACGTATCCTGTAAAGGCTGACCCAGAGTATTCTCTCATCTACTCAGCATCGGGTGATCACGTAAATCCTTTATATCACTGGCCCTGAGTAGAAATGACAAGTGCCAGCTATTCCTGACATTAAAGGGGCTGTTTCTCTTACAGAGATAATAAATGTTTCTATACTAACAAGCCTTTACTCTTTCATACCTGTTTAACATTATGTCAAACCTTTTATGTACACTTCCAGAAGTACTAACAGTCTAAGTCCGTTCTGATGGGAATGGCTAACTGCAGGGCATAGTCCACTACATCGCTGGTGATAAAACATTTCCTGATAGTGCTGCTCCTTGAACAGTAAGAAATAGAACAATCCCTGTAATGTGGCCTCAGAGTCTGACTGCCATAAGACATATCTTTGTCAGCTCTACACCACTATTGCCTTACTCAGAGCAAGATCTACTGTGCCATTTTTTGTCCATTTATAAAATAATGAACTGTGGAGAAAACTAAGCAAAGATAACACCTGCAACTGCTCTGGATGAACTGCAGTGGTGGGCTTCATTCTTGTTCGGTTAGGAAGTCAGAAGAATCTTTCCATAACAGAGGGCAACAGCTAGAAGGATTACCTGTGTGACATCCTACTCTAGCAAGGGTTTGAGATAAATGAACTGAGACAAATATTACTGTCCTGCTTATTAAAAAAAGGTATTTAAACATTTCTGTCTTTTCTAGCAATGCTATTCACTTATATTCTAAGTGCTTTAGAAACACCAATCGCACATCATGGGCATCACGTGAAGTCTGTTGTCCTTACAAAACCTTTCATATCCCACTTCACAAATAAGAAAACTGCAGCACTGAAATGCCTGGTGTCAGAAAATTAAATAATAATCAAGTTCCCTGCCTACATGAGATAATTCAAGTAGCTGCAAATATATGACAGCTCCATGACTAACATCCCCAAGAGACTACCACTGTGCTAGAAATGGCTTTCATCTAAATTCTGACCCCCATTGCATAGTTTCCTATAATTTGTTACACTAAAAGAGTTCAAGAAATATGTTTGTAAAAAAAAAAAAGGTTTCTGACAGTCACTTGCCAATTTTTTTTTAGGCAATGATGTTAGAGGCAGAGATTTCTGAAACAATCAATCACTTTTAAAAGTGTAATAGTAAGTTAATAAACTTTTACATTCAGAAAGTGTTAGATCACAAGAGGTGACCTTTTTGCCTAAACAATTTTACAACACTATTTGCACTTAAGTGCTTGTTAGCAATTCCAATAAATGAGTTTTCTCTTTTTAAAGTATGTGGTATATTTTGATAGTAACAAACCCACAGAAATGTATGCAAAATTCACAGGCACTTCACAAAAACAGAAACTAGATATGTTGACTAAACAATCCATTTGATATTATTTGTTTACCTCTGATGTTATAAATTAATTTCCTAAAGTATATTAAGAATTACAGTATTCCAATATACTGAACAACCTTCACAGGTGGTCCAAAGCTGCCTCTTGAGTTTTTTCTTTTTTTTTTAATTAATCAAACGAACAAAGTAAATGATGGATTATTTATTGAAAATTCAATCACCCATGTATGAGCAAAAATGGGGGAAATAAATATCATCAGATATCTAGGATACTTCTTTTCCACAACCAATTTTACACCAAATTTACCTTCATAATTTAACATTAAGAAATGAAAATGCATTATAACTTACAACAGGTACATGCCACATAGTATACAATAGCTGTAGGCTTTCAACATAACGTATAACAGAGAAACAATGATATGAATGAAAAATAAAAGGAACAAAATACAAACTACAGAAGATGAATAAATATCAATACTCGAAAACCATAAGAATAAAAATGAGCGTATGGGGGGGCCAATCCTGCACTTCCATAAAACAGTTTCAAATTACTATTATGAGAAAAAAAAAACCAAAGTATTCAAACTGTAGATTTCCACAGAGTCACTGGTTTTACAGCCGAAAGAACTCAGTGCAACCATCCAGTCTGATTTTCCCCAGACTGTGTATTTCCTGTACTAAATAAAAACTCTTTATGGATGTGCAAGCAAACCTTTACAAATTATATTGGCTGATAGAGAGTCTTTGCATAGCAGAAAATCTCTCGATCTCCTGTGGTAACTTCCTTCACTGATAAAATATTGCAGTTCATTTCCTTGGCAAATCTGTCTAGTAGGTGTTCAGCTCCGAGACTGCAGAGCCTTGTGTCATAAAAACAGGTCCTTTCCAAGCAGGTCATAGGAATGATTTTTACCCTCAGTCTACCTTCTGAATAGAAAATTCTTGACTATGGAAGAGATGTAAAAGACTCAAAGCTGAGGAGAGGCCACTTCTGCTGTGTTTTTTAAGTTTTGGACCTATCCTTTGATCTACAACTTCTAGCATTTTCTATCTTCTACCCTTTAGCAACAGCATGAGCAAACCACTGTGTGTAGGAAGCATGTCTGAACAAAAGGCTGGAAAACTTCACAGAACATACAGTAAAACAGATGAGAGGTGAAGAAGGAAAAAGCATGATAGAAATATAGTTGCAGAATGGCATCTTGGTTCCTGTGCTCTACTGTGTAAGTAAGGACCTTCCCACTGAGACAGACAGTTTGTTTTTTAAAGATTCTTTATGAACACCAAAGCACGCTTGCCTGGAGTACATTTATATTTCACTAATTGTCGAACCAGCTGGATTTTTTTTTCAAGGCTTAATCCAAGTCTAATTGACTCTCACAAGCATTAGTTAGTTTTTTAATTGCTAGTTAGTGACTTTGGTAAACTTTAGATCTGGTGCTTAAGACTATAACTCCCCATTGATTAACATCTTATGCACTGTTTAAGCATGTGCAGGATTGGCTCCCTCATCTTACAGTTTTTGAAGTGGCAGAACTAGAAATCTTTATTACTGACCAATTTTAATCTACATGAAAAAGCTGAAGTAAAACACAAGGCAGCACATTGCACATATAGTAACAGCATGTCTTATAGGAGGGTTTCATTTTGCTGGGAAAAATCAATTAAACCAGTTTCTTATATAGTTTTCTGAGAATAGCGTAAGGCTTATGAAAGCTGATGTGGTCACCCAATACTAGAAGTTATCTCAATTTTATGTGTTTGTTGTTAATGGTTTAAGTGGAGACAACTTATTCATAAGCACTGAATACTGCAAACTATACTAGCTAAAAGGCTCAAAACCAAAAACTTCGTCTTTCTCTTAGACTTCATACATAGTAAAACACTACCAGAGTGAATTAAGCACTATAACTGCATGTACTAGCCTTTAGTGGGGAAGAAACTTGAATTAGAATTCAGTGCCAAGATGAGCAACCATTTTCAGATATCCAGATGCATATCGGTATCTTTCCCAACTGCATAATTTGGTATGGCACTTCAATCTGCTCAAAACCAGTGATGAACAGTCCAGGGATTCTAATTTGCTGAAACCATTCTAGTTATCAGCTAAAAATCTCACACACATCCTGTTGCAAAGGACCAGTGAGCATTTAAATCATTACTAAAGATAATATCAAAGCTAGAAGAAATTTTAAAAATTACTGGGCTATTATTCCAAGACCTTAGACACAGATTCAATTTTAAGCTTGAGAAAACAGTTCTTAAATTTACTTGAAATCTGATCTTGATCAAACTAAACGTACACAGATGTGGTTTTCTGGAGGTGTGCTGAAGGCTGTTCAGAACAGTTTGGCAGACTCAGCTGTTTTTGTGAGTTCACATTCAAAAACTGTCTCAACTATGCTCTGCTCCCCAATATTTCTCCTTTCTTAGGAAACACAGTGTTCTCCCTCAAGCTGGTGAGGAAATACCAGTCGTCTTTGTCCTTCTAGTCATGCAGGCCTAGACTTCCCTGTCTAGCAGGTGTGAACAGCGTGAAAACATTTGGCAAAAGAGGCATGGGAAGTCTCCGGCTCTGTTGAAGGGATGGTGTGAAGCTTCAGTCACTGAAACAGTGCCTGGTGATGCTCTGCCCTCTGTCCATCTCTGCTGTGGAAGTCCAGCCCATGCTCAAACACGGGGATGATTCAGGCTGGTTTGGATATCTCCACAGAACTAGGGATGGGAAAACTTCTACATAAATAGCATAGTAGTTTTTTTTTTTTAAAAAAAAGACAAAATGAAACCAAAAAAAGCACCCCGCATTCCACCATTTAATTTTTATTATTTTCCCCTCAAATTCCAGACAGGGAAGATAAGTTTGGATTTCAAGGTTAATAAAGACAATATTTGGGGACTGGTGGTTTTTCTGCTGGTAGCCTGTCA
Source organism: Tyto alba (assembly GCF_018691265.1). Classification (NCBI taxonomy): domain Eukaryota; kingdom Metazoa; phylum Chordata; class Aves; order Strigiformes; family Tytonidae; genus Tyto; species Tyto alba. Next base: position 19,241,490 of record NW_024881295.1, read on the forward strand.
TCCATCCTGTCATCCATGCACAGGCCTCCTTTTCTTGCTTGCGACAATAAACAAATAATTTCTATCTCCTAAATCTACTTGCTCATGCCTCTTGAGTTTTTCTAGTAACCAGCAGCAATACAGATACATCTACTTGGGACCCTAAGCACAGGGCAGTCAGCAAAGAACATTTTATATTTCAAGCATTTTTATCCTACCTCTCTTCCTTCACAAGATTCCCAACCTATGAAAACCTGCTAACAAGAGCAGGACAGGCCCTGTTCCTTAATAGATGGTCATTTTGAAGGACAGGTTATTGTGCTAACAGGAAAATGTTAATTGTTCTTGTTAAGCAGTGACTTTCATGATGTACTATTTAATTAATAAACCTAATTTATATTTGCACAGTGAGCCATAAGGATGACCGTATGTTCTCAGAAGATTTTTTAGTAATTAAATTTTATAGCTTCCTAAGCATCTTATTCTCTGTGATCAAATGAAAATATTGAAAGCTTTTTTTTTTTTTTTTTTTCTTCCACACTCTGCTGATAAACAGGATGCTCTGCCACAAATTACAAAAGAGAAATGAAAATATCACATTAACGCTTTTAGAACACATTACTTACTGTGGTGGCACAGTGGATGTCTTTCCATACATTGGCTTCCCTGGAGAGATCTGAGACTTCAAAAAGGTTATCAAGAATAACTTCCCCAATCATGTCATGTCTAGAAAATCTGTCAAAATCATAAACACTGAAATGCAATTTCCTGTTGCTGAGTTGATCATAGGCTACAGGAAACTGAAAGGTTTCATCAAAAACAGGATTTAATGTCTTTCTGTGAACTCGTGTCTGAAACTTCTTTTTCCTATCTGGAAGCAGATAAATCTTAACGTAGGGGTCGGATGTTCCTGTGAAGTCTTTAGCAGGCAGATCTAAGGCTTTGACAATTGTGACAGCCAGAAGTTCATTCTCATAATCATACCGGAGAGTGAAATTAAGTTTTCCACATGTTTTCACATCTTCTTGTTGCCCATCAGAATCCACAGACTTCTGTTTGTAGAGTTCTGGTTTTATTCTCCCAATGCTGGTTGTCGTCTCTCCCCTTTGCAAAATTGGATCTGTCCCCATGTTAAAATCAACACTGGACACTTGCATCTGCCTTGGCAAGTGCCTCCTGAAAGAATTGTGCCTGCACACATACACACACACAAAATGAGCCATGGTTATCTCTAGGAAAAGACCTGGCTATTACTAAGTAGAAAATACAAGAAGACCAAATTAGTAAAGGTTCCTGTCTTTAAAATAATTTTAAAATAACACAGCCCCCTGCCCTGGAAAAAAAAAAAAAAAAAAAAAAAAAGTAAAAAATGTTTTGCAAATGTTGAAACATCCTTGAGAGGAAATGATCGTTCAGAAAGGACTTCTTGGCCTGAGAGCCACCCAGTGTCCTGGCAATACATATATTTATAACCTTGTTTGCAGGCTATGGAACTGAAACTGAATTCAGGTTCTTTCACAGAACAAGTTGACAGTTCCAACATAGCTTGATCCCACTGCGCTAGGGCCTGAGTAAAGTATAGTCAGGCAGAAAAAAAATCACTTGCAGAACTGTTATCAGAACTTCCTGGGTTTTGGAGACATTCCGTGGTGGTTTTCTAAAGAAAGATTTACCAAACTTCATCCTAATCACTGTGAAAGGTGCCTGAAAAGGCCATGCAGAGCTACATCTGGAGGTTTTCAGCACAGTGCATTGCCATCCTACAACATTCTACATACACCTGCTTGATATTTGCTACACTGAGGTACAGGCTGCCTTCTCCAGTCATACTCGGAACATTTTGTTCTGGCTGCAATACATTTCAAAGTTTTGGTCACCATTTCTCTGATAGGTTTTTTTCCTTCTGTTCTCACAGTCTGCTGTGTAGTGTATTAGAAAGCTGATTCCTGTACGCCTAGCAAGAAACAATATGTTTAAATCCTTGTAATTCTGAATACAGTGTTGTATAAACATATGCATTTGTGGGCTTACCTTGACCCATGAACATCAATGGAAATTTGTGCCTTTCCCACTAAGAGTGAAATCAAACCCTTGGCATGCCATACAGCCTTACAGTAGTATAAAAACACTGGTCAAAAATCTTCATAGAATTAATCATCAGCAAATGCCATTATGACCACACTGTCCAGTTTATTTTTTGGACATTTTCACATTTCCTTGGTACTTCACTACCCCGACAATTTGTACTGGAAAAGCTCACTGCCTCCTCCTGTGAACACACTTAGTTGCCATTAAAAAACAATTTAATTGTCAGAATTTCCTCTGCTTTTTGCAATCAATTGCTTATTAATGCCAAATGCAGCCTTGCCTTATTGCTTGGTTTCCCTATGGTGTTGTGTTCTGAAAACAAGAGGTGTCACAGCTGTGTGTTTCTTTCTTTAAATCAGAAATGCAAATTGTCCATCTGAAAGCAACCAGGACTCATTTCATAGATATTATTTGTATTTTTGCTGTAAGTGAAGTGGTTGCAGAAGGCATGAAGTGCAAAACTACTTCAGTTCAGTTGAGCAGAGATATAAGAGGGTAATCTGCAGCCATTAAATAATAGACAAGAACATCTCCCCTTTCAGCTGTTTCAGTACTGCTAGGTGCAGGGAGCAGTCCTAGCATAACACAAGATTAGGGGAGGGAGAAACTCCTAGTCTAGATTTGAAGTAGCTCCAAAAAATCCAGGTGCTTTGACGTCAAATTTAGATGAAAAATACTCCTCTCGTAACACATTCTACCTTTCTTTTATTACAGACAGACAAGTGGAAAGATTTTATTTTCTCTTAAGTGTTAAAACTCCCTGAATTCATAGTATACGATGCCCACATTGGAATGGAGTGAGGAGTGGAAAGGCCCTAACTAGTCAGAAAAGTACTCGGGGAGTTTCAGGGCTGTCCTTGTGCCTTTGTCCTCTGAGAAGTCCAGCCTTGTAGGTGTGCTAAACACAGGGAAGGAACTGAACTCCACCCAAAGTCTAGTGGCAATAAATGTTTGGGCATGCAGCAATTCGGGCACTAGTTCTCTGGTATCTTTGACTCATCACGGAGTCCAGCAAGACCTGTGCCACTGCTGCTTCGATCTGTGCTAACAAACCTGTGCAGGCAGGCCTTCCCGCGTGCTCCTCGTGCCTGCAGCTGTACTCCTGACATGCCCAGATAATCATGCTCAAACATGTTCAGAAAACTGTCTGTGAAGGGGAAACAGCGAAGCTCACTGTGTGGCATTTCCAGCTTGGGTGAAAATGGATACATGACAAATTCTCTTTTCCTCGACTTCTCTCACGTTTATGAAGATCTGGGTTAATACTTGTAAAATTAACATAAAAAGCCCCAAATCTATGATTTCTAAGGTACCGACCTTCCTTCAAATTTTCAAATTTCAAATTTTATGCATGTAAGATCCTCTAGTGGATGCAGTCATTGTTGCGAGATGTCACTAAGTAAAATAGTGCAGATGTATGGCTGTTCCCTGTGGGAACCAGCAGCACTTTTGCTCTAGTAAGCCAAAGTGCTAATTACATAGGGCCTAGTATCTGTTCTGAGTCACAGCATTTCACCAAGATAGCTAATTGGTCTGTTAATTATTAAGATGCTTCACTGTTGTCATGGCAACATATTTATCTTCCTTTGTTCTGCAATAACAAAGGAATTAATGACTGTGATAATGAAGTACAAGGATGTCAGGCAACTAGGTTGTGAAAATGCTGTGAAGCTACTAATGTGTGCAAATCCAGGTACTTCAGCCTCTACTGGTTCTTACATATAGCACTGCTAGAATAGATGTGCTTTCCATAACTTAGAACAAATACATTTTGAGTGACAGTAAATCTGTGTGTAAATCTCTAATGTAAAATTATGTTTGCATAGGAATAATGATAGTATGAAGCTCATTTCTAACTCAGGAAGACTGGCATATGTACAACGAAAGAGAAGGATAGGATGCTGATTTATGGTACAACTGAGATTTATGAGGGGTGTCTCTGGTCTAGCTTTCCTAGATGACATTAGACCAATCTTTTGGACCAAATCCAGGAATGAACACCAGCACTTGTGGCAATTAGACAGAACAGAGGCTGCTGTCTCCTCCTTGCAGTCACTAAAGTCAACAGACCTGCTTTTTTTCCTTTAACCTCAACATTCCCAAGCACCTCACTTTTGCCTTTGTGCCTCTTGGGAACCAACTTACTCTTTGCAGAGCTGAATGACAAGCTCTTCTCCCACCTATCACTAAAGAGCAAAAAGCATGTCCTCTGAAAATACAGGTGAATATTTGAAGAAGGAAATATCATAGAAGCAATAAACTATATCACAGAATACTTTCACAGAGTACTGGGAAGAGTGGTTCTCAATAACACAGAACAAAGATGTTTGTAAATGAATACCACTGATGCAGGACATATTCTATTGTAGTTTACCGGTTAACTGGGATCAAGGACTAAAGATATATATATATATATATATATATGTATGTATGTATTTTTTTTAACAAGCAGGTCTTCTCATATTATCAGGAACTATGAAAATTATATAGTTCTAGTTAAGCAGAAATGCATTATTTCACTACACTAACATGCCTCCATGTTAAATGTACAGTCTATAAAAAATGATCAGGCACATTTTATTGTTGCTCTGAATGGCTTCTTAAAATCCTTATGCTTCAGCTGCAATGACTTAATATGATTCAATTTTTTTTTAATTAAGAGCTCATGGCTGCAGGAACCTATCACAGAATTAGTTGCAACCCTTTTTTCTTGCTCTAGATCAGGTGATATCAGTTTAAAGGAGACAATCCAGACAGCAAACACTTCTCTTTGATCCTCTGTCAATGGAATACATTTCGGAGATGGTGCATTTGGATCACTCAGGACTCCTGAGTACAACAAAGCAGTGCTGTATCAAAGATGGTGCAAGAGAAAGTAATGCTAATGGCTCCCTTTTATTTAGAGGTCCCCAATGAAGGACACCAGAGTCAGCTTTTAGTTATTTGGTGATCCAACATTCTGCAACACAATGGAGGAGTAATCCAGAAATCTGGTCTAAGTGTCCAGCCTTCATCTCATACATGATATTCCCGGAAGCAATAATTAATATGGGCTGTCAGAAGGTTAAGAATCCCTGAAGGCAGGCAGGGGTATAGAAGAATTGCAATTACAAACACAGAAAGGATTATTTCTGGGTAATTTTAAAGACACATCTCATTTTCAACATGTTTTGTAGCAAGGGTTCAGAGTTTTTCAGCAAACTGTAAAGGAAGGTGATGTGTCCAAACACTCTGCTATTAATTGGCTAAGGTGGGACATTTGGGGTTACTCAAAGCAAAGGAACTGTCCATCTCAGAAGATTTAACCTTGATAATCTAGAGAGGATAAAAAGAAAAAGCTCCCTTACAAAGTTACCAACATATGCAGAAAGAGTAGGATTGATGGCAGGTTTTAATTTTGTAAAACTGTCCTTGGCATCGCAGGTATTTTATATGCATTTAGAACCCAGTCCAAATCACTCTAGGGGTCTGTTTGAATATTTTCACAGCCTGAAGTAGCTCTGGATCACATCCCTGGAACTTCTTTCTTCCCCTATTGTACCACAGGGACTTTTCAAGTCCTTTTGCCAGCCAGCTATTTCTTCTGTCAATTCGGGGATTCAGACAGTCTGATTACCTACAAATTTACCTGTTGTGCATGATGGCTAAAACTCTTCCAATTAATATCCTATTAGGTAACAGCGAGATGTGTCATGCTAAGCTGTACCAATTTGGGTCCCTCTGTGTTTAGTATAACAGTTACAGTTTCCAAGTTGTCATCCCAGAGTTTTGGAAATGTTCCTCAGAGTGGCTCAGATACTGTGCTCCCTCTCTCAGCAGAGGGATAGAGTAGCTGGAGCCAGACACAGCCAGGGCAACGTGGCTGAAAGCCAGCTGTACAGTCTCATAATTCAGGAGATGGTTCAGCTGCTAAAGGCAGTTAGACCTCGCCTGGCTGGAGCGCTCTCATTTTGGGGAGCCTCCTGTAGTTGCCTGTTGGCTGTTCCACGCTGTTGGAATAGCTGGGAAAAAGCACTGCAGCACTCACCGCCGCAGTGAGAGTGCTCAGCTGGCAAAACGCTGTCTTAGGGACTCGCAGTAGGGCAGCACAGTATGTGCCCACTAAACGTAAAGCAAGTGTCTTCTCCAGTCTTGCACCTCCAATGATTATCGTGAACGTGAGCCTTTTTTTTATTATTTTTTTTTTTTTTCCCTCTGTTAGCATGTGCTCATTTAGCAAATGATTTATTGAGGGAAAGCTACTTCCTATACAGTATTTGTATTCTAACTTATGGCATTACACAGTACTTCAGGTGATTCTGTTAGCCTTCATTTTCCCATTCTTTGTTTATAAAACATACCCCTCTCATATATAGAAAGTGATCTTTGCAGTTCATTGTTTGCTTTCCATGCATTAAATTTGCTGACAGTATTCGAAGAAAATCCCCATTGAAACTACAGGTCACTGCACACATCTTCACTACTTTTCATCATAAAGCAGTACCTAAGACAAAATAAAAGTTTGTGTCCTCCACTTTAATACAAAAGAAATCACTTCAGGAATACTACATGTCTGCCTTTTATTTAAAGATCTATATAGAACCTGTACTGTTTTAAGATCAGTCCATAAGAATCTCCATTCTTACAATGGGTTTTTAATCTATTTGTAATTAGAAAACCACATTTTAAAGAAATGTGCTGTCAACAACGAATCTGTAATTTATTTAGTGGAGAGGGAAACTTTAATCTGCAAAAGCAACTGTTGTATCTATAAAAATATCTCTGTGAAAAGCTAGACTTGTAGTACTTTAAAAAATAGCACTGAAGTAGATTTTCTGATACACAAAACCTAAAATGGAAATGCTTAAAGTAGCAACATATGTATTTACAAAGTAGCAGAAAACAAATTTGATCTTTATATGTTAAAATAAGATCTAACCGAAGCTAAAATGTGTATTTCAGAATATTCTGTTCAAAGGACACCAAGGCCTTGCCTTCACGTGACTGCTGTTTCACCCCATAACTGCTAAGAAGTCAGTGAATAATCCAGTGGAAATATTCAGCAGAGTTCTGGCTCTACTTGTTCCCAGGAAAAGTGCCACGAACACGAGTGCCCCTGACTTACCTTGATGACGATGTGGGCTCAGTGATCTGCCTCTGCATGCGTGCATGTCTGATCAGATGCTCTTTCAGTGCGTTCTGGACCTCTGCTGGTATATCAGGTGAAGTGTGGCTAATTTTCAATGCAGCTTCAAGTACCTTTGTGGTAGGTTTCTCATTTTCTTTAACTTCCTTTTTTTCACTGGTCTCAAAAACCTCCGTAGGAGCACTGGAGTTGCTCTGAGGGACATTACTGGCATTGGAAGTGAGGGGTTTGCTTCTCCAGCAGGGCCAACACAACTTCCAAAAGACAAAAAGTGAGACTACCAGCAAGGCGAGCCCGCAGAAGCTGACGACTACTGCTAGCAGACTGACTGAGATGTCTGCAAGGAAGCAGAAACAAAGATCACCATGACAGACAAACAAGACGAGAAAAAAAAATAATTTAAAATTACACAGTTAAGGAGATAGAAGCATTTTGATCATTATCTTGCGTAGAGCTTTAAAGTCCTATTTATTTTTTTTTTCCTTTTTTATATTTACCTTTAAAATGTTAAAATTCTCTAATATCTATTTCACAAATACTTCATTAATTGTTGTTCAGGCCAGAGGCCAGTATCTGTACCACTAGCCACGCACTCAGACTTCTCAGGAAGTAAGGGACTACCCAAATGGTCCCCAAAACTCCTGGCCATTGTTGTCAAAGGCCGTCTGCTCAGGAACACATCTTTCTGAAAAAGTTAAACCACAGTCAACATTTTCTGTAAGTGCATATGAAGATAGGCCAGTTCTAAACTGCGTGCTGATACACAGATTTCTTCAGGACTTGCCAAACCTCTGACTCTGTATGCTAACTGCCTCAGAAACATTTTAAAACCTAACGTTTAAGTGGCATAAATAGGAACAGGATATAGTCTGTCATAAATAAGAAATTTCTAGGGTTAAATCTTAAGCTCTGGACCAGGACTGTGTTAGACCAAGACAGCACATATACATCAGTATCTAAAATTCTGCTCTGAAAATACAGCTGGCTTCAGAGTACACTACATAATGCCCTGAGTTGTACAGTGACCATACTGTACACTTAGCCATATCTGCTGCCCTATATTTGACTTTTTCTGTCACAATAAGCGTAGCCAATACCACAGCAAAAAATAGAATAGATTTCATGCCAATGAAATTCTGTGAACAGACTTGTGTTTTAGGAGATGGTGGATCACCAGAAATCCCAGTTGAGTCCTAATAAGGAGTTTTAGTCTATGTGACATGTTACAGTTTGATTTTTCTCAGTTTCATATAATATTATAAAATATAACTAAAAAAGAAAAAACAACCCCAAATATTTCCTTTTGAAAAGAGCCTTTGTATGCTTTAAAAGTATTCAACAAATCCTGATTAAACGTCCCTCATGTAATGGCTGCTGCTCCTAGTTACAACAAGTTTTGACAGTTTAAAAGCTGATATTTTGCATCCATAGCTCCAGTCCACTAAGCTGAACCAGTGAAGAAGTGCAAGGAGAGTTCAAGCATATTTTTTCTAGAGGGTCACGGGCTGAAAAAAATAGTCCTCTTGGTATGTACCAGCTCCATGGAACAGTATGTACCTCACAGGTCCCTTTGAGCAATGAAGATTCCAGTAGGAAATTTTAGAATGTTTTCTTTATTAATATATAATATTCAGATAGATCTCTCCGTAACAAACACTGAACTTAAGGCCCATCCAACACGAAAACGTGTGAGAAGAGCAAAAGCAAATAGAAAATGTTTGTAGTCTGAAAATTTGAAAGATATGGTTCTGCTCAACCTTGCTTCAGATATATGTCCTGGCCAGTGTCATGAGGGAATTGGCAGGGAATGTGCTTCTTGGTTTGAAGAGTTTGGCACAAGGCGCTGCCCTGCCTTGAACAGAAGTATGCCTCCTTGGCTGTTTCCTGCCAGTCCTGAGAAAGGTGTCTTCCTTTTCTGCCTGTAGTTAAATGTCAAAATCTAGCCCTTGGAAAACACATGCCACCTTAATGAGAAATTCATATGGCAAATTCTGATGAGATGCTTCCATAAAATTAATGGATGCATAATTATATATAATAATACGCAATAAACAAATTCTATTTTTACATATGCTTTTTTCTAGATAATTTACCCCTCGTAGGGATTCTTAGACTATTTGGTTTAATCTGCTGTTTCCCCTGATATTCTTTCATGTCTTTGCATGAGGGGTTGAAAGATATGACATGCTTCATAAAACATGCCCATACAAAATACAAATAAAATAAACTACACCAGGAAACAAAACCAGGACTTGAAACGCAATTGCCTATACCCACCCCTGGAACAGTTTCAAACTGGGCCAGTTCGTACCCTCCCAGACAATTCCTGGGCATGGGTCAGGAACTAGAGCAGGCTGATGATCATTCTTAATAGGTGGTTTGGATGTGGCTGGCCCTTCTGTTTCAGAAGAAGACAGACTTTAATAACATGGAGAGAGGCTCCTACACACAAGCTGGCCTCGGTGCCAGAGAACGGTCTGTGATGGGCTGACCCTGGCTGGGTGCTGGGTACCCACCAAAACCACTCTATCGCTCACCTCACCTGGGCAGGGGGAAGAAAATATCATGAAAGGCTCATGGGTCAAGATAAAGACAGGGAGAGATTCACCAAGTACCGTCATGGGCAAAACAGACTTGACTTGGGGAAAACTTAATTTAATTTATTACCAGTCAAATCAGAGTAGGATAACGAGAGATAAAACAAAATCTTAAAACACCTTTCCCTCACCTCTCCCTTCATCCCAAGCTTAACTTTACTCCTGAATTCTCTACCTCCTCCCTGCCAGGAGCACAGGGTGACAGGGAATGGGGGTTGCAGTCTGTTCATCACGTGTTGTTTCTACTGCCTCTTCCTCCTCAGGGGGAGGACTCCTCATATTCTTCCCCTGCTCCAGTGTGGGGTCCCTCCCTTGGGAGATGGTCCTCCATGAGCTCCTCCAATGGGAGTCCTTCCCAGAGGCTGCAGTTCTTCGTGAACTGCTCGAGTGTGGATCCCTTCCACGGGGTGCAGTCCTTCAGGAACAGACTCTTCCAGTGTGGGTACTCCATGGGGTCGCAAGTCCTGCGGGCAAACTGACTCCTCTCTCCATGGGTCCACAGGTCCTGCCAGGACCCAGCTCCAGAACGAGATTCCCACAGAGTCACAGTCTCCTTCAGGCACATCCACCTGCTTCACTGTGGGGTCTTCCACAGGCTGCAGGTGGGATCTGCTCCACCATTAACCTCCACGGGCTGCAGGTGGGATCTGCTCCACCATTAACCTCCACGGGCTGCAGGTGGGATCTGCTCCACCATTAACCTCCACGGGCTGCAGGTGGGATCTGCTCCACCATTAACCTCCACGGGCTGCAGGTGGGATCTGCTTCACCATTAACCTCCACGGGCTGCAGGTGGGATCTGCTCCACCATTAACCTTCACGGGCTGCAGGTGGGATCTGCTTCACCATTAACCTCCACGGGCTGCAGGTGGGATCTGCTTCACCATTAACCTCCACGGGCTGCAGGTGGGATCTGCTTCACCATTAACCTCCACGGGCTGCAGGGACACAGCCTGCCTCACCATGGTCTTCACCACCGGCTGCAGGGGAACCTCCTCCCCTTCCTTCTTCACTGACCTTGGTGTCTGCAGGGTTGTTTCTCTCACATGTTCTCACTCCTCCCTTCAGCTGCACTTGTGAAGGCTTTTTTCCGCTCTTCTTAAACAGGTTATCCCAGAGGTGCTACCACCATCGCTGCTGGGCTCGGCCTTGGCCACTGCTGGGTCCATCTCGGAGCCGGCTGGCGTTGGCTCTGTCGGGCACAGGGGAAGCTTCCAGCAACTTCTCACAGAAGCTGCCCCTGTAGCTCCCCCGCTGCCAGAACCTTGCTATGCAAACCCAATGCACGTGCTCATAACTGCATTTAATATATTGATATAGAGGTATACCCCACTGAATGAATTTTTTTGATAAATTGAACCAGCTGAATTTTCAATCAAGCTGTACAAAATATTTTTCCATTCTCAAAGCCTGACAAAAAGTGGAACTCTTGAAAATGTTGATGATCTATCACAAATGAAAAAAAAAAAAAAACAAAATGCAATTCATTTTTGGGTAATTTGCAATATTTCCAGTTCAGTTTAGAGATTGTTGTCATAATTAGGTCATATTTTGAGAGGAAGGCTTTTAGAACTGAAAATTGTTTGGTTGTTTTTTAATTTAGAAAACGTCGAAGCAGGATGTTTTAACAACTTTGAAACTGCTGGAAACATTTCAAAACCAGGAATATGAAAATTGATCCCTTCCAGCAGAGTTTCAATTTGATGAATAGATACTATCAGCTGAAAAACATTCCATCAAAGCATTTCTAGCCAATTCTATTTTAAGTTTTTCACTGCAAGACATTTTTCAAGCCTTCAAGTAACTTGCTGTCTCCTTTCAACACCTACTCCTGTACTTCAACTTTCTCTAAGCTTTTTTTCTGTATTCCCATTAAACTATTTCAAATTCTAAGTCACTTCCAAAATCTTTACAGAAAATGTATGTTTTATAGCCCTAAAATAATCATATGAAACATCTGAAGACTTAAGAGAAAAGGAGCTAATTCTACAAGCAGTTGTGCAAACAATAGTCTCCATTTTTACTATTTTACTAATAAATCAAACTCACATACTGTAATTCATAATACAACAAATACTTAAATTGAGACATAAAATATTTTCATTGCCAGGAATTTGATTAAAAAATAGTTCATTACAAAAAAAAAAAAAAAATTACAGTTACTCCCATAATTGTCAAAAAGCAATCAGTATGCCATATAAATTGACATAAAAAACATACTGCTTAATTTCCTCACTTCTGAGCGTCACTCAGTTGAGCAATTACGAGAGATTTGCTGATATGTGAAGACTGAAATCACCTGTAGAAGAACAGTGAAATGGAGCTTCCCAGACCTTCTGCATGTTAGACTGGATATGTCTCTTATCATTTTATAGGAAGTTTTGTTTAAGAATACAAACATTAAGAGACAGCTCTGCAGACTAGGGGTTTCTTCACACCCCTGCCAAGTAAACCTGGTTGGGAAGGAAAATGGGTACTGAAGGATGGATATGTCATCAGACCAGGGTGGCACGTCACAAATGTAAGTATTAAAGATGCAGAACTGGTAACAGATTCAAAGACTGCCTAAGTTTTTAGAGGCAGAAGGAGATATACTCACTCTGCTAAGCACAACGTTAATTGCCAGCATTGTAACCAATGTTCTCACTGCTCTCTGGTAGAAAGAGAAGAGAAAAATCATCTCAAACTACAAGCAGTTGTTTGATAACTCTTTTTCTGAACCAGTAATTGTAGCTTGTCTTCAATGCTACTATTTGCACAGAACAGGGCATCTTCCTGAATATTTATCTGGACACGCAGCACTGTGCTTTTGCCACGCTGGGTAAACTTGGGAATGTGAAGAAAATCCTCTCACACGTCCCCTTCTGATCAGTGGGAAATCTTCCAGCAACTACAACGGAGTTGCCATTTCATTCCTGGTGCTCTTCCTTTACTGACCTCTGTCCTTAACGCCATCTTCATAGTCGTGATAATATTTCTTAGCTGAAAGAAAATATCCTGTTTCCTCATAGTCTTCTATGTAAACTACTCTCTCAAGGTACGGAATTTTGAACAATTTTATATTTATCATTTGAGAAAGGCATGTCTATTTGGGAAGTGCGTGAATTCTATTTACCTCAAAAGCTCTCTGCATTTTTTATAAATATCCTCAGAAACTTTTCCACCATAAGAGGCTCCTTGATAGTCAGTCTTTCATATTAGGCCAGTACTTCAGAGACATCCCCATCTTTATTCCGGATTCTAGGGAATATTTTGAGCAGCGGTTTCTGTATTATGGCTTCCAACAATTTGTTGCTTGAAACTTGCCTCAGAAAAGTTCTGCCCATGAATCCATTGGCAAGCATGCACATTGGCAGACTTCCATTTCCAAACCAAATTAAGTTAATTTACATTTTAGTCAGCATATGCCCCTCGATGCTTACCTTTGGAAAAATGTACTCCTCAAGCCCATGATCCTGAATGGAGAGAAAGACCAGACAGTGCTGTGACGCAGCTGCCCACGGGTGTAAGGGGCAGGCATGTGTCTGATGTGGACCATACTAAAGAGAACGTACTCTTGCCAGCAAAGGAACAGGGGAAAAGGAACACCTGGAAAAAAAGGGGGTTATATTCTCTTTTGACCAACCTATAGTTTATATCTGATCTTGGTTCTCTTAAATAATTAAACTATAATGTCTCTGTAAGTTTTTTTCAAATATATTTTTCTTTAACTTTTAATTTGTTCTCTTCTTCATCAGCCATAAGGAATTTTACCCTTTCCATAGTGACCACTCTAAAGGTAACTATTGTGTCTGGAGTATCAGGAGTCAGCTCAATCATATAAATTAATAGATCTCTGATTTTCTATGATTTGGAGGGAAGCAGGAGCTTTATAAGTTACAAATGTCTGGATCCAATAAATCTCCTTCTTTGCCATGCATATGAACTAGTTGGTCCAACCCATCATTTCTGCTGTTCAGTTTTCCTTGGGGAAATTTGAAGAACATAAAAGGTTGCTGGTGTTCATTTTTACTCACTATTAGCAGATCTTCCACAATTACCTCTGTCTCATCCAAATCCCTGCAGATGGGGATATAATGCTTTAGCGTGCCTCAGAAAGTGGCAGGTGCAGAGTCTTGTATTTTCTCTCATAACCTGAACCTGTCAAAACACCCGACTTGAATTTCAAATGGTAAAAATAGCCTTTCACTTGAAAGTCTGCGTGTGATTTCCTCTCCTGTTCTCATGAAGAAACATACCTTGAAGATCTTCCTCAAATCTTTTTACTCTAGCCCTATTGTGAATGTGTCCCCTCCTAGGCTGTTAATTCAGTCTGATGTCTGGATTTGTTCAGAACAGCCACCACTATCACTGATTGGTATATCACTGGTTGGTGTATCACTTCGTAATGCTGACAGAGCTCGATGGTAGCATGTTTCTTGACAGTAAGGGAATCAAATGAAGTTCGGTATCACTGTGATTTACATGATTATAGCACATAAAATGATTAATCTCTTGTCAAAATCACTTTCTCTAAATCATATTATTTATTAATGCATCTGATAATCTGTATCTGTCCAAACACAAATGGAACACTCTCTTTTGCCATTTCAAACTCCACGTACTGGACTTTAGAGTAAGTGACGTACAGCAGAAACAGGGTATTTCCCAAAAGCTTGCTAGCCTTCTCCTAGCCCATGTTGCCTTCTGTTTTCCAGAAATCAGAAGGAATTTGCCACAACAGCTGTGTATTCATGAGTCTCAGTACATGATTTGTGTGCTGTATGTAACTAGAGAAGATGGCTCTCACTTTTGCCTGACTGGGTCATTTTATTTTCCCTGCAGTGTAAGAAGCAAAAGATGTCGCACTGAACATTAGCCTCTCTAACACACCAGATGTAAGTTGTCTCCACTTCCAAGGCTGCTTCTGACCTCCCTACTTTTCCACTTGTTAGTTGTTACTTCACCTGAATAAGAGGTAATTCCAACCTCCACTCAACCCATGTCTGCCCACCTCGCCTTCCATTAAACAAAAAAACAACTTTGGGTTTGGTCCCATGCAGCTCTCACACTTGCAAGTATGTCTTTGTGGGCATCTGCAATAAACCTTCATTATCCTCTTTCAGACAAGAAAATGAAATGAAAACATAGCATAAACCCACAGGACTGCTATTAATCATAAGCAAACCATAGCTGTAACACGGTTCATGCAGCTCAAGTGTAATTTTTGAATTGTCATGGTTATGTTCATTCTTACCCAGCATTACATAACAAACATCTCACACATATGATAAGACCTAGCGAAACACTGTGTCTCTTTATCTTCATCATTACAGATTTTCCCCCCAGCTGTTACAAATGTTTCTGTATTTTTCATCCCTATTTCTTTGGAAAATGCGTATTGAGGAAGTTTCTTTTGTAAAACTCTTAGTTTTACAGTATATCTCTGCTGCCTGCATGTTGAGCACTTCTCCACTGGTGTGACTACCTTCATGTTTACTGTAAATAAATCCAGCCTCTGTAGTATGTTTACCCCTCTGTTCTTCCTTTACACTGCTGAATTAGATGCATTTCTGTTTTTCACAACTTGTTAACACTGATTTTGTAAAGCACATTTTTCAGTAACTTGCAATTTTTCTCCCCCAAACCATATTTCTCTCTAGAAATAACTTCGTTTTGACCAGGTGATGAGCTGTATCATAAATAATTCAATCAGTCTGTTATCTGTTCAAATGCTTATTATTTAATTGTATCACATTTGTCTGTAACAAAATGCTCAATTGTTTCACACAACAGTTACTTTCTCATGAAGAAAAATGCTCCTTTCTTGTACCCTACACTGATCACAACAGTCTTCACATTTGTTCAAGCCATTTCTGGTCCCCTTCATGCTTGCGTTGGCACAGCTGAGAAGAACTTGCAAGCACACTACTGGGTAAGTCTGTTCTTTCTCCTCCCTAAATGCATCCAGGCAGCGTAAGCATATCTCCGGCTTACACTCTGTGTGTGCTCATGCAATGCAGGTGTGCACACACGCATGTTTAAAACAACCCAGGCTACATGTAAACCACCAGCTGCCATCAGCAGGTTGAGGGCTGTCAGGGAAGCATCTGATGCTCCAGTGTTTTCTTACTCCCTCTATACTTCTGTCAATCGGGGTAGGGTTAGAAACTTGGTGGGTTTGACTTTTATGTTAATAAAATAATTGTGAGTAGAATATTTAGGTTAATAACAAATGATCCTGTGGAAGCTGATGCTTTTTGCACGGTAAACTTAAAAAAAGTTAATTGTCTGACAAGCAAAAGAGCAAGAGTGAACATCACTCTCTAGAACTCCCTACCCACCCTAGATGGCTAAGATCTGTCCTCCTGGCAGGGAAGCAACTGGGTTCCCAGCTCTGTTACAAACATCAGTTCCCCATGAGAACTGATAATGAGATAGCGAAGTTCTGCAGAACCAGCAGGCCTAAAAAAAAGGCAAAGACAGCAGAAAGTGCCCACCATTTGCAGAGGACATGCAATGGATTTTAAACATGTGTCCCCAGAGCAGGATGTCAAAGCTCCTCTCATTACACCCTATGAAATTGGCTTAACCTTCAGAAATGCTCCTGACTGGGACTTTGATGTGCTCGGTTCCTTTGAAAACGAGGAGGGATGCTTAACTGGCAAAAATTAATTAGATCTCTTTATTAATCAGATAACCTGACCCAAAATGCAGGTATAATCAAGCTCCATATATTAATTTCAGACATTTCTAGAAAAAAATTTACTTGGATTAGAGATAAATTTTGTTAGGTGATATCCCACACATCCAGCTCACGTTTATTTTCCACCTGAATGCTTCCTATTAGCTGACAAACATCTTAATCATTTTGCCCAAATCTACTGGAAATAAAGGAAGTGTAAAATAAAAACAAACCAGTTGCATATCTAATTCAGCATTTTGCCAAAAATGTTATACCCTTCAGAAGAAAGCTCACGTAGTCATCTGACTATATAAAGGTACCATAAATGTACACAGCTTCCTAATCTTTTCACTTGAGCATTCCCCTGAGATGAAAGAATTAATAGTCCTTGTAATTACCCGGGCAGAAAATGTAACAGCAGATGTCTATCTCCACTAATTGTCTACAGCTCCTAGAAATCTACAAAATTATTTATCTCGCTAAGATTCTTTGCTATGAGTTCCATAGATTAATTATCCACTACACTAAGTATGATTACCCCTTCTTGACCCGAGCGGTGAGCAGTAATTGAGGGTCCGAAGGTGCTGGTGGTGTCACTAAGAGGAAAAAAATATTAAATAATCAGCCATTTCTTTGATGTAATCCTGTTTGTCCACAAAGAATGTCCAAACTCTTATTTCTCTGAGAATAAGAGGAATTAGACACATGTAGGCTATTTTTTTTTTTCTTTTGTTAGCAGCAAACCTGAATAGCTTTCCTTTCTGCCTTGTTTCATTTTGTCGTACTCCGCCTTCCCAAAGCCATACTGGTCACGAGGTCAGTATTGTCTCATATTTTGCTCTGAGCCTGTGATTAGGTCGTACATCTTTTGTCTCAAGTAGTTGGTTCCTCTGAGGAACTTGGCTGCTTTTCATGGTCTTAACCTGGACAGAAAGCAATCATCACACGCACCAACATAACCATATCACAGCAGTTCTAGTTGCCTTTTTAAATGTTTTCAACTTCCAGAGCATGTTTTTATTCTGTATTAAATAGAAATGTGCTCTCTTACTTTCTGAAATGTTTTTTTGCCCTATTCTTTCCTTCCCAAATAGGGTCACCTCATCTTTTAGACTTCTTTCCTCCAATGAAACCTCATCAGTGATTTTTACCTATGCTACCTTTGTGACACTTGTAGGTATCTTCTTTTTGAGAAGAGGAAAACTGAAT
Organism: Tyto alba; assembly: GCF_018691265.1. Taxonomy (NCBI): domain Eukaryota; kingdom Metazoa; phylum Chordata; class Aves; order Strigiformes; family Tytonidae; genus Tyto; species Tyto alba. The sequence goes on from NW_024881295.1 coordinate 19,259,152, forward strand.
GAACCCACCATTTAAAGAGAGAATATGGTATCCCTATATAGCCAACTATTACTATTTTTTCTTTTCTCTCCTCTTTATACTGTCTCCTAGACTATTTGCTTTTTGCATTTTCATTGAAGGTTTAGCTGTGATCCTATAACATAGCATACAATAATAAATGATTATTCTGTAATAACTCTCTCACAGTCTTTTATCTTCTCCACATCTTCCAGAAGTCCTCCTCACAACTCAAGTATCTTCTTACTCTTACTACTGCAGTTTCTTCTCCACACACTTCAGCGCTTGTTGTTGCAGGAGCTAATTCCCAACACACTGCTATAACTGGAGACACAGGGAGCAAATAACTGAACTGGTTCCATGATGCGTATCACCCAGCATGGGCATATGCTGGGAAAGTGCTTCCCTCATCATCATTTGGGACATACAACAAAACTGACAGGGTTAAATTAGCCATTCCTCCTGTCTGTCGTACAGCTACAGAAGCATGACACCAGAACCGTGCAGAATTTACTCAGCCACAGCAGGATATGGCTACGTGATATGGAATCTCACACTAAATGCTACCACCCTATGTATGAGACACAGATGTTTCAGGAAACCACAAACTTTTGTGGCTTTATTATCAGAATGATGATGGAGAACACTTAACATTTCTACCTTTTATGAACAGGAACTATGGCTGTTCAACACTGGACAACATTAACCTTACCCATAGAGATGATAAGGAACTCTACGTGCGTTTGAAGAGCAGAAGATATATGGCATGGTTCACCTTTCAGTGACCACATTTCTCTCAGCCTGAACTGTATTTACAATCTTTCAGTTCATAAAATTAACTCGAGTTATATCTTGTCTATCCAAGTGTTTTAATATTAAAATATTGTAAATTATCAACGACTGTGTGTCTGTCCCTCTTCTGGAGACAGAAAGTATTGTCTTTAGCAGTATCATTAATGAGACAATGTTTAATATAATGTGCATGTCAATAAAGTTGACATCCATCAGCTAATAATGGTTTCCTTTTAAGGAAGAAAAAGTGAGATTTAGGATCTCAGCTGAGATGTGGAATCCAATGGTTCAAGTCCCTGGTCTGTTAATTATCATTTTTTTCCTAATCTGACAACTGCAAGTTACTAGGGTTTACACATGGAAACCCAAGATTGTTGACTTTGAAGAAATGACTAAAAAGAAGCTCCTGTACACAAGGCAATATCAAGGCAAGTGCTGAAGATTCAGATTTTCTAAACAGCAACCCTTGGTTTGCCTCGTGGGACGTTTTTGTATCCTTCACATCCCAGCTGTTTCTATATCCACTTTGTTTCTATACGACACCCGACTCCCTGAGCAGTACTCTCCCAAAATCAGATAAACCGATCTTTTCAGAGCCCAGTTTTCCAGGCTCCGCAGGGTAATTTTATTTTCATGCAACCTCCTACGACTCGCACCGAGTCAACTAACACGGCGCACGATCGGGATAGACCGGGTGGTTGGCATTTAGAGAGCAGAGCGAAGCCACGATCCGTGCTGGGGGATGCGCCCCACCACCCCCCCCGCGCCCCCCGGTCCCGGCGGCGGGACCGGCGGGGGAAGGGGCGGCCGCGGCGGGCTGAGCCCCGAGGGACCGGGTGGGGTGGGGTCGGGTGGGGTTGCCCCCCACGCCCCCGCCTTCACCGGGGGAGGCGAGGGGGGGGGGGCAAACTCAGAGCCCGTCTCAAGCGCAAAGCCCTGGGGGAACCGTCCAAATAGCGGGGTCTGAAAGGAGAAACGCTCCTCTTTCAGGCGAGGGGGGAGTTTTGTTCTGTGGTACTATAATTAACGCAGAATTTGCAGTAAAATCGGTGGGCATTAGGGCCAAAAAAAAAAAAAAAAAAAAAAGAGTAACAGCTGCGGCGGTAGCTACAGCGGAGCTAGGGCACACGCTGAGGACCTGCTGCTTTTCATGACTTGGTGTTAATTTATTTAATTTGCACTGTAGGCTTGGCCATAATGCAAGCTGTCCATCTTGCACTTACGGACAGACAGAAGAGGTTACCAGTCCTTTCTGGCAGAAATTAAACACAGAACTTGGACTAATTTTCAAGCCCCGTCCTAAAAACAAGTACCATGGAAAACAAGGGCTCCAGAGAGTACTGTACGGAATAACGCCAAAGCGCAGAGCCGCTTCCGAAGGATCCTGACAATCCGGGAATCAGTGACCAAAGATACCACCGTCAGGAGTCAAAATCTTGGTTTCGACCCCCACAGTTTTTCTGGCTTCGGAATATTTAAACTGACCCGAATTCCCTCTTCCACCCCCCTCCCCTAACCCCCTCAGCTCCCCCAAATTTTTCTGGACGGGTCCTGCACCAGCCCGGACCGGAGGGCTGCCACGGTTCTAGCGCTGTCAGCAAGCTCTCCTCCGCGATTAACGGAGGGGACGCCGAAGATCTCCAGCCCCGCTCAGAAAGCACCGGCAGCTCTGTCAAATTTCACCGCGGGGATTCTGCGAGCCCGGGGTGCGCCCGGACCGGAGCTGCGGCGGCTGCCCACCCGCCCTCCCCTCCCCTCCGCCCCCCACGGAGCCGCCCGGTCCGTACCCCCTTTCCCACACACAACCCCCCCCCCCCTTCCCCGCCCCGTAACCTGTTGCCGCGGCTCCGCCAGCCCGACACGCCGAACACCGACGGACGGTTAGGGGAAGAACAGAAAAAGCGACCGGGCGCAAACCACGCGTGGGGCGCCCGTCGCGCGGAAACGCTGCCCACCCGCCACGAGAACATCGAGCACAACCCTCTCCCCGCACGCGCGGCCCCCCACAAACACATGCAACGGCCCCGGGCCGAGCTTTGCGTAGAGGAGAAACTCCCCCCGCCGGGAAAACCTTGCTGGAACGGAGGTGCGGGGGGGGGGGGGGGGGGGGGGGGGGGGGGGCAACCGAGCCGTCGGCGGGGGGAAAAGGGGCCGGTGTCCGGCGGTGCAGCTCCAGCCGACGGCGGGGTTCTTCTCCCCTCGGCGCAAATCAACGCTCCCCGTCCCCACGCCCGCACCCCCCACGTTTCCCCCGTCGCTCCCGGGGCGCTGGCCCCCTTCCCCACGCCCACCCAGGCGGCGGCTCGGCGGTGCCGGCGCTTCCCTCGCTGCTGCTTCCCGGGAGCCTCGGGCGGGCTGCGAAAGGGAGAGGATTTTAAAGAGTGGATGTGTGACTGCTCCCCCATCCTCCCCCCCTTTCTTCTTTCCGCCCCCTCCGCACGCAAGGAAGGCGAAGGAAAAAGTTGCGCTCTCCGGCCGCCCACGCCGGCGCTGCCCGTCCCACGGCGGCAGGACGAGCCCGGGCGGGGGGGCGGCGGGGCCGGGGCCGGTACCTGTGCCGCCGATTCCCTGCCGGGCGGTCTCCAGGGGGAAGATGCCGGCGCACTTCTCCCGTTCCACCTGCCCGCCCAGGCAGAGCTCGGAGATGATCTGCAGCGCTTTGTGGCAGAGGCTGCCCACGCCGTCCTCCGCGGGGAAACTCATCTTCGGGGGCCGGCCGCTCCGCTAGGCCATGGCCGGCGCGGGACGGCTCCGCGCCCCCGACCCGCGCAACCTCCCGCGGGGAGCGGAGCGGCGGCGGGAGCGGCGGGCGCGGCGCGAGTGAACCGAAGAAGTAGTGAAAGAGGAAGGGGGGGGGGGGGGGGGGGGGGGAGGGAGAGATTAAAAAAAGGGGGGGGGGAGGGAAAAAAAAATAAAAGGGGGGGGGGGGGAATAAGCATCCACTTAGCAACGCCTTTTGTGCCTAGCGGGCTTCGGTAGGCGGCTCGGCCAATGGCAGCCCGGCGCGGGGGGGCGCAAGTGGCGGGGGGGCTCCTCACGTCCCCCCGGGGAAAGTTTTCCTTCCCCCGACCCACGGGCGGGACGCGTCCCGGGGTGACGGCCCCGGTGGGAGCGCGGCGGGGCGGGCGGCGGCCTCGGTTGCGCGGGGACGAGCGGGGTTTGCGCTGGTGCCGGCGGGCGGGGTCCTGCCCCACCCCCCCCCCCACCTCCCCACGGCGGGACCCCCGCGGAGTCCCGGTGCGCTTCGTGGGGGGCTCCTCGGGCGCTCGTGGCGGCGGAAGGACGGAGCGGGGTTCGCTCCCCACCGCGCCGGTCGGTTTTCCCGGAACGTTATTTCTTCGGTGACCCGGGCAGTGTAATCTCCAGTCCGGTCTACCGAGCAACGTTAGCTAACTTCATTAACCAAATCACCGTCTCCACTCCACTTTCCAGCAGCAGAGCTACAGGATAGGTGACTTTGGCTATTTCTTTAACTTGTAAAGGAGTTAGAGTAACCTTACGACTGTCCGGTCTGTTCCCTCAACAAGTTCTGTAAAGTTGGGTTTCTTTACAGGTAAAAAAGTTCCAGGTACTGCGTGTGCTTGAACATACTTCTAAAAATCAGTGCAGCATATACTGCTGGTGCTGGCTTCAGTTATAGGCTGCATAGCCGAACAAGACTTAGGCTGTTAATTCGTTCACATACTTACTGAAATTCTGATACACTTTTATATTTGTGAAGAAAATGGCTTCTACTTCGATGGCATATGGGTGTCTTTCAATACTTAATTCTAATTAGGCATAGTTGAAAGGAAGTCTGTTAGCAGTTTGCTTAACAGCACTGCCTGTAGTCTGCTGCTAGGGCGTCTTGGTTTCATAAGCATGAGAGGTTAACTTGTGTACTGCTGCGCTTTTTTTCCCCTCCAGATTTCAGTTTTTTAATCTGTTACCTAAACATTAATAACTCTCTTTAGCTAACTGCAAAGTTTAACATTTCAAAACTTTAGAACCATCAATCAACAACTGTAAATTATGAAAGAATACAAAAATGTGTATTCCAGTTTTAAGTCTGAAATTCTGCACTTTACATAGTACAGATACTTGTAGAAGTCACAAGATGATACTTCTAAAAATCAGCCACTTGGCATTTTGAAGGCTTATGCATTTATGCATACGAATTCATACACATGTATTTTTCAAAATCTTAGGGAAGTAATAGACTCTGTTGTTTACAAACTGTAACATCAACAGAAATTCTGATCCATAAAGCTTCCTCACAGATATGGCAGGTATTTCAGAAATATCAGATGTTACTAAAGAAATAATTTCCTGTTCAGTGCAATTCCTGGGACTAGCGTTGTCAAAACTCTGTGTTATTTCTGCAGAATGTTCTGACAAATCCTAGAATGTTTAGACTATAACTAGTCAGGGCACAGAACTGTGTAGTACTGTTTGAAGACTCATTTAACCCTCATAGGGACCTAAATCTGTAAAATGATCTCAAGAAAAGAAGCTTACCAGCAATAAAAAGGTATGTACATATTTTCATTGCAGTGAAGGCAACTGATGTCTACTTCCAAACTTCAAAATATGAACATATTTACTGTTCATGTGACATTTACAGTCCTGTTCCCAAAATTCTGTCATGCACTACCAACTAATAATTAGACAGTCTGTTTATCTTTGAGACATATTCAGAACTCTAGCAGAAGCTAACAGGAGATACATACACAGACTGATGAAGGAAGGGTCTTAAACAGAAATTGGATTTAACAAGGGTAAGGACTGCATTTAAAGGCTGAAACCTAACCAGTTCTGTTTCCAAATCTTTCTACAGACTGTCTTTGTGCCCATGGATGTATCATGCAGTCCATGAGAGAAATTTTTTGCCTCTGAAGTTACTGGCAGTTTTGCCATTGATTATAATAGAGTCAAAGTTGCACACACAGATCAGTTTGCCACCCTGCTTGTTTACTTATGTAGTGAGACTTTGGCACATTCTTACATTGTTCCCCTTTGCACACAAGAACTTCATTTCAGTGAAGACCATGCCATCTTATTACTGTTGGTAGTATTGATAGGTACGTAGATACAGAAAAGCTCAAACAGGTATATTCAACATTAGTAATTAAAAAACAAAATATATTGAAGACTGATTTTTTCAGGTAGGTGTCTGGAAACAGATACCCAACTGGTACCTCTCTTAGCTGTCCTAAGTACTTTAAAAAATGTTCTTAGGTACACAGAAAATACCAGCCACAGTAAGTAGTGTCACTGTATATTTATCAAATGCATCACCATATACATCTCGTTCTTCAGTAAAAAGCATGGACATAAATTTTAATTAATCAACAGAATAGTTTTTCTCAGCCTGAGTACTATGAATTGGGTTTCACTAGGAGATTAATGATTCTGCTGGTGAGATACATTGACAGTCTTGTCCTAAACGAGATCCAGACATATCTTTTGTTGTTTGGATCAAGTTATTGGTGAAGGAAATTCTTCACTTCTGTATTGAGGAGTTTAGTCTGACATGTGAATTCAGATTAGGAATCATAACATTTTTCTCCAATGTGTTCTTTCAGTGGAAAACTACTTTTTCTGCATATGAAAGGACAGAAAAGCTTGTTTTCTAGCTTCAGCTCCCACTGCTTGGATTTTCAATAGCCTGGCAGTTTTTTAAATGAATATGTAGTTTCATGGTGTGCCCTTATATCCAAAAAGACCAGTTATTTTATTTACCATTCGGAAGTGCTCTCAGGCTGTCTCACCACATATGGTTTGTTAGGACACAGTGGACTCATGCCTCATGGGTTCCAGCTGCTGGGGTCACACCAGACCTCATCCTCTCTTGCTATGCTGACTGCTGGTCATTACCAAGCTCATTCTGGCTTGATTGCTTTCTGTTGATTGATGACGACTAAGGGAGAAAATTTCATTTTTTCATGTTAATTGCATGTATTCACATCCTCATATTTTCTATGTGATATCCAACTAGTGGTTAGGTACTATGTTTTGGACAGGAAAAACATGGGATAAATACCCAGTGTAGTAAGATGTATCCTTTAACAAACACTGTATTAGGATTTTTGAAGTTTAGTCAATATGGGTAGCCTAAAGGAAGATAAGGTTCAGGTGTCTTTCAGAGTTAAGCTGCACAAATTATCTCATGTAAATGAGTGAAGGCCTAGTAACTTGCAAAGGAAGATTGGGCTGGTCTAGTGAGTCAAAAGTACTCTCTCTGCTGCAGATGATGATAAACAGGTGTAAGAATAGCCATAATGTATACTCCATAGTTCATAGCTTTTGCCCACTTTCTGGATTTCTGTCTGAAATTCAGTTTGAGTGGCAGTATACAATGCCAAAGACGTCTGCGACAGAAAGTAGTCTCCGACTGCATTTGTAGCCATGCTTGCAAGCAGAGTTTGGCTCTGAGCGTACTGCCGGGCATGGTCAAACGGAGGCTTTGTAGGTACACCCAGGAAAAACTGTGATTCAGTGTTGACTTGTGCAGTCTTCAACAGCTCCCTCCTTTGCTTCTTGTATATCATGCCTGTTCACTTTTTGCATAAGGGCTTACTCTGTATTTTTAACATGATGGCACTCGGGTCTTATGTGGAACCTTCAAGTATTTCTGTATCTTTTTACATCAGCTGAGAGTTTGGCCTTGGTGTTTTGATTTAGAATTAAATAAGGATACCAAAACAGCAACCGAGTTGGGTGAAAAGAAACATTACATCATTCAGCTTTTAAGAAGCTATGAGTAGAAGAAGAAAGTGAAAACACAGGTTACAAATACAGTTTTTGTTTGCAACAGAGTTCCAAATGCATTTTTTCTTGATAGCATCTCCTTAACCTTAAAATCCCTTTTAAACAGCAAAATAAATCTTGAAACATTAAAGATTGCTTTACTCTAGCTGCATATTTTAACCCTCTAATTTTGAGTAAGAAGTGCCTTTCACTCATATTGTATAAAAAATTTAAAAAAGAGCTGTCTGACAGGCATTATTACAGTTATACAGCAATCCAGGAGACAGTCAAAGCGGAACATTCCTAACCTGCAAATTAGAGAGGAAGGGTGCCACGAGCTATGTAAAGGTGCCCGTAATAACAGACTGAAACATTATGTCAGCTGGATACGGGAATGCTGCTATTCTTTGCATCCTAATTGAATGAAGATGAGGTCATTTTGGTTAGAATTGGGCCTCCGCTCATGAGGTGAAAAGCTAGCACGGAAATCCAGCACATGAAATCACACCCTTCCTTCTTGTGACATGAAAAGGGGACCGCTTGGCATCGTTTTGTCATCAGACCAAATATTGAATAGGCTGGGAGAGAGCTTCCAGCTTTCTGAATATTCAGAACGGCCTCCTTGGAAGGGGACTGAGGCCTTGTGCCTACAGCACTGAAGGGCCACAGTGTGCGTTCCTGTTTCCTGACAGCCTTCAGGCTGTCCCCTTGACTTTGAGAGACCCTCACTTTCTCTGAGTTACAAACGATAACGTGAGGACAGTAAGTCTTTCTGGTATTCTTTATTTTTCTTGCTTACATTATGTTTGAACACTTATGAAGACAAACCCTATATCAGTTTTAGAAGTAATAAAAGTTTAAATTTCCTTTTTTTCTACCATTCTTCTCAATTTGCTCTTCTCATACTTTCATAGTACCTGTACAGTGGAGCCCTCATCTGGGTTGATTTTTCCAACTTCTAATTCACTATGAATAAAAGCCATAATCATAAAGAGACAAACCTCCCCCATTTGGTCCAAACAGATGCTTCCTTGGTTTTCAGAAATGCTGAGCAACCATTACTTTTTTTTTTTTTTCCACTTAATTTGGTGTAGTTGATACTTAAGTCTCCAAGTCTGAGCAGAGAGAGTCCTACACGACCTGCACAGGCAGCTGAAGCAACTTCCGAGAGTCAGCAGTAAGTGACGTTTGCAGTTTTGTGGAAATGTTTTCTAAAAGATGTATGGCATGGAATAATTTATGAAGATTTAATATGTTTCTTCGAGAATAATTGGTTAGGGACAGAGGGCAAAGTGATTACTATTCCATTTTATTTCAAGTCATGCTTTGTAAGTGATACATGGGATGGGGAAGTTTTTGGTGTCTCAGACTCCTGAATCCACTGTGAATTGTTTGCTTTTCAGCTCTGAGCTGGTAATTAAATAAAATACCTTTTTTTTTTTTTTTTTTTTTTTTACTGTGCAAAGTCATAAGCATGTGGTATGCTCTTTTATCTTTTCTGTGGCTATTTGAGCAGAGGGAGTAGTGAAACAATCGACTGGGAAACCAGCAGATTCTGAGAGCTCGTCCTGTCCATCCGGGGGAATGGCTGTGTGGTCTGGCACTGCCATTTGCCCCCCCTATGAAGATTTCAAAGCCTGCCTGCCTAACCAGTTATGTGCAAAGGAACAGTCATTGATTAATGACCACGAAAAGGAGGAGGATGCTGCCAGGGCCGCGGGAAGGGCGGGCAGCTCGCTGAGGGCCGTGGAGCCGGGAGCCATGGTGGCTCCCCAGGGCCCGTCCCAGCCCTCAGGGGCAGGGCAGCCCCAACCCTGGGCATACGGCACCTCCCTGGGGACAGGGATGGGCTGAGGCTGGGCCTGGTGGGGCCCACGGCCCCGCAGGACAGGGCTGTGGAAAAACGGGAGGCTGCTCCTGCTGCAGCGTCCCTTGGGGCAGGGGCTGGCGGCCCCGGGCGGGATGAAATGGAGTCCTGGGCTGTGGGCAGGGTGAGGGGAAGCTTCAGAGCATGGTCAGGCCTGGCAGTGCCCTCAGGGCCCTGACACGAGACATAAAAGGTCGTAATTATCGTTAGATGGAAGTAAAGGGTGCTTAGAAAACCTCATCTGGCGAATCTTCAGTCTTAAATGGGGTGAGACACTGGTTGAACACCTGGTGCGCGGTGAGGAGGTGTCTGCAGGCTGGTGACAGACAGTGGAGCAAGGTAGCAATGACTTCTGTTGTGTGATGGCTAATTACACGTCGGAAGAGGTGAGAAGAGCAGTCTGGAGACAGTTTCCCCCTCTGGTAGGTTTTTTACCAGATAAAGCATTTTTGAGGCTAATAAGCCTTTTATATCTGCCACTTCTCAGTCGAAGGGCTTCCTTGTCTCCACTCTGTGACAGCTGGCTGTATCACCTGTATCACAGAGCCTCTAATTTTTATAATTTTTCACCTACTTTTTGAAACAGAAGAAAGGCAAGGTCACAGAGACGCAACATGTTTGAGCATGTGTGTGTGACGTGGTGCCTTAAAAGGACATATTCTGCTGAATGGTAGCCTGTTAACAATATCTGTTGCTTTTTTTCGTCCTATTACCTTCCCTTCTTTCTCTTAGTTTTATGTATTGAGGATGAGGTTGTGACTGGCATTAGAGAGGTTTCTTCAGCTGTGTTTAAGAAGTCATGCTGAAGTAATCTTGTGATTTGTGAAGCAGGTGGGTTTGAAGAACTGAGATTAATAGAATTTTTTTTTTTTTTTTTTTTTCTCAGCAGACTTTTCAAAGTTTTTCCTCAAAGACAGCTTCATCAGAATACTCCGTCTCTGTCTGGTAATACAAGCCGACCATAAGCCTTGGTGAAATAAGGTATGTTTTGCTACTGGAATAGTTCAATGCAGACAGATTTTACTGATGAATTTGGGCTATTCATCTGCACCTAATGAATTTATGTCTCTGTGTGCCTTCTAGTGAGATGGGTATGAGCATGCTCCTTATTGATTTCCAAAAGCTATTATCAACCTGAACCCAGGCACAAGTAGTTTGTTTGGTGATTTTAATTTTTGTTCTGGTTTTGTTCCTTTGTACTTGATCATTTCATAGTAGAGTGCCTCCTATAATAGCTCCAAATTTTGCTTCCAAAATGTTTCATTACAAAGCCTAATAAATTAAAGATTTTGTGGCCCATTATGTTGTATTCCCCTCTCACAGTGGCATTATTTGGTGAATGTATGATTAGGTCTTAATGTAGCAGTACAAAACTCTCTGAAATAATTTGTGGTAGTGCAAATACAGCAAAAACATTTGTTTTGGAAGACTACACTCTTTTGCAACAATACATTAAGACATCTTCTGTCTAAGCTAATTAGAATATAATAGGTCAACTATTTATGAAATGAACACCTGTTCATCTATGCTATCAATAGCCACTGAACAAAATTATTACATCTGTATCAATCATTTAGTTCCACATAATAGAAACAAATAATTACTACTCAACATTGTCAAAGGAGTAAAGCTTCATGCTTTTAGAAGACACTAGCTCTGCCTCGACATTCATTCATGATAAATGAGCCTCATTTCAGCATTTGTTGAGTGGCAGGAGACCTTTATCCTGTGACATTGTACTATTCCACTGTCATTATTTCTTAATTATCTCTGTCATCACTAGTTTGGCGCTTGGTATATGTTACTGGCCAAATTGAGCTTTGACTTAAGTGGGTACAATGCCATTTACTAACCACAGAAATTATGTCCATTTGTGTCAGGACTGAGCTTAATTCTCAGCTCTTAACCAATGGCTCATGATTCACTTTTCTTATTCACAGCAGATGCTGGAAAATGAACTCAGAAAACTAATTTTTACAATGAGAATATGCTGTTCAATACACATCTGTGGATCAGTCTCACCCTGGTATCCTCCTCCTCTCCTGGTCACATGCCCTTATTCTGCTGGGGAAAAAAGAGAGCTGCCCTAACAGGGAGCCTGACATGTCCTACCAGCCAGGTTTGCTTGCACAGTGAGGTGTGTTATTTGAAGGTCTGATGGTGGCAGCAGAAATGCAGTACTCCTTGTCCATCCTCAACCAAAGCGGTCCCCTTAGGTAATTTAAAATTAATCAGATTCTCCCTGCTGTGCTCAAGCCTTTTGTACTTTAACAACTGCTGCATAATACTTCGGCTAGACCATGGGACCATAGTAGTGTGACCAAGCATAAAGTGATACAACATGTGTTGATTCTGCGAGAACTTGTTTCCCACCTAGGTCACAGTAAATAATTTTGTTAGGCTTAGAAAGGTGGTTTTTATTCTCTAATAATTTGTAATTTATTTTTTTTCAGTGAGAGAAAGGCACTAATCTCTGGTAATTCTAATTGACACAACTTCAATTTTGCATAATCAGTCATTTCAGGGATTTCTTCCTAGCCCTTAATCACTGCTGTCACTTTAGTTTACAGTCAGGGGAATAAGCAAGAAACAATGCTCAAAGATAATGTGTTAGCACCATGCAGAGACCTGTTTATGGGGTCCTTCATTATCAAGCAGAGTGCAGTTGCTACTGATAGAAGAATTTGGTAGGAATGGGGGCTGGCAGTTGTGCATGGCTTCCCAGAAGGGATTGGAAGGCAGCACACAGGGCCATGTCATCAGTTTTTCCTACAGCACTGACTGACAAAATGGGTAAGTCAGGTGCACTGGAAGAAGCATGCTGCACCACTGTGAATGTTTTTTCCACTTTCACTTGGCATGAGGGAAGTCAGATTTCCTAGTGGACTCCTCCTTACACAATAATTGTTGGTTTACAAACGGCATATGTAAGTGCCAGGAATGCTGATTTCCTCCACCCCACTGCAAACTCTGGTTATCCATCTTGAATTAATTGTCATATCGCAAAATACAATATTTACAAATTTCTTGATCTAGCGTGTGAGCATTGAGGAAACTGATGGCAGCAGAACATGCCTAAAGGTCACATCTATTAATAATTGTGAAATCTATATCAGGGCTATTTTATTTTAAGTGCAGTATATATATTTCCTGGCCCCCCCCCCCCCCACCCCCCCCCCCATGCTTACGGAAAGAATAGATTTTTTCAGCTTGTTTGCATATGTTGTCACATTGGTCCACCACACAGATAGGAGTCCTGTGATGTATACACAGATGCCAGAATGGATCAAAACATAGCACAGTATACCCATAGTAACAACTCAGTCATGTAAACCAGCATGTTTCAAAGGTGGTTGAATCATTAATATTCTTGTTAAGATTTCATATCAAGATTTCTAACTTGTCATTCAGTCACTGAGTATATATATGAACATTATTTAAATAAATAAGTTCTGGTAAGGCAAAAAGTTAAAAGGGTGGGAACAGAGACACGCCTTCTTGGTAGTACATCAGAGTCTGCAAAACATGTGATTCACTAACTTTCACAGGCAGCTTTTCTTGATATCTGGTCTCTGTGTCCTTACAGGAAGGTATCATAATATGTATTGCATTCACAAAATACCTGTCTAAGAAGGAACATGCGGAGTTGTAGAGTATGCTTTACCATTTGAGAGTCCCTTAAGAAAATCTATACCTGCAAAATATCACTCCTACGTTTTTTCAGAATTAGTTGTCACAAGTAGTTTTTCTCTTTAAAATGTGAGCTTTTCCCAAATGGCTTACAACGTGCGCACTCAAAGGCAGTAAATATCATAATAAAATAATATAGTGGTGGTTTGAATCAGTCATATATTAAGTGACAGAGGACAAACCTCTGGAGTACTCTAATTACAGCATCCTCCCATTCTCTGTAAAATTCAGAAATCAAGCCACAGTTTTAGGGTAGAATCACTGCCAAATAACTGTGAACACTGAGTGTTTAATGTTTCTTTCTTAACAGTGAATGATGCCCTTAGGGAGAAAACTCTGAGAATATGAACTTTAAAAATGCAGGTTTTAAAGCAAAAGGAGAAAACATTAAAAGCAAGGTTTTTTGTAAACTTAAAAGCTTTTACAGAAGTTCTGAGTCTGGCATTGTAGACATCAATTTCTCCTTCCAGTAAAGATAAAGTGTGGCCAAACTCTTCTCCATCTATTCATCATTTGATTTAATGGAAAGAAGCCGGCGAAGAATCTATTTGTAGGGTCTGGTTGTGACTGGTTCTATACTTGGGTTTTGATGAGGTTTTTCTGTCTTTTAGAGCAGCCTAAAAGCTTTTTTAAAATACATTAACAGATTGTGACTCCATTGTGCCAGACCATCATCTAAAGATCATTTAGAAATCACAGCTCATGAGTTCTTGAGACCTAGGCCTATAAAAGAAGACTGTAGAAGAATTTATGTGTAGGACTTAACTACAGCTAGGTATCTACAGTGTAGATGCATGTATCTCAACTGTCATCTGTTTATAGTTTATGAACAGAAGTGGGTACTCCACCATGATTTATCTGAGTCCTCTTTCTTGTTTACCTTAAAATGAAATAAATTTGTCCCTTAGCATACCTATTCTTCTCCACTGACTGTGAAGGGATGACCAGCTCAGACAGGCACATGAATCCCAGTACAGGACAAGAAGTCCAATGCTATGATTTAGAATTTCAGTCTTCTAAGATAATGGCACGCATAGAATGCATCAAGATGTTGCAGTTTACCACGAAACTATAGAACCAAGAGGTTCTGGGGAAAGAGTTTCCCCTTTCACTAGCCTCCCAGTTCCTCACACAGTCTGATGTCATGAGAGTGCTTGGATTTCTTCCCTGATGAACATCAGCCATGATGGAAGCCACAGACCAAGAGAGTCCTGAAGTCGCCTTGCACATCCTCCTCTTTCAGCTACTCATCTTCTGGGAAGTCAGAACCCTTCTGCTGACCTGCACACAGTGTCTGCTTTGGCAGAGTGACACAGCAGGGCAGAATAACTGTTTGGTGGCAAGACTGGAAATGGAGTGGGAACGGGACTGATTTGGGAGGGAGGACTAAAACAGCTTATGTTTTCCCTACCTAGCTTCCCTTCCTCTGGAGCAATCATGCCTCAGTTCTGGAGGGTGTGACTGTGACTTGAAAGAATATTCAGAGGCTCCTAAGATTGTTATAGCAACTAGATTATTAAGTACTGATATGGTATTTGCATACTGCCCATCCTCACTGGGAGACAGACACTCTCCTTTCTAAGTTGCTCAAGTGATCTAATGTAAGAGAAAGCATGCTCTGATAGAGGTACCATACAGGAGCAGGGTTTGGTCTCACAAAACATGATTGAGACCACATACTTTGCAAAGCTCCCTGGCAATGACTAATTGTCTGTGCAATGAACAGCTGATTCATGCAGGTATCACGAGCATAACAGTAAAAAAGTAATAGATTTCCTGCATATGTATAGGCCCATGTGGGCAGCACATGTTAAAATTGGCAACTCCGAGATGTGTAGGGAGCCCACTGTTTATATAATCGCTTTGTAATTACAGCCTGTGCTCACTAAGGGGAACTACCTCCTTTGAGAGTCTGTTCTTTTCCCTGAACCCACATATTCTAGGTGTTACATGGCAGTGTGTTAGAGCAATTAAGAAGAACCAGAAATTCCTTAGTCTGCTAAGCTGCCTGAATGA